>NC_136915.1:68560014-69233602 GCF_949752795.1 Hyperoodon ampullatus
TTGCTCACCTTCCCTTGCATTTCTTATTTACAACCAGAGCCAGAGAAGAAATTCCCTGGCCCAGTTGCCAAGGGTGGGCCTTAACCCCCAGGTCTGACTTTCTGAATCTCAACTCAGGAGCCTTTATCAACAAGATGGGGGTGGGCAGGGAGAAATGGATTTATGTGGCAGCACCTGGGACTGTGGCAGTTCCAGGTGGTTCCTGATGAGCACTCGTACCAGAAATCTAAACAGCCTTCTCCCACCAAACAAACCACTTTAAGAGATCAGACTTCTATATAATCAACCACTTTTTTACAAAATGGAATTGGGAGGATTGTTTTAGTTTTTTAAAAAATCATGGTAATATTTTATCATGTTCTGTATATTTACAGAACATAAAATTTACCATCTTAACCAATTTTAAGTGTACACTTCAGTCATGTTAAGTGTATTCGTATTTTTGTGCAACCAATCTCCAGAACTCTTTTCAACTTGCAAAACTGAAACTCTACACTTATTAAACTCCCCATTTCCCTGTCCCCTGCCCCCTGACAATCACTGTTCCACTTTCTGTCTTTATGAATTGACTACTCTACATACCTCACATAAGTGGAATCAGACAGATTTGTCCTTTTGTCACTGGCTTATTTCATTTAGCATAATGTCCTCAGGGTTCATTCATGTTGTAGCATGTGTTAAAATTTCCTTCCTTGTTAAAGATGAATAATATTTTGTTTAGCCATTCATTCATTGATGGCTACTTGGGTTACTTCAACTTTTTGCCTATTGTAAATAATGCTGCTATGAATGTACGTGTACAGATTGCTCTTCAAGACCCTACTTTCAACCCTTTTTGGTATATACACAGAAGTGAAATGGCTAGATCATATGGTAATTCTATTTTTAATTTTTTGAGGAATCAATACATATGCATACATACTGCCAGCCATAGTGGCTGCACCATTTTACATTCCCACCAGCAGTGCATAATGGTTTCAATTTCTCTACATCCTCGCCAACACATATTGTCTGTTTTTTTTACAGTAACCATCCTAATGGGTGTGAAGTGGTATCTCATTGTGATTTGGGTTTGCATTTCCCTAATGATTAATGATGTTGAGCATCTTTTCATGTGCTTTTTGGCCATTTGTATGTCTTCTTTGGAGAAATGTCTGTTCAAGTCTTTTGCCCATTTTTAAACCAGGTTTTTTGGTTTTGTTGTTGAATTGTAGGAGTCTGGGGTATGTTCTGGATTTTAAACCCCTATCAGATATATGATTTGCTAATAATTTCTCCCATTACATAGGTTGCCTTTTTACTCTGTTGATTGTGTCCTTTGATGCACAGAAGTTTTTAATTTTTATATAATCCAATTTATCTATTTTTGCTTTTGTTTCCTGTGCTTTTGGTATCATGTCCAAGAAATTATTATCAAATCCCGTGTCATGAAGCTTTTCCCCTGTTTGCTCTTAAGAATTTTGCAGTTTTCACTCTTACATTTAGGTCTTTAATCCATTTTGACTTAATTTTTATATGCAGTGTAATGTAAGTGTCCAACTCTATTCTTTGCATGGAGATCACCAGTTGTCCCAACACCACTGATTGAAAAGACTGTTTTTTCCCCATTGAGTGGTCTTAGACCCTTGTCAAAAATCATTTGACCGTGTATCCGAGAGTTCATTTTTGGGTTCTATATTATATTCCATTGGTCTAAGTTACTGACTTTATGCCAGTACCACACTGTTTTGATTACTGTAGCTTTGTAATAGTTTTTAAATCAGGAAGTAAGAGCTCTCCAACTTTGTTCTTTTTCAAGGTTGCTTTGGCTATTCAGGGTCCCTTGAGATTCCACATGAACTTTAGGGTGGATATTTCTATTTCTGCAACAACAACAAAAAAATGTCATTAGAACTTTGATAGGGATTGCATTAAATCCGTAGATCACTTTTGTAGTATTGACATCTTAACAATATTAAGTATTCCACGGATTCTCTTACATTTTTGTTTATTTTGATCTTCTAGCCAGTGTCCAGGCTGTAAATAAGGCTCCTGGGGATACTCTTGAACTGAGGAACAAGGGCATCTTTCCTGCACCACCTCTGAATTAGGGCCTCTGCAAGGCCAAGGGTGAGGGGAGATCCAGAGAAGAGGAAGGGGTGGTCGGGGACCCTTGAGGGGCTCCCTGCTTATTGGAAATTGGCAGTTGTGTAAACACGCCATTAAAACACAAGAGGGCAAAACCTTAAAAAAAAAGAAAAAAACACACACACACAAGAAAGATGAGTGCTAACTGCTGCCAGTCAGCAATGTTGATTGAGGTTCAGGCTTCAAGGTGGCAGCACCCCACCAGATTATCTCACACTTGACCTTGCCTGTGAACTTAAGGTCCAAGAGTCCTGGCAGGGTCTCTGGGACAGTCAGGAAAGATCACGAACTTGCTTGGAAGTGCTGGGGAAAATATCCGTTTCAATGTCTTTTTTTTTTAATTGCTCTCATTGGTAGTAGAATATTCTTTGAAACCCCCAAATGGCCAAGTGTGATAAATAAGGTGTAGGGTAAAGATAAGCATACTTTCTGTCAACTACTGTGTGCAAACAACAACAAAATTGTGATCTTTGTTCTCCTTTGGGAACTTTTTAAACTGGGTCTGAAGGCAAATATCTGAACTTAGGCCTATGGGATCCAAACTGTTTGGAGCAGTGACAGCACTGTTGCACTCATGTAGAGCCTCCCAAGGTGACATCTTTAAAGCACATCACTTATGCTGTCTGGAGTCAAAAAAGCTGGATGTTCACCTTGGTCATAGATTAGTGTGAGCCTGGTCACGTCACTCAACTTCAGATTCCTCCTCTGTAAAATAGAGAGAATAATGTAGCTGCCAAATACTATTTAGAGGGTTTTGTGAGCATCAAACGATGTAACACACATAAATGTGTTTCCTAAGCTATAAAAGGTTATAAAATATTATCTACTTTAGGGTCACCCATTTTTCAATCACATTTCATTCAAGCCCATAAATTCCTGCTCTGTCATCCCTTTCTCCTTTGCTTATAACCCAGGATGGGTGAGTTCAGGACTTTAGATGGCCAACCAGTCTATCCCTGGCCTTTGGGTAAATATGAATTCAAATCATCCATACGATCTTCCTAAAGTAAAGCAAAACTTCCTTCCCCACTGTGGGTCCCATTCAGACAGGTTTTAGAAAGTGTCAGATAAGAGGCTTAGCTAGAACTTAGGAGTGAGAAGAGTCATTAACGTGATGACTGGATAGTTTCAACCAATGCTAAAATTCATGATGCACTTCCAAAAATATACAAGTGCCCCTTTCATTTATGAACTGGCGACCTTAAAGTGAGATGTCTACGAAGACAGTCTTTTGCATTCTGCTGGAAGGAGTTTGCAAAGATCAAGCGTGATCTTGATTTGTCCCTGGGTACAGCAATTTAGAAGATTCTAATATCAATTTGGCTTGTATGCAGGAGAACACATCCAGCCCTCCAAAACAAGCACTGCTTTAAACCTGACCAGAACAACAAAGATGCTACAAACACGGAATGAGCCGCTGTTGATTCATTTATGCCCTGAAGGGACCCAATCATTTGTACAGCCCCGTCCAAATTACAGGCAAGCATTTCATTTGAAATTTGGCAAAGACAAATAGAGATGTATGATTTTCCCCAGAGATTCAGAGTAATAAGCCTGGCTGAGAGCACAGTGAGTGTTTTTTGTGTATCTGTCAGGCCTGCGACTCTATTTGAAGCCCATTCAGGCCTACGGATGGTTTTCCAGCCCATAGACGCCTCACCAGCCCTTCTGTATCACAGAGACTGATGTGTCTGATGCTTGGGACCATCTGTGGCTGAAAAAAATCCAGTTCAGTTAGTTAGGCTGATGTTTTTGCATACTATAGCTGATTGCTCTGAAAGGCAGGTCCTTTGAGGATCTGCTTGGCTACCATACAGAACACCATTAAGACCAAGTACAAACTCATGTCCATAACTTAGGGGTAAGTCTGTATGTGCTTTCTCTATTACCACCCTATCTTCTGTTCCCAAGCCTACTTTTCCCCCCATTGAATTAATGATCTGTGCCTTCAGTATCCAACATAGTGTGCTAAGGAAGGGAAGGTTGTCACTGTGTGGTGTGTGTGTGTGTGTGTGTGTGTGTGTGAGAGAGAGAGAGAGAGAGAGAAGGAATATGAAGGAGGAGCTGGGGTTTATAACCACCATCCCCAGCTCCCACCCCATTTGCGAACCCCTGGTTATAGTCACTTCATGGCACAGGCCTGTATTTAGAGCCTGGCTTTATAAGTCCAAGACAAGTCATTTGACTGTACATAGTTCAATTTCCTCTTCTATAAAATATAGGTGGAAAATAGCTACCTCCAGCCATTAAAAAAAAAAAAAAAAAAGAAAGAAAGAAAAGGAATCTTGTCATTTGCAACACCATAGATGGATTTAGAGGGTATTTTGCTAAGTGAAATGAGTCAGACAGAGAAAGACAAATACCTCATGATCTACTTATATGTGGAATCTAAAACAAACAAACAAACAAACAAAAACAGACTCATAGATACAGAGAACAAACAGGTGGTTGCCAGAAGGGAGGGGGTGAGGAGTGGGCAAAATAAGTGAAGAGGATTGAGATGTACAAACCTCCAGTTGTATAATAAATAAGTCACGGATATAACATACAGCATAGGGAATATGGTCAGTAATATTGTAATAACTTTGTATGAGGACAGATGGTAACTAGACTTATCATGATGATCATTTCATAATGTATGCGAGTGTTAAAGCATTATGTAGTACACCTGAAAGGAACATAATATTGTATGTCAACTATATTTCAGTTAAAAAAAGGAAAAATTGCTACCTCAGTGCTTGTTGGGAGGATTGGCTGAAATCCTTGAAATGTGCCTTATATATGTATAAGCCTGCATATGATGTTCAATACATTGTTACAGTTTTCTTTTTCAAAATTATGTATATTTTTTCTGATTATAGAAGTAGGAATTATATAGATATGAGACAGTACAGGAAAATGTAAAGCAAAGACTAACTAACCACCCAGAGATAACACTCTGATGTCTGGTCTTCCGGTCTTGGTTCTACCTATCTTCATGCAGTTAAAATCATACAGGATACATAACTATCTGAATAATAGCTGTTATTTTTTGAGCACTTAAAATGTGCCCGGCACTGAACTAGATGCTTTACCCATGTCATTGTATTAATCTTTACAGTCCTATTCAGGATTGTATTAATTGTATTAATCTTTACAATCCTATTCAGTAGGTATTATTATTCCCACCTTATAGATTATTCTTATCTCAAGGAGGCTGTGTGCTTAGCCTGACTCCCTGGTGTGAAATGGAAATGCTTTCCTGTGTTAACCCAGCATTTCAGCAGCCAAGCTAAACACATGTTAACCGAAGTGAAATGCACGGGTTTGCTCTTGCCTTTTCCTCCCAGAAGCCTCTTAGCTGAAATTCTGCCCTTAGCCTGACTATGCAGATGAGTTTCCTGGATGTGTGGATAATGACAGTGTATCCCTCTGCCTGATTGCTCTGAACTGTCTCATAACACTGTTCATCTATAGAATCAGTGATTCTGTTTATAAGTGCATTCTAATCTTTAGAATGAACTCTTAGCAAAAAAAAAAAAAGGTTATGAGTCTGGCCAAAGAACTTTCTAGTTGGTGTGTCCTAGTGGTTTGGAATTGTGGCAAGCCTTGGGACCACCTTGGGATTTTCCACTTGAGATTTTCCACTCTCTTCTTCCAACTTCCGGTTCATTGCAGAACTTTTTTTTTTTTTTTCTGTGGTACACGGGCCTCTCACTGCTGTGGCCTCTCCCGTTGCAGAGCACAGGCTCCGGACACGCAGGCTCAGTGGCCATGGCTCACGGGCCCAGCCGCTCCGCGGCATGTGGGATCCTCCCGGACCGGGGCACGAACCCGTGTCCCCTGCATCGGCAGGCGGACTCGCAACCACTGCGCCACCAGGGAAGCTCCATTGCAGAACTTTTGAGCTATGTAATGGCAGCACCAGGGCAGACGTTACGGTGGCGATGGGGTGGTATTATTATCAGGGTTGTGTGTTCAACAATGCTGAAATGACCCCATCACCCCTCCTCTACTGAGGTTCCCCAAGGGGATAAAGCTCAGGAGTGAGAGCAAATGGGAAATAGGCCTGTGGCTCTGTTGTTAGCCGGGCCTTACCTCCCAGTGCAGTGAGGCTGGTAGACGTGCTGGAGCGTACGACTTAGGCTAAAAGCACGGGTGGGGCCTCTGACTCTTTCTAAATTCAAATCTGACCAACAGGGGCTTTTACGAAGTGCAAAGGGATGAAAATGAATCTTGCCAGGCCCACATTAAATAACAGTAGCTCACATTTATGCAGTGCTTGAAATGGGCCATGTATTAACTCATTTAATCCTCGGCAGCCATCCTATGAGGCAGAGACTCTTGTCATCCTCATTTAAAATGAGGCAACTGAGGCACCCAGAGAGAACAAGAAAGCTGGTACTCTGAACTGTCGAAAGTTCCTGAATGGCAGGACCCTGCACACTGGTAATATGGCCTAACCCGTGTCCTGACTTAATCAGAAGAAAACTAAAGTGGGGGGCAGAGGAGAGCAGGGAAAACGCCTCCTCCTGTTCTACCTGCTGGAATTCTCCAGGCAAAGCCATCATCACAAGTCAGCTGACACCCTCATCCTGGGGCTGCTCTCAGCTGGAATGAGTGCGGATCCCAACTAGATCCCCAGAGGCAGCGAAAGCAAGTTTCCGCAAAATAAAACTAAATGGCCTCTGACACCGTCCACTTCTTTTCCTACTACCCCACCCTCCTCTCCTGGCTCCACTTGGCCCACCAGGCATCTGGCCAGAGTCCCATTCTGAAGGCTCTGGCACCTTCCACTAAGGTGAAGTCACCAGGCTTTGGAGTTACACGCAGCTGGCTCAGGACTGTCCCTAACTAGCCCTCAGTGATTGGGGGCAAATTAACCTCTGTGGGCCTCCATTTCCTCCCCACGGGGGTTAGGGCGATGGCACAGTGCGCCCGCTGCTGAAATGTTCTTACATATCTCAATGCCCTCCCAAGGGCACTTGTGCTCTAATAAGGGTCCCCTGAATACCCAAAGGCCATGAAGAGCCCAGCACTGAAGTGGCAGAATTCCAGGGAGCCAGCAGGGGAGTGCTGGGGACATGGAATTGTCCCCAAGTCTCTGTGACTCATCCAGACAAGGACAGAGTTCTCTGTTCTCCCCTCCACGGGATGTTAGAGCAGGGGTCCCCAGCCCCCAGGACGCAGACTGGTACGGGTCCTCAACCTCTTAGAAACCAGGCCACGGCAGGAGGTGAGTGGCGGGTGAGCGAGCGAAGCTTCATCTGCCGCTCCCCATCGCCCCCCATGGCTCCCCATCACCCCCCGTGGCTCCCCATCGCTGGTATTACCACCTGAACCCCCCACCCCCTCTGCCCCATGTGTCTGTGGAAAAATTGTCTTCCACGAAAGCATCCCTGGTGCCAAAAAAGTTGGGGACCGCTGTGTTAGAGGCTAACCATGGTCCAGGGAAAAAAGGCAGAGCTACTCCAAGGGACTTTCTAAAGAAATATATCAAAGCGTTTTGAAAAATGATTGAATGGTATTTCACTCAAACATTTCAAAAACTTTTAGGTGTTAAAAGCATCAGTGGAAGAAATGAGCTCTGAAGCCATGAAAGGACATGGAAGAAACTTAAATGCATATTGCTAAGTGAAAGAAGCCAGCCTGAAAAGGCTACACACTGGATGAGTTCAACACTATGATATTCTGGGAAAGGCAATTCTATAGAAGCAGTAAAAAAAAAAAGATCAGTAGTTGCCAGGGTTAGAGAGGAGAGAAAGGGAGGAATGGATAGGAAGAGCACAGGAGATCTTCAGAGGGGTGAAAGTATTACATATTATGCTATAATGGTGGACCATGACATGATCCAACTGTCAACCCATAGAATGTACAACACAAAGGATGAACTTTTATGTCAACTATGGACTTCAGTTAATGCTTCAGTATTGTTTCATTAATTGTAACAAATGTACCACCCTAAAGACATCATAGGGGAAACCAGGGGAGGGGAATTATATGGTAACTTTCTGTACTATCTGCTCAATTTTCCCATAAACCTAAAACTTAAAATCTATTAATTAAAAAAAAAAAAGAATCAGTGGTACAGGCCACTTCCAAATGGAATGGCTGCTCGACAGCTTTTTATGTAGGAAAGGAGTGCTGACTCCAGGAGAAATAGGTTAGGTCAAACCCCAATCTTGGCACGAGAGCAGCTTCTCAAGGTATTATTTTGTGAAGAATCACCTGGGGATCTTCTTAAAATCCAGAGTCAGCAGGTCGAGGATGGTGCCTGAGCATCTGCATTTCTAACAAGCTCCCAGATGAAGCCTGTGCTCCTGGTTCACAGCCCACACTTTGAGAATCAAGGTGGAAGCTCCCTCTCTGTCCTGCACTTATTTCGGTTCATTTATTGCCATCTCCTGCTCAGACACACATTATCTCTGTTTGTACCTGAATGAGTCCCTGAAGTGTCGTCCGTGTCCTCACAACTGGCCTGAAAACCGCCACAGTAAGAAAAATCACCTAGTCTCCAAACACAACCCCGGCCGGAAACTGCTCCAGGAGCCAAACTCTGTAACTGAGCCCTAGGCTGCCTCCCAAGCTCGCCCTCTGCTGGTGGACAAGGGTCATTGTCTTCTAAACTTTCACCCAGCTTTCTTACTGCTCAAATGCTCTTTTTTTTTTTCTTCCAATGAATAAAGACAGAGAGTTAGATGACATGTTCCAGAGGTTTATTTCACTCTTCTAGACTTTGGAGAATTTTTCCACTCTGTTTCTTAAAGTACATCCTTCAGAGGGGGTAGATAAATCATTGAACAGCACTTACTGACAACTTAACGGCTCTGCGTGTTGTCTTAAAGTCCTCCCCTACCCTGACTTTGTTCCCATCCCTCCCAGGCGCTTTCCATAGTGGGACGATAAACTTTCATTTACATTGCAAGATCAGAAGAGAGCAACAATTTCTTTTGATCCAGGGTTGAGATTCGTAGTGGAGGCAAGGTTGGTATCCTCCAGAGACAGACATCAGAAGCAAAAGACACTTTAAGGGAAGGATGGGGAGATAGGGAGAGACACACTACCGATCATACACTATCACTCATTCATGAAAACATTTCTTTGTTACCTACTATATACAAGACTTGGGATCAGGAGCTGAGCATTCCTAACGCCTACACACAAAGAGATCATAGCCCAGTACGGGACATAACATAGTGACTGATACTTACCAAGTGTTTCCATATGCCAAGCGATCTACTTACATTACCTTATTTAATTGTATTTAATCCTCACAGCAATTCTGTGATCATCCTCATTGAACAAATGAGAAAGTTGGGGGTGCAGAGAAGTTGAGTGACACCTTTAGTTAATGATGAAATCAGGTAACTTAAAGAAACAATTTGTTATTTTCTCTCATAGGGTTTTGGGGGTTGATGGGCTCAGCTGGCTGGTTCTCACTTGAGGTCCTTTATTCAGCTGCAGTCAGATAGTTGATAAGGCTGAGTAGACATGTCTGGAGCAGGGGCTGGGATGTCTACAACAGCCAAGGTCTGGTCAGGCATCTCTGTCCACATGGCCTCTCTGTATGGCTAGCTTGGGCTTCTTCCCAGCCTAGCAGTCAGAGTCATTGGACATCTTAGATGGCAGTTGACCAGGCAGGAACTGCAAAACTTCTTATGATCTTGCTTCTAAAAGCATGTGGCTTTACAATAGCCAGGACATGGAAGCAACCTAAGTATCCATAGACAGATGAATGGATAAAGAAGATGTGGCACATATATACAATGGAATATTACTCAGCCATAAAAAGAAACGAAATTGAGTTATTTGTAGTGAGGTGGATGGACCTAGAGACTGTCATACAGAGTGAAGTAAGTCAGAAAGAGAAAAACAAATACCATATGCTAACACATATATTTGGAATCTAAAAAAAAAACCAAATGGTCGTGAAGAACCTAGGGGCAAGACGGGAATAAAGATGCAGACCTACTAGAGAATGGACTCGAGGACACGGGGAGGGGGAAGTGTAAGCTGGGATGAAGTGAGAGAGTGGCATGGACTTATATATACTACCAAATATAAAATAGCTAGCTAGTGGGAAGCAGCCACATAGCACAGGGAGATCAGCTTGGTGCTTTGTGACCACCTAGGGGGTGGGATAGGGAGGGTGGGAGGGAGACACAAGAGGGAGGGGATATGGGGATATATGTATATGTATAGCTGATTCACTCGTTATACAGCAGAAACTAACACACCATTGTAAAGCAATTATACTCCAATAAAGGTGTTAAAAACAAATAAATAAATAAATAAAAGTTAAAAAATAAAAGCATGTGGCATCATTTCCACCATGTTCTGTTGGTCAGTTACAGTTCAGCTCAGATTCAAGGAGGTAGAGGAATGGGCTCTATGTCTCAATGGGGGGAAGAGCTTAAAGTACATGGAGGTAATGAATCAATGAAGACCATCTTGGAGACAAGTCACCACACCAGGATTTGACCCTCAGCAGCCTGACTCGAACCTTTGTGTGCTCAACCATTATGCTCTACTGAGCACCACATAGTACAGACACAGCCACATTGTGCTCCTGGTGGCTCATGTAAGATATAGTGGTGGACAAAGAAGGAGGTGATTAGCTTGTCTCAGTAGGTCAGGCAGGACTCCCAGCAGGAAACACCACACACGCACACACACACACACACACACACACACACACACCTCCCCTCCCCTTAGTGTGGAGGACAGGTTGTGACTGCATTGGGTAGCATTCTATACAATCTCTGCATTACATGAGGTGACCTAAAAGCTGAGCACAAGAGACAGCTCTGAGGCAGCCTGTGGAGAGCCGCTGACGTGGAAATAAGGAGCCGTGATGTCCTGTCCCAACTCTGCCACAATGTAGGTCTGGGACCCTGAGAGGAAGTAGAAGTAAAGAACTAAGGATCCCAGGTCTTTCCAGAACCTCGCTGAGTGGAATTTCTGAGCATGTTGTGCCCCCTCCCCATCCCCAGATTGGAGACCCTCGCTTGGTGATCTGTATGGACTGCTCGGTAGACACCATGACCAACCGCCTTCTCCAGAGGAGCGGGGGCAGCCCGCGCGCGGATGACAGAACTGCTATCACCAAGCGCCTTGAGACCTACTACCGGGCCTCCATCCCCATGGTTGCCTACTATGAGATGAAAACACAGCTACATAAGGTGAGTCACCTCACAGCCCCCCAAAATGAACCAGCCACCCACTTTTTTTTCAAAAAAAAGAGAAAAAAATAGGAAATTTTGGTTAAGGGATCTTGGAATTAGAACTGCATATAGCTGCACAATTTGGGCCAAAATATGAGTCCCTTACTCTCTTCACTTTTTTTTTTTTTTTTTTTTTTTGCGGTACACGGACGTCTCACTGTTGTGGCCTCTCCCGTTGCGGAGCATAGGCTCCGGACGTGCAGGCTCAGCGGCCATGGCTCACGGGCCTAGCCGCTCCGCGGCATGTGGGATCTTCCCAGACCGGGGCACGAACCTGTGTCCCCTGCATCGGCAGGCGGACTCTCAACCACTGTGCCACCAGGGAAGCCCTCTCTTCACTTTCGTATGTCATCATATGGACCATGAAAAGCTGACCATACAATGTTTATAGATGCCATTATGGTTGCTGGAAACCAGTCCTATTTCCAAGAAAGAGGGAGAGAAGGAAGGAGGAAGGGAGGGGGGAGGGAGGGAGGGAGAAGGGGAAGGGAAGGAGGAGGAGGGAGGGGGAGGGGAGGGGGAGGGGAGAGGGAGGGAGGGAGGAGGGAGGAAGGGAGGGAGGAAGGGAGGGAGGAAGGGAGGAAGGGAGGAAGGGAGGGAGGCATGGGTGAGGCATAAGTTCTGCTTCCCAGACCTCAGCTGCATAGGAGGATCCAGAAGGTGTCGTCTAGATCTAAAATTCAACAACTTTGCATTTCTAGATTTTTGCCTAGTTCATAATTGGCCTTTGGCTGCCTCAGTTTCTTGCAATGACTAGTGTTATTGGGAGAAGCAGCATATGGGGCCAGGAGAGCAGATGAGGTGAAATAATGAGGAAATGGGTGGTGTCAACTCAATGATCACGAGGGCTAATCCATGCTGAGTCCCTGTTAAGTTCACGAATTTGGGAAAACTACCCAATCCCCATTCATTCACTCATTTAATAGCTATGTATCAAGCACCTCCTATGGACCATCCACTGCCCTGGTGGTTTGGATGCAGGTGATAAGATGCAGTTCTTGCCTGCTAGAGCCTTGGGTTTAGTAGGGGAGAGAGACACATCTGGGATCACCATATGGGGTCAAAGCGAGCACAGAGTGAGTTCCAAGGGCCCTTTAACCTGGTCTGAGGGGAGACAGAAGGCACTGAGGAAGGTCACCAGAGGAGAACTAAGCTGAGCCCGAGGTGTGGGTGCCGTACGGGGAGCAGGGCACCTCACACAGAAGGAGCTTGGCTGTGACCTATAGTGGCCAGGAAACGCGGGACAAGGGGTGGAGGTAGAGAGGCAAGCAAGGACCAGATCAAGGTGAACCTATCATAGGAGCCCATAATTATCCTGAGGATGATGACAGGAACTACCAAAGGGGACAGACATAGTCAGGGTTTCCATTTAGAAAGCTCCCTCCATCAGCCTTGTGGAGAATGGGTCCCAAGAAGGTCAGGCCAGGAGACCACTGGGAGGCTGGGGAGTAATCCAGGAACCAAACCCTGAGGACCCAACGCAGAGGAGAGAGAGTGAACGGCTACTATCTGCTTTTCCCAGGAAGTTACAAGGAGACATCAGTCAATCAATAACAAACTTGTCTCGGAGACAGCTACATGATCCATTCCTTGGGGGAAACCACTGATAATGAATTCTTATCTTCTGAGCCTGTTAATGGTCCATTTTCCAGACTCCTATGAACTTAGCCCTGTGTCGAATCTGAAAGGTGCTCCATGATTTAACTCAGAGATGTCATGTATGTGACATGAGAGCTATCATCCCTGCCTTCTGCACCCACAGCAGACACTGCTACGGCATCGTGGTGCTTTCCTCAAGACCCAGACGTGGCCTCGTGAGGTTGATAGCACAGCGGGCCAGGCATCTCCTTCCGATTGCTAGGACTTGATGAGCAAGACGAATCCTATTTGCTGTACATCATGTAACCTCCAGTGGCTACATAAAAACAAAGACCTAGATCATTAGAAACAAGCAAACAAAAAGTGCACTATGTAAGAGCAGGGTCGTAAGAATTCAGGTGGCAGAGGCCTTTCCAGGATTGGTGATTTCCACCCTTCGTGCCGCCTAGAACGCACATGGAAATGACCTTCCACTTTCAAGATTTGCAGAGGTGAGAAAAGTCCCTAAGAAATTCAGAGTCAGAAAAGCCCTTTTACCTCTCTCCTGTATTATTCCAGCCTAAATTCTACACACTCACAAGTGATTGGCATGTGCATGCGGGGCTAAGTGAGTTCTCAGATAAAGCTGATTTCTGGAATCCTCCTTAGAAATTTAATATCTAAGTTAACGGGAAAGGGAGTTTCCAGTCCCACGCGGCTCATCTCTGCAGCTCCCTGCCCCGGATTTTGGAGAGGCTGGCTGTTGGGTCTGTGGTGAGGTAACATGTATGATCCACTTGGCAAATATTTAAAACCACTCCAGCCCTGACTCCAGAACAGCGTGGGCTCCAGCCCTCAGGACTCCCAGAGGGCCTCTCTGAAGAAGCTGCTTTGTCCCTGCCTCCGCCCCGGGACTGTCCTCACCCATGCAGCTGCAGAGATGAACAGCCTTCCTCCCCCACCTGGAGTAGAGACAGCACAGGGCGGCCTAGTGCTAGCCCAGGGGCCCAGGGAGGTGATAATGTTTTGCAGGTGCCCCATGGGGCTGGCCAGCAGCTCGGGCCACAGAGGGGGACTGGAGGAGAAGCGAGAGAGCAACCCGGCTTGGTTTCCATTGGAGGTGAAAGTCTCTGTCCCTTTGCGTTCTCTGGCCTTCTGGGCTCTTTCCTGGTCTCCGAGCATCAGCTTAATTGCCTCCTGATTTGAAGTGACAGCCTGTGTCTTGTTCCCGCAATGCTCTTTGGATTCTTAGTACCCATTCCCTGTCTCGTTGGTTATTGAGCCCAAGGCGGGGCTGCTCACTCTCCAGGTGGGCTCCTGGATCATTTAAGGAGTTTTCTTAAACTAGATGGGGGTGGTGAATGCACTTCAAGATGCAAGTGAGATGAATCAGTAGCTCAGTGAGATTTCTTTAGGAATTAGAGCTGCCCAGTGGTCCAGTCCAGAAACAGAGGACCCTCCAAAAGCACTTCCCTCAGACCTCAGTGTTGCCCAGTTATGTTTACGGTCGATCCATCCCCTGACACCTTTATTGCCTAATGATAATCAGCCCTTTTGGCCACCAACTAGCTGGAGAAGTGCAATGAAATTTCAAACAAAAGTAATAAAAAAGCAAAGCAGAACTTTTTTTTTTCTTGGTCTATCAGTTTTTTTGTTTTGTTTTGTTTTGTTTTTACAACTTTATTGGAGTATAATTGCTTCACAATGGTGTATTAGTTTCTGCTTTATAACAAAGTGAATCAGTTATACATATACATCTGTTCCCATATCCCTTCTGTCTTGTGTCTCCCTCCCTCCCACCCTCCCTTTCCCACCCCTCCAGTCGGTCACAAAGCACTGAGCTGATCTCCCTGTGCTATGCGGCTGCTTCCCATTAGCTGTCTACCTTACGTTTGGTAGTGTATATATGTCCATGCCACTCTCTCACTGTGTCACAGCTTACCCTTCCCCCTCCCCATATCCTCAAGTCCATTCTCTAGTAGGTCTGTGTCTTTATTCCCAAAGCAGAGCTTATATAGCCACTGCCTTATTCTTTGTCTTTGTTATGCCATCATCATACAATAAAGTTAGAGCTTCTTGTAACATAAACCAAGGGATAGAAGCATATGTGATCCAAATGGATCCCCTGACCTTCCGTTTTCCTCTCTCACAATGCCAGCTTTGCGCTGCATCTAAGAAAGAATTAGAACTTTCTTCCATGTCACTCCATTCCTCCTTGCACTCAGGGCAGACATCATTAGTCAGCTGTGGTACTACCTTCCTACCCAGTCTGGACGCTGCCTCAGAAACTTTCTCAACACAGCAATACAGGTAGTCACACACAACTCACTAGAGTTGACCTGTAAGAGAAAGCTTTTTTCACCTTGAGGGAGAGAATTTATTATTGAAGAAATAATTGAAATGTAACATTTTGAAGTGAACAGCACAGTAATTGTCCAGAGGTTGCCTGGTAGAGAGAATACTGGCCTGGGTATAAGAAAACCCAAGCCACAGTGGTGTGAATGAGCTTCGGGAACTTGGTGAGTCATTTCACAGCTAAACCTCTCAGCAGAATAAAATGGATGGACAGAATGGGATCTCCTGGAATACCCTAGGTCTCTCACTCCATGCTTCTCAGGGAAAAAACCCAAAAAACAAAAAACATATATTTGTAATCATAAAAGTAACACATACTTGTTTTAGAAAATATAGAAAACTAGGTAGTCCTATCACTCAGAGGCAAACATTCTGGATTATTTCCTTCAAATATTTTGGCTATAAATTTTTAAAGCATGATGGTGACCACAGGTATATTCATGAGGTTGTAGGTAAGAGGCACCAACCCTAGCTGGCCTGACCTGAAACACGGAGCTTACTTGTAAGGTTATGTGAACCGAGGCTGAAATGCAGCAGGTCCAGGGAGCCCGTGGGACCAGGCTTCCCTAGGCTCTTCACACCTGTCTTTCCCTCCTTCTCTCTCTCATCTTGATTTTTCTCTTTCTCTGGCCCAGAAGCTAGAATATGGCAAATGTGCAGCTCCCATGTTCATGTTACCACAACAGCTCCAAATTCCAGAGAGAAATATTCTGATTGGTCTTGTTTTGCTCCAGTCCCTGGTCCTATCAGCTATGGCCAGGCAGGCGGGGTCACGTGGGGCTTTTTTCACTTGTTGTGGCTGTTTTATTGAGTACATAGCACGTGTGGAGACACAGCAATAAACAAGACAAAGTCCCTCACTGAAAAGAGAAGAGCAGTAGACAAGAAAATAAAATAATTGCTAATAGGATTAGATCTATGAATAAGACAAAACAGAGTGACTTGTTAGGGATGGGGACTTTAGACAGGTGTTTGGAAAGTCTCTAAGGAGGTAGCATTTGAATGAAGACCTGACTAATAAAAACATGGTTGCATGGTTGCCTGGGACTCTTCCCTAAAAACTGAGGGGAGAACAAGGGATTTCCAGAAAAGAAGATCTTGTGAACTGGGAGAAATTCCAGAAATAGCTTCCTCAAGTGGCATGTACAGAAATGTATAAATTGATATTTAAAACCTCTCCTTTTGCTAAGGATAAAAGTAACAACTACTTTTAAAAAAGAAACTAGAAAATTTAAGAGCATAGAGGTAAAAATTATCCAGAATTCTTCGACCAAAATATAATCATTAATGAACATTTTGGTATATTTTCTTACATTTGTGCTTCTTCATTTTTTTTAAATAAATTTATTTATTTTATTTATTTATTCTTGGCTGCTTTGTTTCTTCGTTGCTGTGCAAGCTGTGCGTGGCTTTCCTTAGTTGTGGTGAGCAGGGGCTACTCTTCGTTGCAGTGTGCGGGCTTCTCATGGCAGTGGCTTCTCTTGTTGCAGAGCATGGGCTCTAGGTGTGTGGGCTTCAGTAGTTGTGGCACACGGGCTCATAGTTGTGGTTCGTGGGCTCTAGAGCGTAGGCTCAGTAGTTTTGGTGCACAGGCTTAGTTGCTCCGCGGCATGTGGGATCTTCCTGAACCAGGGCTCGAACCCGTGTCCCCTGCATTGGCAGGTGGATTCTTAACCACTGCGCCACCAGGGAGGCCCTCTTGATTTTTTAATGTACTTTTTGCTCATGGCATCATAAGCCCAGAAATACCCCCAGGCCATAGAGGAAGTGGTCCTGGTAACAGATGATATCCATCCCTGGGTTATTTATTAGTCTTAATCAATTTAACACATAAAAAGAGAGGCCAATGACTCATTAAACATGCATTCAACAGATGCAGAAAATCCAGTTCCTTGGCAACTTGGCTATTGTAAAGGAGAAAATAAGTTATTCGTTCAACAGTTCTTCTGCTGCAGTGTCCCAACTTCATAAATAGCTTAGCCATTTTTAGTAAGTCCCAAAATACAGCTGTACCCATTTATTGTTCTGGGTAGTCATCCAACCTGGCAGGAGACTTCCTGTGAACTGAGGGATAAAGAATGAGAAATGTAGTTGCTGCAACTTCCATGAAAGGAGTGGAAGCAGAAGGCAGCATCGAATCAAATTTTACCCCTTGGATGCAAAATCCACTTGATAGCCCTTAGCCAAGTGCATTCCTAAGATAGGAGTCTAGCACAAGGCAAGGAAAAACTCAGATTACTTTTATACCTTGAATTCTCTGTACTCAAATTCTTCTTTCAATTGGCTAAAATAACTCTTGACCTAATTTTTAGTTCAATCTCTCTACGAATACCTGAGAATGTCACTATGGTGGTTTGTTACACAAATAACCGTTTCACTGTATATAAAATTTAGGTCACAATATTTCTCTATGGCAAGTCAGTAAACGTTGCCCCATTGTTTTGAAGCATTTAGTGTGCTGGAAGAAAGGCAAAAACAAATTTGGAAGTAAACTTTTTTCAACTAGTATCTTTAAAGAAAAAATTTTAATGTTTTTCCGTGTAATTTAAAACTGGAGTCCAGATATAGATCTGCTTTTCAGTGATTTTCAATGGCATGACAGTTTTTTTTAACTCAAGAACGTTTGCTGTATTTTTTATGTACCACTGTTCCTTGTTTTTCTCAAGAACACCTAACTCTCTTCCTTCTACCCCAGGGCTATTCAATGGAAATTAAATGTGAGCCATATGTGTAATTTTAAATTTTCTAGTAGCCACAATATAACATTAGTTTCAGGTGTACAACATAGTGATTTGAAATTCAAATACATTACAAAATGATCACCATAATGAATCTAGTAACCATCTGTTCCCTTACCAAGTTACTACAGTATTGTTGACCTAATTCCTTAGGCTGTATATCACATCTCCATGACTTATCTATTTTATAACTGGACTTATCTATTTTATAACCTCTTAATCTCCTTCACCAATTTGGGCCAACCTCCCGAACCTCCCTTCCCCTCCCTTCTGACAACCACCCATTTTCTCTCTGTGTCTATGAGTCTGTTTTTTTTTGTGTGTGTGTGTGTTTTTTAAAGAAGATGTTGGGGGTAGGAGTTTATTAATTAATTTATTTATTTTTGCTGTGTTGGGTCTTCATTTCTGTGCGAGGGCTTTCTCTAGGTGTGGCAAGCGGGGGCCACTCTTCATCACGGTGCGCAGGCCTCTCACTCGCGGCCTCTCCTGTTGCAGAGCACAGGCTCCAGACACGCAGGCTCAGTAGTTGTGGCTCACGGGCTTAGTTGCTCCGCGGCATGTGGGATCCTCCCAGACCAGGGCTCGAACCCGCATCCCCTGCATTAGCAGGCAGACTCCCAACAACTGCACCACCAGGGAAGCCCCTATGAGTCTGTTTTTATTTTGTTTTGTTTGTTTGTTTTGTTTCTTAGATTCCACATATAAATGAGATCATGCGGTATTTGTCTTTCTCTGTCTTGACTTATTTCACTTAGCATAGTATCCTCTAGATCCATCTATGTTGTCACAGATGGCAAGAGTTCATTCTTTTTATGGCTGAGTAGTATTTCATTGTTTATGTACCACATCTTCTTTATCCATTCATCTACTGGTGGACGTTAAGGTTGCTTCCATATCTTGGCTATCGTGAATAATGATGCATATATGTTTTCAAATTAGTGTTTTTGTTTTCTTCGGGTAAATACCCAGAAGTGGAATTGTTGGATCACGCGGTAGTTCTGTTTTTAATTTTTTGAGGAACATCCATATTGTTTTCCACAGTGTGTGCAGTGATTTACATTCCCACCAACAGTTCACAAGGGTTCCCTTTTCTCCACACCCTCGTCAACACTTGTTATTTGTGGTCTTTTTGATGATAGCCATTCTGACAGGTGTGAGGTGATATCTCACTGTGATTTTGATTTACCTTTCCCTGATGATCAGTGACATTGAGCATCTTTTCATGTGTCTGTTGGCCAACTGTATGTCTTTTTTGGAAAAATGTCTATTCAGAGCCTAAGTAGAGGGTTTTTTTAACCCATTAATTTTCACTTCCCTTTCTCTCCTTGTTGCCCTGAGAAGAGTTCTTCAACATGTAGAAAAACTTTGGGATTCCCTGGATGCCTGGCTTCTTCGATCAATGCCCCACCTCAGCTGAGTTTACTTCTCAGTTCTGAGTCTGAAGCTTTCCTTAATTCAATCTGGACCTGCCCTGGTTGAGTGCTACTAGCAACCTGGATTTGGAGAAAACTCTCCCTCCTGCCCGCTGGCCCAGGAGAAAGGAAGGTACATGAAGGAGAGAGTGATCTAGAGAATCCCTGAGGTTCTATCCTCCCGCTTGACAAATGAGGCATAAATCTTCCATCTGTCTCTGAGAGACTTAAGAAACCCATTCCTTATGAGTCTGTTTGAAATACTCTTCTCTCCACCCCGCTCCCTTCCTGATTGTCAGGGCTTCACTAGATTCCCGCAAAGAGCTTTTGGTTTGGTACAGTATTCTTTGCACCCCTGTGGTCCTGTTGAACTGAGCTGTGCTCACTGCAGCCTTGTCTCCTCCCAGGACAGCAGGCAGAAGAGAACGCCAGACTTTTGTTCTCTTCTGTACACATTCCTGATTGTCTTCCTCTGTGGTTGCTCTCATCATACGGCGGGTTTAGGTTTTGCTTTTACCCAGCTCAGGGCAGTCCCTTCACTGGGGTCCACCCTAACTCAGAACCTCTGCGGTAGTCACTGCCACGGATTCTACCAGCAGAGAACTGGTGCTGTTCCATCTAAGGTCCTTGATATAGTCCGAAGACATTTATGGGGCATCTCCAACGTCCAAATGCTGGGTGGTTAGTGCTGGGTATTCAGAGAGGAAAAGAGACAGATGAAACTCTGCACCCACAGCAAGGTTGTAAATGTGTCAATAGTAATAGAATTTACAGAATGCTCCAGGTCTTTGGGAGCAAAAAAGCTTGGGTCTGGAAAGGTAGGTAACAGCTTCAGAAAGAAGCAGACATTTGAGCTGGGTCCTAAAGGATGAGCAGAAGTTCGAGCCAGATGGAAGGGAGCAGACCAAGGCTCTGACATGAGAAGGAGACCAGTAGTGCTAGCACAGGACGTAGTGTGCACAGATGGATTAAAGTGGGGGGAAGACTTGACTAAAAAGCAAAGTAGAGGCTTCATTCCTCCTTCATACAATAAATATTCTAGATCAGCATTGTCCAACAGGGATATAATCTGGGCCAAATAGGTAATTTACAATTTCCTAGCAGTCGCATTAACCAAAAAAATGTAAAAAGAAACAAGTGAGATTAATTTTTAACCTAATATAGCCTAAATGTTATCATTTTAACATGTAATCAATATAAAAAATCATTAATGTGATGGTTTTATATTCTTTTTTCAATCTATGTCTTCAAAATCTGGTTTTTAAGCATATCTCAATTCAGATTCTAAATTTTCATCAGAAATACTACAATGGTATTTGTATGTCATAAAATTTCCAGTTGAAAAGGTAGATTTCACATACCCAACTTGTTCAAATATATTTTTTAATGTTCCAATAATTGAGTCAAATATTAGTTTTAAAAGTTAGATTCACTTTAATTATAGAATATCAAAAACTTAATTCCTCATTTATACTAGCCACATTTCAAGTGTTCAGTAGCCACCTGTGGCTAGTGTTTACTGTATCCTGGATAGTTCTAGCCTCTTCTAGAAAGTTTGAACTAAGTACTGCAAGTAATGAAGGGAACCACTAATTTCAAGCAGGGACATGGCTGATCAGATCTGTTTTAGAAAAGTCACTTTAAGAAAGGACAGTTTTTTGTTTTTTTTGTTTTTTCATGTCTGTGAGAAGATCTGTTAGTCAAATTTAAACTACAGACAGAATTGAGAGGAAGAGAAAGAAGGAAAGGGAGCAGCAGGTAACATTTTAAATGGACAAACTGCTGGTACTTTGGGAAGTCCTGTGTATAGAACCATCATTAATGTGCAGATTATGAATCATCCTTGTATTTTTGCTAAAGCTTGTCCTTAAAGCTCTCTAAAGTAAAGGTGTATGTAGTCCTCCTTCTTTCTAAGGCCTTGAGAGTGAGGAGGAATGTGTGGCCTGACCAGATCTCTGAAATGGACGACTCCCCAGGGGCAGCCTTTTCCATGACCCCGACTTTGGAAAAGCACATCTAATGATTGTCCAGAGACGTGCACAAGTGCTGCATGTGAAGGGCTTGGCCGTGGCTGGGCACCACGCTCTCCTCTGGCTGTGAGGGATCCCTGTGATGTAAGGCTCTGTCTGGTTGAACAGAGGACAGGGTTAGAAGAGGAAAAAGGTGGCCAACACCCACACAATCATCATAAAACACTCAATAGCAGCTTGGTTTTTTCCCAGGAGCCCCATGGCGCCAATGAAACTCAAGCAATGTTTTGACAGTGTGGGAAAATTCAGGAAAAACACCCCATATGGGCAGTGTTTGAACCAGCCAACTGTTTTTTCTTTTTTAACATCCTTATTAGAGTATAATCGCTTCACAATGGTGCGTTAGTTTCTGCTTTATAACAAAGTGAATCAGCTATACATATACATATGTTCCCATAGCTCTTCCCTCTTGCGTCTCCCTCCCACCCTCCCTGTCCCACCCTTCTAGGTGGTCATAAAGTACCGAGCTGATCTCCCTGTGCTATGCAGCTGCTTCCCACTAGCTATTTTATATTTGGTAAAGTATATATGTCCATGCCACTCTCTCACTTCGTCCCAGCTTACCCTTCCCCCTCCCCGTGTCCTCAAGTCCATTCTCTATGTCTGCGTCTTTATTCCTGTCCTGCCCCTAGGTTCTTCGGAACCTTTTTTTTTTTTTTAGATTCCATATATATGTGTTAGCATACAGTATTTGTTTTTCTCTTTCTGACTTACTTCACTTTGTATGACAGTCTCTATGTCCATCCATCCCACTACAAATAACTCAATTTCATTTCTTTTTATGGCTAAGAAATATTCCATTGTATATATGTGCCACATCTTCTTTATCCATTCATCTGTCTATGGATACTTAGGTTGCTTCCATGTCCTGGCTATTGTAAATAGAGCTGCAATGAACATTGTGGTACATGACTTTTTTTTTTTTTTTGTGGTACGCGGGCCTCTCAATGTTGTGGCCTCTCCCGTTGCGGAGCACAGGCTCCGGACGCGCAGGCTCAGCGGCCATGACTCACGGGCCCAGCTGCTCCGCGGCATGTGGGATCTTCCCGGACCGGGGCACGAACCTGTGTCCCCTGCATCGGCAGGCGAACTCTCAACCACTGCGCCACCAGGGAAGCCCTACATGACTCTTTTTGAATTATGGTTTTCTCAGGGTATATGCCCCAGCCAACTGTTTTACGGTTCATAAATTCATAGAACTAAGGAGTAGACAAAACGTGCAATTCCCAAGGTGGTGTAACTACTTTCCTAATTTGCAATCTGTTCTGCTGATGGCTGGGCAGAAATACTATCTCTGACTGCTCTACTTTTCCTTCCAGAAATCAGGTGAAACCTCAGAAATTTAATCATATTTCCTGTTCACTTGCCTTTAGTTTTTTATTTAAAAAAATCTTTTGTATATTGATCAGGGTATCACTTACTGCAGGATTTTATAAGTCTCAGACCAAAAGTGATAAATTCTTCAAGTCAGAAGCAAATCCACTCACCTGGTTTTCAATTAAATTAAATATATTAAAACCTCATATATTCTGACTCTGCTGATTCAGAATTGGAGATCCTTTGGGAAAAGATCACGAAGCTTACTTTTACTCTCCATGGGAAAAGAGGGTTGCTGTAAATTAATAGTATCACATTGATTACGGGGTGAAAACTTACCGTATGTGGGAGGACATCTTATTTTCGAGTTTGCACAATTGCTGAGGAAGTTATCTTCACACTGTACAATTAGTATGCTAATTACACAGGATTCTTATCTGTTCATCAAGGACTAAACACTAGCACCTTGTGAGCTCATTTAAATTTGCTAAAGTTGTAAGCACCGAGAATAGTTCCTATAGCTTAGAAAGCACTTAGGAAGTTGGTTCTTTTCCATTTCCTATGAGTTCCACAGTTATATATGAAAATATAAAAGCCACTTGTTGTTCTCTTAAAATATTCCCCATGTGGGAATTAGATGAGATTCAGGAAATGATCAGGTCATCTCTGAAGAACTGAAGGAGAAATCTGGAGAGTAGACAAAGGGCTTTGATGCCACTCAGTTCAGTTGGGCTCTCTTTTGCTCCATAAAAATCCAGTCTATACCTCCCCCACCACACACACAGAGCTTCTATAAGAAAAAAGATGTTATCTCATTGCCTCTCAATTTTTATTCTCAGAATTCTGCTTCTTGGGCCTAATGAGGGTATCAGATTAACTTCATATATTTCCCACTCACCCAAGTCAAAGGCTGCTTTTTCCATCTAGAAAAGTCTGATTATTTGATTCTGTCTTGAAACCTCCTCATGTCTGTGGGCTCCACAGAGGCACACACCACAGCACGTGACTCTGGATGGCAATGAGCAGCTTTCTTTTATTTAATTAAATAAATAAAGGCCTGGATTTAAGCCACAAAGCAAAATGAAGAGGGAGGTTTTGGATGGAAATAGAAGTGGGAGATGGCCCAGCTAAAGCTCCGGGGCATGACTCACTCCTTCAGCCCAGCTTGCAGCTTCCCCCAAACATCAGCCTTGGCCTGATTGACAAGATCCCGCTGCAAAGCCTTCTGCCTCCCAGTCTCAGACGTCAGAAAGTATCAAGTGTCGCCCTTCAGATGCTTGTGCTCATTAGCCCTTGTTTCTGAAACCAAGTTGCCCAGCTTTTACAAGAGAGAATCCATATCTTTCTATAAAGTCCAGATAGTGGGTCAGAAAATGGGCTCCAAGAGTGTGTTTCTGCTCCTACAATAGCCTGTTTCTGTGAGGAAAGGGAAGAAGGAATGGGAAAATGAGGGTACTTTTTTTAATTGAAATATAGTTGATTTACGATGTTGTGTTAGTTTCAGGTGTACAGCAAAGTGATTGTTATATATTTATATTCATTTTTTAGATTCTTTTCCATTATAGGTTATTACAAGATATTGAGTATAGTTCCCTGTGCTATACAGTAGGTCCTTGTTGGTTATCTATTTTATATTTTTAATTTTTAAAAATATTTATTTGTTTATTTATTGGCTGCTTTGGGTCTTAGTTGCGGCACACAGGATCTTTTGTTGCAGCACGCGGGCTCTTCATTGCGGTGCGTGGGCTTCTCTCTAGTTGTGGCACACAGGCTCTCTAGTTGTGACACCCGGGCTCAGTAGTTGCAGCATGAGGGCTTAGTTGCCCCACGGCATGTGGGATCTTAGTTCCCCGACCAGGGATCGAACCGGGGTTCCCTGCATTGCAAGATGGATTCTTAACCACTGGACCACCAGTGAAGTCCCTGGTTATCTACTTTACATAAGGTAGTGTGTATATTTTAATCCCAAACTCCTAATTTATCCCTCCCCCATGCCTTTCCCCTTTGGTAGCCATAAATTTATTTTCTATGTCTATGAGTCTATTTCTGTTTTGTAAATAAGTTCATTTGCATCATTTTTTTTAGATTCCACGTATAAGCGATATCATATGATATTTGTCTTTCTCTTTCTGACTTACTTCACTTAGTATGATAATCTGTAGGTCTATCCATGTTGCTGCAAATGGCATTATTTCACTCTTCTTAATGGTTGAGTAATATTCCATTGTATATATGTACCACATCTTCTTTATCCATTCATCTGTCAATGGACACTTAGGTTGCTTCCATGTCTTGACTATTGTAAATAATGCTGATGTGAACATTGGGGGGCATGTATCTTTTCGAATTATAGTTTTCTCCAAATATATGCCCAGGAGTGGGATCACTGGATATCTAGAGGATACTTTCTAGATACCTATCTAGAGCCAATCTCTGAGGAAACAAATGTTTCTGTTTGATTATGTCAACCTATTCCTTAAAAACCATTACCCGACTCCCCATTATTCTTATATAATAGTCTATTAGCCTCTTTATAGTCAACCTCTTTTTATTATTCCAGCTTCACTCCTTGCTACTCCCACTAAGTTCAACCATCCAGCTATTTTGAACTGGTGGATGTAATATACAAGGATGTAGTCAACAAGTACAAGGACTTTGGAGTCAGAGACCTGGGTTTGAACCAGGTGTCTGACCCTTGCTTAGCTGTATGACCTTGGGAAATTTAATTCATCTTTCAGGACCTGAGTTTCATCGTCTGTGAAATGGGGATAACAATACCTGTCGCCTAAGATCATTGTTAGAATTACCTGTTTGTTTAAAAGCACTTGTGCTAGGGAGGAGGGGAGGATGGAGCAGGGATTGGAAGAGGGGGGCAAGTGAGAGGAGAGGGAATGAGAGAGGAGCAGAAAAGGGAGAGTGTGATAGATGGAGGGAGCCCAGTAGGGAGTGAGGGAGTGAGCAAAGCAGGGATGGACGGGATTAAGAGAGGGCAGGAGGGAGGGGAGAAAAGGAAGGGAGAAAGTAAAGCAAGGGTGAAAGTGAAAAAAAATAGCACTTATGCTTCATTAGTAGTAAAGTGTATTATTTTTCACCATAGTTTTTTTTTTTTTTTTCTGTGGTACGCGGGCCTCTCACTGTTGTGGCCTCTCCCGTTGTGGAGCACAGGCTCCGGACGCGCAGGCTCAGCGGCCATGGCTCACGGGCCCAGCCGCTCCACGGCATGTGGGATCTTTCCGGACCGGGGCACGAACCCGTGTCCCCTGCATCGGCAGGCAGACTCTCAACCAGTGCGCCACCAGGGAAGCCCTAAAGTGTATTATTTTTAATGATGATGACGATGACAACTTTCCTCAGGAAGCTTCCTGCCCTCCCAAGATTGTGTAAAGTATCCCTTTATCCAGAGCTCCTGTGCTTACCTGACAACAGTGTGAAATCCTGTTGTCTCTACCCTTGAGCTGTGAGCTCCTTGAGAGCAGGACCATTATGTCCATTTCACCGTGGTTGCTCCAGCATGTAATATATTGTTGGCAGCCAGAAGATGTTTGTTGGTTGAAAGGGAAAGGAAGAAGAGGTAAAGCAACAAGCAAGGTGCTATGAGGGACAGAAAACCACAAAGTCCCTGCCCCCCAGATGGAGAGCCGCCAGCCAGGGAGACAAACCAACTGCGGGTTGCTCTTTAACCCTCCTGTAAGGATCAAGTATGATACGTTTATGGGGAAGAGGGGGAGAAGCTGAAAAAATGTTTTTAGGTTTTATTTTTTTCCTTGTTGTGAGATACAGCATACATACAGGAATGCATAAAAGTTATATGAAAAATTTGAAGAATTATAAAATGAACACCGTGTAATCATCATGCAGGTCAAGAAACAGCAGTCACAGAAGTTCTGCCACATGTCTCTCCCTCCCAATCAAATCTCCCTTCTTCTCCTCAGGAAGTAACCACCATCCTGACTTTTATGATAATTATGTCCCTGGTTCACTGTGGTTTTATCATCTGTGTATGGAGCCCTAATCGATATAATTTAGCTTTGCTCGTTTTTGAACTTCATATAAATTGAATCGTACTGAATGCATATTTTTTCAACTTGTTTCTTTCCCTCAACCTTGTGAGATTAATCCATGTTGCTGGATGTAGCTGTAGTTTGTTTTTTCCATTACTATAGTATTCCATTATATGACTATGCCACAATTTATTTATCCATCTACTGCTGATGGACATTTGCAATTTTTCCGGTTTGGGAAGACTACAAACAATGCTTCTACAAACATCGTTATTATCTATTTTCTAGGATATTTAAATGTGTACTTTTTTTTTTTATTTGGCTGTGCTGGGTCTTAGTTGTGGCACACGGGATCTTTGTTGTGGCGTGCGAACTCTTAGTTGCGGCACGTGGGATCTAGTTCCCTGACCAGGGATTGAACCCGGGCCCCCTTGCATTGGGAGCGTGGAGTCTTACCCACTGGACCACCAGGGAAGTCCCTAAATATGTACTTTTTTTTTTTCCTTTTGAGCATTCACTCTACCTCTGGAATCCCAGGGGTTGTGAAATCAAAACTCATTTGCACAAAGAAGGTAGACAGGAACTGAAGCAATCATCTAGAGTTTCTCAAAGTGCGGTCCTAGATGACCCACGTCAAAATCATCTGTAGAACTTGTTTAAATTCGTGGATTAGAAGGCCCAGCCGAAACTCACCAAATGAGAACCTCTGGAGATGAAGTATGAAAAAGCTGCATTTTAGCAAGCTCACAACCCCGCCCCTTCCACGAGTCTCATTCGGATCACCAGGCCTCTACTTTCTATGGATGCTACATGTGCAGTGGGACAAATCTCAGTGGTTGGCACAATGTTAGGAAATGTTGCGAGGAGGGGGTGGTGGTGCCTTCATGCCCGGGAAATCAACTCCCTCCTACTTCCTTTGTTGTTGGCTCCTTGCCCTGGCATATCAACAATCTCCAAGAGGGCTCTGCCCTTAGCGCTTAGCACACCTGCAAGTTGAGGTCTCAACTTTTGCTTTCTTTTCCACACCCGTCCTTCTCATCCCCCAGCCTCTGCCCTGTTCCTACCCTGCTCCAAACACTCCAGAACACTCAGAAGTCTCATTTTAACTAACTCAAAGCCTTTCCGTGACTTTTAACAATACTTTATCTACCTCAATAAGCACCTAGCTCTTGCTGTTGTTGTTAGACAGGCTGTAGGTTCACAGCAAACTTGAGCACAAAGTAGAGTTCTCATATTCCCCGTGTCCCAAAACACACACAACCTCTCCCACTATCAACATCCCACACGGAGTTCCCCGGTGGCCTAGCGGTTAGGATTCCGAGCTTTCACTGCAGGGGGCCTGGGTTCAATCCCTGGTCGGGGAACAGAGATCCTGTAAGCCGCGCGGTGTGGCCAAAAAAAAAAAACCCCCAGAACAAAAATATCCCACACAGGAGTAGCACATTCGTTATAACTGATGAACCTACATCAACACATCATTACCATTCAAAGTCCATAGTTTACATTAGGGTTCACTCTTGGCGTTGCACGTTCTATGGGTTTTGACAAATGTATAGCGACATGTATCCACCATTATAGTATCACACAGAATAGTTTCACTACCATAAAAATCCTGCATTCCACCTACTCATTTCTCTCCCCCCAGCTCTCGATCTTTTTTACTGTCCCCACAGTTTTGCCATTTTTCCATTATGTCATATTGTATGCAGCCTTTTGAGATTGGCTTCTTACATTTAGTAATATGCATTTAAGTTTCCTCCAAGTCTTTTCATGGCTTGAGAGCTCATTTCTTTTGAGCACTAAATAATATCCCATTGTTTGGATGTACCACAGTTTATTTATCCACTCACCTAAGGACATCTCGGTTGCTTCCAAGTTTTGGCAATCATGAATAAAGCTCCTATAAACATGTGTGCAGGATTTTGTGTGGACGTACGTTTTCTACTCCTTTGGGTAAGTACCAGAGCACAGGCTGCTTGATCATATGCTAAGAATGTTTAATTTGTAAGAAACTGCCGAACTCTTTTCCCAAGTGACTGTACCCTTTTGCATTCCCATCAGCAAAGAACGAGAGTTCCTGTTGCTCCACATCCTCACCAGTATTTGATGACGTGTTTTAGATTTTGCCCATTCTAATAGGTGTGTAGTCGTGTCTTGTTTTTTTAATTAGGCACCTAGTTTTTAAACAACTATTCTTTTCTCTGTGATTTTAGAGTCCTGTGTTTTAAAATTTTGCACAGTAACTTATAAGCAGGTAATCTTTTTTATTACTAAAAGTGGCCTTATTTACAAACATTTCTTAAGACTAACTTTCTCTTTCTTTCCTTTTTAACATAGATAAATGCAGAGGGGACGCCAGAGGAAGTTTTTCTTCAACTCTGCACAGCTATTGACTCTATTTTCTGAAGGCATGTATGTTAAGGAGAGTGCAGACAGAGAAAAATATTGAAAGTTCATCCCATAACACTGTATGTTTCCATTTAAACCTTTTGTATGCCCCCCGCCCCCAAATCCTGACATTGCTGTTTGCTTCCCAGCTTGACCCAAGAGGTGTCTGGAAATCATGCATGGTGTATTTGGTATTATCCAACCTTTTCTTCCTAAGTCAGACAGCTGTCTGCACTCACAGCAGCACACTTTTCTATCACCTCTGAGCTAAATTAGTACATGAACAGCAGTGCAGTGCCCATCTGTGTCAGTTGTGCCTTCAGGACTTACTAGAGTCTGATCATTCGGTTCTACTCTCCGCAGATAGGGAGGAGTTAGCATCCCTAACGCCCCATCACATCTTCCTTCCTCTTCTGAAGATTTATCTCTTGTTACCTGATTAAGGCCCTTAAGATGGGGGGCAGGCCTGGGCCTCTTCCTCTGGACGCTGTTTCCTCAAGTCTCATCCAGCTCAGAGCTGAAGAGATTGGGTTGACGAGACCACCCATTGTTCATAACAAATTTGATTAAATTTGAAAAAATGTGATGAGCTTTTTTATATGTGAAATTGTATAGCTTTTCCAAGACAGCAAAATCTAGACTAGTCACCGGTAACATTTCTCTATTCATTTCTATGATACTGGCTACTTGGAATAGTGTCGTATTGGCTAAGTGAACAAATTGAATAAATTATCTAATAACCTAGTCTCTTCTATACCTGGTGGTGCATTGGGGGAATTATACGTTAAAACCAATGACCACACAGAATTTAAAAGCATGCGGTGGTTTGTTATCACATTCACTGGACTAATGTCAACTTATGGCTTTGGTTTTAAATGATTATCTATTTAGTTACCAAGCAAGTAAGAAATATAGTAACAAAACTGACGTGGGTGGAAAGGGCATGTCAGTACACCATGTTTAACAGATCCCAATGCTGTATTTGTTCCATACAGGCCTTTTCCAGGGGTTTGCAAACCCTTTATCCGTATGTAAAATTGTGTTTCCTCAAATCAAACCGGTGAAGTTTGGTTTCTCTTTTGTGCTATCAGTTGCCAAATAAGAGTTTCTTATATATTCTACTGGAATAACTGCATCTTCCACTCAGTCGCTAGAAAAGACCATAGTTTCCGTTTGCATGATTTTTTTTCTTCAATGGTTGTGCAGATAAGGATCCATTTCTGGGACAGAATTGTATTTTTTAAATCTTTTTTTTTTCTTGAAATGGATATGTATAAATAAAGTAAATGGAACACAGGATAACTCTTTTTCTATTTATTTGTAACTCACATCATTCTGGAAAGCATTTGAAGCCTTATTCCAAACAGAATTAGAAGCAAACACAGTAAGAGTTGAGATTTATGATATGCTCATATGGTTTTAATTTTGGCCATAGGCCAGTTTTGAGCTATTACAGAAAGAACTTCCAGTGTAATTCATGATACATGGTATTTCCTTTTACTCTAGCAGTCATTCTTAAACAGAAATGTCAGTGTTTGCTAAAGAAGAAATTAAATTTCTTTGGTTACAATTATGCCTCTATTAACAAAAAGGGGCATGTTCCTACAACTCACACAGTTGTCAAATACTTCATTACTACCCCGAGTTGTAACACTCTCTACAGGGGAGGACAAGGAGTATTTGAGCAAATCAGAAAAAGAGAGTTACAGGATGAAAATTATCAGTTGTGCCAGAAAACACAAAGTGACTCTTTGTAGGAATTAACATTCTTTAAACACACACCACATATTGGTCAATAGCCCATGCCCACCACAGCTTTGATAGACAGCAGGGCAGCAGACAAGCCCAGCCATGGCTTTTATGGCTGCAGTTGGCCACCCTCTTGAAAAAGATCAGCAGGGGTAAATGGCTTTGCCCGGAAGAAGAGTATCTAGAGGTGCAAAGCAAGTCTTCTACAGAACTGTTAAAACAGGTTGACTGACTTGAATGGCTTGATATGACATCACTGAAGTCACTAAAGCAGGAAAGGACCTTAGAGGTCTCTGCCCCTCGAAGAAGACCTTGTCTGTATGTAGAAGACATCAGAACACAGTCCAAACTCCTTCACAATGATCTACATTCAAGGCCTCACCTGATCTGGCCCTCTGCCCTCTCTCACCTCAACAACTACCACTCGCCTCTTACTCATTTGGTTCAAGCTACACTGGCCCTCTTAACGTTGCCTGAACAAGCTAAGCTCTCTACTGGATCAGGGCCCTTGCCCTTGCTCTCCTCCTGCCTCTTCCTCCAGATTATCCACAAGCCTAATTCCCTCACTCCATTTAGGTCTCTGTTCAATTTTACCCTTGTTGTTGAGGTGTTCTTTGATTATTCCCTCTAAATGGCAAGCTGGTCCCGATCCGTCCATCATTTTTTTTTCAAGCATTATTTTTCTTCACAGCATTTATGTCTGCATAAAATTACATAGTATTTTTTATTTACTTGTTTACGGCAGGTCTTCGGCATTAGAATATAAGCTTCAGAAGGGCAAGGCTCTGTATCCTCAGTCCCACACATAGCAGTCATTATGGAGAGCTAACATTTAAATCCTCTGAACCTTAGTTTTCTCATCTGTACCATGGAGGTCACAATAGTAAGTAAGCAACCTCATAGAGGTGCTGTGCTGATTAAACAGGTTAATAATACATGTAAATCATTTACTAGTTCCCAGTGCTCAATAAGAGGCAGTTCTTTGTCAACATTTATTGAGGGTCTCACTTCCACAACTGAGACTAGGACCCAGAATTTCCATGCTAGTTAACATTACATCACTCTAAAAACATGGCAGAAAATGGGGTCCCAGAGAGAACCAAAATCTCAGCCACCCAGGTTTGAACCACATCCTCCAGATAAAATAGGATGTAATGATCCTTTATTCCTCCCAGAGCCCTGTAAAGGAGATCTCCTGAGGCAAACCCTCTAAGGGTCCCAGAGGCACTCACAGACACACTCAGACATAGGTGGTTTCTCTAACTTCCTAGGGAAAAATGTAACCAAAACATTGGTCCTACTACCAATAAATATTTATTGAGAATCTACTAAGAGACAGGCCCTAGGGATAAAGATAGACACGGATGGTCTCTGTCCTCATGGGGCTAAATGTGACACCATGCTCAAAAATCCATTTAATCAGCTACTTGAACTGTAGGGGAAAAGGTTGTTTTTTTTTTGTTTTTTGTTTTCTGGGATCATATAAACAGAAGCCCATTTTTCTTCAAGATGTGAAATAAAAACAAACCTTTAGAACCTAAATAGGACATAATCTTGTGTAAAAATCTACTTGTTATCTGGAGGCTTTCAATCTACCCAGTGTACCTAGAATAATGCCCTTCAAACTTTATTATCCACAGTAAGAAGTATAGTTTATATAGCATGCCACTCTTATGTTTATAACTAACATAGAAATTTGCAAAGTATTTATCCTTAATACATGTCATATATTATTTTTTTAATTTCATAAAAAAATGTTCCTCATACCTCAGTAAATTGTTGTGTTCTGCAATTTAATTTAAACGAAAGAGAAAAGGAGAGAAAAATGGACACAGCATACTATTAGGTTAAGTGAGAGGCACCAAATATGCATGGAAACAAATTGTAACTGAGGCAGAAGACCCAAGTCTTCAGTCTCAGGTTCGCCTAAAGCCTCAGGACCACATGTCTGCTGTCAAATTAGAATATGTAAATTATGTGTTTTCCTAATTCGTCATGGGGCAGACGATTTCACAGGTCGATGGGTTTCCCCATCCACAGATATGCTGCTCTATTCTGAGCTATAAACCTGGACGTGTGCTCACGTTTGTACTCTAGGGTGCATACCGCACCAGAAGAAAAGACAGAAAAGCAACTCCTGCACACCTCCACCTCCACCATCTCTGAGACCCCTGACACAAAGGGAATATTCTTGCTCAGACGCTGACTCTGAAGCAATCTGTCTGGGTTAAAATCTAAGCATCACCACTTTACTAACTATATGACCTTGGGCAAGTTACTTAACCTCTCTGGCTAGATTTCCTCATATGAAAACAGGATAAAAATGAACCTGCCTCATAAGGTTGTACGAATTAAATTCGTTACCGTATGCTTGCTTGGCACATAACAAGCACCCTATCAGTGTTTGCTATTATTCTTAGCACACGTCACACACCAACCAAAATCCCCTCTGCCTAAAAACATTAAAGCAGTGGTTTTAGGTGTCATTAAATATTCCTTCAGTTCTTAGCAAATAACTTGAGCAGAATATTTCAGGAAATACAACTGACCTACTGAATACTACTAAATAAGTGATGCTTTAACAAGTAGGTCTATGTTGTCTTTTACAACCAATGCTTCTGTGTAGGAGATGGAAGACCTACTTGCAAATGAGAGCCCTGTGCATTCCTGCAGTTCTCACATTAAAACAACAACAAAACACATTACCACTACTACTACCCTTTTAAAGCCATGAGGACTATTTGCTTGGAGCTGAAAAATGCAAAATAAACACATATTTGCTCAAGCAGAAAATAATCCTCTTTGTTACTCAAAATTCTCAAAATCTTTGTCCTTAAAAAATACATTTAAGTGGATTTATTTTGTCTATTCTTCTTATATAAATATCAATTGTATCACTCTTTCAAAGCATACTTCATACTTTATGGGATTTTTGAATGGCTCTGAATGGTTCTCCAAAACTGACTGGTATTACTTCTATGCAAACACAGAAGTTACAGAAGTTACCATCAAGTGCTACTTCAACTTTACTACAAGTTGAAGGTAGATCTCTGGCATATTCACTTGAAGTTTAATAGCCAAATGCCCAGAATGTTAATGATTCCCCTCTTCTTGCCCCAACTAATAATTCCAGAGCAAAAACTCTAACTCAAGTCCGTTTCCTTTTCTTCTGATGTGATATATTTTATCAAAATCATCAGTATTCTTTAATCAATATATTACTTTAAAATTCTCATACTTCTATAGTTAAAATTATATTACTTTTCTCAATTAAAAAAATTCAGGGTATGATTTCAGCACCCTGCAATGTATTGAAGAGGACTGGTAAATAATGTCCCCTTGATTTAAAATTGGAAAAAACAGGAGACTCTAAAAATTGCATCAGTATACTTAATCAATCTTAGAATATATTTTCTTCTCCAGTAGTCAATAATAATTTCCAGGGAATACAGTGATTTTCAAAAACCACTTATTTAACACATGGGGGGCTTATTTCGTCAGAAAGAATGATGGTTAGGTTAAAAGTTTTCAACCTAAGTTTAGTTTTCACATCTGGACATTAATAATTGTCTTTTTCTTTAACCATGGTACATATTCTTTTTTGTTAACCTAGTTTAGTGTTTCAGCACACACACTGAGTGAAAACATTACCATCTTTTACAGAGCTTCTCAAGTTTACCTTCTTTTCCATCATATAGCCCTTACTCTTTTTTAAGGGACAGATAGGTAAAGGAAAAAAAAAAAAAAAACCTTAAAAAATTGTTTTGGTTTTAATACTAGTAAAAATAAAATCCAAAATCTAACCGAAGGAAGTCACAACAAGCATTCTATAATATAAACAGACAGTATCCACATAGTTTATTTCTCACAGTTCTTCTGACAAATGAACATTATTCAAGAACATACTGTATACACAGATAAGAAGAAACATACAAAATGTTTTAAATGATGCACAACAAAATCCAGCAGTATAAAAGAATGCATGTGAACTCTTGCTCACTGCACAGACTAAATTTAATCACTTGTTTAAATAGTAATAAAAATACAATCTTTTATGGATCTTGTGCAGACTACAAAAGAGGGAAATTATTACCATATATATGATTTTTCTATTAGGCAGTTTTCTTCAATGAGTTGCACTGACAACTCCAAATACAGAGGCAGAAGGCTGTGTATTTTAAAGGAATTAATGTTGTGAATTAGAGACTTTACACGGTTACTACCACTGGCACTTTTCACCATAGTTTGTACACATCACATGATCATCTTATATAACATTACATTTAAAAAATATATCTGAGTGACAATTTCATAACATTCACACACCATGAGTTGGTTAAGGAAGCAATGCCACAGTTGCCTCCTGTAGTGCTTCACTGTTGGTAATAAGGATAGTTCATTGTGGTTAAAAGAAATTAGACATCAATATGGTTAAGCAGCTCCAATTTACTAAAGGCCATCAGCGGCCACCACTGGGACAGTGAGTTCTTTTAAAGTGTATATATCCTAGAAGCAAACACCATCATTGGTTAAAACTTTGTCTAAGGAAGTCAGTTTCTGTGCTGGAAACTATTTTCACAAAACTGAAAGCTACTAAACTGTTTTAATATAAATACTTTGTCTTCTCATTAGCATAGTTATGACCAAGTTCTTTGAAACCTTTGGAATTTACTCTCTCTTTAATATGTGCTCTCATTTCCATCTCACCCATTTAAGATCACCACCTAAAAGGCTTTAAGGTGGTGGTGAGAATTTCACCAGGGAAACCCTTTTGCTCACCAGGAATGTTCAGCTGTTGAACAGTGATCTAGAGCCACAACGGTGCAGAGCTGTTGACGAGAACACTCAGGAAGCTGTCATGCTGTGAGTGTCATTTCAGGGAAAGTAGAGAATCTTTCCAAACTGTGCACATAATTCACAATGATACCATTGCTATGTGTTGAAGAGGACTAGTATACGATGTTCTCTTCCATGTCATCTGTTTGCTGGAAAGTAGTTTGGGTCAAGGTAATTATAACTGGTGCCCTGGGACACACAGTAGTCTCTGTCTAAGAATGTCTCTGACCTATAAACAGGTTCTAGTTGGTGATCTTCCTTGTGAATATCTGTTTCATGAAGGCTGAAAAGAAAACACACACACACACACACAAACACATCACTACATGGCATTGGATGCATTTTGGTCTAGATATTATCAAACTTCCTCACAGCTCTACCTGTTTAAATCCATTAATCTATCAAAATCTCTAATGGAAAGTTACTTGAGATATGGTGTCATTAAGGAAAATTTCTTAATTGTCTAGAATAGCAAAGTTCAACCCATTAAATGTGATTTTCTAAGCAATTTAGAAATCAAACTCACTAGTGTCTGAAAAGCTCTTGTCAAAATTTAAGACTTACAATGAAAGATAACACTTACCAGTCTGAACAAGAATCACAGAAATCCAAAGACATTTCTGGAGGACAATCCTGGCAGTGCCACCGAACACCCTGGATAGGTTCTATGCCACAGTTATCACACTATTAAAGATTCAGAGAGAAAAAGTATTAAACTGTATCGTTCTCAAGCTTTCTTTATTCCTGCTGGGCAACACATAATGTGCACATAGACATTCTCTCCTCTCTCCCCATGCACCATATAGTGGGATAACACAAAAAATGGTTATAAGTTAGGCACAATTTCTAGCAAACTAGCTGAAACTCTATCCATTCAAGATTGAGCTACAATACAGATGGGTGAGAGGAACATCATAATATGCTTTAATTTATTTTTAAAAATCTTAAGTAAATCATTGGCAAACTTGGGCATTTGGTTATTAGTAGCTATTGACTTGAAAGGTACCTCAGACCAGTGTACAATGACTGGGATTGAGAAACACTGACTTAATACCATAGTTAAAACTATCCAAATATGTTACAGAACTATTTAAAACAGGCTACCACAGCTAACATAAACCCAAGTGAACACAAAATCCTCTCTGAACTTTCATCGTACTGAGTTACTTTCCAAAGCCTTGAAGGCTCCTAATAACCAATGCCCACCATGAAGAAAAGGCAAATTTAGCTCTTTCTCAGTGTTGTGGCAGTGTGGTAGCCCTCGGTGTGTTCTGCGCAATCTTGGAAATCAAAGTAAATCTCATTTCTAGTTTCTTTGATCATCAGGCCAACTAGAGTGGCTGACAGACTGGCAAACAAGACACAGCTGGGCCTTACAACAAAATTATGAGAAGTGGAGAGAGTTTCTTCCTGGAAAGACATAGCTGTCAATTAGGAAAATCTCTAAATGGAGAAGCAGGACCACTGAAAGATCAAGAAAAGAAAATCATTTAATATAGTCTGGCTAATAGCCACTCCAGAGGATCAGAGGTATAAGAATTTTGTTTTAAATTTATTAAGTCACAGCACACATCAGTATTTTTATGTGTACCACTACCAGCAAATCTGTAGTTCATGGTCTCAATTTTACTTCCTCCAATCCCACCAAGTATAGCCAGTTCTAATGTCTAAGGTGTTCTCAAACCTGTCAATCTCTCTATTTCTGTAGCCACCAGTCAAGTTCAGGACATTCTCATCTTTTGTCTAAATTAATGAAGAGAATCTCGAACTAGTCTCCCTGCCCTCAGCCTTGCTTTCTTCCTATCCATTCTCCATACTAATGCCAGAATGATCTTTTCCCCCCTTCACTTAATTTTTTTTCAATTACATAAAAAGTATACATGAACAAATTATTATTTAAAGAATTTAACAATACTGTAATCAGAGATTAAGAGTTATCCACTCTAAACCTACTGCCTTCCTAAGGGTTGTATTGTTTAAGGAAATAGAATGATCTGTCCAAAATGCAAATTTCATGTTACTCTGCTTAAAATCCTTCAAAGTTTCTCCAACATTTTAGAAGAATTTAAACTCCTTAGCAAAATTTCCAAGGCAACTAAATAGCCTCTCACTACTCTCCAGTATGCACGCTAGTCACACTCAACTAATTCATTCATTTAACTTCTCTAAATCACTTATGAGATGAAAACAGAATAGGGAAGGATGTGAGTCCATCTTGTTTACTGCCGAATCCCTAGCACTTAGCAAAGTGCCTGGAACATAAACGGATATTTCAAAATTTTGTGGCATGAATAAATGTATTGCTACTAGCCCCTCAAAAAACAGCAGAGATAACTGAATCTGAACGGGGAAAAGAAATTTCTGATCCATGAACAACAGCAACAACAAAAGAAATAGCTCTATGGATGAATGGATAAAGAAAATGTGTTCTCTCTCTTTCTCTACACACACACACACACACACACACACACACTGGAATATTATTCAGCCATAAAACAGAAGGAAATCCTGCCATTTGTGACAACATGGATGAAACCTAAGGACATTATGCTAAGTGAAATATATCAGACACAGAAAGACAAATACTATATGATCTCACTTAAATGTAGAATCCAAAAAAGTTAAATTCACAGAAGCAAAGAATTAGAATGGAGGTTGCTGAGGGTTGCCAGGGGCTGGGGGGCGGGGGGGAGGTAGTGGTGGGCATGTTGTTATTGGTCAAAGGGTACAAACTTTCAGTTATAAGATGAATAAGTTCTGGAGGTCTAATGTACAACACTGTAATTATAGTTAATAATACTGCATTGCATACTTGAAATTTGCTGTGAGAGCAGGTGTTAAGTGTTCTTATCTCAAAAAAAAAATAAAAGATAACTATGCGAGGTGAATTTTCTTTGTATCTTAAACTTTTTGTACACCTTAAATATGTACAGTTTTTATTTGTCAGTTATATCTCAGTAAATTTGGGGTGGGGGAATAGCTAGAAAAACTTCTCATCTCATATATTACCTCAAAGTATACCTGTATATTTTTCTTCTCTATCTTTACTGAATCATAAATCTCTTGACACCAGTAACTGTGGCACACTACTTTGTATAAATGAACAGGACAAGAGCTAAACTTACTTTTATCTGTGTGCTTGAAAGTCGTGGAGCTTAAAGCTCCGAAAACCACCTTAAATATATCTTATCATCCTTTCAAAAATTAAATGAATAGAAAAATTAAGTAGAATTTACCTTGAAGCCCACATGTTGCACAAATCCACTTTCAGCTTGCATTTGCTGAAGTTTCTGTTTTTTTAACTTTTTAAACTGTAATAGTTCCTTATATTCAGGTAAATTCCTATACATAATAGGAATACTTTCTTCATCCTATTGAAAAAAACAAAACACAAAACAAAAATGTTAGTTTCATAATTAAAATGAACTAGTATAAGAAATACTGATAAAGAATATTTTTCTATGGACAAGATATTTTTCACATTTAAGAGACCCTCAACCTTTTAGGGCTCACAGAAAATCAGCGCTACTATCAGCAGTATTTTATTTTATTTTATTTTATTTTTATTTTTATTTATTTATTTATTTATTTATTTATTTTTGCAGTACACGGGCCTCTCACCCTCTCACTAAGAAGTCCTAGAGGGCTTCTTAATGCAATAGTAATACTGAACTGTAGTAGGCATCTTCATAATGCAAGTACCAGGGGAACAAGGCGTGACTCCCACCTCTGTCATACACTAACGCAGCTTCAACCCCATCCCAACGAGTTCATGGCGACTTGGAAGACTCCTTGTAATCTGCTTCTTCCTGATCTGCAGGAAGCTCCTCTTCTCCAATCTAACAGATTTTTAAGCTTCCTCAGGTAAATATGACATTTTCTTAACAACAAGCAAACTAATCTCTGCTCTGTTTTCTGCTCAGTACTCCCAATGATCAAGACAGTACATTCCTCTTACTCAAAAGGATAAACTTAAGTTACAAAGATTATTATTTACAATAAAGAAATGAACAGTAAAAGCTATATGAATTTGAAGTTGACAGATGAATCACTAACTGCTTCCTATTTTCCCAATTTATTTGTGCTCTGCTACCCAGGATCCATTTCTTCCCTTTGCTACCTCATGACTGATCCCATGGTCACTGATTTCCACAACCCTCCAAAAAGCATCCCCAATTCATTAATCCCGTGGTTCCATCAATTCCCAATCCCAGACCAGACAACCCCTGCACCCCCCGTTCCTCCTGCTCTCCATGTTAGGTATTATTAACTACTATATTTATATTATATCAAGGAAACTGATGTTTATAGAAATTATAACATATGCCCAAGCTTACATAGTTAATTAGTTGCAGATTCAAGTGATTTGAACCCAGATTTGTCTATATAACTAACCCCTTACACACCTAGCAGCCCAAGGCCTAAATCTAAGTGTTATCCTTAATTTTATACTGTCATATCTAATATAACATAATTCTGTCACTATTTAATACTACCTAAAATCTCTCTCATATCAGTCCTCTGTAGTATCCACTCCCTCCTCTGTCTCACTGTTGCTAAAAATGGCTTCCTCGCTATCTACAGTGTCAAGTCCAAAGTCCTCAGCTGGATAATGATTCTTTATAATCTCACACTTCACCTACCTTATCTCCCACTATCTTTCATCCATTTCAAATTCCTGTCAACTAAAGATGTTAAATTATAGCTACTGCCTTCCTATGTTACCCCTGAGAAAGACAACATAAATAATGTAATAATTATGTAATACCAATAAATATGATGTAACCCAAATAATTAATGTAGTAAGAAATTTTATAATAAAATGTATTAAATTTAGATATTTTAGGCAAATACAAAGAATACAAATTCTGCTAAATTTTTTAATTTGCATTTTAAGTCTAAGGGTATTATTAAATTTGGTCAAGAAGATTAAGTTAGATATATGTATACATATAGCTGATTCACTCTGTTATACAGCAGAAATTAACACAACATTGTTAAGCAATTATACTCCAATAAAGATGTTAAAAAAAAGTTAAATCACCTCACACCCACTAAGATGGCTACTATCAAAATTAAAAAATAGTAATAATAAGTGTTGGCAAGGATGTAGAGAAACTGAAACTTTTGTACACTGTTGGTGAGAATATAAAATGTTGTAGCCATTATGGAAAACAGTACTGTGGTTCCTCAAAAAATGAAACAGAATTACCATATGATCCAGCAATTCCACTTCTGGGTATATACCCAAAAGAATCTGAGAGCAGAGACTCCAACAGATATTTGTACACCCATGTTCACAGCAGCATTAGTCACAACAGCAAAAAGGTGGAAGCAACCCAAGTGTCCATTGACAGAAGAATGGATAAATAAAATGTGGTATGCACACTCAATGGAATATTATTTGGCCGTAAAAAGGAAGGAAATTGTGACACATGTTACGTGATGGATGAACCTTGATGACATTATGCTAAGTGATATAAGCCAGTCACAAAAGGACAAAAACTGTATGATTCTACCTATATGAGGTATCCAGAGTAGTCAAATTCAAAGAGACAGAAAGTAGAATGGTAGTTGCCAGGAGCTAGAAGGAGGAGGGAATTGGGAGATGATGTTTACTGGATGCAGAGTTTCAGTTTTGCAAGACATAAAGAGTTCTGGAGATTCGTTGCACAATAATGTAAATGTACTTTAACACCACTGAACTGTACACTCAAAATTGGCTGGTAAATTTTCTGTTATGGGTATTCAGCACATATGGGTATTCAGCACAATTAAAAATTAAAATTCCATACTATTCAGCCATCAAAAAGAAGAGATAAAATCTTGCCAGCTGTGGCAACAAGGATGGGAATTGATGCAAAGTGAAAAAAGTCAGAGGAGAAAGACAAATACCAAGATTTCACTCTTATGTTGAATATTAAAAAACATAAAATAAATAAACAAACAAACAAATTAAAACAAAAACACATACAGGTACGGAGAACAGATTGGTGTTCTTTCCACAGAGGGGAAGAGTGGTAGGGGGAGGGAGAAATGGGTAGAGGGAGTCAAATGTATGGTGATGGATAGAAACTAGATTTTTGGTGGTGAGCACACTGTAGTGCATATATATTAGTTGAATTACAATGCTGTACACATGAAACATATAATGTTATAAACCAATGTTACCTTAAAATGAACAAAAAACCAAACAAATATTTTTAAAATGCTCACCCATAAACAGATTTCCTAGTTATAATCATTTTAAATTTACTTAAAGGAGAAATACTATGACCAATTTCAAGGGGGTCTAAATGGTATACAGATTGTCTCTCTAGCTACTGGTTTTCTGGAAAGAGAAACTGAAATCTATAAATTTTACACTAGAGGATTCATAAATATACATTTAAATAGCTATTTTAAAGTAATCAGAATGATGTAAACTGGTGCTCATTTTAAAATAAATAAATGAAATCAACCAAACAAAAGCTAAATCAAATTCAACCACCTATACTATGCTATATTTTGCCAATTTTCTCAAAATGTACTTCTTTTAAGCATCCCATCATCACTCCTCACCTAGCTAAGTTTTATTCATCCTTCAATGGCCAACTTGACTATCACTTCCTTGGGTCTTCTACTTAAACTCTCAATCTGAATTAAGTACCTCTAAAATAATTACAATGACACCTACTTTTGAAGCATTTTTAAAATTTTGTAATTTATTGATGTGATTACACATTTATCTCCTCCCACAAAACTAAGATTTATGAGAACCCCAAGATCATAGATATTTTATTCATTAACTATGGAGCTGACCTCTAGCAGAGCCTGTTACATATTAAGTGTAAATAAACATTTCTCAAATGAGTAATTCTAATAGTCACAAAATACAAAATTACACACAAATGCCATATCTTAAGACACAGCAGAATCTAGCTGTTTTTCAAAAAGACAGGTTTAAAAAGAAAAAAAAAATTTAAGAATACAGTCATTTTACAGTAGTTTCATACCAAAGTATACAATCAGTGTTTGATTAATCTAGAAACAGAACAAAGGAGACTTATTTTTATCTGCTGACTTTTCATTAAAATCTCCTTTTCCAGTTACCATATATAATCAAAGTATTAAGGAAGATATAAGGCAATCTTCATGTCCTTTAAGCAAGGAATCAGAATCATGTTACTTATTGAGGAAGAATTTTAGCATAGTAAAATAAAAAATATTAACAGCAATAAAAAGGAATCTCTGAATGTAAAGTAAAATGAAATGAATTAACCTAAATTAGCATCCAGTTGATGACAACACAGAGAGGAATTAGTCCAAGAGGATTTAAAAAGTATAATTTATATGGGAACATATGTATATGTATAACTGATTAAATTTGTTATAAAGCAAAAAAAAAAAAAAAAGTATGATTTGACTTTATTTCTGTAGTTGGGTATATCCTAAGGCAAAAACAGTGCTACCCGGGGCTTCCCTGGTGGCGCAATGGTTGAGAGTCCGCCTGCAGATGCAGGGGACATGGGTTCGTGCCCCGTTCTGGGAAGATCCCACATGGCGCGGAGCGGCTAGGCCCGTGAGCCATGGCCGCTGAGCCTGCGCGTCCGGAGCCTGTGCTCCACAAAAACAGTGCTACCCAAAAAACCTGTTTTCAGGATCATATTGTTGATGGCAGTGTTAGTATTATTAAATTCTGAGACTACTGTGGGCAGTGTGAGACAAAGAAAGTAAGCATTATGTTGATGTCACTGATAACTGGAATTTTCAGCATGGGAGAAAAATGATACATATTAAAGAGCAATACGGGTTAAGTAAAATTCCCACAGTCCTTAAGTTGAATTTGAAATAAAATGATGAATTTATGATGTCTTTTAATTTTAACAAATATATATTTCTCAGCTCTGTCCACTATATAGGCTTAGATACAATGATCAATCCAGTAGCAAGTAACATCCTATATCAGGATAGAGCCTACAAATACCATTTCTCAATAAAAGAAAGCAGAAATGACTCCAGGTCTGAAGCAGGAAATATACAAGATGAGCCTGGAATTTCCTTGTCCTACCGGACAGTAAGGAAGCTATAAAAGATTACTAGAGTCTTGTCAAAAGAACTCAAAATCCAGCTTGAATAGGTTACAACCAACCAATGGGCCAATGTGTACACTAATAAAGACAATAATATCAATGCACTGAAACACATTAAATATATTTTAAGTCCAACAATTCATAAGACTACAAAAATTTTAAAACCTCATGAGTCAATCTGGAGGATATCAGAGAACAAACTCATTATTTTAAAAACAAGAAAATAAAGGGAAGAATCAAGCAGTTATGCTGCGTTTTCTGTATGTAACTTAGGATAATCAAATAGTTGATGGGGGGGTTACTTTGTGAATATTCTATCAAATAAATGAAGAAAGGATTTTACTATTTTGTAACATCTAATGAGTTAATGGATCTAAGCAACAATGCATGCTATGTCAAACTGATAAAAGTATACATGAAGTAGTCCTGCCCACCCTAACAAACAAAAAAACAAATAAACCTGAATCTGATCAGTTATCTAGACCTATCAACTTATAGGAAATTCAGGGAACAGAGGAACAGATTAAATGACACCAAGGAGATGCAAACAACAAAATCCACACTGAGGTAAATTCTACAAGACAAATAACCCAGTTTTTCAACAAAACAAATGTGAGAGGGGAAAAAAGAGGAGAGAGAAAAGGGCGGGGGGTGGGGAGGAACTACTGCAATTTATGATTGGGGAAATGTGAACTGACTGTATATCTGGATTATATAAAGAAGTACCTTTTAATAAACATGACAATGATATTTTATAATGTCTGGAACTTGCTCCAAAATAATCCCAGACAGAAAGTTGGGTGGGTAGGAAGTATAGATGAAGATAAGATTGCCACAAACTGATAATTGTTAAAGTTGAATAATGGGTGCACATGGGTTTATTTTTGTATATGCTTGAAAGTTTCTTCATAAAAACATTTTAAAAGCCCATGTAAAATAAGTTTGACTAGTTAATTAAAAGAAAAGAAAGCAACATTCTCTGAAGAATAGGAATAATTAGGAAATCCTGGTGCTCCCATTCTGTATCCTGGTCTGTATAATACATAGATAAAGATAGATAGATAGATAGATAAACAGATATAAATATAGTATAAATAGATAACTTACTGATGCCTCCTCCATAGCAGTGTTCATGTGGCTACGAAAACAGGATCGGTCATCATCTTCATCCATATACACTGGTGGTTCATGGGAAGTCATGAAAGTGGAAGGTTTAAAGAGATGCTTATTAAGGGGGTGCTGTCGTCTGCTTGTTGAAGACTAAGTGAGAAAACAAATTTTTAATTGGGATAGTGGACAATCATTAAAAGAATCAAAAATATAAATGCTACTTCCTGCAAGTCTGCCTAATCAGAAGGACTGCACCTCTACCCTTCAGCATACTCTTACGTGGTTGCTTTTTCTATTTAATCTGGATTTTTAAAAAGACAACAAGCCTTAAATAAAAACAAACCAGGGGCTTCCCTGGTGGCACAGTGGTTGGGAATATGCCTGCTAATGCAGGGGACACGGGTTCGAGCCCTCGTCTGGGAGGATCCCACATGCCGTGGAGCAACTGGGCCCGTGAGCCACAACTACTGAGCCTGCGCGTCTGGAGCCTGTGCTCTGCAACAAGAGAGGCTGCGATAGTGAGAGGCCCGCGCACCACGATGAAGAGTGGCTCCCACTTGCCACAACTAGAGAAAGTCCTCACACAGAAATGAAGACCCAACACGGCAAAAATAAATAAGTAAATTAATAAACTCCTACCTCCAACATCTAAAAAGAAAAAATTTAAAACAAGTGGCTTTAAAAAACAAACAAACAAACAAAAAAAACAAAACAAAACAAACCAACAAACAGAAATGTAGGCAGAATACCTACGTGGAGTATAATGGACCATATGCTCATTATGTAGCTTATATTTGTATCCCAAACATTTATTACACTCTTGGCATCCACATGCTGAGCTCGGCTTAAGGTCATCTTACAGATGATCAAGGAGGATGAAGTTAGCCAAAGCCAGATATAAAACTATCAAGTAAAAAGAAAATTCCCCCAACACGATGAATGTCTGAAAATAGTATCTAACACTGATTGCTTACTCTTTGTCAATGTCACTTAACCCTCAAAACATTCCTGTAAAGTAGTTATTATCACTTCTAATTTAAAGGTGAAAAAACGGAGGCATGAGGATAACTTTCTTGTTCAAGGTACTGCAGCTAGGCAGTAGTAGAATCAAGATAATAAACGAGGCCTCTGTGGAGCCAAAGGCCTCCCTTTGAACAACTATGCAGACTTCCTCTCTTCACTAACAGCACCACCACAAAAAATAACCTCAGCCACATAGAGAACCATCATTTCATTTCAAAATTCAAACTTTAACCATGTCAGGACTTCCCTGGTGGCACAGTGGTTAAGAATCCGCCTGCCAATGCAGGTGACACGGGTTGGAGCCCTGGTACAGGAAGATCCCACATGCCGTGGAGCAACTAAGCCTGTGCGCCACAACTACTGAGCCTGCTCTCTGGAGCCCATGAGCCACAACTACTGAACCCGCATGCTACAACTGAAGCCCACACTCCTAGAGCCTGTGCTCCGCAAGAAGAGAAGACACCGCAATGAGAAGCCCGCGCACCACAACAAAAACTAGCCCCCACTCACCGCAACGAGAGAAAGCCTGTGCGCAGCAGCAAAGACCCAACACAGCCAAAAATAAATAAATTAATTAATTAATTAATTAAATTTATTTAAAACAAAACAAAACAAAAAACCTCTAACCATGTCTATGACTGGGCTAGATCTCTGCAGTCAAAATGTCTGTTAACTTAAAATTCAGTGCACCCAAAGAAGGGAACACATTTAGGTTTCTTTAGTATTCCTTTTGTTATCATCATCTAGTCTTAGTGGTGAAAACATAAGGTGCACAACACATCTAAAGATAACCTAGAAATCACGAAAATTAAAGCTGTTAAGTTAAATGGTGGTTATCAAAGTTCCAACATTCTCAAGTTATAGGATGAACTCTACATATCTAAATTGATAATACTATATTTGGGGAGAAAAAAATCCAAAATATTTAAAACATCTGACAAATTAAAACAAGCTTCCATAGCTTGGTAAAAAGAATAAAAACAAAATTTTTAAAACATGGAGCTATATAGACAATATTCTTAATGTAAAACAGTTAGCTTCACTAAGGAAGGGTAACAGCATTAGATTGGCTCCTAGCTTCTCTTTAGGTGAACGGGGGCAGTTGCGGGGGAGTGGAAGTACCCAGATGATTTACCAAGGAAATGAAAGAAAGCCAATTACGTGCTTTACTTTTTTGCAATTAAAGCAAAAAATTGGCTATAATTCTATGCAGTGTTCTATGTAGGAGAGGGACGGTAGCTTTTTCACTGTACAGAGCAGCAGAGAACAGTGGAAAAGGCTTAGGTGCAGAATCAGAAGATCAATGATTCCCAGACTTACCAGCTATGTGACTAGACAATGTACTCAATGTACTTAGTTTTCTCATCTATAAAAAGGTTGTAGAACAGTACCTAGCCCAGAGCATTCAACAGTAATAACAAAAGCTATCTATTAATATTATCATGAGTAAAGTGAAGGTGATACTACCTACACTTCTAGAATTATAGTGAGGATTAAATATCTTAATAAACATTTCTAACCTTGGATTTATATAGTATATGTATAAAACAGAAATTGATTATATTTATTAAAGAATCAAACATCCTAAAAACTTTAACATCACAAAGGCCTTTTTGACATATGTACAATCTAATATCTTTCAAATAGCACTCATTCACATAAACTAACCTACTCCTAAGAAAATAATGAATAATCGTCATTGAAGCTCAGAGTAGCAATAATGGAATCCTACCATATATAAGAAAATGTTTAGAGTGAGTCAAATTTTAAAAATAAAATAACCCTGTTCTGATAAATATATAAACTTTTACACAGGAACTCTGACTTTGATGAATTTAATCTGAGATCTAAGGTTTACTTTTACCTATTTTCTTTTTACCTTTTTGGAGTATATATATAAGTTTGGTGTTCTGCCTGGGACTGGAATGCCAGCTTTAGTTAGTTTTATGAAATACTTCTGCACTCGGCTGGCAACCTAAGGAAACATGACAAGCCTTTTAACGTAATAAATGACAAGACATGCAGTACCAGAATAGTTTTTTAAAATAGTTTTTAAAACATCCATGTGTATCTTAATGAATAGTAACCACTTAAAATCTACCATAAATCTAGAAATAATTTTAAATTGCCACCAAAGACACTTATGTTTTAAAATAGAGACAAAAAAATTGTTAAAATAAATTAAATCTGTTTGATTCCAAAGCTAAACACATTTTCAACTTGTGAACACTAGTGCTTGTAGCATAAAAACACATCTATTAATATCAATGGGAATGTGACAGATATTTTTTTAGAAAGACAATCAGGGAATACTGACTAAGGCACTATCCCAAATCTATTAGCACAGTCTAACCAAAAAGCACAAACTGGTGCACTCATTAAACATTCAAGAGACACCAAGTCCATTACTTTTTTATTTTTAAGTAATGATCCAAAGCAGAATTATCTCAGAGTTGTTTCTAAAATCAACAGAAAAATACACAATGTTGTTTTTTAAAACTCCACATACTATAGCACTGTGTAGCTAAATATGAAGGGGCAGGTCTACTGATTTTAGCTTCACTATCCTTCATTTAAAAAACCATCAAAAACATGCCAACAATATGGGGCTATCTCCTCAATTACCTGCTTTGCTGTCCTATTGCCCAGTTCATCTGCTATCTTCTGCCAGCGTCGAGATTCTACTTCTTCAGGAGGGTATTTCAAGAGTAGTTGTTCAAGCTTTTTCTAAGCCAAACCAAAGACCAAATTTAAGGAAGTTTAATACTGAGTTTCTAAGTAAATACATTCACCTTTCATCTTAAACTATAATACTCCCTCCCCAACTTTGGGGGTTAGATCAACTAGAAATCCTCATGCTAGGAAAAATTTCTAGTAAGGAATTTAAGACTTCACAAGAAAAATAAGATTAGAAAATAAACCTATGAAAGACCTTATAAAGATTTTCTATGCACTTCAGTAAAAAAGGAAAGCACCCCCAGCAAAGAAAATAATTAATTAATATGTTACATATCTTAGTGATTTCCACTGACCACTTTATCTTGCTAGACTATGTTTAGGCTTGCCACTATGGATCTGACAAAACTATGTAAATTCATTTGGATTTAGACAGAATACTAAAAGAGATCTTTTCCTCCTTTGTGTGGTCCTTCATTCAAGTATTTAATTTTAATATTCTGACCTATCTCCTAAATTCTCCCATAGTCCTAAGGATGCAAAATAGTCCAAATGTTGGAAATAAAAGTTTCCTGAAGCTTTTTATAAACTGATAAACTCATTATAGCTGTGGGGCTAATCCTCACATGAGACAGAGATGTGTCTCAAACCTTACCCACAAACAATCCTAGCTATATGCCAAGATGTAAGAGAACACTCTGACCTTGGCTTTGCCAGCTCCCCTCCAAACAAAAACAAGAATTCACTTGGAAGCACAGCTTTACTTGGCTCCAGGTTTTTGTCTCACAAAGCTGCATTACAAAAACTTTACTCCATCTGTTTCAATATCTTTTTCAATCCCCCTCCCAAAACCCAGGTTCCTTATTTAAAAATTATCCCCAAAATGGAATTCATATATTCTCAGAATGCAAAATTCTTGAAGTATGCAAAAAGGTATACAGAAACAAGTTTAAATATTTTAAATTCATGGTTAATAGGGATTACATACAACAATATACACTTTACTCATAATACTGGCTCTAATTTTAACTGCTTTTTTTTTTTTTAAACCTACACAATTTAGAAATATCTATTACCTGTTCTTCAACAGTCCACAACTGGTTAAATGTTTCAGGTTTGGTATCATCACACAGGCGTCCTCTTATCATCTACATATAAAACAAGGTTTTTGTCAGAGAGAAAAAACAAAGACTACTCTTTGATACAGCCAAATAACACATAAATTGTGAAATTTTTAATTAATTTCAAAATATGTGAGTAAATTTATTTTTTTAATGTGTACATAATTTATTGCTTACAAAATGTTTTCATGTTCTTTTATTTCATTTGGTTTTATACTCCTAGCAATCCTGAGATATAGGTGACAGCAACTTCATTTTAAAGAAAAATAAATGTTACTTTTTTTTTTTTTTAATAATCATTGTTATATTGCTTATATTTTATTTGAATTACCTTTCTTTGGTAGATTGCAAATCATCTGAAAACCAAAGAATTCAAATATTTTTAACAAATCTATTTTCCAATTAGTGTCTTGTACCTCAGAAGAGTATTTCCATCCCAATCTTTTAAATAAAGCATCACATCCACCCTCACAAAGAAAAATGAAGGAAACAAAGCATGAATACACACCAGGTGCATCTTTCTCCTTTGTTATCTATTTATTCTTTACTTTTGAAATATGAACAGTTTTATTTCTAGCCTAAGGATGTGGGGAAACATCTTGAAGAGATCATATGTACTGACTGTTTAGGGCAGATTTAGAAATAATAATGTACCATATATATTCTTTGCTAACAATGAGGAAATTATACATGGAATTTTTTCCATTATAATATTTTTAATGTGCTAGTCTTTTTATTTAAGTAATAATAAAGTAATATCCTAAACATATGTCTTGCTCATAAAATGGAGCCTAATATCAATTTTACTAAAATGTACATAATATTTTTAACTGGTTACACAGCTCAACATACCCCTATCTTTATGGCTATTGTTTATTTTAAAGAAATGTTACTTTTTCATTCTGAACCCACATGTTTATTGAAGTTCATCTAACTAACAGCAGCAAGGCCAGGTTACAACCAGCAAATCCTAGTTACATTCCACTACACACACAGAGTTCTTATTTTTATTATTATTTTTAATTATTTATTTATTATTTTTTTTTGCGGTACACGGGCCTCTCACTGCTGTGGCCTCTCCCGTTGCAGAGCACAGGCTCCGGACGTGCAGGCTCAGCGGCCATGGCTCACGGGCTCAGCCGCTCCGCGGCATGTGGGACCCTCCCGGACCGGGGCATGAACCCGTATCCCCTGCATTGGCAGGCGGACTCTCAACCACTGTGCCACCAGGGAAGCCCAAGAGCTCTTATTTTTAGAATAAATACTGTATTATGTGTCAGGCACTGAACTGGGCATGTTACATGTACTACTCATTATATTCCTCACAACAACTCTACAACATAGGGTGATATTAATCACATTTTATGTAAGAGGAAACTGCAGCTTGGAGACTCTAATATAGATGACATCTGAAGTTCCACAGCTAGTAAGTGGTGGAGTTATGATTTCAACCCAGCTTTTTCTTGACTTCAAAGTTCATGCTCTCACTATACCTTCAAGTGAAAGACTGCTTGAATTTTAAGAATACAAACCAGCAAAATGTTAAAATGTTTTGTCTACAATTCAAATTTTCCTGCTCCAGCACTTTATCCTGCTTACCTGAGGACGACTGTTTGAGCCTTCTGGACCATCACTCAAAGGCAACATAGAGTATGAAAGGGACTCTCCATCCTTCCTAGGATCTAAAGGACTTTTTGGTCTAGCAGGTAAACCTACTAAAAAGAAAACCACGTATAGGATTATTAAAGCAAGACTTTGTCACGTAGTTCTCTAATTAAATTCGTATCATGTAATTTCTTACCTTTATCAAAAACTAGTTTAACTCTCCTAGTATGTCTTTTGCGATTTTTAAATTCTCTTTCAAAGTTCCCAAGGCTATTGGTATATTGGTCCCATACAATCTCGGGCAATTGAACAACTCTCTGTGGATATGGAAGCCCTATATCAGCCTGGTGGGGGAAAAAAATGAAAGTGACAAACTAAGTTTAATTCAAGAAATTATCAACTACAACCAATTTTCAGACGAATCCAAATCTAAATAATCATCAACTGAGCATTTCTATTCACTTTTTGAATCCAACAGCCAATGAAGTTAATACAGTCTAAACATTAAATGGTAGAGATAGCCAAGTAAAGGAAAATGAACTTAACAAAACATAAGTACTATTTTTAGAGGTCTAAAGCTGAACTATATAAACATACTGTACTTTATCACTAACACACTTTAAACAGAAATAGCAAAGAAAGATTTTTATCTCTAAGAACAGCACATGAAATGTGTTTGACTGAAATATAATAGATATGACTTGACACACAGAATTTATTTTTAATGGACCCATGTGTCCCTGACTTATCCATAAAACTATTAATTATTTTCACACTATATAGCTCAGCACGTGTACAAAAAAACATCACATTTTGAGAATCAAAACTACATTTTTTTTTTTTTTTTTTTTTTTGCGGTACGCGGGCCTCTCACTGTTGTGGCCTCTCCCGTTGTGGAGCACAGGCTCCGGACGCGCAGGCCCAGCGGCCATGGCTCACGGGCCCAGCCGCTCCGTGGCATGTGGGATCTTCCCAGACCAGGGCACAAACCCGCGTCCCCTGCATCGGCAGGCGGACTCTCAACCACTGCGCCACCAGGGAAGCCCATGATCAATCTTTTGATAGGGATTTGGGTTTCATAGGTGGGTGTATTCGTCAGAACTCATATAATGGTAAAATTGGGATTTCTGAATTTCATTTTATGTAAATTTCACCTGAAAAAGTTAAAAAAAAAATTTAGTTAACGATATGCATTCTGAAGTGTTTTGGTGTTAAGTGTGCATGTCTGCAACTCTGGAATGCATCAAATAAATTCCATCTTGAAATAAGATAAAATGGTGGATGGAAGAATTGCATAAACATACAATCAAGCAAATATAATAAAATGTTAATGGTAGAATCTGGGGGTGGATGTGTGTGCTAACTATACAGTACTTTCCACTTTTTTGTCTACTTAACATTTTTCAAAATAAAACGTAGAGAAAAAAATCAGGTCATAAATTATGAAATTGGCAAGCAAAATCCACTTTGTGACACAGAATTCTTAATTTTTATTTTGCTTGTGACATATTATATTAGTACCGTCATCATAATAGCACATATTAGTCTAAGGTTCAACTTTAGAAAAATTAGAACAGAGTGTCTTTTAAAATAATGATGGTAGTAATATCAAAGAAAGCTAACAAGCCGTAAAGGTTCCCTGCATTCTATATACCAATATATAATCCAAGTTTCCTTAATTTCAATTAGGAGTTTTTAGATGTCCACTAAAACAAAGAGATCACATGTCAACAACTTAACTACTCTGGTAAACCTAAAGAAAATAGACAATTTAAGCATACTTGAGTTAACACAGAAAAACTGAAAACTCAAACTTCTAAATTAAATCCAGCAGAAAATTTTCTTTCCAAGGAACATAAGTCTTTCATGATTACCAAAGTATCTGGGATTTAATACACATTTGTACATTTTTGAAAAAATTCTTAAGATAGTCAATATCACATCTCTGTTTCTGAGATAAAGTGAAAAGAAATTCAGTTCTAAACTAAACACAGAAATGGAAAACCAGCAAATAACCAACCACATACGTATCTAGTAAATTGTGCATAATTGCAACTTTTTGCCCACCCAAGAACATGAATAAAATGCGATTAAGGTTAAAACACCATCTGTTTTAGTTGAATCAATGATAAGTAAACACTGTAAGTGCTGTATCTTTTTGCATCAGCAAATTGTTTCATGACAGCAGTGCAGAATCAATAAACACCTAAGTGGGCCCACTATAAGACAGAGGTTAAAATAGGGTTCTAAAAACTCTAGAAGGTTTAACAAATCAATATATAGATCCTACATCTATTATGATATTCAGTGTTCTGAAAGCAGAGAAAGGAATGCTTGCCAAGTAAATAACATAACTAGAAAAATCCAAATCCAAACAATAATCATCTAAATAAAATGAAGTCCCCAGGGCCGTTCCCTCAACACCTGGTAGACCACTTTTGTGACTCATTAAAAACTAGTAACTAATAACTAAATTTGTCATACTGAACAGGCTAAATTTTTGTGTTAAGGTGAAAAAGAGTATTCTTTTTCGTAGTTTTTCAGTTTTAATCTTTTCAGACAATGCTGATTAACATTTGCCTCTCAAATTTACTGAATAATTAGGGGGCCCCTAATTCAAGACACATACTATGGCATAAATGCACATCTAGATTATCTCCATGTTTACACACTAAGAAAGTTATAAAAACTTGAATCACTTTCAAATGGTTAACTGCTTAAATATGAAAGTTATGTTTTAAGGAAAAAATAAAATTATAAGGAATTTTACAGTAAAATAAAAGAACATTTCAAAACTAAGTAAAATTTATATACGTCATTCTCATAGACTTGGCAACCATAACCTTAAAGACATTTAAAATATAGTTTTTGTTTGTATCACCATTGTTTTCTATCTCACTATGTTCAGAGTTAGAAAAGTAACTCTAAACTAAGCAGTAAATAAATACTAAAGTACTTTTTCTTTTAGCTTCAACAATCTTGAAGTCCTGAAAGCAAAACAGGGAAAATATTTTTAAGATGGGGAAGGAAGAAAGTAACAGAAAAAGACTGTAAAAATGGCTAGGAACAGGACATCAAGTTTCTATACACACATCCAATTAAAGCTCCTAGCTATCTTCATTGAGGTATATTTTATTGTGTGTTTGGTGGGGGTCAAGGAAGGCAGTATTCTGCCTTCAGTAATATGGTTAATTACAGAATGGGAAAAAAATTAAACATTTAAAAAAGTATATATTCATATAAAAAGAATAAACCGAGTTATTACCAAATACATCTCAATAAATCTTAAAAATTGCTCAATATATACCTTCTTTTGGAGTTTTTCCACAAATCCAATGGGATTTTTTAGTGCTTCTCTCTGATGTCTGCCTAAGTTTTCAAGGTCCTGGACTGCTTGAGAACGTTGAGCCTCGAGTACAGCAATCGTCTGTAACAGTCTCTGATAACTACAGAGACAAAAAAAAAAAGCCCTCACTAAAATTTTCTAGTTACAACAATAAAAACTGAGTTCAAGCCATGATCTACTATTAAGTCACAGTCTTTGTAAAGTTACCTGAAAGAGTTTTAGTAAAACATATTACTGGGAATAAATGGGGTCTTCCTGAGTTACGAAGTACCTAGTCAGAAAATATCAGTTAGAGAAAGCAAAGCCTTATTCTCCTATCTAAAGTTCTTAATTCTTGAACCAGAACAAGTACAGAAAGTAAGAAAGCAAGCATCTTGACTTTCCAGCAATCCAAGTCATTAAGAAACAGCTAAATTAAAAAAAAAATTTTTTTTTTTAAATCGTAAGATTTTTAGCACCAGGAGGGATCACCAAATTCAGTCCCTCTGTTGTACTCTGTTGGAATAAGAAATCTGAGGCAAATTTTCTTGACCAGAGTTACAAGAAACTGTCATATAATTCAGACATGATCTTAGTTGTCATGGTTCTCATTTGCTCTTTCTGTTATACCTCCATTCTAGAGGAAGTTTACTTCCCTGTCAATTCTTAAGTATTAAACATTTTTATAGAAGAAAGAACTCAAAGATATTTTTTACTTCCCTGCCTGTAGCAGTCTATTTAGCACAGCTAACATAGAATTTTACCCACACAAACCTACTATCTGTTCATATTCTCCTCCTCCCAACCCCAGTTCAAATTGTCCCGCCTCTCTAATGTCTAATTTCACATATCAATACACATAAGGAAACACGTTAGCACAAAACCCCTGAATACTGGAATACATTTTGCAAAAAGAACCAAGAACAAATCACTCCAAGTTCACTTCAAAATAAGTCACTAGGTCTTTAAAATATTAGTGAAGCACAATTTTTCTTTATGTCTTTGAATAAATTTCACTCTGTTTCCCAAAGACTATAAACTCCATAATGGCAAACACATCTGAAAAGTCCACTGTTTTGTTTACTCAGTGTGCAGCACACTTCCCAACATATAGATGCTCAGTAAATATTCTTTGAATGAACAAATGGACAGATGTTCTGTGCAATCAAAAGTATACTGAAACTTTTAGGTCCGGAAGTTAGCAAACAAGCAGAAATTTCAAGGGTAAAACAATGCATTTTTTTTTTTTTTTTTTTGCGGTACGCGGGCCTCTCACTGCTGTGGCCTCTCCCGTTGCGGAGCACAGCCTCCGCAACGACGCACAGGCTTAGCGGCCATGGCTCACGGGCCCAGCCGCTCTGCGGCATGTGGGATCTTCCCGGACCAGGGCATGAACCCGTGTCCCCTGCATCGGCAGGCAGACTCCCAACCACTGCGCCACCAGGGAAGCCCAAAACAATGCAATTTTGATGTTCACAGACATGGCGTAACTGCAACATGACATTCTCTATTAGAACACCGTTTCAGCCCCCTGCCTAAAACATATTCTTATTCCCAAGTCCCTTGTTAACTAATCCTTGATGAGATGTTTAATAATCAAGGTAAAACTCTGAAGGGTATGGCTTCTCTCAAGCTAGAGATACTTCATTCAAAAGTTAGAACTGAATTGGAAAGCAAGGGCTGTACTAAGTTACTCCTGGATCAGTTACAGAGGTTAAGCCTAAACTCACTTTCACTCTGCCTGTTTCCTTTGAGGTGTATGGCGTGTACAAACCTTGACCGTGCTGGTGTTTTCTTACCAGGAAGGCTCACCCACGCTCAATCTTAGGGTGATTGTACTGAGTCAGGTAGAACCTAACCTAACCTCTCTATAATGCTCTTAATTGCCATATTTCACCTTCAGAACGCCTACCCCATGTAGCTGAATAACCAAAGACTTATCATGGTGTCTCTGTGATGACTGACCCCTGCTTTAAATAGGAGGACACACTTCTGTATCATCAATATGAAAATGATTATGAGTCTATTAAACTTGCAGCAAACTAGCGTAAGCAAGTAACAATTAATGAGGCACAAGTAAGAACAGAGTTATAGGAAAAAACAAGCAGAGGCTTGAAAAAGTGCTAGTCAGTCACTGCCACTGGGAAGAAAGGCCTCTATTTGAAGTCAGTAAATTATAACAATTTTTACTGTATGTAAATTATTCCACAATGATTCTGACTTTAAAAAATAATTCCAACAGAGATTACAAAGAAAGTATAACTCTTCACTCCCTATTTTGCTTCTCTTCAATCAAGATTAAATGATTAGCAAATTGAAAGACCTAATATATACATTGGTAAAGACTTAAAAGTCCAGAATAAGTGAAAACACTGTAAGAAGATAGTGAGTTTAAGTCTTCTAGCCCAGCTAATTTGAACAATTTCCTAGAGTATTCAGAGATTTTACCAATAAGATTATCATACATATCCCTAAGCAGAGATGGAAGAAATAAAAAACTGGCATGACATCTAAAAAACAGTATAATACAGATAAATCTAATTTCAATCCTACCCATCCACTCACTTCACCTCTAAAAGCTGGAATGTGACCAAGGCATCAATCGAGGCAAGATTCATCTGTTCATTAATTTAGGCACTATCCTTAAAAGCTTCAGTAATTATCAAAGTAAATCAGGAACAGAGCTTAGGTATAATAGAGGATCTACCACTACACCAGAGAGGGAGTAAAGGAACTGGATGGAAACGAATGGGACAGGACTGCCATGTTGTGAGGGATGGAGGATGGGCATGTGAGGGTCCATCATACCAGTCTGTCCACTTTTTTGTATGCTTGAAGTTCTCCACAATGAATTAAAAAGAAAACTCCAACTTGAGTTCAAATTAACCGGTGATGTGGCCACTGTTCTCTTCCTGGGCTAATCGGATCATACTCGCTACTGTATTCAGCTCTGCTTTGAGAGACAAACAGGTTCATGACCACACAAGATGGATGGGAGACTATGTAATATGAAATAACAATAGTGTCAAACATTTACTGAATGTGTACTATATATATTGTACAATGTGCAATTAGGCAATTCTCATAATCAACTTACAAGATAGGTACCATTACCCTTATTTCACAGATAAGTAAACCAAGGCACAGATCATGCCAGCCATTTGTTCCACAATGTGATGTGAGGAATAATTAGCCAAGAAATGGGAACCTCCAATAAAATATTATTTCAATCTTTATGTAACATGCAGCTATGTGGAAAAGAAAATAGACTTGTCTTATAATGTACAAAGGGGCAAACTAAAATCAAATTGTGATAAGGCACAATATGAAGCAAAACCTTTTCTCAGTCAAAACCAATAAAAGATGGTAGGATAGCACCCAATCACCACAGATGTTCACAGAGATATTTAAAGGAAATTCAAGCATTAAAAAATCCTGAAACTCTTTTACTCCAGTAAAACATGCTGCTTTCAATTCTGCTATTCACTGAACCAACTAAGAGGATGGAAAGACTGGGGAAAAAAAAAAAAGTATAAACTTTTACAAGAATGCAAGTAGAGTACAGCTTCCCCACACAGACAACTTTGTATTAAATCTATCAAAATTATTTTTTATCTATTTCTAAAGCTGAATCCAATGCAAAGAACAGCAAGCTTAGCTGTGGCAGATAATTGTTAATTTTATTTGTTTCATGTCTTCAACATAAAAAGAATTTTAGCTTGTATACTGAGGAATCACACTTGACTAAAATAGAAATACTCTTCAAATCTACATCTAAGTTACTTTCACTACCTTTCACTCTCCAAATCTTCCTGAATTCTTTACTCACTTCTGTGAATTTTAAAACATTTAAATGAAAGAGTATATTTGTAAAAATACTGATGTCTGAAAGAGGATACCAAGAATTAACAATCTAGAAGTTTAATTGTATTGTCCAATTTCTAGACAGTGATATTACACACACTATGAGAGAGTGAGAGTGAGAGTGAGAGAGTGAGAGAGAGAGAGAGAGAGAGGAGAAAGATTTTATTTCCAAGCAAGCCAGAATCTTTTTCAAGGAGTCAGATTTCAATTCTATTGTGGAAGGTTACATGGCATTTGTAATTTTAAAAACTAATGGGGAAACCAGTTATTTATTTATTTTTGGCTGCATTGGGTCTTCATTGCTGCACACGGGCTTTCTCTAGTTGCAGCAAGCAGGGGCTACTCTTCGTTGTGGTGTGTGGGCTTCTCTTGTTGTGGAGCATGGGCTCTAGGCACATGGGCTTCAGTAGTTGTGGCACACAGGCTCAGTAGTTGTGGCTCACGGGCTCTAGAGCGCAGGCTCAGTAGTTGTGGCGCACGGGCTTAGTCGCTCTGCGGCATGTGGGATCTTCCCAGACCAGGGCTCAAACCCGTATCCCCTGCACTGGCAGGTGGATTCTTAACCACTGTGCCACCATTGAAGTCCTCGGGAAAACATTTTAAAAAAATCTAAACTGAGGGTTATTCTGCCCCTAAAATTGGCTTGATTATTCAGTCATTAAATAGTGTCACTAAAGACCTCACCATCACCAAAAAAAAAACAAAAAAGGAAAGGAAAAAAAAAAGAAAGCTATTCTAGATCAGGAGTCTACAACCTATGGTCTGCCTGGTTTTTCTGTTTTTGCGGTACGTGGGCCTCTCACTGTGATGGCCTCTCCCGTTGCGGAGCACAGGCTCCGGACGCGCAGGCTCAGCAGCCATGGCTCACGGGCCCAGCCGCTCCGCGGCATGTGGGATCTTCCTGGACCAGGGCACGAACCCGTGTCTTCTGCATCGGCAGGCGGACTCCCAACCACTGCGCCACCAGGGAAGCCCACGCCTGTTTTTTTAAATAAAGTTTTATTGGAACATAGCTACACTCATTTGTTTACACAATGTCTATGGCTGTTTTCTAGCTACAATGACACAGTGGAGTAGCTGTAAAGTGGAGTTGATTCCCAAAGCCTAAAATATTACTATCTGCGCCTTTAGGGAAAAGTCTGCAAGGCCCTGCTCTAGATCTAAAGATACAGAGACATGACAACCAAATGTAATGCATAATCTGAGATTAGCTCCCACAGAGGGAAAACGGACATTTGGGTGTATAGATGAAAAATTTTTAATATATTGCTGTTTGTATCAGTGCCAAACTGGTGTAATAAAGTAGTTAAGGTTATGTAGGAGAACGTCCTTGTTTTTAGGAGACATATACTAACATATACGGGTGATAAGTCTACAACACACTTTAAAAGAGCTTAGCAGGCACTCCCCTGGTGGTCCAGTGTCTGCGCTCCCAATGCAGGGGGCCTGGGTTCGATCCCTGGCCAGGGAACTAGATCCCACATGCCACAACTAAGATTTCTCATGTCACAACTAAAAGATTCCACATGCCGCAATGAAGATCCCACGGGCCTCAACTAAGACCCGGAGCAGCCAAATTAACTAACTAATTAATTAATTAAAAACCGGCTTAGCAAAAAGAAATGTTTTATAGTATATGAGGTGGGAACGAAGATGAGGGGGAAAGAGTAGCATGATTATTATTAGCTGGAACACTAAGCTTGATTAAACACACTGAAAAAAACTAGAGGGAGTAACATGACATAATAATAAATCTATTAGTTTATATTGTAAGAAGAAAAGGAAAAGGGGTATAGGAAAAACTTCCAATCAGATGACTTAACAAATGTTTTCACATGTGTGCACAAATGCACACTTGTATGCATTGTGAGTAGAAGGAAATAAGAAAAAGAAGAGCAAGATTTATTATAGATTTTATTTTCAACAGGACAAAGTTATGTAAAGCAAATTGGTTCTCAAAAATAACAGTAACATTTTAACAAAATTTTAAACAATAACAAATTTCATCATAGCAATCTACCAGGATAAAACAATTGAGGGAGGAGCCTCAATTTACTCTAACTATACCATTATCTTAACTAAGTGTGGCATTTTCTACTGTCTGCAAGATGTTGAGCTCACCATGTATATACATGATTGAACAGAAATTACTTTTATGAAAGTAGAACACACGGTTTTTAAAATTATTGTCTTCCTTCATGAAGGATTTGAAGCACTAAAACTACAGGATTTGCAAATTCACAAATGGTCTCTCTCACTTTTCATTAGAGAATGATCAAAAAGACTTTTATGAAATTCTGTGTTAAGACAGAAACTAATACGTCTTTCCAGATATAAAGATCAACCCTGTATTGAAAACAACTAAAAATGCTGAATTAAAAACAAATAAAGAGGGACTTCCCTGGTGGTACAGTGGTTAAGAATCTGCCCACCAATGCAGGGGACACGGGGTTCGAGCCCTGGTCCAGGAGGATCCCACATGTCGCGGAGCAACTAAGCCCGTGCGCCATAACTACTGAGCCTGTGCTCTAGAGCTTGGGAGCCACAACTACTGGGCCCACACACCACAACTATTGAAGCCCGTGTGCCGAGAGCCCATGCTCCACAACAAGAGAAGCCACCATGATGAGAAGCCAACTCACAGCAACGAAGAGTAGCCCCTGCTCACCGCAACTAGAGAAAGCCCGTGCGCAGCAACAAAGACCCAACACAGCCAAAAGTTTTAAAAATAAATTAATTAATTAATTAAATAAATAAATGAAAACAAATAAAGAAAAAACCATGTACTTTTTTATTTTAAAAGCACAGAAGAACCAGTAAGATACTAAGACTTTTTTTTAAAATTAATTATTATTATTATTTTTTTTTGCGGTACGCGGGCCTCTCCCGTTGCGGAGCACAGGCTCTGGAAGCGCAGGCTCAGCAGCCATGGCTCACGGGCCTAGCCACTCCGCGGCACGTGGGATCTTCCCGGACCGGGGCACGAACCCGTGTCCCCTGCATCGGCAGGCAGACTCTAAACCACTGCGCCACCAGGGAAGCCCCTAAGACTTTTTATTAATAGGCCAAAATCTAAATGAAGGCATAAACTGAGAGAATCAAACGCAGCACAACACCACTTTGGCCTTGAGGGCAGGTACTTCACTTGGTCAGGGAACAGAAAACAAAGCCAACAAGGTAGGAAGTCCAATAAGAGACCCTCTCCCATCAAGCTGTGACCCTACCCCCTCACTCCCACCACCCCACAGGAGACTTGCTTTGGGACTCAGGAACCAAGCACATAAAAATTTCAACAATAAAAAGCTGTTACCACAGATAGTCCTTGTATATATTTGCTGCCCCAAATCATATTAACTGGGTGGCCTAAAAGAACTGAAGCCATGACTATCATTTAAAGCAGTCATTCTGGACTGGTATACACACACCCATCCCCACCAACATACCCACAGAAGTGAACGCAATTTTCTTGGGAGGAAAACAACTTTATTGCAGCCCTCAAAGATAACTAATAAATAATTTTCCAAAGAAAGTGAACAGCTCACATCTTAAAATTATCAAGCATACAGGAAAACTAGACACAAAGAATAAGAATAAAACACAAGCTTGAAAATAGCTATATGGAATAGGAAACTACAAAAACTGAGTATATAGCTTTGAAAAGGAAGCAAATTAAAATTCTAAAAATATAATAGTTAAAACTAAAAGCTCAACAGGCACAAACTTCGGCTTCCAGGAAAATGTAGATTAGGCAAATTCAGAATAAACCCTTCATTGAAGACAAGCTGAAAAAAAATATGTAAAAACTCTGAAAAGCATCAATGAGCTAACAGAATCATAAGTATTATCAGGTCAAGATCCATGAGAAGACAGAAACCAGAAAGTGAAACTATGTTGTGGGGTGCTTTTGCCCAGAAACAATTTACTGATCCAGAAGAGGAGATTGAGAGGCTTCTGATAGCTTAAAATGGAAGAAGATCAAGCTGGAGTCTAGGGCCTACCAAGGGTGAGACTCTGAGAAATCAGCTTATGCTCTGGCCTGGGATCCTGAAGGGCTACACCCTAGGAATAAGGCTGAACAGGAAGTAAAAGACCCTCTCAGAGAAGACCAGAATATCTTAGTTAGTAATTAACTAGTAAGGCTGAAGATGCACATACCCCAAGACCCAGATATCCCATATACGGGAATGTAACTTCAAGAAACTCTCAAATATACACAGCAGCATATATTTTGGGCAGCCTTATTCATGACAACTCCAAACCAGAAACATCCCAAAGGTCCATCTAAGCAGAATGGATAAACTGTGATATGGGTATACAATGGAATACTACACAGCAATGAAAATGGACAAACTACATCTATTTATACAACACAAATGAATATCACAAACATAATGTATCACAAAGAATACTGAACTAAACTTCATTGTTTCTGAATACATACATAGGTGGTAAAACCTTTTAAAATAGCAAAGAATGATTTTCACAAAAGTAAAACAGTGGTTATCTCTGAGAAGAAGGGGGTATAACTGAGGAACTATTCACAGGGGACTTCTGGAGTGCTGTCAATATTGTATTTCTTAACCTAGATTGTGGTTAAACAATTATAGGCTTTTTGATTCCATAACTACTCTATATCTGTATGTAAATACTTCATTACTGTTATATGCATGAGATATTGTACCTTTTTTTTTTAAGGGAAAGTTTTCTAGGGAGACAATGTTGCAGAGAGATCACTTCTACTCTTTTCAAACTATTCAGGATTCACATAGGAGTCCTAGTTCAAGTCCAAGCTCCATCAGCAACTAACTATGGGACCTTATTCAAGTCATTAAAAGTTGGGCCTTAGCTTCCTCAGCTATAAAATGAGAAGAATGGACCTGATAAGTGATTGCAAAAACTTTTTTCAAAGTGAAACATTCTAGGATTATAAGACACTTGTTCAATTCTGGTCAATCATCATTTTATGTTCTTCCTGAGTTAAAAATGGACTCAGTTTATACTGTACACATAAATACAGCATTAAGTAACTGTTGACTTCATACAGAACATATCTAAGACTTGGGTTCATCAGCTCTGCCCATAGTGAGGAGTAAGTGCTCTCCAAGGAGAAGGTATTTTAAAAGATCTAAGGAGTAAGTTTATCCTACATCACAATGTCTACTCATGATACATTAATGGCTTTTCTCTCAAAGAAGCTACTTCCAAAAAGAAATTACCTGGAATATGATGGCTGTGGTTTATGAAGAGACTGGCTATTCCCTAAATCACTGAATAGTATACTTCCTGAAGGTGGGAATTGTTAGGTACACCTATCCCTCTAGTTTTTAAAATATATGTCTTACCTCATTTATTACATTATACAATCCTTGAGAGAAAAGCCATTTTTCTACTTCTTTAATAATGTCCCATAGGATATTAAGGTTCACAAGACACAGAAAGTGCTCATAAAGATGAAAACAAATAAACAAAAACCACAAGAGAAAATATGATCTGAATAGTTATTTGGATGGATGGCTTTTCTGTGGTTAAACAACTGTTTACAGAACACTGTTTCAATGGTGTATATGTGTTCTTGTGATTTCTTTATATATGCTAAAGGTACATATAGCCTCAATCCTTTTCAACAGTTAAGACTCAGATGAACACACAAAAGGTATACTTAAGCAAATTCATGGATGACATGAAGCTGAGAAGGACAGCAAATACTTTAGATGAAAAAAAGTCAGGATTAAAAAATAACAAGCAACCTCTAGAAAACTAGACAAGAAGAAATTTAACTACATAAACAAAAAATCTGGAATTGGACTACAAAATAACCAGACAAGTACAGGATGGCATGAAGTTGCCTTAACAGGCATAAAAAACTGCGAGCCTCCCAGTTGATCCTAAGTACAATTATGAGGTTGAAGTGTGAAGTGGCTGCTCAAAGACATATATTAGCTTGTACTTGTATGAACCCATTCAAACACTTAACCAAGCATGCTCATTGTACAAAGAGCACTACATCAGCTGTTCCTGAAGGATACAAGTATAATCGACATGCAGCCCTACCCTTAAGACCATTACAATTTAAGTAAGAGGGTGTTCATATGTATATTGGTAGTTGCTTATTTAAATACTGAAAAAACAAGAAAGCTTTTAAAATTCCTAGTCAATTCCTAAAATTTGCAAGAATTATAGTGATTAATGTACTGTAAGAGAAAAACACATAGGTAAAAGTTGACTAACCATGATGAGCTTTTAAAAGCATGAAATGAACAAAGTTATCACTCCTGGGAAACCCAAGCAATATTTCATACAAGAAGCAAAAATCAAGTTGAATCCTGAAAAATATGTGGTATTTTTAAAGGAAAAGGGAAAAGGAGGTTAAGATATTATAGACAGAATAAATAGAGCAAGAGAAAGCACAGCGGCAGGTTAAGTCTGTGTTAAGTTGAGAGAATAGTGATAGTATGAAGAATATAAAACATGAGGACAAGTTGAAAACACAAAATAAAAACTCTTTAAATGACTACTAGAAAGAGCCGTAGATCTGATGGGACAAAGAGATATGGTTTCTAGTCCCATTCTGACAAGCTGTGGTCAAGATCAAATCTACTACCCTGTATCATATCAGGCCTTCTGTTTCTTCTTGTACTGATACAAAATAAGACTTTCTAAAATCACTTTCCACTTCTGTAATTCCCAGGAAGTACCACTTGAGCATCTATATTCAAAAATGCAACAGAGAGCAACTGGAAGTTTCAAACAATGATATAAGAAAGCATTTGCCTTTGGAAGGCTAACATGGCTGCAATGTGTAAGATAAACTGGAGAGAAATGAAAATGGCAATGGAAACCACATAGAAAGCTATGTGGCTAGTGTATAACATTACATGCTAAACACCGTATTTTACACTGACGTATACCCAAAAGTTTTTAACCAGCTAGGGCTCTGAAAAGTTAAAAGAAAGTAGTTGGCAGAAGACAGCACATTAAAACTGTCATCAAAATATGAGAGCTTGTTATGTAGAAAAGGGAAGAGATATATTCTAAGTCACCCCAAAGTCAAAATCACATCATTCAAGAGAAGTTCTAGGGAAGAACTTCAAAAAAAGGAAAGATTTCATAAAGCAGTGAGTTCCCTGTCACAAGATAAGTTTAAATAGATACTGAATGATCACCATCAAAGGACACTGTACAGGTGTTATAAATTTGGCAGAAGTTTGGACTAGGCTTTCTTTCATCAAGGACACTCCAAAGTAAGTTTCTAAAGATATTAGAAAGAGTGTTAAAAATAAATTTCTTCAGTCTCAAAAGGCTATATGTTATGATTCCAATAGTATTACATTTTGTGAAAGATAGAACTACAGACATAGTAAAGAGATCAGTAGTTCCCAGAAACTCAGGGGAAAGGAGGAGGGTTAAGTACAGGAAACAAAGGTTATTATTTTTTTTTAATACCAGTGAAATTATTCTGTATGGTACTGTAATGTTGGATCCATGACATTATACGTTTGTCAAAAGCATATAAAACTTTAAAGCATAAAGAATGTACCTTAATGTATGCAAATTTTTAAAAAATCATTTAGTAGGTCAGGGGACCCTAGGAAGGAATATAAACTGTGACACAAGGATCTAAGTGTACAATAAATGCATGAAACAACCTCACTAAAGCGGGTAGAAGGAAAAGGTCCTGACCTAGGTAACTCTGGAAATGAGTAGCATCTCAAGGATAAAAGGTAAAAGGAACTTCACATAAGCACTATATTCTACTTGACATAGTTATTTCCCATAGAAGTAAGAGTTAACAATTCTAATACTGCTATACACATATAATGGAATTAAACAAATAAATGGGTGATGGATGGCCAGGTTTGCTAGTGCTGGAGAATTTACAGATAAATAAGGAGAGGAGCTAAAAGGATCCATATGGTAATATAATGAATTCGAGATAGAGTCAAAGTATGAACTCATGTTTAGCTTTGTATATATACAGATGATTACATATAGAAATATTTATAGATATGTGTATATACACAGGTTAGTAAACACACATATATTTTCTTGTCAGCTGAGACAGATAAATAAAAGCAACAACAACCTTCAGCAGCCAGCACACAGAACCCAAATACTGACTTCTAACACTGTTCTGCAATGAAGGGAAATGGGGTTCCTTACAGAGAAGGCTGATTCTAGGACTGGGGCAGGAAATACACAAGTTGAATCTGGAGTATTTTAAAGTGCCAGAAAGTAAGAAAGTGCTTGAAAAACAAACAAATACATACAACAAAAATACACCACCTTAATAGGACACAGGAGCCAACAGAAAGTTTCCCAATGGCCAAAGCTGAAACAATTTGAGCAATAAAATAGAGTGGTACTAAATTATACCCAAAGTATGAAAGTAAATATTTATGAGTCTATACTTTATATAAATAAATGACTGAAGGAAGAATGAGTGAGAAGGAGGAAGCAAGGGAAGAAGGATGGAAGGGAGGGAGGGAGGGGGAAAGGAGGGAGGGAGGGAGGGAGGAAAAAAAGAGAGAAAAAAAATCTCCCATGTAGAAGATTTCCAAATAATTTATGGAGACACTCTGCCCTCAAGGAGAGAGAACATAACCCCCACTCCTTAAGTGTAGGCTGTGCATAGTGACTTCTTTCCAAAGAATAGAGTACGGAAAGTGGAGAGTAACCTTACAGTGGAGAAACCTGACAAATATTACCAGGTGCTCAAGGTCAACAACTGTAATAAATCATATTAATAGTATATCCCTTGGGAAGAGCTAAAATTGCCATTATATGCAGATGACATGATACTACATATGGAAAACCCTAGACTCCACACAAAAACTACTAGAACTGGTAAACGAATTCAGCAAGGTAGCAGGATATAAGACTAACATACAGAAATCGGCTGTATTTCTTTACGCTAACAATGAAATATTAGAAAGGGAATGTAAACAAACAATCCCTTTTAAAATAGGATCAAAAGAAAAAAAAGTACTTAGGAATAAACCTGACCAAGGAGGTGAAAGACTTAAATGCTGAGAATTTTTAAACGTTAATAAACATTAACAAAGGAAACTGAAGATGATTCAAAGAAATGGAAAGATCCCATGCTCTTGGATTGGAAGAATTAATATTCTTAAAGTGGCCATCCTACCGAAAGCAATCTACAGATTTAATGTGATCCCTAACAAATTACCCATGACATTTTTCACAGACCTAGAACAAATAATCCTAAAATTTCTATGGAACCATAAAACACCCAGAATTGCCAAAGCAATCCTGAGGAAAGAGACCAAAGCAGGAGGCATAACCATCCTAGACTTCAGACAATATACAAAGCTTCAGTAATCAAAACTGTGTGGTATTGGCACGAAAACAGACACGTGGAGCACTTCCCTGGTGGTCCCGTGGTAAAGAATCCACCTTACAATGCAGGGAATGGGGGTTCGATCCCTGGTCGGGGAACTAAGAACCCACATGCCACGGGGCAATTGAGCACGCACGCCACAACTACTGAGCTCACGGGCCTCAACCAGAGAGCCTATGTGCCGCAAACTACAGAGCCCATGCACTCTGGAACCCAGATGCCACAACTACAGAGCCCACACTCCCTGGACCCTGCACGCCACAACTACAGAAAACCTGTATGCCACAACTAGACAGAAGTCCACACACCACAACAAAGAGGCTGCACGCCACAACGAAAAGATCCTGCATGCCTCAACAAACATCCCACATGCCGCGACTAAGACCCAACGCAGCCAAAAATAATAAAATAAATAACAAATCTTAAAAAAAAAATAGACACATGGATCAATGGAACAGAATAGAGAGCCCAGAAATAAACTATCTTTGACAAAGGAGGCAACAATATACAACGGAGGAAGTCTCTTCAGCAAGTGGTGTTGGGAAAGCTGGAGAGCTGCATGTAAATCAATGAAGTTAGGGGCTTCCCTGGTGGTGCAGTGGTTGAGAGTCCGCCTGCCGATACAGGGGACACGGGTTCGTGCCCCAGTCTGGGAAGATCCCACATGCCGCAGAGCGGCTAGGCCCGTGAGCCATGGCCGCTGAGCCTGCGCATCCGGAGCCTGTGCTCCGCAGCGGGAGAGGCCATAACAGTGAGAGGCCCGCATACCACAAAAAAAAAAAAAAAAAATCAATGAAGTTAGAACACACCCTCACACCATACACAAAATAAACTCAAAATGGCTTAAAGACTTAAATATAAGACATGACACCATAAAACTCCTAGAAGAGAACATAGGCAAAACATTCTCTGACATAAATCGTACCAATGTTTTCTTAGGTCAGTATCCCAGGGCAACAGAAATAAAAACAAAATTAAACAAATGGGACCTAATCAAACTTACAAGTTTTTGTACAGCAAAGGAAACCATAAACAAAATGAAAGGACAATCCAAGAAAATATTTGCAAATGATGCAAATGACAAGGGCTTAATTTCCAAAATATACAAACAATTCATACAACTCAATAACAAAAAACAACCCAATTGAAAAATGAGCAGAAGACCTAAATAGAAGACATACAGATGGCCAACAGGCACATGAAAAGATGCTAAACATCACAAATTATTAGAGAAATGCAAATCAAAAATACAATGAGGTACCACCTCACATCTGTCAAAATGACCATCATTAAAAAGTTTACAAATAAATGCTGGAGAGGGTGTGGAGAAAAAGGAACCCTCTCACACTGTTGGTTGGAATGGAAATTGGTACAGCCACTATGGAAAACAGGATGGAGGGTCCTCAAAAAACTTAAAATAGAGTTGCCATATGATCCTGCAATCCCACGCCTGTGCATATATCTGGAGAAAAACATGGTTCAAAAGGATACATGCACCCCAATGCTCCTTACAGTGCTGTTCACAATGGCCAAGACATGGAAACCACCTAAATGTCCATCGACAGATGAGAAAGGATACATGCACCTCAATGTTCCTTGCAGTGCTGTTCACAATAGCCAAGAAATGGAAACAACCCAAATGTTCATCGACAGATGAATGGATAAAGAAGATGTGGTACATATATACAGTGGAATACTACTCAGCCATAAAAAAGAATGAAATAATACCATTTGCAGCAACATGGACATAGAGATTATCATACTAAGTGAAGTCAGAAAGAGAAAGACAAATACCATACGATATCACTTATATGTGGAATCTAAAATATCACATAAATGAACTTATGTATGAAACAGAAACAGACTCACAGACATAGAGAACAGACTTGTGGTTGACAAGGGGGAACGGGGGTGGAGGAGGGATTGGGAATTTGGGAATAGCAGATGCAAACTATTATACAGAGAATAAACTATTATATAGAGAATAAACAACAAACTCCTACTATATAAGGAACTATATTCAATATCCTGTGATAAACCATAATGGAAAAGAATATGAACAAGAATATGTATATGTATAACTGAATCACTTTGCCATAAAGTAGAAATTAACACAACACTGTAAATCAACTATACTTCAATAAAATAAATTTTTTTAAAAACTAGTATTTCCCTTGGTATGAAATGACAAAAATGGCACTTTACCTCTGTGGTCTTCCTCCCAAAAACCCACAACCCCAGTTTAATCAAGAGGAGAACATCAAACAAATTCCAATAGAAAGGAATCTATAATATTCCACTGGTATCCCTCAAAACTACCCAGGTCATCAACAAGGAAAGTTTGAGAAACTGTCACAACCAACAGAAGACTAAGGAGACATAAAAACTAAATGTAATATGGTATCCTAAGTGGGATTCTAGAGCAGAAAAAGGACATTAGTTAAAAATTAAGGAACTCTGAATACGGTACGGACTTTGGTTAATAGTAACATTAACATTGATTCATTGGGCTTCCCTGGTGGCGCAGCCGATGCAGGGGACACGGGTTCGTGTCCCGTTCCAGGAAGATCCCACATGCCACGGAGCGGCTAGGCCCGTGAGCCATGGCCACTGAGCCTGCGCGTCTGGAGCCTGTGCTCCACAACGGGAGAGGCCACAACAGTGAGAGGCCTGCATACCACAAAAAACAAAACAAAACAAAAAACAAAAAAAACATTGATTCATTAATTGTAATAAATGTAACATACTAATGTAAAATATTACTAATGGGGGAAATTGGGTAGGGAGTGATGGGAACTCTCTGTAATATGCTCTCGATTCTTCTATAAATCTATAAATCTTTTTAATAAAATAAATTTCTCAACCTTCCCTATAGCCATTATTCCTTTACTATCTTGGAATAGCAAAAGGGAAAGTATTTGGTTGAAGTATGTATTTAAGATTCCACCAGTTGAAATATCAGAATTTAAGACATCCCATCTAATTATTTTAAAATTAAAATTTTTTGTTAGCAAATTATCATTTATTTTGGGTTAAACTTTACCACATAGAGGAATCATTTTAATGCTTCTAGAACTTGCCAATTTATAAATAATTCTCAGCTGCTATCTCTGTTCCATATATTTGTTGAAAACACCTTTATAGTATTAATTTATTCTGCTTAAGACTGATCACTGCTAGAGTATTTCAAATGTAAAATCTTTGTCCAATAAATCTAATCTCTAGACCTACTACAGTTATTCAACTTAGGCTACTGAGTAAGCACAACTCTAGTCTTTTAATTTTAGTGCTTCAGCATAGTAGTGACATTAAAATAAACACCATTATGCCTGACCTAGCTACTACATACTCTTAAAAAACACATTCTGGGACTTCCCTTGTGGCACAGTGGTTAAGAATCTGTCTGCCAATGCAGGGGACACGAGTTCGAGCCGTGGTCCGGGAAGATCCCACATGCCACAGAGCAACTAAGTCCGTGCGCCACAACTACTGAGCCTGCGCTCTGGAGCCCGCATGCCACAACTACTGAGCCCACGTGCTGCAACTACTGAAGCCCATATGCCGAAAGCCTGTGCTCCACAACAAGAGAAGCCACCGCAATGAGAAGCCCGTGCACCACAACAAAGAATAGTCCCCGCCTGCCGCAACTAGAGAAAGCCCGTGCACAGGAATGAAGACCCAACACAGCCCAAAATAAATGATTTTAAAAAATAAAAAATACATTCTGATGGGGAGGCTGCAGGGAGGAAAAGTTTAAAAATAATAGTTCTTTCAGTTTAATAATGGTAGGTGTTTCATAAAACAGTATTAGGGACTTCCCTGGTGGTCCAGTGGTTAAGACTCTGCACTCCCAATGCATGGGGCACAGGTTCAATCCCTGGTCAGGGAACTAGATCCCACATGCCGCAACTAAAAAAATAAGATTCCACATGCCGCAACTAAAAAAATAAGATTCCACATGCCACAACTAAAGAGCGTGCACACCACAACAAATATCCCGCATGCTGCAACTAAGACCCAGCATAGCCAAATAAACAAATAAATATTTTTTAAAAAACAGTATTAGACCAACTTTAGTATTTACAACACAGTGGATCATAAAGTATATTTATGAGTGGTAAAAAATGTATTTAAGTGTATATGCATCTGCTAAGAACGCAATTTACATAAAATTTTAAAATCACAAGATGGAATAAAAATTTTTTTACTTCTGTATTGATATTGCTACCTTATAATCTCATTATACTACTATTAACTTTACTCTTTGCGCAGCTATTGTTACCTTCTTTGTAACTCGCATTTCATGAATATTTAGAGTATATGTTAGTTATGTTAATATATGTGATATTTATCCTTGATCAAAAAACTTTACTCTTTGCACAGCTATTGTTACCTTCCTTGTAACTCTCATTTCATGAATATTTATTGAGTATATATTAGTTATGTTAACATATGTGATCATATTTATCCTTGAACAAAAAACCTTTGAAATAGGTATTATTACATTGCAGATGACATAACCAAAACTTGGAAATACAGGTAGACTCCTGCTACAAAATTCTTTCCATAATATCATTTACACAACATAATTTATGTGTAATATTGAGTTTAGATTTCATACACTAGGAAAATTAGCCTAAACCAAAAACTCAGAAATTATCTAAAACCTAACATGAGGCCTTAATTTCCTGCCCCATTTTAGATATAACAGAATAGTAATAAAATTAGCCTATTTAACAACTCTTCCTTTTCCTACTCATCTACTAATACAAATATTAATTCAATAACAACACAACAGAGGAGAAAGAAGAATATCAGGGGTTTTTTAATTTAAATGTATCATAAATAGAGTAAACAATGTCTTAACTCAAACATGTCATTCATTAATAAAAAAAAGAGGTTTGACAGTCTCAAACAGTTGTACAAAAATACCTGCCCCGGGCTTCCCTGGTGGCGCAGTGGTTGAGAGTCCGCCTGCCGATGCAGGGGAAGCGGGTTCGTGCCCCGGTCTGGGAGGATCCCACATGCCGCGGAGCGGCTGGGCCCGTGAGCCATGGCCGCTGAGCCTGCGCGTCCGGAGCCTGTGCTCCGCAATGGGAGAGGCCACAACAGTGAGAGGCCCGCGTACCACAAAAAAAAAAAAAAAAAAAAAAAAAAAAAAAAAAAATACCTGCCCCTTCCCCAAAAGCCTTCATTATGTATGTTCTCAATGTGTAGGTAGTCCCCTGAAAGAAGTGTAATTTCTAATATGTTTCAAAAGGTATTTCCATTAAGGTTTCATCAAATATCCTGAAGATACAGTCATTCTTTCAATGGTCTCTACAATAAAAGTAATCAGATTTCTCTTTTCCGAGTCTATCTTAGTACCTGGAAACTGGCCTAGGATAGATCTAGATTGGAGTCTACAATCTCTGTCTACAATACTTTAACAACAACAACAAAAAGCATGATAGTTAAGCTATATTTTCCTCGTCTCATCACTTTTTGTTTTATTTGGGTCTAACTTAAATAGAAGGCTTAAACAAGCTTCATATATATTTCTATACTCTGATGCCAAAGTACGGTTTATAACATAGTTTTTCTTAGTTCCAAATACCTGAAGAAGCAGCATGATTTCATTCTGTTTTCATTAACTCATTCACCTCCTACGCTAAAGTACTTCATTAAACACTCGTGATACAAAGGGCCTTTTCCTATCAGAGGTATCAGTCAAGGGGGCAACACAAATAAGTAAACAGCCAATTACAATATGGGGTATGAGTGTTTTTAAGAGGAATGCACACAATATAGGAGGGCTTTGAACGGAGGTCTCTGAGGGTCAGGAAAAGCTTCCCAAAAGAAGTTCAGCTGAGACCAGAAAGAAGCAAGGGAATTAGCTGGGGAAGAGGTGTAGAAGGGAAGAAGAGTTCAAGAATTTTTCCAACCAAACAGAAGGAACATTATGCAGAAATGCTTCTAGGCAAAGCACAGAACCTAAGACCAGAAAAGAGCTTTGGGACGACTGGGAGTGAAGACAGAGTTGAGGCTCGAGAGGCAGAATGGGATCAATTACACACAGCTCTGTAAAGTCAAGAGTGAACTTGATTTTAAGGGCCATGGGAAGCTCTGGAGGAGTTTTAAGCTGAAGGAAAAAAATGTTGCTTTTTACAAAAACCATTCACACCAGAACAAGGAGAATGGATTAGAGTGGAGCAAGACTCCAGAAGGAGACCAATTAATGAGCTCTTGTTGTAATAACCCAGAGGAAAGACAGACTGTATTAAGGTAGTGGGCATGGAGAAAGAATGAGGTAAGTAGGTAATTTGAGAGATTTATATGGGAGGTTCTATAGCACTTGGTGACTACTTGGACAAAAGAAATATTCCAAAAACAAAAAAAATTTCAAGAAGGAGGGCCAGTGAAGCCAACTTCTAATTTAAAAAAAAAATCTAAGGTAAAAGGCTATGTCCACTAGATTTCATACAAGGAAATCATTAGTAAGTCACTTCAGAGGTGCGCTGGGAGGTTGAAGCTAGACTTCAATACTTTAGGATTGAGTGAAAAGTTAACAAAGGAGAAATGAGAAATAGAATCAATTTAGTCAAGAAATTTAGCTGTGAAGGGGAGAAAGTAAGTAGTTGCAAGGTATTTGGGAAATGAAAAGATAATCTTTAAATCAGGAAAGACTTAAGCATGTTTAAATGCAGATGGGAAAGGGACCATTAGAAAGGTTGATTCTGAAAACTCAGTTGAGAGTAATAACAAACAGAGCAAGGTCTCTAAAAGAAAGTAAGAGGGGATGGGACCTGACTCACTGGTAGAAGGCTTAGCCTCAGGTAGGGAAAAGAAATCCCTTCACTTTACAGTCTGTTTTTCCTCCTCCTCATCACCATCATCATTTTGTATTGAAAACTTAGTATTTCTAAGATATTATGTTAAGCCCTTTACAACCACTGGCAGCCCTATATGTATTACTACTCTCTTTTTGCAGATGAGGAAACAAAACTTCAAGGAGGTTAAGTAATTTGCCCAAGGCTTCAAGTAGTGGATTTGAACTCAGCTAAGCCTCTCTGACTCCCAAGAGCATAATCAGTATATTATACTCTCACTCATGAAGGATGGGTACAGATGCACATAAATATGGAGCAAGATGTTGACCGAGGTAGTAGTTCTGCTCCAGTGCCTTTTGTTCCCCCATGAAGTAGGAAGCCAGGGCATCTGTAGAGTGAGGTGCTGGTGGCTTAGTGAGAGTAAAAAAGATTTTAAAAAGTCATGAAAAAAAAGCTGATTAGGAAAAAATGGAAGGTACATACCACCTGAGAGGCCCCCAACTGTAATTGGAAACCATAAATTTACAGTGGTACCAGTATGCAGAAGTATGTGATTTTCCTTCAGTAGGAACAAAGGAAAGGCAATGGGAGAGGGGAGGAAAAAATGTTGGCAAGAAAACTATGCAGTTAAAGGTCAGGGAATCCAAGGCAGATAACAAAAGGAAGCAAGGACAGATAAGGGCAAATACAGAAAACGTACAGAGTTGTTAAGTAAGAAACTGTATATTCTTCTATGTATTTATTTGCCAATTATCAGCTGTCCATCTATTCTGGGACAATTACTAGGGGAGGAAAACAAAAGGTAAACCATATACATATACACTGCAATCACATCTCAAATGTTATGGAAAAGTAAGAGCTTCATGAACATTCCTGAGATATTAAATAATTAATTGAGACATTGCAGACATAAGAATGGTGAAAGGGAACAAAATACCTGGAAGAACTGAAAGCAAGACTGTCACTAAAATACAATTGGGATGGAAATGGGTAGTGGCTTAAAATGTGTCTCCCTACACTACTATATACAAAATAGATAACTAATAAGGACCTACTGTATAGCACAGGGAACTCTACTCAATATGTTATAATGACCTACATGGGAAAAGAATCTTTTAGATATATGCATAACAGATTCACTTTGCTATACACTTGAAACTAATACAACACTGTAAATCAACTATACTCCAATAAAAAAAATTTAAAGGAATACATTAAATACATAAATAAATAGATAAAATGTGTCTCCCTAAACTCCTCCAGGAAAGAGACCAACTCTTACTCATCTTTACATATATGGTTTCTCTAAGACTATTCCAAGCTTACAGCAGCACTCAACAGATGTTTGCTGAACTGAATTATGTCAGGGCAAAGCAACAGCAGCCCAGACTGCATGTCTGTTGATTAATAAAATTAATTTTAAAAGATTTATATCTGTGAATCAGTGTGATACACCACATCAACAAATTGAAGAATAAAAACCACATAATCATCTCAACAGATGCAGAAAAAGCTTCTGACAAAATTCAATACCCATTTATAAAGACTCTCCAGAGGGTGGGCATAGAGGGAACATACCTCAACATAATAAAGGCCATATATGACAAACCTAGAGCTAACATCATACTCAATGGTGAAAAGCTGAAAGCATTTCCTCTAAGATCAGGAACAAGACAAGGGTGCCCACTCTGACCACTTTTATTCAACACAGTTTTGGAAGTCCCAGCCACGGCAACCAGAGAAGAAAAAGAAATAAGAAAAATCCAAATTGGAAAGAAGTAAAACTGTCACTGTTTGCAGATGACATGACAGTATATACAAAGAAAACCCTACAGATGCTACCAGAAAACTACTAGAGCTCATCAATGAATTCGGTCAAGCTGCAGGATACAAAATTAATACACAGAAATCTGTTGCATTTCTGTACACTAACAACAAAAGACCGAAAGAGAAATTAAAGAAACAATCCCATTTACTGTCACATCAAAAAGAATAAAATACCTAGGAATAAACCTAAGGAGACAAAAGACTTGTACAGTACTCTGAAAACTATAAGACGCTGATGAAAGAAGCTGAAGATGACACAAACAGACGGAACGATATACCATGTTCTTGGATTGGAAGAATCGACATTGTTAAAATGACTACACTACCCGAGGCAATCTACAGATTCAATGCAATCCCTATCAAATTACCAATGGCATTTTTCACAGAACTAGAAAAAAAAATCTTAAAATTTGTATGGAGACACAAAAGACCCCGAATAGCCAAGGCAATCTTGAGAAAGAAAAACGGAGCTGGAGGAATCAGGCTCCCTGACTTCAGTCTATACTACAAAACTACAGTCATCAAAACAGTATGGTACTGGCACCAAAACAGTAATATAGATCAATGGCACAGGATAGAAAGCCCAGAAATAAACCCACGCACCTATGGTCAATCTACGACAAAGAGGCAAGACTATACAATGGAGGAAAGATAGTCTCTTCAATAAGTGGTGCTGGGAAAACTGGACAGCTACATGTTAAAAAATAAAATTAGAACATTTTTTCACAGCATACAAAAATAAACTCAAAAGGATTAAAGACCTAAATGTAAGACCAGATACTATAAAACCCTTAGAGGAAAACAAAAGCAGAACATCCTTTGACACGAATCACAGCAAGATCTTTTTCGATCTGTCTCCTAGAGTAATGGAAATAAAAACAAAAATAAACAAATGGGACCTAATTAAACCTAAGAGCTTTCGCACAGCAAAGAAAACCATAAACAAGACGAAAGACAACCCACAGAATGGGAGAAAATATATGCAAACAATGCGACCAACAAGAGATTAGTCTCCAAAATTTACAAACAACTCACGTGGATCAACATCAAAAAGACAAACAACCCAATCAAAAAATGGGCAGGAGACCTAAACAGACATTTCTCCAAAAAAAACCCCACACAGATGGCTAAGAGGCACGTGAAAAGATGCTCGACATAACTAATTATTAGAGAAATGCAAGTCAAAACTACAATGAGGGGACTTCCCTGGTGGAGCAATGGATAAGACCCTGTGCTTCCAATGCAGGGGGCCCAGGTTCGACCCCTGGTCAGGGAACTAGATCCCTCATGTATGCCACAACTAAGACTTTGCATGCCACAACTAAGGAGCTGGCGAGCCACAACTAAGGAGCCCTGGAGCTGCAACTAAGGAGGAGCCCACCTGCCGCAACCAAGGAGCCCACATGCTGCAACTAAGGAGCCAACAAGCCACAACTAAGGAGCCCACCTGCTGTAACTAAGACCTGGTGCAACCAAACAAATAAATAAATCTTAAAATTAAAAAAAAATTACAATGAGCTATCACCTCACACCAGTCAGAATGGCCATGATCAAAAAAAATATACAAACAAGGGCTTCCCCGGTGGCGCAGTGGTTAAGAATCCACCTGCCAATGCAGGGGACACGGGTTCGATCCCTGTCCAGGAAGATCCTACATGCCGTGGAGCAACTAAGCCTGTGCGCCACAAATACTGAGCCTGTGCTCTAGAGCCCGCAAGCCACAACTACTGAAGCCCGCACACCTAGAGCCCGTGCTCCGCAACAAGAGAAGATACTGCAATGCGAAGCCCGCGCACCACAAGAAAAAGTAGGCCCCGCTTGCTGCAACTAGAGAAAGCCCACATGCAACAATGAAGACCCAATGCAGCCAAAAAAAAAAAAAAAAAATCTATAAACCATATGCTGGAGAGGGTGTGGAGAAAAGGGAATCCCCCTACACTGTTGGTAAGAATGTAAATTGGTATAGCCACTATGGAGAACAATATGGAGGCCGCTTCAAAAACTAAAAATAGAGCTACCATATGATTAAGCAATCCCACATCTGGGCATATATCTGGAAAAAAATATGGTTCAAAAGAATATATGCACCTCAATGTTCACTGCACTGCTGTTCACAATAGCCAAGACATGGAAGCAACCTAAATGTCTACCAACACATGAATGGATAAAGAAGAAGTGGTACATGTATACAATGGAATATTACTCAACCATTAAAAAGAATGAAATAATGCCATTTGCAGCAACACGGATGGACCTGGAGATTATCATAATAAATGAAGTAAGTCAGACAGAAAAAGACAAATATATGATATCGCTTATATATGGAAGCTAAAAAGAAAAAAAATTGATACAAATGAACTTATATACAAAACACAAAGAGACTCACAAACTTAGAGAACAAACTTATGGTTATCAGGGGGAAGGGTGGTGGGGAGAGACAGACTGGGAGTTTGGACATGACATGTACACACTGCTGTATTTAAAACAAATAACTGGGCTTCCCTGGTGGTGCAGTGATTAAGAATCTACCTGCCAATGCAGTGGACACAGGTTCGATCCCTGGTCAGGGAAGATCCCAAATGCTGCGGAGCAACTAAGCCTGTGTGCCACAACTACTGAGCCTGCACTCTAGAGCCCGCTAGCCACAACAACTGAGCCCGCATGCCACAACTACTGAAGTCCACGTGCCTAGAGCCCGTGCTCCACAACGAGAAGCCAACACAGCGAGAAGCCTGTGCACCACAACAAAGAGTAGCCCCACTCGCCACAACTAGAGGAAGCCCACACGCAGGAATGAAGACCGAACACAGGCAAAAATAAATAAATTTATAAAAATGAATAAATAAAATAAAATAGATAACCAACAAGGACCTACTGTATAGCACAGGGAGCTATGCTCGCTACTCTGTAATAACCTAACTGGGAAAAGAATTTGAAAAAGAACAGATACATGTATATGTATAACTGAATCACTTTGCTGTACACCTGAAACTAACACAGCATTGTTAATCAAATATAATAAAAAAAAAAAGGATCTATAGTACTGAAGCACCAGCTTTAACCAAAGGTAAGTACCCTAGCACTGAAAGACTTGTGAGCTCTAAATCACAATGCCAGTGACGGACTTGGATTTCACCTACACTTAATTAAGAACATCTAATAAGTCAAAATAGATGCTGGTCACACACAATCATTTATTTTTACATGATTTATGAGCATGCTTAACAAGCTACTGTAATTTTTTTCACCCCATCTTTAAGATAGTTCTAAACTAATTAGTTAAACCTAGGACTTTGAACATGGCAGACAAAAATTACTATGTCTAGAAAAAAAAATAATTTCTTAAAACTAGAACCATCTATTTATTCAAGAGCCTGCCAATTCAAGTTTCAGCTAGGCTAGTAAGACATTAGAAAATCATAATTGTAAGAATAATACCTATTTTTAAATTAATCATAAGAAATCCATGTAATTTGAGTTCGCATTTTTGTTGTGGTCTTCAAATGTTACTGCATATTAGCTGAAGTGTTCCAGAAAACTGAAAGATTTCAATCGTTTCTTAGAATCAAAGAAATGATGGAAGATTTTCTCAAGGACATATCTCTTTTTTCAGTAAATGAATATTAACACAAATGAAGACTGAGGGAAACTATATCTGATAATTTACAGATATTTACTTATTACTTGCTCTTCAAAGTATAAGACCAAATAAATAAAATATGATCAGAGTGCAACATATTACCATAAAACCACATAATGCTATTTGGACTGGCCCTTTAAAATTCTATGCTGCCTGTCATCTAATGGCTTATAAACAATATAAGAATTTTTTAATATTATTGTAGATTATAATAGTTATGCTTAATAAATGTCAGAAGACATCTTATTATAAATGCCAAATTAAAGATTAGCACTCACTTTTAAGGGTCATAAAAAGAAAAAAGGAAAATACATGTTCTAAGTTTAAAAGTTTTTCCCCTAAAAATAAATTTAACTTTTTAAATTAAATTAAATTAAATTAATTTATTTTTTATTTTCTGGCTGCATTGGGTCTTCTTGCTGTGCGCGGGCTTTCTCTAGTTGCGGCGAGCGGGGGCTACTCTTTGTTGCGGTGCGCGACCTTCTCATTGCAGTGGCTTCTCTTTGTTGCGAAGCACGGGCTCTAGATGCGTGGGCTTCAGTAGTTGTGGCACTCGGGCTTCAGTAGTTGTGGCTTGCAGGCTCTAGAGCACAGGCTCAGTAGTTGTGGTGTATGGGCTTAGTTGTTCCATGGCATGTGGGATCTTCCTGGACCAGGGCTCAAACCCGTGTCCCCTGCATTGGCAGGCAGATTTTTAACCACTGCGCCACCAGGGAAATCCAAATTTAAAAATTTTAATGAGGGGCTTTCCCTGGTGGCGCAGTGGTTGAGAGTCCGCCTGCCGATGCAGGGGACACGGGTTCGTGCCCCAGTCCGGGAAGATCCCACATGCCGTGGAGCGGCTGGGCCCGTGAGCCATGGCCGCTGAGCCTGCATGTCTGGAGCCTGTGCTCCACAACGGGAGAGGCCACAACAGTGAGAGGCCCGCGTACCGCAAAAAAAAAAAAAAAAAAAAAAATTAAAATTAGTAGGGGGGCTTCCCTGGTGGCGCAGTGGTTGGGAGTCTGCCTGCTGATGCAGAGGACACGGGTTCGTGCCCTGGTCCAGGAAGATGCCACATGCCGCGGAGCGGCTGGGCCCGTGAGCCATGGCCGCTGAGCCTGCGCGTCCAGAGCCTGTGCTCCGCAGCGGGAGGGGCCTCAGCGGTGAGAGGCCCGTGTACCAAAAAAATAAAATAAAAAAATAAAAAATTTTGGAGAAGTTTATAGTTTCTTCACTGCAGTGGTAAAATTTGACTAGCACACCCTCAGGACAGTTATACAAACCAAAACAATAATAATAGTAACAATTTTAAACTTTTATAAGAAATTAAGAGTAGAAACTGCCTGGTCCGAGAGTCAGGAAACATGGAACAAGTGGCAACTCTGCCACTAATCTTGCAATCTTGAACATGACTCATCTTTTCTGGTCTAGGTTTTTACACCTATAAATTTAGAGGGATAAAACAGCCTCTGAAACCATTATCATCACAGCAACTGTAAAGTGGTAGAATAAATCTCTTTATCCAGTAGGTCATAATAGTAAACAAGCAATTTTGCTGTTCCTCTAAAGAGAAAAATAAAAGCCAGGTTTAATTACATGGATGATTAGCGTAATAGCTGCCACTTCTACAACTAGGAGCTGACTTTCACCACGCTGAACCCTAGATCTAGTCCAGTCATTTATTAAACGATTTATTAACTACTGTTTCTTCATCCTAAAGTAGCAAAGAATTAAAAATAACATGGATGACTGGATATAAAAATCAGATGTGAGTACAGTCTTGAAAGCAAAGAGAAATAAAACGAGGAAAAAAACAAAAAAACAGAAGAGCCCAGGGTGTGCCTAGGTAGCTTCAAGTTCCAAATCCCTCACAATATTTATGTTTATCTACTTTCATATCAAAACATAGCTTCAGAGTCTAACCATAGGCAACGGACCAGAAGTTATAATCCACTTCTAATATTAGAGAAGGAAGCAAATGTAAAAAGAACATTCATTCTTCAAAGAAGCCTTAATGAATGGGGTGGCAGGAATGACTGCACAGCATGGCACCAGCAGTAGAGGCAACTACAACCATCAATCTCCACAATGGTGTAGCCCCAGTTGCTCCTTCTTCTCTTTCTCTCTTTGCTTTCACAAGTGATGATCAGCAGACCAAATAATTCAAGGAAGCCTTCTTTCTACTTAATAAAAAAATGGCAACACCACCATCACAGTACATGAACTTAGGGTAGTCAGAAAGGTTGTTCAAAATTAAACAGATGCAGAACTATAGAATATAATCAAGGAGTAGGATGGTCTTTCCACAGTATTATGTCCCAGAATTTTTTACTATGATGACTAGAAAAATGAGACAGAGGCGGTGGGGAGAGATCCATAAAATATGCTAAATCTTTAACAAAGACGGTAATGATTAAATCAATGTGAAGAAACTACATCATGTACAACAAACCTGGTCCCACCTTCAAAGAAACTCACAATCTAGGAAAGAAGATAGTGATAGATGATGCATATGCAAAATGGCTATAAAGTTTTTCTGAAATTCTTCAGAGCCAAGTTCATTAGTCACATTAGGTTCAGGTTAGTGAGGAATGAAAGAACATCAGTTTCATTACTTACAACTTCATTTCTGACACAAAGTATATTTATTTCTCCATGTTGTATTTCTGTACCAAACCTGATTAAGAAACCAAGTAAAAATTGAATATCCTTCAAAAATAACTGCCACTGAGGATATTCTGTAAGCTGTTAGAAACTGAGTTCCAAAAACATTTTGAGCATGATGGTTGAGTCCAGTGAAGTGAGGCACTGATATCTGTAAAGTGAAAGATGTTCTACTTATTTTTGCTTTTTAAATAAAACTTAGCAAATCAGTAGTACTACCTATAGTCACATGCTACCTAATATCAATATAACCACTATGTGATTCCTGTATGTCAAAGACCCCTTCAAATTAACTAATATTTTTAATCACATATTTAAAAGGAAGTAACTATAACACAGAACCTTCAAGAAGGCTCCTAAGTCTACATACATTATACATTCCTGAGTTCTCTTTATCTTATTAACAATTTTCTCTTAAAGAATTCTCATTAATTGGCTAGGCATGTTTCCCATCCTTGCCCTTGCAGAAACCATGATTCCTCTCCCCCAAATCACTGGTTTTTCTCTAAATAACCAGTATTCATATTTATTATCATTAGTATTACTGGCTTCAATTTCCCAGTATGAAGAAAATCCACAAGTCTCTGCTTCCTAAGATTCCTTTGGTGTTCTTCTTAAGAATGATGGTAATACTTAAAATGTCAGTCTAATTATAATAGATCACCATGATTTGGCTAAAGTAACCCAAAGTTGTTTTCACTGTAAAGTGAACGCCAGTTGAGGCCAACAGTTTCTCTAAATGTATTATTAGGATTCTATAACCCTGACTTCAAGAGAGAATCTACTAATATTTTTTTAAAATTCCCCACTTAAGCAAAAAATTAATAATAACTGACTTTTCCTTGTTAAAAACAATGATTTTCATATTTTTGTACCAAGCAGCTCTACTGGTAAAAATAAAATAAAAATTGTGGCACATGCTTCCAATATATGTATACTTACTTATAAATTATGTTTTACTGTACTTATTATATACATTATAAACATATACAAAGAACCCCCAAAATTCTTAAGAATAAGGAAAAATACATATAAATAGCATTTTCTTCCTATCTCCCAATGGATTTTCTTGAGCATCCTCTGGTATGCACATACCTCACCCATACTTTGTCATTCTTTTTACTGTGTTAAAATTCACATAATAAAAAATTCACCATTTTAACCATTTTAAAGCATACAATTAAGTGGCATTTAGTACATTCACAGTGTTGTGCAACCATCAGCCCCTAGCAACCATTAACCTGTTTTATCTCTATGAATATGCTTCTTCTAGATATTTCACATAAATGAAATCACACAATATGTGACCTGTTGTGTCTGGCTTCTTTCACTTAGCATAATATTTTCAAAATTCATCGATGTTGTAACATGTAAAAGTACTTCATTCCTTTGTATTGATAAAACTTCATCTTTTAATCAATTCATCAGTTTACGGACATTTGAGTTGTATCCACCCTCTTACTATTGTGAGCAGTGCTGCCACAAACATCTGTGTACAAGGGTTCTTTATCTGAATACCTGTTTTTAAAAATTCTTTTCAGTATGTATCTAAAAGTGGAATTGCTGTATCATATGGTAATTTTATGTTTAATATATCAAGGAACTGCCAAACAGATTGCTACAGTGGGTGTACCATTTTATTTTACATTCCCACTAGCAATGTATGAGGATTCCCACAACCCATTTTACAGATATCTAACTGATCAAGAATACAATTTGACCCAAAACACCAACTGGTCTATAATGGGCATGTTTTGACCACCTACATTGCCCACCAATCTCTTTCCTAGAAGATATCCTTGCAGAAAGGATATGCCACAACAGACTGCCTCCAGCTCCACCCCACCTCCCTCCCACAGTAATTCCACCCCTGACCATTGATAATTTTGCCAGGGATAGAAACCTGACCAAGGAGAGTCCATCTACTGAAAAGTCAATAACCAGGTTCTCTTTAGAGAATGTGAGAAGCAGCTCTGCAGAATAAAGATGACGCAGTGTGGGGATCAGGGCAAGCACAGTGGGAAGTCACTGCCATTTGCAAACTGAAATTATGGGGGAAAGAAGGCAAAAAGTGTGCAAAGAAACATTGGTAAAGAGAAAAACCACAGTCCGTGCTGCACAAAGAGAAACAGAGGTAAGAGAGTATAATCTTGGATACTGACAGGTTATAATTTCATGAGGCTTGGTTAGTCTTTATTTCCTGACACTGGATATTCATAAGACTGTCTACTATTTATTCAAAATAAACTTTTTTTTAATTTGACATACTTTGAATGGGTTTCTGATTCCTGAAACCAGCAAGTTCTTACTCAAACAAGCTCTGACCACCTTGACTTTATTTCTCTCACTAGTTTTAAATAACCTGAAGAGGTTCCTTACTAATTAATGGATTTTAATATTTTGTATTCAAATTGAATACCTTTTGAAGAACCATACAAAGGCTTTCACAGGAAATTTTTAAAAGAATGTGAGTATCATTCTTTTTAATCCACACTTTTATAGCCTTCCAAATAATGTGTTTTTCCCTCCCTAAAGACTCCAGGTTTCTTGTAGTAATAAATCTTAAAAGATGATCTTTCAACTTGTTCCTAGTACCTGTTTTTCTCAATCTATTCAACAGAATTCTTGAGTTTTCCTTCTTAAATAGGAAGCTGAGTGCAACTGTATTGTGGTCAATATTATAAAAGTTGCACAGTCATCTAGAAAAAATCCTGACCAGTCAGACCAAGATTCACATATTTTCCCTACTCAAGAGTTTAGATTACCCACTCTAAGAAACAATCCTCTGTAACATCTAAAAAGTTCACCTTCTATCCTGGAATCGCAAATAAAGTTTCAAATAATTGCGACAAGCTAGTAATTTCTAGTTATAAGCTACTACTCTAACAGGCAACACACCTCAAATATAAGCAAACTACAAATCTGTTAGGGTATCTGATCATTTCACGATAACTTCAAAGGCACAGGATATGTCTTGTCATATTTAATTATTTCTAGCATCTACTCAAAATTATGAGTTTGTACAGAGAAAGGTGGATAATAACCTCTGATGAAAATCTTTAAATAACAGGACAGACACACATACATAGACAGGGACACACATTTTCTTTCAAGTCCTTCAATTCAATAAAGACAACCTCAACCAAATTCTTATCATTCCATATGCTTTCTAAAGGCTGCTGGCAAAACTCTAGATTGTAAAAATATATCTGAAGCCATATAAAACATTCTGTTCATACCAAACTTGTAAATTTGTTTTATAATACAATGACTTCCTCTCTTTGGGTCTGGTATTAAAAACTGAGCTTACTTTTTTTTTTTTTTTTTTTTTTGCGGTACACGGGCCTCTCACTGTTGTGGCCTCTCCTGTTGCGGAGCACAGGCTCCGGACGCACAGGCTCAACGGCCATGGCTCACGGGCCCAGCCGCTCTGCGGCATGTGGGATCTTCCCAGACCAGGGCATGAACCCGTGTCCCCTGCATCGGCAGGCGGACTCTCAACCACTGCGCCACCAGGCAAGCCCCTGAGCTTACTTTTTTATGTGACCATGTAAAAACATTATTTTAACCAGGTATTGTGTTCAGACAACCATCCCTGATCATGAGACACACCCTTTTATCTCCCCACTCCCTGCCATTATCTCTTCCCAGTTCCTGAGTTTAGTGAACTATGTGAATTATTATGCAGGTTATTCATTTTTTTCTTTTGAAAATTTAAAGTCTAGATTTTTTTAAGTAAAAAAAAGGGAAATCATCACTAATACTAACTCCATAAATTCAGAATCTTAAAAGTCAAACTAATGGTATAAAAAAATTTCTAGTATGAAAAGCATGCCAAATTTTTCTGACATTTTTCAAAGCAGGATAAGGCTTGACATATCAATGATGATACATCAACCAACTAGTAAGGCATGGACACCTCAAAGAGCTTGAGGTTCACTGTATGGTACATGTTTACAGGAAATTATAATTTGCTATGACAAAGAACACAAGGAGTAATTAATCAGTCATGGGAAGATATGAAAGATCTCACAGAGAATATGATATCTAAACTGTGACAGCCTTCTCCCTTTGCAGACAGGGAAAGGAAGGTAACCAGGGAAAGGGGGTTAAGAGTGGACTAGAGCAGGCAGTTAGGCATATGAGAAATTCTACAGTGAAAGCATACAATCATCAAGGAACTAAAGGCTTAATCTGTTTCAAATATAGAGAGGCAGAAAGTTAAGGAGAATATTTTAAAATCATGCAATAATTCATTTTAAAGAATAGGTTTTGGGGCTTCCCTGATGGCGCAGTGGTTGAGAATCTGCCTGCTAATGCAGGGGACACGGGTTCGAGCCCTGGTCTGGGAGGATCCCACATGCCGCAGAGCAACTAGGCCCGTGAGCCACAACTACTGAGCCTGAGCGTCTGGAGCCTGTGCTCCGCAACAAGAGAGGCCGCGATAGTGAGAGGCCCGCACACCACGATGAAGAGTGGCCCCCGCTTGCCACAACTAGAGAAAGCCCTCGCACAGAAAGGAAGACCCAACACAGCAAAAATAAATAAATAAATTAATAAACTCCTACCCCCAACATCTTTAAAAAAAAAAAAAAAAAGAATAGGTTTTATTTTAAAGACATTTATGCCAGCTACAATACAGGAATCCATGGGGGAAACAATACACTCACATCACAGAAAGCAACTGAGGAACCATTTCCAATAATCTAGAAAAGAGAAGATAGTGGCATTAATTTAAGATTAATTTAAGAAAGTGACATTAATAATAAAGAAATAAAGTTGAATCAACATTGGTGGGAGAGGAGGGTATGGTGAAGAAGTAACTGAAGAAAAATAGGAGTACGTTTTTCTAGACTGGGCAAATGAAAGACCCTACCAACTAAGTAAAAAGATGGTGTTGTTGGGCTTCCCTAGTGGCGCAGTGGTTGAGAGTCCGCCTGCCAATGCGGGGGACACGGGTTCGTGCCCCGGTCTGGGAAGATCCCATATGCCGTGAAGCGGCTAGGCCCGTGAGCCATGTTCCACTGAGTTACTGTGAGACATGTAAATGGAGATATCTTATAAACGGTCCAACGTTCAAGAATAATCTGATTGGACATATAAATTTGGAAATCCATCAGTATATAAGATGGCAATTTCACAGCAGTGAGAATGCCCAGAGAGCATGCAAAATATGAAGAAAGTAAACAACTGAAGCCTGAGCAGGGCCAAAAGTAAAGGGAAGAGCAGACAAAGAGAATTCAAAATCATATATATGGATAGACAGATAGACAGACATATATGAAACAATAATTAGAATTACAGAAATCAAATCATGTCAACTTTATAGATGAGAAAACTGACAACCATAGAAGTTAAAGACATTTACCCAGCTCCATAGTACTAGTTTAAAACAGTAATGGTAGGGGACTGGAACACTCCTCAAATCTAGTCCAACCTCTGAAAATAATTTACAAATAAAAAATTTTTAAATATTGAGATTCTACAATTAAACGAGTTAGCATTTTAAAAACATAAACACTGGGAATTCCCAGGCAGTTCAGTGGTTAAGACTCCGTGCTTCCACTGTAGGGGGCCCAGGTTCCAGCCCTGGTTGGGGAGCTAATACCCTGCATGCTGTGTGATGCAGCCAAAAATAAAAAATAAGTAAATAAAAAGAAAAACACAAACATTATCTACTCATGATTGGTGCCTTAAAAAAAACTCTAATTTTGACAGAAAATATTATATTTGTTGCCTTTAACCTGACTCTTCACACCCATATATATGTTTTGAAGTGTTTATTAAGAAGATACTTTAGGCTTTGATTGTAATCTTTTTCACTCGCACTTCCTACCCTCATTGCCAATAAACTTTTAGCATGACCCTTGCTCTCTAACTAAAGTTTAAGCAGAGCAAAATAATCTTATGCTCTTATATTCTGAGACCTATTATTTAAAACATGATAAAAATACATTTAAAAATTATGGGGAAAGATAATGTGAGATAAGTGAAAAGTAGCAAAGAAAGAAAGAGTTCAGCCAAAATTTTTCAACCTAATACAAATGATAAAAATTCCAGTCCCAGGCAAAATAGATTTCTGCATAATACTCTACATTTAATTTTATTTAAGAAAAAAATATATACAAGAAACTGGATTAAACTGATATTTGTAAAAAGGGAGCATTCACCATGGCTTTCTGAAAGTATAATACAGAAAGTTTGGTCCAGCAAAAAGATCTGAAGGGTCTAAGAAAAAGAGCTAACTAAAATCCAGATACATTACATTACTCCTTAATCATTTATGGCTATCATTCTAAACCTAGTAAACAATGTTTCATATCTTCTTGTATGTCACTTTCTCTTTTACCCTCCTCCTGAAGTATATATCAACCCGTAACCCAATTTTTTACTTCTGCTTCAACCGTAACAATACCTAATCAACACAACTAAAACAATGTCAAGTTTCTTTTACCTTCATTCTTCAATTCAAATTGTTATTATACCAATTCCTCTGACTTAAGCTTCTTAGCAAAAGAAGTCACTTAAACTGATTTTTAAGGTATAACTAAAAACTAGGGACTTCCCTGGTGGTCCCCAGTGGCAAAGACTCCACACTCCCGATGCAGGGGGCCCGGGTTCGATCCCTGGTCGGAACTAGATCCTACATGCATGCCGCAACTAAGAGTTTGCATGCCACAACTAAGACCCGGTGCAGCCAAATAAATAAATAAATATTTTTTAAAAAAACAAAAACAAAAAAACTAGCCCTCAGTGTCACAGGAACATCAACAAAAAATCATTTCCAAATGGCCAAACCGTAGGCTGGGCATGAGTGTCATGAAAAGAAAACACACCTAATGTATATTAAAATTAAATCAGGGCTTCCCTGGTGGTGCTGTGGTTGAGAGTCCGCCTGCTGATGCAGGGGACACGGGTTTGTGCCCCGGTCTGGGAAGATCCCACATGCCGCGGAGCGGCTGGGCCCGTGAGCCATGGCCGCTGAGCCTGCGTGTCCGGAGCCTGTGCTCCGCAACGGGAGAGGCCACAACAGTGAGAGGCCCACGTACCACGAAAAAAAAAAAAATCAGAGATTTTCGCTTCCAGTTATGACAGAGTAGCTAACACTGAATACCCTCCTGCTATACATAACTAGAAAACTGGAGAAAATATAGAAACAATTACTGTTAGACAATGGACAACAGGCAGAGCAGAACTATGACCTGTGAGAGAGGGCAAACAAATGAGCCAAGCCCTAGGATCACACTCACTTTCTACATAGAAGTACCATCAGTATCATGAAATAAGAAGGGGTCTGGATGAGCAGAGAGACAGAAAACAGGGTTTGGGCAAGCTGAAGCAGCTGGAATTTGTGGAACAGAGCACCAAAGAAGAAGCGAAACAGAAAAGGATGGAACACAGAAACCTAGAGTCTTTGGCTTCAACATAAAGCTGCACATATAAAACATGAGATTCCACAGGACCAAGCAAAGAGTAACTACCAGTATTCTCACGAGGCTAGCTAGAGTCATTAGGGTTTCAACTAGCCGGAGTAAAGACCTTTTTAAAAGAGACACCAGAAAGGCCATGGCATAGAAGTGAGGCTAAACTAGATCTAGAGCACAAGCTACTCTGGAGTTCCTCCTAACAGAGCTAAAAGTATAAGCCTTATTAAGACCAAGCTTATTATCAAGTAAATTAACTGCCTGTCAGATCAAATTTCAACACTTTTTAAAGAAAGAACAAAATCCAGACAGTCAACAACATATTTACAATGTCCACCACACAAATATTACTAGATATGTGAAAATAAAATCATAACACACTACAGAGAATTGTCTACTGAGAGAACCCTGAACAAATTACTCAGTCTCCTCTCATCACTTTACAAATTTCCCTCTGTTAAAATCAGAAATTAAAGAGACAAGTAGAAGCAGCTTTCCATAATAATGCAAAGGAAACGTGGTAGAGAGATTCCACTAAAGAAAGAGGGAGGAAGGGAGGAGGGTGGGGAGGAGGAGTAGAACGGTCACAGACAGATCTTCCCACTAATTACTCTACATTATAATACCTGATGACATGCATCATCACAGAAACAGTATATATAGTATAGGCTACTAATACGTAAAAATACAACATTTTTAGCCTACTATAAAAATTTACAGAAATAAAGCTCCTGCAACTAAAGGCTAAGCTTCAATCAGTCTCAAATAAATGATAAGTATTTTAGATGGGTTTTATTTCTAATGAGTATTTATTGCCATGTATAAAGAAACAACTATTGTTTATTCAAAATTTAGATACCTGGTAACTTACATAAGACACAGCCTCCAAATCAGAAAGGAAGCAAACAAGAAAACCCACAATTAAAAAAAAAAAACAACACTTCATGAACTAATGCTCATTTACTAATTCAAAAAGAAATTTCTCAGTGCATCTCTCAAAAATCATAAGACAATTCTTACAAGCTTGGTTATTCTTGGTTTCCAAGTTGAAAGAAAACTGAAAGCAATTAGAAGGGAAGGCTGAGTTATTAGAAGGTAAGTACCATCACAGCACAAGTGACTAATGAAAGTCAACAAAATTTAAGAAGAAAATCATAAGAAGCCAGAGAACTTAGAAAAGAACATCGAAAAGAAGCCACAGTCTAAGAGCATAAAAAGTGGAGAAGCCCAAATCATTTAACACAGGTGAAAACAGACCTTCTGGCAGTGATGCCAGAAAAAGTATCACCACATAACCTCTGCCAGGAAAGATGACCCTAAATCAAAAAGAACAGATTAAATTACACTCGAGTATAAATATAGTTCAATCACAGGCAGATAGTTACTTTTGGAAACCACTGACATTAGTTGAAATAAAAGATGTTGGTATTCAAAGGAAAAAACAAAGAATTCACTGAATATTTTGACTAGTCAATGGCTTACTCCACTTCAACCCAAAATTTTATACTTAGGACACTTATCTCCCTCCTCCCATTAATCTTTGTGTCAAACTACTGGGGCCAATCTGGCTCTTGTATTCCACAGTGTTTTCCCATGAGTTTTCCCTAGTAACTTTTGACTTTAATATACCTAATTGCATTCTAAACTACCCTCCATAAAGTATTTTTTGCATATTATCCAAATCCTCTATGTAAAGTCAAGTTGTAGCTGTAATTTTATTTCCCCAGTTTACTGTACATGGGAGTTATCCTTCACAGACACACTAACAAAATGTTCTTCAAAACAATGAACACGGGCTTCCCTGGTGGCACAGTGGTTAAGAAGTGGTTAAGCCTGTGCGCCACAACTACTGAGCCTGCGCTCTAGAGCCCACAAGCCACGACTACTGAAGCCCCACGCGCCTAGAGCCCACGCTCTGCAACAAGAGAAGCCACCACAATGAGAAGCCTGTGGACCGCAATGAAGAGAAGCCCCCACTCGCCGCAACTAGAGAAAACCCGTGAACAGCAATGAAGACCCAACGCAGCCAAAAATAAAAAAATAAATAAATACAATTTATTAAAAAAAAAAAAAAAAAAAAACAGGGCTTCCCTGGTGGCACAGTGGTTGAGAGTCCGCCTGCCGATGCAGGTGACGCGGGTTCGTGCTCCGATCCGGGAGGATCCCACATGCCGCGGAGCGGCTGGGCCCATGAGCCATGGCCGCTGAGCCTGTGCTCCGCAACGGGAGAGGCCACAGCAGTGAGAGGCCCGCGTAAAGCAAAAAAAAAAAAAAAAAAAAAAAAAAAAAGGAACATGAAAGTATTTCATTCAAGAAACAGGTTACTTACCTATAAGGCTGATTCTCTGACAGATAAAAACAAATAATTATGATTACAATTAACAGAGCTTAAACTTGGGCTAACAAATTTTGAAAACTGGGTATCCAAGATCTGCTCCATTAGAGTCCTCAACCTAGAAATCCCAAAAGTCCATGGAATAAATCTTTATCGGATCAGGGAACCTAGTTCAGACTATCAATTAAAAGACAGAAGTTCTAACCCCATTTCTACCCAGAATTCATCATACTGTAAGTAAATAACCTAAAAACCTTGATTATGAGTTAGGAAACAGGGACTGTATACTGCCACCTATGCTGTCTATTCCAAGTAGTTGTGGGTGTCAAATGAGAAACTAGATGAAATTACTTTGTAAATTATGAAACACAGTACAAATGTAAAATTATTTTATCCAGGGCAGGATGACAACTCTAGTGCTTTCTAAGCTTAGCCTTGGAGTTTTCTGGCCCTTTGAAAGAAATTACCTTGACAAACAATAAAAGTAGTCTCATAGGAAGTAGTGAATCTAGAAGAATTGATGAGGATTTTCCTATGTAGCTTCTGAAACTGATGAAGTATCAAATGATTCCTCATAAGTATTGTGCAACAGAAGGACATATAATTATTTAGTACATTAATGTTTTCAGAGAATCAAGTTTGAAACTACAATTCTTGTAATATTCCTTAATATGATTTGAAAACAAGATTTTTACCTGAACACTACATGAGCAACACTCTTAGATGAGCAATAACTATCTTACTCTTATGCTTTCATTATCTAGAAACTTACAAATCAATATCAACATTAGCAATATTATCAATGAGTTAAATCATTTGTAAGACCTCAAAAATCTAGAAACCCTAAATCTGACTTTCCACCCTCTATCTGTTCATAAAAGCTTTCATGAAGCTATCCAAGGTCCTTCAAGTACAAATTTAAGTATTCTTGTACAATGAGAATTCAGAGGCAACTGACCAAATCACATTTTTATTTGAAAATTTATTTTCCAGTGACTGCCTTGTGAATTAGAAGGAAAGCTCTGAACATTAAATCCCAGGACCTGAAATCTTCCATATCTTCTCTCCCTAGAACCAGAACTTCAAAATTTAGAGGTCAGTTTCAGTGTCTCTGATTCAAAATCAGCAAAAGGTCCATTCTCAAACAGAAAGAGCAATCCACAGTTAAGCACATGATCTCAGTTAGTCCAGCTATTTAGACCAAAAAGCGAGTCATTAGGTGTTATCTACCACTTTAACAGACTCTATCAACCTTGAAGATGAGAGTGTCTTGAGCTGAAGTATATTTCTTTTCGATTCCCCACCCCCTAATCTTTAAGAAGGCATATTCTAGTAAAATACTCCACAGCTGGAATCACACCAGAGAAGAAGATACGCTTTAGTCCCTTGATCACAGTGGAGTTCTCCATTTGGATAAATAAATACATAAAAGCACCTATGGGTTTATATGCTGGAGAAGAGGGATGGCATCTAGAGAGGAAACAGGGCAAGCACCCAAAACATCTGCAGGCTCTTTTCTCTGGCCTATGGCCTAATTACCATGAATCGGGTCTAAGTCTAGGACTTGACATACAATATCTTTTCAAACATTTACAAGTGATTAGATGACCTTGTATATGATATCCCTGCAAACAAGATGGATAAATTATAGGATGAATGCTAGGATAGAAGGTTACTGATTAATTAATGTTAATTCAAAGAACTGTAACTGGAACAAAGAGCTATGGCCTCCTGACTCCAGACAAAGAGCTACGTCACACTCAGTGCCTTCTATTCATAATATGTTTTCTAAACTGGCCATCAGGAAGTACTCATTCCCTAGTGGTGGAGATCTGTGTGTGCAGGGGGACAATAATCCATCTATCCCAAGTGTCTTTTTTTTTTTCTTTCTTTCCCCAAAGTACCATTTTCCAACTGCCAGAAATTTATTTGAGAATTAAAAGCACTAGACAGGTATCATGATGCTATTTTCAACAATGACAATTTGGGTAAAAAGAGTCAAAACATTTTCTCTAACCATCTCCTGGTTCTAGATAGGAACAGGGATTTTACTGGAAGAGATTACATGTGGTATGATCAAACACCGCATCCCAATTTTTCTTAAATTATCTTTAACCAAGATGCTAATCAAGATGCTCCCTCTCCATCCCACTTCTCCTGATCTGCTTCCTTTGGGGGGAAAAAAAGTTAAAAGAGAAGGGTCAAAGGTGCTATTTTCAAAAGATTTGGAAAAAGCAAAAAAGCAAGAAGGAATGAATTCTGTTGCCCAAAGTCACCCAACAAGGCACTAATTTAAGTTGAGAACACTGTCCTAATAAAGCAACTATCATCCAAATTCCAAAGTACTCTGTATATCCTAAGGAACCCATGAAACTATTGTTCTCATTCTCAAAGGTTTAGGAATATGCACCTCACTCTTCAAATGTTATGGCCACTATCTTTAAAGAATCATTTTATAGGAACATCACTCTTCAGAATCACCAGAAAAGCTCTTACCAAAAAAGTAACATAATGTACTAATGGGAAAATATTTTCCATGATTAATAACCAGTTAACCCTTAATAAGAGAGTACCTCTTTTGCCAAAGACACTATAAAAAGCAAAGAATAGAATAGAATATCATTTTGTAAATATGCATACTTCCAGACTTTTCGGTATTTCCCCCAAGACACATGCTCTGCTTCCTAGTGCCTGCAGGAAAAAAATCTACTTTTGAAAACTTATACATGATACTAATGGTAAGAACTCAAATTTATCTCAAATTGAAAAAACTTCATTTATGAATTGTTTTTCATCTCAAACTGGACTTCAAACATTTCAAATACATGAAAATGCTAACAGTTCCACAAAATAAGTAAAATGCTCAGATAGAATGATCTGTGAAACACAATATTAAAATGCTGTTTATAAAGAAAACAGAAGAAAATTTTCAGAAAAGAGACCTATGCTAAAAGGCCACCATGTTATCATGTACAAATCTAAACTATCTATAATGCGTGGCAAAAGATTATATTCTACAAGCAGGATTTGATACTTTCATCCAATATATAGCAGGATCTGACAGCTGCCACAACAAAAACATTAAAAAGTTCCTCAAATAAGTATTTTTACAGTTTATATAATGATATTGTGACATTTATTCAAAAGCCTACCCTGTAAAAGTAAACGTGATTAAGTCTATCTTTTACTATTGCTGATCATGATATTTATGATAAGCACTTTTGTTAACAGTTCCTTTCACGATTTAGACATAGTCCAATTCGCTTGTTATTGCCCAGAGTACTGTAAAGAAAATCTAAGCAAAATCGTGATAAATCTGGACACGGAATTCTTTATTTTAAAAAGTACCTTTATCACAAAGGTTGAGAACAGATAGTATTTTAAGATACAGTCTCCCCTTATAATTTAGAATCAGGAAGAAAAAAAAATCTGTCTCAAATGCTTTATGTAAACTATAGAGCAGACTTAACTCTTGCTAATAAGCTAATTACAACATACAACTAGCTGTCACAGTATTAACAGTAATATCTACTTCTCTACATCACAAAAGTCAAAGATGATGCATGAAGTATATTGTTTAAATCAAAAGTTTTAACTGGAAATTAGATGTAAGTAACTAAGATAAATGTAGATTTGTAGCCTGCCAGATTTCCCTTATATGGATGATGTTTATTCACTCATTAATTGTTCTACATTATGTGGACACCATATACACTTCATAAAGCTCTACAACTACAAATCAAAGTGTACTGTGATAACTAAAGATGTTTCTATTTTATAAATTAACTCAAATGATATAAAACTTATTAAAAAATAAAAACACCATCAATCATGTTTCCACGTCTTTTCTAATTTGAGATGTGTGAAATCTCAAAACTAGAGAACCATATCGCCATTGAGAAGGCTAATAAAGCTGGATGTTAGTCTTTTTTTTGGAAAACTTTTTTTTTTAAGAGTTGAGAATATCACTGTGTTAAACCCAAAATTTCAGCTAAAGCATTAATTTTAGCTGTAATAAAAATGCTATAGACATTTATGAATAAATGAAAACTTGGGGAATAATAAACAAAGCAGAATTCATGGTTACCATATTTACACATACTCTTTGTTGTGTTTCAGTGCCACATGATCTGATTCAAAGTAATAAACATCAGGATCATCATCTTCCTCTTCTGTAATGTGCGGATTGGCACTCTCTTTGGCAGATGGCAAATGTCCAATATTGAGTCTTGCCTCTGAGGATGGCTTACTTAGTCCTTCATTCCCATAATTTTCAGAGTCACAACATATGCCTTTTTCATTGTGAGAAATTTCATCGGGATTTGTGAGAGACTGACTTATATTATCACTAACAGGTGCATTTGTCTCACTGGGATTAAGATTATTCTCCTCAAGTTGTCCATTTTCTCTGCAAGGAGAACTGTTTTTAGTGGGGCTACCTCTGGTAGGGGCCGCCCTCCGGGGTGAAGTTCTCAGAGTATACCGATGTTCTTGAGGTTCTGATAAAGACATCATCTGAGCCGAAATACAGTCTAGAACAGAAGATGGTTCTGGTTCTCCGGAGACTGGCATACTCTCAAGACTTGTGTCCAGGGCGTTATTGGTGTTTTCATTACACTGCTCTTTTGAGGCACTGCTATCTCCCACCACATCTACTTCCTCCTCAGAATCCCTTAAAGATGAATGAATTTCAGAAAAGGGGCCTGTAGCTGGCTCAGTAGTCAGCTGATTAACATGTTCCACAGGCAGGCAGGCAGTTACTATTTTGTGGTCCTCCAACTTGACCTGCACTTCTGAATTTGTGCAAGGCACGTTATGGTCTATATAACTGTCCTCCTTCCTACTACCAAGGAACATTGAAGTGTGGGTATCCGAATCCCCATTTTCAGCTACTGATTTCTCCTGCAACACATAGGAACCAGTGCTATTTTGTTTAGTGTTCCCATCGGACTGACAGTCATCACAGTTTACAACAGCTGAATCACTGTCATCAACACCATTGACAGCCAAATAGCCCGTGATTTCTTCAACTACTGTAGAATTAAGTGGCCCTTCCTCACTGACATTCACCTTTTTAATTTCCCTTTTCTCACAATCATCCAGTATAAGACATCGACAAGCTCGTTTAGTCCCTTGAAAATCTGCATCATTGTCCACTACTGTACTCCTCTGTTCTACTGACTCCTTGTCTGATTTTATAGGTGAATCTTCTTCTGAACTGTTTGGTGCTTCAGATCTAAGACAACGCTTAATTCTTTTTAAAACTGGTGAAACAGGTTCTGTTTGCCTTCTTTCACAATTTTCTACAGACTGCCTTTCTACATTATCTTTTTCTGAAGAAGGAAGTCCTCTTTTCCTAGGGCTTACCCATGATTCTCGAGTACTCTGCTGTTTTATATCAGTAGTTCTTCCATTATTATTTCCTTTCTGAATTTGCACAGGCTCTGGTCTCTTCTTTGGTGATCTTGATCGTACTTGAGAATGAGAAGAGATTTCTTCAGGATGAGCAATGCTACGATTCCTTAAAGTTCTACCACAAAAAGATTCATCCAAGCCGTTTAACCCCACTGTTGATCTTGTAACACGAGTAGATCGGGAAGCAGCCATACTATGGCAAGTCCCTACAATACGGTCATCATGATCCACTCATTGGGAAACCTTCAAAAACGTAAACAAAATAATGAGAAAAAGGTAATAGTTAATACACCTAAAACAAAAGTATAAAGCTATAACTTTTTAATCCATGTATAGCCATATTAAATTTTGTGATATAATTATTAACATTTCCAAAAGTGATAATATTAACTAACAATTATATGGCACTTAATACATTCCAGGAATCGTTCTATATGCTTTACATATGTTAACTCACTTAAGTCTAACAACAATTAGAATAAGTGCTTATTATCATTCCTACTTCATAAATGAGGAGATTGAGGCACATACAGTTTAAGTAATCTGTCCAAATTCACACAGCTAGTAAACTGCTGGGCAGGGCTCTAGATTCCATGCTCTTAACCTTCCTTGCTATGTATCTACCTCTCAGATATACAGGGGCAAAGGGCCCAGAAAGATCTCTCTCAAAGACAGGACTTCATCTTGGTTATTAAAATAATAATCTTGAATTTATATAGCAGCTATCACATAAACTATCCCAATCACTTCTCATGTTTTCTCAAAACACTTCTGGGAGGTAAAAAGACAGGCTCTGCTTTTTTTAATTCACTCTAACTAAAATGAGTTTCAGGTCAAATTCTTTGATAACAAACTACGTGGCATCCAAAAAATTTTGGTTGCAGTAGAATTTTTTATAAGTAAGCAGATGAACAGATATTGCAGTAGAATTTTTTATAACTAGGCAGATGAACAGAAATTGCAGTAGAATTTTTTATAACTAAGCAGATGAACAGAAATCACAACCGTAGCTTATACTTGCTAAGAGCAATACAGAGCAAAGCCAAGCCACCCTAGTCTCTACAAGTAGAGCCACAAATTAGCAAGTGAAAGGAAGTATTCTAAAGAGGATAGAAGAAAAAGGGAAAGAAGCACACTACCAAACAAATATTACATTTAAGAAATCAGGAATACACATACAACCCCATCCTTTCCTTCTTTGAACTCCTGAGTATATGTGTATGCCACAGTATTAATGCATGTTGAGATGAGCAGGCTTTCTGGTGTGGATGCTTTGGTGCTTCTATAACACAAATGAGAGAGAAACTGAAAACTGCACTGATTGATCCATTTGGATAAAGTGAGTGATTCAGTGATTATTTTCCAAGGTTCTCCCAACAAGCAGAATTAAAGGAGCTGTTAAAATTTCAAGTCTCCATTCTTCTGCTCCTCCTCTATTTAGCTTTCAAAAGGTGCTTTGCCCCTTCACTGCCTGACTTCGAATGGGGTGCAGGATGGACAGAGAAAAGAGGCCAGTAATGGTTGTAGTACAAAGCTGCACAGGAACCTCTTCCCTCATCCCTTTTGCCAGCTTTCCCACAAGCTCACTCTCCTATAACCCTCCAAATGCCATTCTACCCCTCTCCCCACAAATCAAATACAATCTCTCCTTTGCCTCAACTTAGAAGTATCTAACAGTTGGAAAGGTTATTAAGAGCTACAGAAGATACAGCAACACGGTGTCACATACAAAAAAAAGAAACTGCCTTCTTGTTCCTGCCTGCTGACAAAATGAATAAAGTGAAGAAGTATCCTGTAAAATATGTAAGTCAGTTGAATTTAGTTTTGTTTCAGAGTATGGCATACTTCTAAATTTTTAATTAACAATTTTTTAAAACCTTACAAGACTCACAAAATCAGCCCTGGGATTAAAGTGTGAAAATTCTTTCTAGAGAATTCCATAGCAATCACATGAACAGTAAGTATGGAACACTGATCAGAATTTAAAAATAATGCTTTTCAAAGTAAACTTTTACTCTTTTGGGACTCATTAGTCAGAACTGATGTATAATTCTCTTCTGTTAAAATCTTCTTATCAAGATTAGTCTATTTTTATTCACAGGTAATAAACAGTGAATGACCCATAAAAATCCACTTTTAATTACAAAACTTTAAGTTAAACTTCAAATGATGTTTCAAAAGAGCACAAACTAAAAAATATTAAAATCAATGTATTTGTTTCATGTACCCAAATCTGGAGCTTTCAAATTTGAAGATTACAGATTTTTAAATATTAAATACCTATGTAAATATAACAAAGAAAACATAAGTTAATTTTATAAACTTTATTTACAAAACCTAATGCAAATATCTTTAATGCCAATTTGATTATATTTGTGATTTATGGTTCAAAAATAATATTGGCAATAGTAATATAAACACACACAAAAAAAAACTGTTTATCTTTATTTTTAAAAATATGATGCCAATCAAGGGCATATAAACTTCAAATGATTCTGGTAACAGGCATTCCTAGCCCTTTTCTCTCCACACCAATCCAAATGAGAGTAAAATTTCTGCCTTATCATTATTAATGAAATAATCCTATTATTAGTAGTACCCAAAACTACTAACAAAGAATATATATATATCATTATAAAACACCACCTATAATGAGGGTCTGTTTTATTTCTGCACCATTCCAGTGATCAAAACACTGATCAACATGAAATATTAAAACTTTTTTCATTTCTTTTGCTCCCTAAAAATCTTTTTATTCCGTTCACAACTACAATGAAGTCCAAGTTTTAGAGTTCTCAAACCCTATGCTATTGGGCCATATTTTAAACGAAACTGTTTTGTGATAAGAACCCTTGTGGTACCTCAAACTCTTGCAACTCAAAGTGTGGCCTGAACACCTGAAACTAACACAACATTGTAGATAGACTATACTCCAATAAAAAGTTAAAAAAAAAAGAAACCAATAGGATATTTTGTACAGAAATTTGGTGACTCATATTTACTGTCCTTAAAGTAAAGTATAAAAGTCTTAAAAAAACAAAAGTGTGGCCTGAGAACTAGCACCATGGACATCTACTGGAAGCTTGTTACAAATGCAGAATATCAGGCCCTGCCTTAGACCTTCCAATTAATCTGATTCCCAGGTCATTAAATGTCTATTAGGGTTTGAGAAGCAGTGCCTTAGACCACTGCATCCAGACAGTAGTCTATTAAAATATATCAAGTTTCAAACTAAATTAGACCATTTATAACATATCCTTTAATTCTTTATTCGATCCTAATAATAAAAAATTTATAAATAAAACCATTATCCCTTTGGCTGAGGAAGCACCAAATAGAGTACTATAAAAATCTCTTGCCTGAAATTAACATATTACATATACTTAAGGTATTAAATTGGTTAAAATTCTGAAGATTAGAGTTAAGTGAAATTTCAACACTCTTCCTTCTAATGATTTTTTTCTTCTGTTCTAAACTATTTCTTCATTATCTTTTCTATTTTTGAATAAGCATTTATAAAGACACATATTTTCTGTAGTTATCTGATAAACTGAGTGCAAAATTCAATTACCGAAAAAAGACTAACAATGTTCCAATTATCTCAACCAAGTCTCAACATTGTTTTGCCATGCTTTGTAAAGTATTATAGACTAAAGCAGTTGTCTTCCTCATTTTAGCTGCATAACACAAGAGTTACTAAAGAAATTCAGTGAAGAGGTTTGGAGTACAAAATTATATTCCTGCCAAAAATTAAGTTGCTAAAGGAAGAGAAAGAAACTCATTTACAAACAAAGTATCTCAGAAAATATCCCTGCTAGTTAAGTAAACAGTTAACATGGTTTAAACATTAGCCAGCACCCAACTAGAACTGGTAATTCAATCAATCACTCTAGTTTTAGAATTAAGGGAAACTGTTAGTTAACAGATTCATATGGGCAAAACCCAATCTGGCAACTAGAATGACGTTTTTCCTATGTTATCCACAAACTAATGAATATGGCATTTTCTACAACAGAGGGAAGAGAATATAATCAATCACTAGAATTCCTCTCTTCCCCACCTTTGTAAGTTTTCATTCTATTGCAGGACATATCTCAGAAGGAGAGTCAACCAAATTTTACCCTGTCCATTCACATTAAGGCCCAAATCCTACCTATAATTCCATATGTCTCACCCATTTATTTACTGTTGAACTACCCTCTCCCAAATTTGAATTTACTTGTAGGATCTAATTATAAGATTCTCAAATATAATTATAGGATTCTGAAACACTCTCTGAAACAGTATCAGCTATGTTTCAGATCATAAATTTCCAGCCCCTGTGATCACATCTGTATCACTGTTTCAGTGACTGAAAGTAAAATGGTCCACCTAATGAAACACTACTCCAGCTATCTATCACCTTTACTTTAGAAATCTCAAAAGATATTTCAAAGACATTGCCTGTAAGCTTTTGTTCCACTATAATTACTGAAGTAGTATGGTTTATTTTGGGAATTGAAGGACTGGCAATCCTTCATTAACATCAATGTTCTAGCTGATATATATTTAGTTTTATTAAGTAAACAATTTTTAGGAACTGGTCATGTTACCATGTAGACAAACCAAAGTGAAAGGCAAAAAGAACAAGAGCAGTTGGGAAGTGTTACCAATGATTCTTTTTCTATTTGTCTAGAACATAAACAGGAACTGTTTAATAACGGTTTAGGGACTATCCTTGTCATACAATTCTTTTAAGACAAATTTCTTCGCTAAGCAATTACCACTATTATCTATAATGTCAAAAGTATCTATAAGGTTAAAAGAAGAAGAGTGAGACCTGGGCACCTACCTATGCAATTCAACTTAAGGTTCTTAATATCAGCCTCTTTGAACCCTGGGAACTCTATTACATACTATCTTGATCCCTTGTTTAAAGGGATCTCTTCTTTCTTCCCCATTCAGAGAGGGGCGAGGGGGTAGGCAGAGAGACATAGATATAGAGAGAGCTGAATGAATATACACTTAAAAAGATAAGTGGGGAGAAAGAGAAGTCGAGGAATTTCATACTACCCTTGAATCAAAAATACCTAGAGTGTCAAAGAAAGGTATAATGCTCTAGAGATTCCAATGTACTTTAAGTCACTTCATTTATCCCGTTGGAAAAATATTTCATCCCTACGTCATTCCCTATAGCTCTGCACTCCTGTGAACAGCTACCCAGACTGCACAATTTCCATGCACCGAAGGAAGTATAGAAAAATAACAAGCCTCTCCTTAATTACAGGCAAACAAACAGACTTTAGTTGTCTTCACTACTACAAAACTAAATAACTTACCTGTACAACCAAAGATCTATCATTGTGGAAATATTATCTCTTTTCCTTATATCCTGAAGGAGTTGGAGCTATGATCTAGAATAGAGCTTAAGCATCATGGTTTCAGACTCTCAGCTTCAGCCATGGAGAATACTAGAACTTCCTAAATTCCTTTCTTTAAAAATAAAATAATAAAAAAGAATTAAAGAATCAAATTAACTTATGCTAAAATATTTTAGTAACATCTTTGGTAATTCTTGTTAACTTTGTAGCCTCAGAGATATCAAGAAACTGGAAAAGGATTTTTAGAAACCAACAAAAACAAACCAAAAAGAGCTTGAAATATACTAAATCTTTACAACAACTCAGTATTATTTTGAGTCAAAATGTAACTCAGTTCTTTTCTAGAGTCTAAGGCAATATTGTTTTGAGGTGACCCAAAGACTGCCCTTGATAAGAAGATTTCTCATATGGAATTTATAATCTCTTACTCTTATTCTAGAGGCCTTCCCAAAGTCTGGCTTTCAGGTACTTAAAACTAGGGACTGAACAACAAAAATAATTTAGATTATGTACAACAAAGAATCAACCAAGTCTTCTGCAATATATATACATTATAACTTTGGTTATATCCAGTGCTGTAAGACTTTACAAAGGGAAATTTTTTATAAAGGGAAATTTCTATTATTTTTGGCATATGGATTTTCAACAAAAACAATAAGGATTTTCTGGCTTTAGTACCCAGTTGGCCAGATATTTTAATTAATCTAATTATAATCCATTTCTTGGAGAGTCTGGTTAATTACAGTTTCACTTTATAATAATGTATTATGATATCCTTTTTAGAGAATCTGGATAAATGGGTTACTATGAGTGCCCATCCAAAAACAAGGAGGAACACCAGGAAAAAGACTAGCAATGTTCATGATGGAAATTTTCACTTTATTATAAACATAAAACTAGATATTCTAAAAGTGACACTATTTTTGGTAAAGGATTGCAACTCAAAAACTAATGCAAAAAAAATTTTTAGATAAAAACTGATGCAATTATCAAGTTTTGTAAACTAGATTCACTGCCTAGAAAAAACAGATTACAGTTTAAGTCAGCAAGAGGGCAACAAGGTTAATATCTAATATCTATAGATGCAACCTCTCCCAGATATGTCTTCTAAATTCTTGAAAAGCACAAGGTAGGAAAATTGTCTAAATAAAATTATTTAATACTACATTAAAAAATGTTCTAAATTAATATGAGGAGGGTGCACAGTGAAAAATGGTCCTACAAAAAAGTAACCCTTGACTTGAAACTTCACTCTTCTTATAACAGATTCAAATTGCCAACACCTTTGTACTCAACCCTGAAATCCTTTCACAAACATGGTAAAGCATTACACTGTATGGTGTATGGAGATGGTAGCAATCAACAGAGCCAAAGAGGATCCACGGTTTAGGATGTGTCTGTTTAGGATGAGTATTCACCGGCACGCCCATTCCAGCACTCTATCAAGTTCCAATCAGTCACGTTACTATCCTATTTGGGTAGGGTTTGCTGTTGAAACATCATCCGTTATGATATTTGCCAGGCAAGGAGATCTGCAACAGTTATTTTCACAGAAGAACTGATACTTACAGCTGAGTCCTACCAGTATTAAGATAAACAGGATCATGCAGATGATTAGGCAGATTAGGCTTCTTAAAAGCCTAATACATTGAAAAGGAAACTTCCATTACTTCTACTAACTAAAGCCCGCTTGGCCTTAATTAAGATTACATTTTTTCTTACCTTTTTTAAAAGTGTTTCGCCTAGTATTTGATTCCCAAGCGTCTGCATTTATCTGTCATCACTGTTAATGTCCATGTTACACTGAGACTTCAGGTATTACTTATTTATATGGTTGTACTAGCACAACTTGATATCTGTGAAGGGAAACCACAATATAGTCACTATGGATGTGTTACTGTTTACAGATTTGTGGATAAAACTGATAATATTTCTTAACACACCACACACTGTATTTTCTAATAAATTTCACAAATAATTCCTTATATTTAGCTACAAAATATGTGTTATTTTTTAGCAGACTAAGATGATTTGTTAACACTCTTACAAATGCTTCTCACAGTACCCACATAAAATATTTCAAATTTAATTCTAAATTAAAATTCTTAAAAAGTTTTAGAGCTCCTTAGATTCCTTTTCTGACTACCAATGTAGACATACAGATATATCTGTAATTTCTCAGACATTAAAAGTACTTTTTTGTGTTTTATAACAATATTAGGGAATAAATCTAGAAAGCTTAAGAATGCAGTAAAAAAGATCAAGACTTTCCCCTAAATGTAACTTTAAAACATTCTATGTCTTTTAAAGTAACATTTTTGTCTTGGTTAGATTATCCCTCTGTGACTAACTTGACCATGTTATTTTGAATATAAATAGAAAATAAATGTGACAAAATAAGTGAAGAAACAAATCAAGATGTAGCTGTACAAACGTTCCTTAAAAAAAAGTAAGCTTCTTAAAAACATACACATGGTTGTAGGTTACAAGTCTGAGAAACACCAATGTGCTTACAATGATAATGAAAAGCATTATATAAAACTTTAAGTAATTTCTACCCATTTATTATTGGAAAAATAAGCTAAAAAAAGTCATATATATGTCAAAGAAATCTATCAATGGCATTCTAAAATGATTCAGCATGGTGTACCATTCCAAATTCCTGTATAATAAAAAGAAAGAGTAAAAATCTACACAGAAAATGCAGATAGCCTTACATCTGTTTTGTGGATAAAATTTGTTACTGGAGTTGTCAACCTGACAGATGTTCTCAGTGAAAATTTCACTAAAATACAGTAGAAAACTAACATAATGTCAATTACATTTAAATTTTTTTTAATTGGAGGAAAAAAAAACAATAGACAGCGATTAAGAAATACTAATATCTATCCTCAAACACTTCATTCCCATTATTTGTTTTCTTTTTTTTTTTCCCCCGCCACTCCACACGTCTTGTGGGATCCTAGTTCCCCGACCAGGGATTGAACCTGGGTCCCCTGCAGTGGAAGCGCAGAGTCCTAACCACTGGACTGCCAGTGCATTACCTCATTTGTTTTCAAATGTTAAAAAAGACTTTAGGAAATGCCATAAAAAATTAATACAGATCTAGGTATTCCTAAATTTAAAAGTTGATATAAATTCTCTTGCAACAAGCAAGGAGTTAAAGTAGTCAAAACTCTTCTTATATTCCCTACATAGCAGTCTTCATTTCATTCACTATACATTTCATATTTAAGATTCTGCACAAATACTATATGCTTTCTGGAGCAGAAAAGCTACTTAGAATTGTGACAAGCTACAATAATTTTTAAATTTGAACGATTTAAATATATAACTTATTTCTAGAAGTTTAAAAAACATAGCTACTTTGTCTTTTGGAACGCATACAAAATAGAAAACAAACCATTTAAATCCCATTCCTAAGGCCTTATTTATTCTTTGCCACAGAGCTTTGCTTGTTTTCACGTACTAGCAAAATTCATTGACTATTCAAGAATTCCAAAAGCAAATCCAGAAACCAATCTTGAATGAAAAGAATTACTTTTCCTACCATTTGCAGTCTAACACTAGTACTACTGTGTTAAACAGATTACGGATCTCAGATTCATGGCACATATGAAATCACTTCAAAAGACTACAGAAAATCTCACTAGAAAATATATCAGTTCTACTAATATAACAAAGTTATAAGCCACACAACATACTATAAAAGTAAAACAGTGACATCCAAGCTAAATGCAATCTAAATGATAAGACACTGAATTTTTTTTTTTTTTAGTTTTATAAGACCTTGGGGAAAAAAACTCAGAACAAAGGTTATAATATAGATTCATATTTCACACCCAATTCTTCAGTTGTTATAAGCAAAAATACTGAACACATGCACTGCACTACACTCTGGCTTTAAGTGATTTTAAAAGAAAACAGAGAGAGGGACATTCAAAGCTCGTTGTAAAAAGCATTAAGATAATGGTCAAAGACAGAAATACTTTTCCTAGACAATTAAGTTTATCACAGTTACTTGCTATAGAGAGCTGAACCGAATTTTCACTTGGTTCAAAGTATGACCAAGAAGATCACACTTTCCTGGCTCCCTAAATTGTTTGTAACCACAGGTGCAATGTCTTGGATGCCTCTTACAGATTTCAGAGATAAGCCTATTACACAGTCAACAGAAAGGAAATAGAAAGAGCATCAGATTTGGTGGAAGGAGAAGGAAATATGATTCTCTACCCACCATCAATAATAACTGTTTGACCAAGAGAAAACCACTTTGCACTTCTGCGTTTCATTTCTTCACCTATAAAACAGGAGACATAATACCTGCCGACTACATCTCAGGGTTACTATAAAGTTCAGTGAGATTATACCTGCAAAGTAGTCAAACTTTAGTGTGCCTAAGAAGTTCCTGGAACTAACTGCCCCAGATATTCAGATTCAGCAGGTCTGGACATGCACACATAAATCTTTATTTTTAATTAACCACTTCAGGTCATTTCAATGTAGGGATCCCCCAAAGATGAGGCTCACCCTTTGAAAAAAAAATTCCATCACTTTCATCTGAAACTTTAGTGTTTGTAAGCATTATCCTAGGGGCTTATTTAAAATACAAATTTTTAAACCTCATCCTTAGAAATTCAGATTCAATAAAGTTGGGGCAGGACACAGAATCCTCATTTTTATCAAACACTACAGGTGACTGAGATGTAAATGGCTCATGACCCATCCTTTTACAAACCCTGAACTAGATTCTTCCCCATACACGTTTCTCAAATCGTTCCCCACCTCTCTAGTGTCATCCATGACTAACATTAGGCCTTCATCACTTCTCACTTGAACTAACCCACATGACTTGTAATTGGTCCCTCTACTTTAAGTCTTGTCCCTTACAAATGCATGGTCTACAGGGGGGTCTAAAGCACACATTTCTGTCATTCTCTTATCTAAAACCCTTCAAAGGGACTTCCGCTTCTGGCCAAGACAGGGTAACAGAGATGAGATTTACGTTCCTATCCGAAACAACTAAAAATCTGGGCAAAATATATGAAAATGTTTTTCAGACACTGGAAACCAGACAATTTAGGAGAGTGATCGATGAAAGAGAAGAAACAAATAAAGCAAAAAGCCCCAGCTTCCTGCTTGGAGAGTTTCCAAGCTTCAGAGTGAGGAGGGTGATCCCAGGCAAAGCAGTCTCCCTGATTTAAGAAAATGAAGCACAGAGTCTGGGGAGACCCAAGTAGCTAAGGTTCCCAGAACACTTGTACCAGAGAGGAGGCAGCTTCAGAGAGAGCAAGTAAGACCTCAGGAGATACGCAGAGATCCTCCTCAAGTCTTGAGCTGAGCACTGATCAGTATACGGCAGTGTATCCAAGGCCTGGAAAACCACTCTTACCCATAGCCAGGGGTATGCTAGAAAATGTGTAACAACTAAGGGCAGTTGGTGGTTTATAGTTCCTGGTTTGCAGGGTTACCAATGACTCTGGTGTGAATACTCCTACCCATGGCCAATTTCAAGCTATCAAGGAATATCACTGAGTGCAAAGATGGGAAGAGATACATGGTAACACATTAAACATTACAGAATATTTCTAAAATAGTGATACAATAAATTACCACTAAAGCATCAAAATAGTAATAAGTAATAATATAATTTGGAAGTAATGAGTTTTGAGTATTTATCACCTTTATTCTTAATATAACTGATTTAACTGTAAGTGTATATAATTTAATTCTATTTAGAATTAAGCCAGCTCACAAACTTCCCGATATTTTGAAAACTGGCCCTCACAAGCTCTAGTATACCACTGCCTGTGGCTCACACAGGGCCAGGAATAGTTTGTATACCTACCAGCCAGAGTAGAAAACCTCATAATTCATAAGACATCAAGTACAGTGCTCAGGAGGGCATTGCCTCAGTAGAGGGACAAAATGAGCTCTAGACCAAAGATTGCTCTAGTCCCACCTAACAAAGATTAAAAGCAAGCCCCAAAAGAATAAATCCATTTGCAAGGAACTTAACTGTATCCCAGAACAAAGCTCAAAAATATTTATAGGAATACAAAAACGTCTAGCACCAAACAACGTAAAATGACAATGTCTGGCATCCAACAAAAAATTACCAGACATGCTAAGAAACAGGAAGATACTACATATAATGAGAAAATCAATCAATAAAAAAGGACACACACATAAAAGATTTACTAGGCAGGAACATTAAATCAGTTATAACTGTAGTTAATACATTCAGAAAGATAAATGCAAAGATTAAGCATGTTAGGTACAGATATGAAAGATTTTTTTAAAAATTGATTCTTCTAGTAATGAAAAATGCTGGTTGGGATAAACAGCAGATTAGATACTGCAAAGAAAATGTCAATGAACATGAAAGCATAGCAACAGAAACTACAAAATAAAACACAGAGACAAACAAGACTGAATAAAAAAAGCGTAAATGAGCTGTGAGACAACATCAAGTGGCCTAGTAGATGGGTAACTGGAATGCACAAAAGAAGCAGAAAAAAATGTCTGAAAAAGTAATGGCCCCAAATTCTTCAAATTTGACGGAAATTATAAACACGCAGATCACAGAGACTAAACCCCAAGCACAAGAAACATGAAGAAAACCACAGCACATCATAAGCAAATTGCTTTAAACAAGTTAAAAAAAAAAAAGAATATCTTAAAAGCAGACAGAGAAAAATGACACATTATATACACAGGAAGAATAAGATTGAAAGCAGACTATTCACTAGAAACAACACAAGACACAAGACAGTGAAGTTTATCTTCATACTGAAAGAAACTATCAACTGATAATTCGATAGTTTTTGAAGGATATGTTCTCTAAGGTGAAATAAAGATGATTTCACATGGTAAATGTTGGAAGATGCCATCACCAACAGAAATAAACTATAGGAAATGTTAGGGGACTTCCCTGGCGGTCCAGTGGTTAAGACTCTGTGCTTCCACTGCAGGGGACGTGGGTTCGATCCCTGGTTAGGGAACTAAGATCCTGCATGCTGCGTGGCGCAGCCCCCACCCCCCCCTAAAAAAATGTTAAAAGAAGTTCTTCAGGCAGAAGAAAAAAGATACTGGTTGGAACTCTGGATCTAACCAAATGTATGAAAAGCACCAGAAATGGAAAATGAGGGTAAATCTAAAAGAGTTTTCCCCTTAGTTGTTATATCTCTTTAAAAGATAACTGGGACTTCCCAGGTGGTACAGTGGTTAAGAATCCCCTGCCAATGCAGGGGACATGGGTTCGAGCCCTGGGCCCAGAAGATCCCACATGCCTCGGAGCAACTAAGCCCATGCAATACAACTACTGAAGCCCGCGCGCCTAGAACCTGTGCTCTGCAACAAGAGAAGCCACCGCAACTAGAGAAAGCCTGCATGCAGCAACAAAGACTCAATGCAGCCAAAAATGAGTAAATAAATAAATAAATAAATTTATTTTAAAAAAAGATAATTGACTATTTAAAACAAAGTAATACCAATATACTGTGAAGTTTATAACATGCACAGAAGTAAAAGGTAATACCAGCACAACAACCAGACAGGCAATAATAGCACAACAACCAGGAAGGTAATAATAGCACAACAACCAGGTAATAATAGCACAACAACAACCTTACAACAATACAATGTTGTAAGGTTCTTATACTACATGTGAAGTGGTATAATATAATTTCAAGATACTCTGTGGTAAGTTAAAGATGTAGACTATGAACCCTAAAAGCAATCACTTGCAAAAAAAAAGATAGTTAATAAGCCAACAAAAGAAATAAAACAAAACATAAAAAAATACTAAATCCAAAAGAAGGCAGAATAGAGGGAAAAGAGAACAAAGACAATATAGGAAAAAAATTTAAACAATAGCAAGGTAGTAGGTTTAAACTTAACTACAGCTAATGTAAATGGTCTAAAATCAGTTTTAAAATAGTTATTTGGAAAAAGTTGCTTGGAAAGAATAACAATCAATAAATATTTAAAGATTCAAGTACCATAAATTAACCATGATGGAATTAAATTAGAAATCAATACTAAAAGTATATCTCAAAATCCTGAAATATCTCAAAATAAATAGCATGTTTCTAAATACCCCATGAGTCAAAGAAGAAAGAGAAATGAAGGGAGAAATTAGAAAATAGTGTAACTAAATGAAAATAAAAACACAACATATTAGCATCTGTGGGATGCAACAAAAGCAGCACTTAAAGGAAAATTTATAGCAGAAAACATTAGAAAAGAAATAAGAACTCAACATAATGACATCAACTTCCACCTTAAGAAACTAGGGAAAAAAAGAATAATATAACCCATATAAAAAAGAAAGGGAATAATAAAGAACAGAAATCAATGAAAACTGAAAACAGAAAAACAAACATCAATAAAACTGATAAATCTCTTGCCAGACTGCTCAGGAAAAAAATATATAAATTATTAACTTTAAGAAACAAAGAGGGACTTCCCTGGTGGTCCAGTGGTTAAGAATCCGCCTTCCAATGCAGGGGACGTGGGTTCAACCCTTGGTAGGGGAACTAAGGTCCCACGTGCCGTGGGGCAACTGAGCTCACGAGCCTCAACTAGAGAGCCTGTGTGCCGCAACTACAGAACCCACGTGTTCTGGAGCCTGTATGCCACAACTAGAGAGAAGCCCACACACCACAACAAAAGATCCCACATGCCGCAACTAAGACCCGACACAACCAAATAAATAGATAAATTTTTAAAAAATGTGGTATAACTGTAGATTCTGTATTTAAAAGATAATTATTCCAACAAGGGACCCAAGACAAATCAGTGAGGGGAAAAATAATCTTCCCAAAAAATGGTGCTAACAAAAATGGAATATCCACATGCAAGAGAAGGCTGGACACCTATTTTTGCATTACGTTCAAAAATTAACTCAAAATGAATCAAAGACCAATGTGTAGGAGCTAAAATTATAATATTTTTAGAAGAAAAATAAATATAAATACTTGTTACCTTGGATTAGACAATGGTTTCTTACAAATGACCCTAAAAGCACAAGCAACCAAGGACAAATACTACACGATTCCACTTATATGAGGTAACTAAAGTAGTCAAATTCATAGAGATAGAAAATACACTGGTGGTTTCCAGAGACTAGGGAAAGAGGGTAATGGAAAGTTATTGTTTAATGGATAGAGTTACAGTTCTACAAAATCAAATTAGTTCTAGAGGTGGATGATAGTGATGACTGCCCAACAATGTGAATGTACTTAATGCCATTAAAACTGTACACTTTAGGGACTTCCCTGGCAGCGCAGTGGTTAAGAATCTGCCTGCCGGGCCTCCCTGGTGGCGCAGTGGTTGAGAGTCCGCCTGCCGATGCAGGGGATACGGGTTCGTGCCCCGGTCTGGGAGGATCCCATATGCCGCGGAGCGGCTGGGCCCGTGAGCCATGGCCGCTGAGCCTGCGCGTCCGGAGCCTGTGCTCCGCAGCGGGAGAGGCCACGACAGTGAGAGGCCCGCGTACCACAAAAAAAAAAAAAAAAAAAAAGAATCTGCCTGCCAATGCAGGGGACACGGGTTTGAGCCCTAGTCCAGGAAAATCCCACATGCTGCGGAGCAACCAAGGCCGAGAGCCACAACTACTGAGCCCGCGTGCCACAACTACTGAGGCCCGTGCACCTGGAGCCCGAGCACTGCAATGAAAAGTAGCTCCCACTCACTGCAACCAGAGAAAGCCTGTGCACAGCAACAAAGACCCAATGCGGTCAAAAAACAAAAACAAAACTGTACACTTTAAAAATGGTCAATTTTAGGGACTTACACACACACACACACACACACACACAAATATTAGCCACAAAAAGAATGAAATATTGCCATTTGCAGCAACATGGATAGACTTAGAGATTAGGCTTAGTGAAATAAGTCAGACAGGAAGACATATACTATATGATATCACTTACATGTGAAATCTAAAAAATAATACAAATGAATATATATGCAAAACAGACTCACAGATATAGAAAACAAACTTGTGGTTACCAAAAGGGAGAGGGAAGGGGGGATGGACAAATTAGCAGTATGGGATTGATAGATACAAACTACTATAAAACAGATAAGCAACAAGGATATACCATATAGCACGGGGAAGTATATACTTTAATCTTGTAATAACCTATAATAGAATATAACCTGCAAAAATACTGAATCACTATGCTTTACACCTGAAACTAACATAATAGTGCATATCAACTACACTTCAATTTTTAAAATGGTCAATTTTATGTTATGTATATTCTACCACAATTTAAAAATTAAAACTAAAAAGAAAGAAGCAACCAAAGGAAAATACAGATAAACTGGAATCATCAAAATTTAAACCTTTTGTGCTTCTAAGAACTCTATCAAGATAACGAGACAAACCACAGAATGACAGAAAATATCTGTAAATCACTCATCTACAAAGAACCTTTACAACTAAACAAAAAGACAAGCAATCTAAAAAATGAGCAATGGACTTGAATACATATTTCTGCAAAAAAGATGTACAAAAAGCCAATAAGCACATGAAAAGATGCTGAATATCATTGGTCATCAGGGAAATATAAGTCAAAACCAAAATGAAATATCACTTCATACCCACCATGATTAATATGACAAAAAAATGGATAACAATACTGACAGGATATGGAGAAATTGGTACCCTCATAACTTGCTGGTGTAAATACAAAATGTTGCAGCTGCTTTGGAAAAGTCTGGCAGGTCCTTAATAAGTTAAACATAGAAGTGCCATATGACCCAGAAATTTCACTCCTAGATATATACCCAGCAAAAAGAAAACACTTTCACACAAAAACTTGTCCATGAATGTTCATAGCAACATTATTCATAATAGGCAAAAAGTGAAAACAACCCAAATGTCCATAAACTGCTGAATGGATATATAAAATGTGGTACACAATGGAATATTCATTCAGCCATAAAAAGGAGTGAGGTGTTGACACATGCTAAAACATGGATGAACCTTAAAAACATAAGTGAAAGAAGCCAGTCACAAAAGGTCACATATTGTATAATTCTATTTATATGAAATGTCCAGAACAGGCAAATTCATAGCCAAAAGCTACAAAAAGGAGATTAGTGGTTGCAGAGACTGGAGGAAGGGAGGAGATGGTAGAAAGTGATTGCTAATGGGTATGGGGTTTCTTTTTAGAGTGATGAAAGTATTCTGCAGGTGATGGTTATGTAACTTGGTGAATATATTAAAAATTACTGAATTATACACTTTAAAGGGGTGAATTTTATTATATCTAAATTTTATATTATCTCTCTCTCTCTTTTTTTTGGCTGTACCTCACGGCATGCAGGATCTTAGTTCCTTGACCAGGGACCGAACCCATGCCCCCTGCAGTAGAATCACAGTCTTAGCCACTGGACCGCCAGGGAAGTCCCCTATGTTATCTCATTTTTTATGTTATTTTTAACTTACCTATTAAAAGTACGGTATACATACAGAGAAGTACGCAAATTTTAAACGTGCAGCTTGATGAATTATCACAAAGTTTAGAGGTATATATATATATTTTTAAGAGTTCCAAGGATAATTTTGATAAACAAACAACCAAGGATTAAAACTACTACCTCTGCCTCAAGTGTCTTTACCTTCTTTCCTTTGCTCAGCTAACATTTATCTTGCCCTTCAAGTCACAGATCAGATGCAACCAACTCCTATAAGAAGCTATGTGGGGCTTCCCTGGTGGCACAGAGGTTAAGAATCCACCTGCCAATGCAGGGGACACGGGTTCGAGCCCTGGTCCGGGAAGATCCCACTATGCCGTGGAGCAACTAAGCCCAAGCGCCACAACTACTGAAGCCTGCACGCCTAGAGCCTGTGCTCCACAACAAGAAGCCACTGCAATGAGAAGCCCGCGCACCACAAGGAAGAGTAGCCCCGGCTCACCGCAACTACAGAAAGCCCGCGCACAGCAACGAAGACCCAATGCACCCAAAAAAATTAAATAAATAAATAAATAAAAGACTTTAGCCATAAGGAAGCTATGTGTTCTCAGGGAATCCTGTGCATAGCTCTTATCATACCACTGAGCACATGTGGTATTTTCCGAGCTCTTTTTTAAAGCAAGAACTCTTAAATTATATGCTAAAGAAACAGAAGAAAGTAAAGCTGCTCTAGTTAAAAACAAGGGTAAAGTCATTGCGTGACAGTAAGCTTGCCCACCCTCCCTCAAACTATTCCCCTAGGAGTCTGAAAATTACTACTTACTATACTCTTCTATTCACTTGTATTTCATTCACCAAAACTAGTTTATAGCAAGGCCTCTCATATCATTTCCCTGATGCTTAGAAAACATTAATTAAACATTATTACTGAGACATTATTCAAACTAAAAGTAAATACGGAGGATAAATCAGTAAGGGGAAAAATGTTTAAGAAAAGGGAAACAGTATCAATGGAGGTACTGAAACAGAAAAAGCCTTGGCATATCAGAGGAACTGAAATGAGGCCAGTGAGGCTGGACCTTAAGTGGGCAAGGGAGGAAGCATCATGAAATAAGCTTTAAAGCAGACAGGTGTCAGACCATGAAGGGCTTTGTAGGCCATAATAGGAATTTGATCTTTGAGGTTTTTTAAATTTACTTTTTAATTTTGTTATGTACTTTTAATCTGAAGTATTTATTCCATAGAAGAATTTTAAAGAAGAGAATGACGCAATCTAATATACAGTTTTAAAAGATCATTCTGACTGCTGTGTGAATGTGAACTCAAGAGCATAATGGGAAGGGAACAAGAGTACCCTAATAAATTTGAACAAAGGGAATAAAAGAATAAACATGTAAGCAGGAAAGTGACTACATCCAATATTGTCACTTGTTTTCATTCATTCAACAAATACTAACTGGGACCAACTGTGGTCCTGGCACTGTTCTGGACACTGGGAAAAGTAAAGTTCCTGCTTTCACAGAGCTTACATTTTGTTTTGTTTTGTTTTGTTTTTTGGCGGTACGCGGGCCTCTCACTGTTGTAGCCTCTCCCATTGCGGAGCACAGGCTCTGGATGCGCAGGCTCAGAGGCCACGGCTCACGGGCCCAGCCGCTCCGTGGCATGTAGGATCTTCCCGGACCGGGGCACGAACCCGTGTCCCCTGCATCGGCAGGCAGACTCTCAACCACTGCGCCACCAGGGAAGGCCAGAGCTTACATTTTGTATAAACAATTCAACAGATAAATTATGTCAGATAAGTACTACAAAACATAAAGCAAGATAAGACAATGAAAATGATGGGAGTGGTCAGGGGGGAATTCTCTAATGACAACATTTTTTAAATTAATTTTTTTATTGGAGTATAGTTGATTTACAATGTTGTGTTAGTTTCTGCTGTACAGCAAAGTAAATCAGTTATAATATACATATATACACCCTTTTTTAGATTCTATTCCCATATTGGTCATTACAGAGTATTGAGTAGAGTTCCCTGTCCTATACAGCAGGTTCTTATTAGTTACCTATTTTATATATAGTAGTGTGTATATGTCAATCCCAATCTCCCAATTTATCCCTCCCCCACCTTTCCCCCTTGGTAACCATAAGTTTGTTTTCTACATCTGTGACTCTATTTCTGTTTTGTAAACAGGTTCATTTGTACCATTTTTTTAGATTCCACATATAAGCGTTATCATATGATATTTGTCATTCTCTGTCTGACTTACTTCACTCAGTATGACAATCTCTAAGAATGACCTAACATTTGAATAGCAATCATGTAGGACCTGGTAGGCAATGGTAAGGACTTTGGATTTTATTCAGAGTGAGATGAAAGCCACTGGAGAATTTTAATCAAGGGAGTACCATGATCTGACATTAATTTAAAAGGATCATTCCAACAGCTCTGTGCAGAACAGACTGTAGACAGCAAGAGCAGAAACATGAAGGACAGTTCCAGAGGATATTACTGCTATGGGAGAAATACCAGTGCATTATCAGAGGAAGTGGCAAGAAAGTAGCCACTTCAACCTAGATTTTGAAAGCAGGCCAAATCGAATTCACTATCATTAATACTCTGGATGTGGAGCTTTAAAAGAAAGGAGCTTTAAAAGAAAGTCAAAGATTCTAAGAATTACTCCTCCTCTGCTCAGGAGTACTCTGCAAGATTCTGTCCTACTCCCTCCTTTGTTACTGCCTTCTTTTATCCTTGCACAATAACTTCAGTGCTGCGGGCTCTCAAACTATACAGCAGCTTCTACATTTCCCTTCAGAGCTTCAGTTCTATATCCAACTGCCCGCTGGACTCTATAAAAACCTCAAATTCTACTTGTTCAGAAGTGAATTCACCTCTTCCCTTCAGCCCCAATACCAATACCTGGTTCCTCCATCAGAATTACTTACCTAAATGAATGATACTACAAAATACCCTACTGCCAAAACTAAAATCCCAGGAGTAACCTTTTTAATTCCCTTTTCCTCTATCATCCAACCCACCCACCCACACCCATATCCAATCATTCATCATATTTTCTTTTGTACATTATGTGCACTTTAATGATGTCACAGCACAAGGGTAAGGAAGATCATTTAATCTGCTTCCTCTGACTTATGGTATATAAGTGAATGTTCTAATGTTAGTTCAAAGAAAAATTAAGGGAGTCAAATCTTCAGCAAACAAAACAATAAAGTTATAGGAGAAGGATTAATGTTTGGGAAATGGTGTTATTACGACCTACAAATACACAAGTTATCTTTTATAAACACCTATATCTAACTCCACAAAGAACATATATTCCAAGTTGTTGATAAAAATTCGCATTTTCCCAATGATTTACAACCTCAACTGCACAGATGAATTATCAGTAGAAAATCTTTTGATCCCAAATACATAAACCTTTTCATAAAAACTCTTTTAAAAATGCTTTTTAAACAAATATATAGCACCAAGTGAGAGAGTTCATTTGAATGCTGCCCATTTTACAGTGATGGAATGAAATGTGAAAGGCCATCACAATGCCTAAGGACAATTTAAAGGTCTCTATTAGTATTCCAAGTTCAAAAACTGGACTGCATCAGAAAAAAAATTAAAAGAACAAGGAAGAAAACTTCAATAGAGTTCTCCAAATTTCCCCTGAATACAACATCTATTTCTATCTTCCCAGATGCAGCATCAAAAGACTTCAACCAGAAATATTTAAAGCTAGGTACTTTTTCATTTTGGGGTCTTTTGACCTTCTTCCCTTGGCTAGAAAGTCAATTACAGTTTTGCACTTCAACTTGAAGTAAGCTCCTTACAAACAGAGGATAAAATCAGAGTATTTTTCCCTTACCAGAGGCAAAGTCTAAAGTCACTTTGTAATAGCTAAGTCAGCCAGACTCAAGGAGTCTAGTGGCTTATAAACAAACTATTAACTGTTCTTAACTACATATCAACAAAGCATGTTTATTTCTGTAGCAGAAGTTCTAGCCTATCGAGCAAATTACAGAAACCTAGGAAGACTGGAATAAAAGATATTTGAAAACACTGGAAAACTCAAAATCAGTCTTTGAAAAAATCTGTAAACATGAATCAAAGGTGATTCGTCTATACGGTGTAAAGGTACCTACAGCATATATTTGAAAGGAATCTTAATATACTGGGTGTTGGGGTGGGGGGAGAGTTTTAGGTTCCAATCCAAACTAAACTACTTACTAGTTTATATGACCTTGAGCAATTAACTGACACTCATTCCTCACCTGTGAAATGGGGAAAAAGCATTCCTACCACACAGAATTATCCTGAGAATTAAATGAAATAATTTATATAAAGTACTCCCAGTACATATTACATAATCAATAGATACACATAATAATGATTGTTAACATTTATTATGTCCAATGCTAGGCACTATACTTTATATTCATCATCTCATTTAAAACTCTGAAAAACCTAGGGGAGGGCTTCCCTGGTGGCACAGTGGTTGACAGTCTGCCTGCCGATGCAGGGGACACGGGTTCGTGCCCCGGTCCGGGAAGGTCCCACATGCCGCGGAGCGGCTGGGCCCGTGAGCCACGGCCGCTGAGCCTGCGCGTCCGGAGCCTGTGCTCCGCAACAAGAGAGGCCACAACAGCGAGAGGCCCGTGTACTACAAAAAAAAAAAAAACAACCTAGGGGAGGGGTCCTATTATTATTCCCATTTTACACATGAGAAAACTAAGGCTTGAAAAGTTAAATATTTTCTTCAACATTACACAGATAATTAAGTGGCAGAAAAGAGTCTTACCCACTTTGATATTGTGCTTTACAATAACAACTTTCTCATTATACCTTCACAATAATCTCAGAAGTATACAGGATAGGCATGATCTTCATTTCCTGTAGCATATGGCAACAAACTCAAGAAACGCCTACGATCACACAACTAATAAAGCCAGAATTTGAGCCTAGGTCTTATTGCTCAAACCAGAGTTCAATCTATGAGACTATGTGGCTCTCTATATTATGGTAATAACTCTGCAAACACTGTGAATGAAGAACTCCTTCCAGAAAAAAACAAGAGAGGTTATATCTAATAAACAGATGATACATGACCTATGTTAATACTTCCTCCCAATGGCTGTCAACAGTCAAATTTAGCAGAAGTTAAAATACAGATTCACTTAAGAATATCAGTAACACCATTACCCTACTTACATGAAGTCTGTGAGAATATCCCAGTGCTAATCAAAAGCAGAAGATATTTTGACAGGTCCATTACTGTTTTTTGCGTGTGCTTCTTGTTTAAACAATGACATCATTTAACAGAGAACTAGAAGAGAGTTTTATACTTCTTTGTAAGTCATTCAGTCTCTCCTCAAACTCATTCCCTCTCTCTGTTCATAAGAGGGAAAAGATTTCCGTCTTTGGAAAGGTGTGAAGACTGAACACAAGACAGCACCTAAGGCTTGATACGAAAAGTGCCCTTCATTGTATTTATCTCCTATTTGTCTCCTAGAATAGAAAACTTAAGAGAAGCAAGCCAATTAAATAGTTAATATTGACACAACATGATCAAACAAATGATCTGTAAGATCAAAATTAAAATTGCTTCTTCTATAATTACCTTTACTTTGACTGGATTTTAGTCATGACAATATTTTTAAATATTTAAAAGAAACAGCTACTTTTTTGGTTGTTGTTGTTGGGGGTAGGAGTATATTAATTAATTAATTTATTTTTGCTGTGTTGGGTCTTCGTTTCTGTGCAAGGGCTTTCTCTAGTTGTGGCAAGCGGGGGCCACTCTTCATCGCGGTGCGCGGGCCTCTCACTATCACGGCCTCTCGTTGCTGAGCACAGGCTCCAGATGCGCAGGCTCAGTAGTTGTGGCTCATGGGCCTAGTTGCTCCGCGGCATGTGGGATCTTCCCCGACCAGGGCTCGAACCCGTGTCCCCTGCATTAGCAGGCAGATTCTCAACCACTGTGCCACCAGGGAAGCCCCAGCTACTTACTTTTTAACCAAAAGGGGTATGAGCAAATATGGTCATCTGATTCATGACAAAGGTAAAACTATAGTACAGTGGGGAAAGAAAGGTTTTCTTCAATAGATTACAGAGGGTCAACTAGATATCCATATGGAATAAAATGTGATTTGACTACTACCTCATGCCGTACACAAAAATCGATTCAGATAGACTACGGATCTAAATGGGAAAGGTAAAAAAATTTTTTTAACTTTTTAGAAAAATTTAAAAACTTTTTAGCAGGAGAACAGCTTCATCATCTTGGAACAGGCAAAGATTTTCTTGAACAGGTCACAGAAAGCAGCATTTGAAAAAATGGAATTTCCTGACGGTCCAGTGGTTAGGACTGCTTCCATTGCAGGGGGCACTGGGTCGATCCCTGGTTGGGGAACGAAGATCCCCATCGTGTTGCGGCCAAAAACAAAAAACAAAAAAAGAAAAGAAAGAAAAGAAAAAAAAATGGATCAACTGGATTATGTTACAATTTTAGAACTTCTGTTCAGCAAAAGATACCATTAAGAGAATGAAAAGGCAATCCAGAGTGGGAAGAGATATTTGCAATGTATATTTCAATCAAAAAAGGACTCATGTTCCAATATATTTTAAAAATTCCTATAAACCAATAAGAACAAGATACACACCTAATGTTTTTTAAACAGGCAAAGATTTGACCACACAAAAAATGAAAGCCAATTAGCCAATAAACATGAGATGATGCTCTACTTCATTATTCATCAAGGAAACAAAAATCAAAACCATATGACTATGATTTTTTAAAAAGGCAAAACAAAAATTGACAAGAGGGAATTCCCTGGCGATTCAGTGGTTCAGACTCTGGTGCTTTCATTGCCAAGGGCCCAGGTTCAATACCTGGTCGGGGAACTAAGATCCCACAAGCCTACACCACGGCAACAACAACAACAAAAAAATTGACCAAGAATGTGGAGCAACCAGAACTCTGATACACTACTGGCAAGAGTGTAAACTGATATAACCACTCTGAAAAACTGTCAATATCTACAGTTCAATAAATACACACTGTCTGACCCAATCATTTCAATCCTAGGTATATAGCCAATAGAAATGTATACATATGGGGGAAAAAAGAGAAATGCATGCATATGTTCATCTAAAGACATGTATAAGAATGTTCATAGCAGCACTATTTGTAACTACCTAAATGCCCATCAACAATAGATATATAACTTGTTGATTATTCACACAATGAAATAGTATACAACAATGAAAATAAGCTAAAAGTTCATGCAACAATAAAAAGCTCATAAGCATAATGTTTAGCCAAAGAAGCAGATACAAAGGAGTACATACTGTATGTTTCCATTTATATAAAGTTCAAGAACAGGTAAGACTAATGTGTGTTGATATAGTTGATTTAAACATGGCGGACCCCATCTACATGTATATATGTATATGTACACATACACACACACACACAGAGCATATGACGCAAGCAGTACCAATCACAGTTCCTCCATGAGATCTGTTTGTATGGCTAATGAAATAGCCTAACAGATAGGATTTTTCTCTAGAGTAGCAAAAAATAAGGTTGAAATTCCCCGTGGCCAAGCAAAAGAAGGAAAAAGAGCCCTAAAGGGCCATCATTTAAACAGTTTGATTTAGTTCTGCCTGAAGCGAGATAAACAATCTGAACTTTTCAACTTCATAAGTCAAAAATATTCCCTTAGTTGACTGATGACTTTCAAAAAATGAAATGAGAATGCGTCTATACATCATTCTGAGATCCAAACTAGCTTGGTTGTTCATGGAACAGACCAGTTTGGAAATGATTCTTGGACTAGCAAGACTGATTTATTTCAAGATACATTAACTGAGCACGTTATGTCACTATGCACTTACCATCATTAAGATAGACTCTCAGCTCTGTACAATGGTTCACCTTCAGTAAACATTTCCAATGTAAGTATTAATAATTCAGCAAGGTCTATGTGAAACGTCTGATGTAAAGATCCCTCTATTAACTTCAATTTGTATAAATGTCTTCCTTTCAGTAATATTCCTCACTAAAACTATCTTTCAGAGCTGCCTAGCTGTAAATAACATTTTGAAAATGGTTACAAATAATTATGATTGTGCTTGTTTTAAAATATTAAAAACAAGTCTTACACATATTGTAAATCCACTATACTTCAGTTGTTAAAAGTCTTATATTTATAATGATTTTAAATTCAAATTCTGCAATGCTCTAGAGTGGTTATGAATTTCTCAATTAGTTAAATTTAGAGAAAAGGATAGATTTCCATTAATTTTATTCAGTGATTTTTTATCTTTAAGGATGTTATGTAATGTCAGTTCTTTAAAAGCCAGTCACAGTTAACAAATGATTACTTAATCCTTTCTAAAAGACATGTTCCATCTGTCCTAAGAATTCTCAATGGTTTTGGTCAACACAGATATCAAGAACCAACAATGAAGACTAGGAAAAGTCTTCTAACACAACATTTTTAATCAATTATATGCCAATATAAAATTAAAAAATTTTTTTAAAGACTAGGAAAAAATCTTAAAAGCAAATAAAAAAATCAACAGGAGACAAACTAAGGTAAAGAGTCATATTGAATTAGGACATTTTCCCATTCTTCTCTCAGGACAGAGTCCTCCAAGAAGTATTTTTTGATATCATCATCAAGGGCTGAATATCAAAATGCAAAACCCTTGAAATCTTATCAGATTTCTAGCAATTCCTCTAAGTTCTTGAATTTTTACTGTCAATTATCTCAGAGAGGACAAAAAAATTTCACCAGTATACTAATCCACCTCTAAGTGGATGCTCCACCACCTCTAAGAATCTATAGAGGTTAGGGAGTTCCCAAGCTAGTTTTGATATTTCAGAAACCTAAAACTGCCATAACACAAGTCTCATATAGTTGATTCTCATTATTCACAGTAGTTATGTTCCATAAAGTTGCCACAAACACTGAATTAGCCAATACTCAACCATTTCTCCTAAGGGAAATGCAGAGTTAAGTTCCTGCAAGCCTCTGGTCACATTTTCATCATCTGATCAATACATAGCCTTGTTTTATGCATGTTTCTGTTTAAATACACCTTATTTAATATATATTATTGATTCATTAACATTGAACTTACAGCCAACAGCACTGTAACTAGTACTAAAATGAAACTTGTCTAACACATATTTTCTATTTTCTCTGTAAGATACATCACAACCTCTGTAAGATACATCACAACCATCACAACCTAGACAGCACTTCAGCACGACACTTGGAGGTCACTTTAAACAGCAAAATCTCACCCCCAGAAACACAAAAATGTGAAAGACATGGCACTAAACAGACCATGAAAAGAACACTGTTTACAGTATGCGAGCTGAAAGAAGGCAGGTCATGACCTTGTTCAACCTCAGTTAGGAACATGTGCCTTGGGCAACTCAAATTTTTCACCACCCTGCACGTCTGTGAATGACCATGAAAGCTCCAGGAGTATTGATTTTGGTGTTACAAATAAATTTTAGCAAGTAGGTGAATTCATAAGTACAAAACCTGCAAATAATGAAAATCATCCATATTTACATTCTTATCAGTCTACCTGTTTCTTGACTAGAAAGTTATATGGCCACATTAGTTATCTCAGTGCTGACCGTAAGTATTAATAATGCAATTTTTTTAGTAAAAACCTTTGAAAATATAGATTTGAGGGGAAATAATAAATGAGAAGTTTTATAGGGAAAGAGTTGGGAACTGTTATCCAGAAAATACACATACCTAAAAAACAAATAGAAGATAATCTTATCTTAATTCTATTTTTCTGCTTAAGAAATTTTAATGTGCTAATATAATTGACCTAACCTAGGATCATGTGTTTAGAACACATGATACTGCAAAAACAAGGTAAAGCATTCTCACAAGCATAAAGCACAGTATACAACTGCAGGCTTCTGGACTTCAATCTACTGTTAAATCAGTGTGGAATACTTTTCTGGTTAATTCCCTCACTTCTTTCAGTCCTCTGCTCAGATATCACTGTATCAGGCTTCCCTGACCACCTACATATGATATTCCCTGATGGCCACTCCTTGCCTCCACACAACCACAATCTCCATCCCCTTTACCCTACTCCAGTTTTTTCGACAGCACTTATCACCATCTGACATATGTTTAAATCATATGAAACTTCCAGTTTAGTTGGTCAAAAATGATCAAATAACAGCCTTTTAATAAGGTTCAATGGAATATTTGCTTGCTACCTCCCACAACTTAAATATAATCTCCACTAGAAGGACGCTGTCTGTTTTCTTCTCTTTTATAATCCAGAGCCTAGTCAGAGCTTGATGTCTAATACTATTTGTTAAATGAATAACTACTATACAATCATTATTAGACACATCCTTAATATAAAGTACAAATATAGCTTAACCCATTTCAACAACCACTTAATATACTAGTGTATTCCCTTCCATTCCTATTATATGTGCATTTTTTAAGTCAAAATTCACATTCATATTCTTAATTTTACATTCTGCCTCACACACACTTAACATTTCACACGGTTAAGTCTTAAAATTGTTAATGGATATAGAAAAACCTTGGAAGCAGTCCCTAATTCAACCATATCCATTCTGTTAGGACATTTAGACTACTTCTTATACTTTATTATTGATTACAAATAACCCTTTGATGAATGTCCTTGTGCATTCTGTACATTTCTGCATCCCTGACTACTTGTTTAGAACAGACTTATTGGGTCCTAGGACATGAAACTTTTAGGGTTGTGATGAACACCGTCAAGTTGCTTTTAAGATAAAGCTTTTATATTTTTATATTTTATACTTGTTAACATAAAGCTGCATATGTTAAAACTTCTAAATTTAAGGTGACTACAAAACAATGCATTAAAATATCCTTATTAAGCATATTTTATATAGAAAGGTGGCTTATACTACAATAATTTGCTATCACTTGATGTACCTTTAAGTGTTTTAATGTTACTAATGAAAGATGATTTTAGATTTAGGCTAACCAATATATTATTCCATTTAATGTTTTCTAATAAACCTAATCAACTTTTTTAAATTTTAAAAAAGTTTAATCTGATATTCTGATTTAAAAAAAGAAAAAAGAGCATTTCGAAGAAAGTGTGTGGCGGTGAGGAAGGGCTCAGATTTTTATTTTTTTTCCAATTCCTACACATCTCAGAGAAAAAACAAAAACAAAAAACTGAAGATGGCATGTCATAAATATGGCAGAAATCAATAAAGGTTAAAAGGGACACTTCCTAGAAGTTCTGTGAAGGTGTTCTGATATTCTGCTCAAGGCTACAGAATGGTTATATATACTGATTCTAAGGTATTTCAATTTACCTAAGGAATATTTTCTTATTTGAAAAACCACAGAGTAACTTGACATTGAGGCAGCAATGTTTATCAGAGAAACACATAGGTGCCGAATGCCAAATGGCTGATTATCAGAACTTCAGACTAAACATATCTCTCAGGAACCATTGCCAAATGCCAGTTCACTCCATTGTTTTAAGGTCATGGCCCAACTGCCCACTGTAAGAAACCCCAGTGTAAAAGATTATTTACCAAGAAACACAGGACGTGGCGGGGGAGGTGTGTGTAAAAAAAGATGTCAAGTGTCATCAAGCTTCCCTACTAAAAGAGTTTTACGCTGTTCTCCTTTATCACATCTAATTTCTGGTTTTAATATCAAACGCTTATCACTAAAGTCTTTTTATCTTTTTTTTTCCCCTGTCCTATTTCCCTATTACCTGTTGGTTTCAAGTGAGAGAAATCCAAACTCAAACTGGTATAAGCAAACAAAGAAAATTACTGACTTAGTAACTGAATGACCTAGGGGTAGATTTAGCTGAGGTACAGGAATTCGATGTCATTAAAATCCAGTTTTTATTCCACTTTTAGCTCCATTTTTGGATATTTAACATTCAAACATATTTATTAAGTATCTACTTTGTTTCAGATGTTGTGGAAGCAGTGGAAATAAGACAGGTAAGGAAGGTCCCTACTTTTATTGAGTTTACACTCCAGTAACAGTAGTCTTGAGATTCACTCTGATTGGACTAACTTCAGTCATGTGCTCATCTCTCATGAACCAATCACTTGGCCAGTGTTGAGCTGATCCGGCTTTAGCCTGGATAATATATTCCACCCCTAGGACTAGGTATGGGCCTGCACTGGATCACGTTAACGTCCTTTATCTTTTTATACCTCTCTTTCTACAATAATAACCCCTCTCCCAATCAGTATGTTCATCAAAATCTTATAGAAAACACCTAAATTGGATATTCCAAAGTAAACCCTGCTTTATTACTAAACCATTTCTGATGATTTTATTTTTCACTAAAAAAAGTTTTATCTTTATCCAGAAGAAATAAATTAATGTAATTTTTGTTCATTTCTCCAGAAATGTCAGCATAAACTTCACCATACAGAGCTATGAAACTTTCTATAAATCGATGGAAAAGTTAGCGCAGATTCACATTTTAAACTAATCATACAAATATAAAAGATAATCTTTTCCCTAGAAGTGAAAGGATAAAACTTTTATGATTCTATGATTTCATAACACAAGTAGTAAAAACATTTAGGTTTAAAATCTTTCGAAAATTAACATTATGTGATATCATTTACATAAAGTTCAAATCAGAGAAACTAATCTATATTATCAGAAGTCAAGATAAAGGTTACCCTTGGCATGGGGAAATAGAAAGTGACTGAAAGGAGGTTCTGCTGGGACTTCCCTGGTGGTCCAGTGGGTAAGACTCCGTGCTCCCAGTGCAGGGGCCTGGGTTCAATCCCTGGTCAGGGAACTAGATCCCACATGCTGCAACTAAGACCTGGTGCAACCATGTGTATATATATATATTTTTTTTCTTTTTCTTTTTTTTTTGGAAGGGAGGGAGGGAGGAAGGAAAGAAAGAAAGGAGGCACTGCTAATGTTCTCTTTCTTGATCTAGTTGCTGGTTCAGTTTCTGGAAATTCACTGACCTTTATACTTAATGATGATGTGTTTTTCGTATTTATGTTATACCTCAACAAAAAGGTTTTGAAAAAGTTTATTACATTTGCAATTAACACTCCTATAAACAAGAAGCTAGAAGAATAAACTTACAGTAGAGATGTATCAATAGGGACCAATAATAATGAAGAGGCACATTTCATTTTCTAGCAGGTAAAGGTATGCCTCTTAAGTAACAGGCCACAATTACTTCTATCCCATTATTTTAGAGCCCAACTATCATTCTTCTTCCCTTCCCTTTATACTATCATTGTGACCAAATCCAAGTTTCCAATCATTCTGGGCTAATCTCCATTTCTTCCAATTTATATCTAGCAATAGCTGTTCCAACAGGAACCACACATTTATGAACACACAATATAAACAAAACATATATTTTTCATTTATAAAAACTTTTCTGGGGGGCTTCCCTGATGGCGCAGTGGTTGAGAGTCCGCTTGCCAATGCGGGGTCACTGGTTCGTGCACCGGTCCGGAAAGATCCTGCATGCCGCGGAGCGGCTGGGCCCATGAGCCATGGCCGCTGAGCCTGCGCGTCCAGAGCCTGCGCGTCCGCAGCTGGCTCCGCAACGGGAGAGGCCACAACAGTGAGAGGCCCGCGTATTGCAAAAAACAAAAAACAAAAAACTTTTCTGGGAAAATTCAGGAACTCAAATTCCATATATACTCTAAGTGCATTTGCCACCTTAATTTGTCATCAATAAATTGAGCATTAATTGTTTTAACTCTAAAAAAAAAAAAAATCACTAGATCCCCTCACAAAAATCACCCAGAAAAGCATGCAGTTAACAATGGCACACATACAAAAAGTAAACTTCCAATGCAGTGATTGAAAACACCCTCAGATGTTATTCAGCCCTGAAGACACACCCTAACAGCTTTTTTGACACTTAGAGGAAAATGAATATGAACTTTATATTTAGATATTTGGTAACAAACTACAATTCTCTGAGGAAAGATTTTCTCTTGTATAAAAGAGGAAAGCATACCAATCTTAATATTGATAATTATCATATTAATAAAATGAGATCACTGTAGAATGTTGTCAGTTTCCTTTATCCAATTCAGGGGAGTTTCTAAACTCACAAGATATCCCCTTCTCCATTTTTGAGCAGTTCAAAGTGGTAACAGGGTACTTTTAAACGTGATGCAAAAAAAAAAAACTTTTAATTACCTTTATTGGAGAAGAGAGTTACAAATATGTCAGGGTGGAAAATTGGAATACACACTGCAGTTACTGGAATTGAAGGTATCAGTGCATATAGCCTGAATCTAAACAAAAGGAAACACAAATTGAGGTACATTCAACAAAATAAGGGGCCTAAACTCTTCAAAAATGTCAAGGTCAAGAAACTTGAGGAACTGTTCCAGATTAAAGGAGACTAGAAAGACAGGATAATTAAATACAACGCATGATCCTTGATCTTAAAGTGATGAAAGTATTAGGATAACTGACAAAATTTGATTATGGACTATAAATTAGATATTATATTAATGTTAAATTTCCTGATTTTGATCATTGTAACTGTGATTTTTTAAAAGAATATCCCAGTTAAGGAAAAAAGTCTGGCAGTATACCTGGATCTAATTCCACTCTATGAAACTTCATTACAGCCCTTCATTACCTGAAAATAGCTGCCGCCTCCCGTTCTCCACCCATTCCAACCAAGTCATCCCTTCTCCACAGTAAGCACTCCAAACTCCTTCAAAGGTTCTCAGACACTTCATCATCATCTGGTTACCCTACTCTTGACACATTCAATTTTTCATTTACTGTTCTTAAAATGCAGCTTCTAGAAGCAAGGCCAACATTGTAAACACGTTCTAACCAACATGGAATACATATTATGGTATATCCCTTATTATGGACAGAATCCCATTAATACAACCTGGTACCTCATTTGTTTTGTTTTGTTCTTTTTTAAACAACTCACTGTTGGATCTCTGAGATTATGCAAAACCAAACTTCTAAAATTCTCTTATCAAATCCAGCTAGTTCTTCCCCCAGTTGCAAAGGTTTCTCTTCTCAGTGGCCACACCATTTAAACCCCCCTGAAGCTTTTAATCAAGTCATCACTTCTCTCCTTCCTTTGAAACTCCCAACTTTGACCTGCATTTCCTTCTAGATTTCCTCCTACCTCTGAGATAAATTTTCTAAGGCCTTTCCCCTCCATTTTCTCATGCAGTGTGACTCCTCTCTGCTCCCGACAAAATGTACATGTCCCTCCCTTTCTAACCCTCTCTCCATAGGTGAAGTCAAACTCTTTCAGATAAATTTAATCTATAACCAGTTTTATATTTCTAGCCCCAACCAATACCCAAAACTTCAGACTGGCATATTTTGAGCTCTCAATCTAGATATCCCAAAAGTAGCTGTATTCAACAAGTACAAATCCCTAGTCATTTTCTTTCTACCTCCAAAAAACTATCTCTTCCCTATGTCAACAATCTAAAGGACATATATCTAATCACCCAAACTAAAAAACTTTGAGACATCTTAACTCTTTCCTTTTCCCATCAGTATACAATCAATAAACCCTACTACTTCTACTTCTGAAATGTCCTGAAAAAAACCTTCTACTCTTTCTGTCCTATTGTTATTGCTCCAGGTCAGGCCATCATCACCCCATTTAAACAACTGTAATAGCCTAATTAATCTCCCATTCCAATGTATTATTTATCTATTCACAAATATATGTCTTAATAAACAGAGCCCTGGCTGATTTTTCAGTCCCCTAATTAGAAAAAAAAAAAAAAGAAAACAAACAAAACACCACAATGACTTTCTCCCATCTTCAATTCCTAGAAAACTTTTCTTCCTCAAAACCCAATTCAATGATCCATCAGAATTAAATGCTCTCTTTTGTTCCCATAACACTTAAATCTTCTATCACAGAATTTACAATGTATAGTTTGATGTGTGTATATTCCTTACTTGATTACAGGCTCCTTGAGGGAACAGTGCAATTCATGTTTTATTCTCTAGTTAGTACAGTTCTTTAAAATCAGTGAACTGAACAGAATTCTACTCAGAGAACTTTTTCAATCGAATTCCATACTTCTTCAGAAGTTTTTCACTTTTAAGTAACTCAAACTATAGGTTCCTGCCTGTGATTTCAGACAAAATTTTGAAAGCTGTTTTCAGTCATCTATCCTTGCCAGTTGAGTTGTATATATGCACAACTGTATATTTATGCAAAGTATTAATAAAAATATTAAAATAGACAAGGACAAAAAAAGCCTTTTTAGATACATCTCTTAAGTTTGACATAAATCCCTCTGTACCAGTACTTAAGAAAGGTTATTTTATACGTATTAATGTAATGTTCTTAATGCTGATGAACTAGCCTATTTCTCTACCTTACCTCCAAGGACTGGAAAATGATTTCAAAAACTACTGTTTGTTTTTTTTTTAAATAAGACTTTGTCTGTTTCTAATCTTCTGGCATATTCTGATTCACCACAAATTAACAAAAGCTATCAACATCTCTCTCAGTTCCTTTGTGACATTTAAATGATCTAAAACCTGTGGCATTAGCCAAATAGGTAGAAAATGAATTCTTGGAATCCAATCAAGTGGTGAAACAACCTGGGTGGGGTTTACAGAACTTTATCAGGCAATGGAATTAAAAGGCAGTTACAAAAAGCCTTAAACTTGAATGGAGAAGAAACCAAAAGACATTGTCTTGGAGTTCCACTGTTACCATATCACAATTTTTGTTAAAGGTTCAATGTGTCCGTGTTTGGAATGAGAAAAACCACCTGGACAAAGGCAGCTTCCAAAGCCAATCAATGTCAGGTTGATAATCAGCCAGTCAAGAGATGGTAACTGGTCTGTGTTCATAAACTGTGTCACAGAAATTTCAACCTGCTTGAGACAACAGAACTATTCCCTTAAGTAAGTGACTCTCTGCCAAGGTGAATTAGAATTAAATACTACTAAAATTTAAGTATTATACATCAAACCCACAATATTAATATTACCATGTTAAGTTTACAACTATGTATTTTTTCTTTAAGTTTTTATAGTGTTTAAGAGAACTTTAACATTATAGAATCTGACAGCCTTATAATTCTAAATTTAAAATAGTAACTGACTTCAGCCTTAGGACATTAAGTTTAAAGGTATAAAGTATTTGGTTTGGTTAATAAGCAATATTGTAATGCTTAAGAGAAATTATGACTGACTATAAGTTCCACTTATTAATTTTAAAGGAGTTTTAAGTATCCGGGAAAGTCCTGCTTGTTGAAATTTTACATTTACTCCGTAAGGTATATAAAGTGCTAAAAAAAAAGAGTAAAATCCAGTATAATTAATGTGTAAATATAAGGAATATAATTAAGTTAAGCAGCAGTAGTAGTGCTACTAACAGCTAACATTCAAAGAGCGTTTTCCTAGTGCTCAACATTGTTCCAAGTACTTTACAATATAAAGTCATTCATTCAACAAATAATCACTGAGCATACACCATGAACTAGGTATCGTTCCAAGCTCTGAGAATTAAATCAGTGAACATAAATCAGTGAATTATGAAAACATAATTTCAACCTTCGTGGATCTCATATTTTAATGAGAAGAGGCAAACAATAAATATCAAATATGATAATTACTGTGAAGAAAAATAAACCAGGGAAACTGAAAGGAGGAAGTGCTCTTTTAGATGGTATGAAGAGGGCCGCACCAGTAAGCATCATTCACAGGGAAGTCTATGTAAATGATGCCCCTTGGAAAGTCCGTCAGGGAAAACCTCTCTAGACCAAGTGACATTTGAACCTAAGAAATGAGGGAGCAAGGCATGCAAATATATGTGTATTACAGAAAAAGAAAACAAGTACAAAAGCCATTTTACCTGGAAAGGGTGTTTTAAGGGAGATTTAATCTCTTCAGCAAGAATTACTAAGATACAGTAATCAAAGTGTCATCCCCCCACCCAGGAAAACAAAAATATTCTTAGTTTATATGAAACTTGCTAAATTTATTAATAGAGTAATAAAATGTATAAGTTGAACTTAAAAGACAAGTTTTTTAATTTGTTAACTACTCAATATTACTTTACCAAAACTTGTAAATGGTCTTCTTTACACCCAAAAGCAGCCACAGGCATCAAGAAACAATGATACTTTATTGCTCTAAGTAATTCATTAGAACTAGAGATCTAAATTTATTTAATGAAACTAGATGCTCTTTACCACATAACAATCATGGAATAGTCTCCTCTTTAAACAAGGTTGTGTCCCTTCCAGTATGAAAGTCATTTTCCTAGATGTAAGAGAAGTAAAACAGGATTTGAGTAGTTGTCATTATTTAATATCTACCCAATGAATGGGCCTCTTTCTTCCTTACTTATCTTGCTGAGTTTAGCTAAAGCCCTCCCTTGTTGGCTTAAGCATTTTTTGCAAACTTTAACTCGTTCAGAGCTCTAGCCTCCCCATATTCCTACTGACACATTTTAGTATTAACCATCAGTTATAAACCATTAGTAATGCAGGTATTCTTGATACGTTTTCTTTTGAAGTTTATTAGAAATTACCTATGTGAAAGTCACAATATTTTCTCTGAATAACTCATGCATTTTTCTCCCCTCAGGGGAAACTTTTTGTAATTTTAATACATGTTCCATTTTTTAAAATAACATGTTTCATTTTTAAGTGCCTTCTATCAGTATTGTCTACATCATCTGTGGTCATTACCAATCTTTTTTCTGACCCTTCTGAAACTTGCTTTTCTGTGAATTTCTACCTAATAATTTAAAATCCAAAGTGACACAGTCTCTAACTTTTGATTCCCATGATTTCCATTTCTATCTAGGAGACAAAGAACAGTATTTTGGAAAAGCATGACTTTGAAATCAGACAGATATTTGTCACTTAAGAGCCGTGTAACAAACTTCTCTGAGCCTCCATTTCGACGTCAATAAAGAACAGATTTAATGAGCACCTATTTTATATCAAGTGCCTTATATACTCTATATGTAAGTAGAAAGTATGTATCATTTATATTTAGGAAAACAAGAGCTTAGATATAAGCAATTTTCTTAAAGTCACAGAGTTTCTAAGTGCTAGAGCCAGGATTTAAATCCAGGTCTACCTGATTCCAAGCCCATGTTCTTTTTGCTACAACACAAAGAAGAGACTATAAAATGGGTCCACTTGCCCAAAACAAATGTTCAATAATAGTTAATTCCACACGTCCCTCACTGTTCTTCCTTGTTGGTCGGAATAAATTTCATACCAGCAGTTCTCGTCCACATTCAGGAGACTAAACTGCCAGCGAATAATGTATCAAAAGCTCTGATAATCTTTATTGTTAATATATTGTTTAATTAATCCACTTAATTAAAAGTAAAGGGTTTCCCTGGTGGCGCAGTGGTTGAGAGTCCACCTGCCGATGCAGGGGACACGGGTTCGTGCCCCAGTCCGCGAAGATCCCACGTGCCGTGGAGCGGCTGGGCCCGTGAGCCATGGCCACTGAGCCTGCGCATCCGGAGCCTGTGCTCCGCAACGGGAGAGGCCACAACAGTGAGAGGCCCGCGTACCGGAAAAAAAAAAAAAAAAAGTAAAAATTCTATTACATTATGCCACACGTAATTTTCAGACATTTTTTGTTAAAAGAGCCTTATATTCAATCATAAAAACCCAGGGTTAGAGAGACATAAAAAGTCAGGTGACTGAACTACCTTATTCAGCATAATGTGCTACTTAACCTCAAAATTCTTAAAACAAACAATGCAGCGAAAAAGGGTTTAAAAAAAAAAAAACTGTCATTCTTGTGAGGTATTCAGATCAAGACAACAAAAATGCTTACCATAGTTTTCCAGAAACCAAGCAACCACCAAACACAACTCTGTATTTGTCAATATCGTCATGGAACTATAGTTTCCCTTAATTATCTTCTCCTTCTGCTCATTCTCCCTTCATACGATTGAATAGCCAATTAAGTGAATGAAAGAATGTTTCCTAGGCCTAAGCACTACCATTCACATCACTTTGAATCCTGCCAATCAGTTAACTGATCTGAGTGAACAGAAACTAAGGGCTAGAACACTAATTTTTTTTTCCATTTCTTAAAAGTAAGTTTAAAAAAGGTTTATGGATTAAGGTTTATACACAGGTTTTTACTACTAATAATGTAGTATGGTACTATATTGAAGGACTTCTAAAATGCACCAGCTGACTTTTTAAAAATCTATAATAAGCTGAAAGTGAGACTGACAAAAAAAGAAAAAGAAATCAGATTGATGGAAATGTTCTAAAACTGGACTGTGGAAATGGTTGCACAACAATGTAAATTTACTAAAAATCAATGAATTATACACTTAAAAATTATGACTCAAATCCTCCCCAAATAACCTATTATTAATGTGACCAGAATGCTTTCTTATACTATTACCTTGAAATAAACACCATCATTTAGATTTATTATTCTGAAAATATGCATGCTTACTTGAAATGAACCCCAAGTATAGTTTCAGCACATAGGGTCCTCTAAGTACTGAACTACAACTGTGGTCCTCTTTTTTTTTTTTTTTTCTTTTCGGTACGCGGGCCTCTCACTGTTGTGGCCTCTCCCGTTGCGGAGCACAGGCTCCGGACGTTCAGGCTTAGGGGCCATGGCTCACGGGCCCAGCCGCTCCACGGCATGTGGGATCTTCCCGGACCGGGGCATGAACCCGTGTCCCCTGCATCGGCAGGCGGACTCTCAACCACTGCGCCACCAGGGAAACCCGGTCCTCTTTAATAAACAAATACAATTCTTGAATATATGAACTTATCATTGTACAAAATTTTAAATGAAACACTAACCAGTAAGAGCTGCCTTACTACAACTGCACACAAAACAAAAGTATAAGGGAACAAAGAGTTTGGATAAATAACACCTTGATGAATAAACTTAAGTGATTTCTATTCTTAAAAACCAAAGTATTCAAATCACAGCTACTTCCAGTTCTGTTTTTGTATATAAAACACAATATTTTAGCAAAAACAGTCCTTGAAGATCTGGAAGAAAATTCAAATGCCACTGTAAAATTTGACACACAAAAAATTCATTAGAATATATGTCAATACAATGGAGCTCGAACAACAAGGAAGACACATATACATGCACATAAATGGTCCTGATGATAGCATCTCAAACCCCAAAAGTAGAGTTTGAATGCTTAAGTTCATATCCTAAACCCTGCATTCAATGCCTGTGTGACACTGAGCAAGATACTTAACCCCTCTGCCTCAACTTGCTCATTTACAGAGTGAGGATAAAAGTAAACATCCCTGGACTTCCCTGGTGGCGCAGTGGTTGGGAGTCCACCTGCCAGTGCAGGGGACGTGGGTTGGAGCCCTGGTCCGGGAGGATCCTACATGCCTCAGAGCAGCTGAACCTGTGTGCCACAGTTACTGAGCCTGCACTCTGGAGCCCAAGAGCCACAACTGCTGAGGCCCGCGCACCTGGAGCCCGTGCTCTGAAACAGGGGAGGTCACCACAATGAGAGGCCCGTGCACAGCAACAGAGACCCAACACATACATACATACATACATACATAAATAACATCCCTACAAGGTTGTGAGGACCAATAATGAATACAGTATTTACATGTATCTAGCATACAGCAAATGTTCAATAATTTTACATAAGTATTATTTTTATAATGATAATAAAAATCATCTAGAGCAGCCCTTCACAATGTTCAATATACATTCAAACTGCCTGGGAATCTAGTTAAAATGAGATTGTTACTGAGAAGGTCTGAAATTTCCATTTCTAACAAGCTCCCAGACAGGTGTCAAGGAAGGACGCTTCTGAGTTACAAGGATGGTTCTCAAGCTTTGGCACACACCAGAATCACTTGGAGGGCTAGTTTAAAATAGATTTCTAGGTTTCACCCCAGAGTTTGAGAGAAATTTGCACCTTTAACAGATTGCCAACTGAAATTCCCAGGACCATATTTTAAGAAATAATGCTCAAAGGTTCTCAGCTAGGATGTACATCAGAAACACCTGTGGGGGTTTTGTTTGTTTTTAAATGTAGGTGCCTTTACTATACCCTAGTATTGTGTGATCTCCTAATCTATTAAACCTGACACTCATGAACTGTTTTTAAAGAATAAAAACAAACAAAACTTCCAGGTGATTATGATGTATGCTAAAGTTTGAGAACAACTGCCTTATAGTTACAAACAAATCAACATTTCCTTCATGAAATTTTGCTAAGTTTTTGCTAAATTTTGCTAGAAAGAAAAGTACCTATCCATAAATGTGCCTTAGGTCAAACTGGAAATTGTCCTGACTCATTCACCAAGAACAGCATTTATTCAAATTTAGTGGTAACTCTATAACCTTTACAAAAGTCAATTACTTTTTCCTTCACTCTTCATGAGATTTCTCCTATAACATGATGCCCAAAGTCAAACATTTAAAATATCTAGGCAAAAAAAAAAAAAATTTTTTTAGGAATTAGTCTAAATTTTTGCATAACGTTTAATTTCCACAAAAGCTCAGCAAATGAAAGAGTACTAGGGTACAAAATGTAGGTATGTGTTACTCTTAAATTATACTTGAACAAAACATCTAATTTTGACACTTACAAGCCATTTATAATATTCTGGTCCTAATAATTACTGAGTGACAGCAAGCAAAATTCGTTTATAAAGGAAATTAAGTGTATCTTCCAGGCTAACTGTGGGATTTAAATGAAAGAAAAACTATCTGCAGGAACACAGTAATAAATCTTTCCTACGTCTTCCTTTAAAATTAAGAAAGTGAAATGGAGGGGTAGAAAAGAAAGTACAAAGGGAGAATTTCTCATAAGAAAGTTACACTTAACACTTGAAGCCAGCCTGAAAGGAGTTGCTAACTAGGTATAGCTGACTCTCAATTTTTTAGTAGCCTACAATTTGATCTATAATCTGTATACCACAATGTTATACTGTTCATAAATACAAAATAAATATTTTAAAAGTAAAATGACTTAACCTGAGACTTTTTATGAGAGGGGAGGGAAGGGGAGGGGTGGGTACTCAGGACATTCTTTGAAATAACAGCGGATACTACAGGGTAGCTGTCATAAAAATTTGAATGGGAATCACTGCTTGAAAGGAATTCAAAGAATGAAAAAAAAGCTGCCAACTCATAGGATAAAAGTCCAAAAAGCCATAAGCTGGTCAGGAATGCTATACCAAAGTTTTCAAAACAAAATTTTTAAGTAGGAGGAAAAAAAAAAAAAAAAAAAAAAGGTGAGGTACTCTTGAAGGCCATCAATGACAGAAATTAAAAGCATCCTGTTTGCCCAAACAACATTAAAACACAAACAGGGTCTACCACACAATCTGAAAGCAAAGAAGGTAGTTCTTTGATGTCCCCTTCTAGAGTTCCTGAAAACTATGAATACCATAAGAAAAATGTCTAAGTGCTGAGATGTCCAGGTATAAACTAGATCAAGTTCTAGGATTTCTGAAGTTACTTATATCAAAACAGGATAACAATGCATTAATGCTTATAAAGGAAGTTAAAGTTCAAAACCAGACAAAATTATTCTATGGTACTAGAAATCGAAATAGTGATTTCTCATGGGCGTGGGGAGTTAATGACCACAATACAGCACAAGACAGTTTCCAGGGTTTTGATAATGTTCTATTTCTCAGTAATAATTACACAGGTGTGTTCACATTGTGAAAATTCACTGAACTGTACACTTAGGAGAACTTTCTGTGTGTATTAATATGCTAATCATATTTATATATTTTTTAAAGTGGGGGGGGAGGGAGGAAATTTCTCCCTCAGGAAATGAAACGTATTACTGCAAAAGCAACATTAAAAATTTTTAGGGACTTCCCTGGTGGCGCAGTGGTTAAGAATCCGCCTGCCAATGCAGGGGACAAGGGTTCGAGCCCTGGTCCGGGAAGATCCCACATGCTGCGGAGCAACTATGCCCGTGAGCCACAACTACTGAGCCTGCACTCTAGAGCCGGCAAGCCACACTACTGAGCCCACGTGCCACAACTACTGAAGCCCACGTACCTAGAGCCCGTGCTCCACAACGAGAAGCCACCGCCATGAGAAGCCCGCGCACCACAATGAAGAGCAGCCCCCGCTCGCCGCAACTAGAGAAAGCCCATGAGTAGCAACAAAGACCCAACACAGCCAAAAATAAATAAATAAATATATATATATATATATAAAAAAATTTAGTGGCGACCATTCAGATTAAGAATTACAGGTTTGGGGTGGGGAGTAGAGAGTTAATATAGAGAAGTATTAGAAAGCTCCTCAAGGGCTTTCAGTAGATAAATCTCACAAACATACATACACACACCTTTTTCAGGAGGAAAAAATCTTGGTACCTCCCTTCACTCTATTTATGAAACACATAAATCTGCTTCTAATGGGGAAGTGTATATAAGCTGCAGTATCTACTTTCCTTAAACTTCTGTCCAATTTTTTAAAAAAGTTATTAGTAAGGAGGTAAGTAAATGCCAGAACACAATTAGCAACTGCTATTCCTGGACCACTTCAGTGCTCTTCCGAAAAATAAACTCACCCCTTAGGGGGTAGCAGGATTCTAGTAGAAATACAAGATATAAATTATGTTCCAATCCCTATAAATTCTCATCCCAATCCAAAGTAAAAGGAAATTTCATCACACCTGGTTCCTCATCTGCAATTCTCTTTATGTAATACCCAAGCACAGGACATATGTGTTTTCAAATATTTACTACGTTTTCATACAAAGTTAATCTGTTTTTTCTTCCTAGCAATTATGTAACCACAACATTCTGTAGCCAACAGAAAGTGCTAGTCAATATTTAATAAAATAATAGCTTGGAACATTACAGTTTTAAAATGTAAGTAAGTATAAATATCTCACTTTTAAAAAAATTATTTTATTATCTTGAATAATTATTTCATAAAGGAAAAAACAAACCACACGTTTGTAAACAATAAGAACTTTAAACATTTAAAAAGCTCTCCTTGGCATGGATGCCCTCACTGATGCTCACATAGAATTTCTCAGATTCTTTATTTAATTTCAGTAAATGCACAACATTGCCGTCATTCTTAACAGTTGAAAAACAAAGGAATTGTGATTCTGGAACTTGAGTCTTAGAACTGCTAATGAACACTTTTTTTTCCTAAATATTTTAGAGGGATGTGATGTCAAGTTGTATATTACTATTTAATGTGGGAAACACCTTAAGCACACATCCTAAATTGTTGATCTTAGAAGTTTATTTCTTTAATTCCACAAAATCTACCAAAGTAGTTTTTCTCTTTACAGCCTCTTGTATTGTACCTTTACATAGTTTCATATTTTATCTTCTCAAGAAAGGAGAAATTGCTTCACTTAATCCTACTTAATTCTGGTATATGGGAAAAGAATATTTCAAATTTTGGTTGACAAAAGGAATTATAAAACATTGTTTTGTACAAAATGAGCTTTTATTATCCTCAAATTATAAAGTGCTTTCAAAAATCGATAAGAAAACAAACACAATAAAGAGACCAGGGCAAAAGATATTAAACATGTAGTAAGAATCATCTAAAAAACAATACTATTTTTTTTTAAGTTTGGGATTAAAAACAAGCAATATAAGATATAAACATTTAAAATGTAAAAATGAAACACGCAAAACAAAGAAAAATTATTTAATAAATAGACTTGAGACAATTACCGATTTGCAGGAAAACATTTACATTCTCATACCAATGCCAGATGAGATAAAAAGTTAAATTTATTTAAATCTAACTTAGAAAAACTAAAATAAATAGTATTAAGATCAGTATTATTTATTTATTACATTTCTAGAGAAGGAAGAATTTTGTAACATCAGAAATAAAACAAAATTAGGCCAATGATTTGATTATATTAATTTTAAAATTCTGTTTATCTGAAAAACTCACAAAAGAAATACACCTATTAAGCATAATGTTTCACCCCAGTAGTAATCTAAGAAAAAAAAGTTATAATACGACTTATCCCCTATTATGTTTTTATAAACAATACTTAATGTTGATGTATAGAGCCAACAGCCACTCCAATGTGAATATAAATTGATCCTTTTGACAAATATCGTGACACAGTTTTAAGAGCCTTTAAAATGTACCTAAAAATTATACCTGTAATATACTAGAAGATAATACTATATATAAGAAACACCTTATATATAAATGTTCTTCACACTCTTACGCAAAAAACTAGAACAGGAGAATGATATACATCTACACATGGAACATCATACAACCACTTATAATGATGGTTAAAAATACTCATTGTGAGAATGGGAAAATGTTACCTAACATTAGGTTAAAAACAGGATATGAAATGAAATATGTTTTATCTGTAAACATGTAAAAGATATATTTTTAAATAACAGAAGAAATACATCAAAATTTTAATATGGTTATATTAATTCCCAAGATTCAAAATCCTCAAACCAGTCATCAAAATCATTAAAACACACACAAATATACACACTTAATACCTAAATCAAGTGCTATACACTATCACTCTAACACTGAAGGGAGCGTAAGGTTTAAATTAACATATTAAAAGAGACTGAAGGGCTTCCCTGGTGGCGCAGTGGTTGAGAGTCCGCCTGCCAATGCAGGGGACGAGGGTTCGTGCCCCAGTCCGCGGCTGAGCCCGTGAGCCATGGCCGCTGAGCCTGCGCGTCCGGAGCCTGTGCTCCGCAACAGGAGAGGCCACAACAGTGAGAGGCCCGCGTACCGCAAAAAATAAATAAATAAATAAGACTGAAAAGGCAAGCAAAGCAACAAACAAAATCTACTACAAAAAGAAACATTTCTCACCTCTGGACATTCAGCTGTGCTAAGGATGGAGACTCACTATCAGGATTCAGAACTATACAACTGATTCATAGATAGGTCATTTACTAATTCTAATTATCTGCTCTGAAAATTCCTTCATCAACAAACGTGCCTGTCTTTAGCCAACTGGTTAATTATTACTGATATCAAATATTAAATGTAATAGAGTCTTACATGGGAGGCAATTCCTTGAAATAGTAAATAAGGAAATAAGTAGATAAAAGCAATAAAATAAAACAAAGAAAATTCCATACACAGCAGCCCCATTTTTGGGGGGGGTATCAGATGAGTTCTGTTAAGTGAATTTTCTAGAAAACTGAAACGAATTTATTAAAAAGCTTTGAAAACGTTTACCCTTATAAGAATGTTCTAAAAAGACACCAATTTCTTAATTCCTTAAACACAGTACAGAGTAAAAGTTTATTTATGATTTATTTATGATTAAGATCATCATTGTGACAGACCATGTACTATACTACAACATTGTGATTCCCTCAGAAGTTAATGATTATAGGACTGTATGTCTACATGAAATGGCCTTAAAACACTATCCTTTTATAGTTCCATATACTTTTTAATAGCTCTTCTTCAGTAGCCTTGAAATAAGATGACATTTCAGTTGTCAGCGTGCCTAACTCCAATGGCCAATCTTGCAAATTGTAATCTGTGGGCTGAAAAATCAGATAACCAACCCTGTTGGGGCTGCAAAATGTTAAGTTATTTACTCCAGTTAGTAGTTTCTGAATAAAGCTCATAGGCTTATTATACTTGGTTACAGTTATTTTGAAGCCTCAGGATCTCTGCTGTTTGAAATGACTAAAATCACAATCACTCAAAAAATGTTTAATTACTAACTGCAACTTACACATATTCTGGAGTTCCAAAATAATCATAATAACTGAATAGTTTGGTAGTCCCCTCAAAGTTACTCAACTCACTTGTCTGTGACCAGAGAAAAATTACCTACATAAGTTGAGAAATAACAGATGAAAAGAAAAAGAAGGAAGAAGTGAGAAGGACAAGTTCAAATGAAATAGCAAAGTCCATACTGCATGGTTCTAGAAGGCAAGACTTATGACTTTGGGAAATATTTACACATAGTGCTTTTTAAAGTATAATTACAGTGGTTATCAGGATATTAACTATATAAAACTGCACTACAGTGTATACCACATATATATTAAATAGTACTTTAAAAATCAAGACTGGGAATTCCCTCGTGGTCCAGTGGTTAGGACTCTGCGCTTTCACTGTCAAGGCCAAAAAAACAAAAAACAAAACAAAACAAAAAACATGCAAAGACTTTCAGCAAATATTCCTCATACTTAAACTGACAATGAATTTTCATATGAAATGGTAGATTGTTTAAAAAAGCGCCTGCACGTACTTTCATTGATATTTCTGGTCAAGTAATTTCTTGTAATCTGTCTTGGACACTGGTTCAGGAAGAGGCAGGAAATAAAATGTACATTCTTCATATAATTAATATGTAACATAGGTATTACACTATATAGTTACAAAGTTACAGGTCTATGGAAACTAGCATTGTGTCATATCTAAAGAAAAAAAAACCGGGGCTTCCCTGGTGGCGCAGTGGTTGAGGGTCCGCCTGCCGATGCAGGGGACGCGGGTTCGTGCCCTGATCCGGGAAGATCCCACATGCCACGGAGCGGCTGGGCCCGTGAGCCATGGCCGCTAAGTCTGCGCGTTGTCGCGGAGCCTGTGCTCCGCAACGGGAGCGGCCACAACAGTGAGAGGCCCACATACCACACACACACACACAAAATAAATAAATAAATAAATAAATAAATAAATCCAAGTGAGGACATCATATTATCACTTTTGTTAATATCCTCTGATTACTGAAGCTCATTAGCTCTCATAGATCACTTCTATGACAGTAATAACTGAGAAAGAGGAAATAAAATTTCCTGGTTAAGTTTTACTCAAGCAAAGCTCAACTCACATAAGATGTATTTCTCTTCTTCTTGTATTTTCTCAGTATATTTCTACCCAGTATATGGGTATTTTAGTGTCTGTAAAAGTCTGCTAATTCCTAAGATCCGCTACCAAAAACAGTTTATAAAACAAAGTTGTACGAATAAGTAACATATATTATTACAAGGATCAGATGCACATGAGAACTCTGAAGGCCCAATTCCCAAGCGAAACTTTGTAAAGTTTGCAAAGGCCATTATAGAACTGTGATCTTTTGAATCCACTGTCATTTTCACAAGCTCCTACTTCTAAAAACATAAAATAAGTAAAGAATTCACAAAGTTCCGATTAAACATCAACTTCAGTTGATTTTTCTGGGGGGGGGAGAGGTGATATCAAGCACATCTGGGGGTGGGCTGAAACCTGTTTAAAAAAAATTATTTAAGAGGAAAAAAATTGCCTCACATATTGATTCCAAATTCTGGTCAACTCAAGTCACCCTCCCGCCATCAAGAACAGACTATTTTTGGACCATGGCTCTGTCAACCTTCTACCATCCTTTCTTTTCTCTGCAACTTGTCCAATTCCATTTCAATATCAACCTATACACACTCCCATGTCTCCTTTTCCTCTTTCCCACATCTCACCTCTCAACACTAACTTTTATTCCCCAACATTCCTACTTTAACTAGTACGAGAAAACTACAGTGACCAAAACGAGTGGTCACTTTTTTTATGTGACAAGTGTGATAAATAATATTGCTGGTAGTTTGGAGGGAAAAATACAAAAACAATCACAAAATGCTGTTTAGCAACTTCTGAGTATATGTATGTTTGTCTGTATTAACTACTGATGTTTGTCTGTATTAACTACTGATGTATCTTCCACTCTTCAGTTGAGAACTATTTAATTAAGCTGATAACTTTTTAAACTTCTGGAAAACTCCGATATACACACTTGGTAACAGTTTAGAATATATGTTATCAAGAAATATAAACATATAAATGTAAATAGATAGCACAACTATTAAACATAAAAATATAAAACTCAAGTGACAAAACATTTAAATCTTTAAATCTTATTTCACATGTACTTTATTTTTGTACAAAGCGACCAGCATACCACCCTACAGTAAAAATAATGCTCACTCAAGCTATTTTCACAAAACTATACCACCAAAAAATCTGTACAAAAAATTTACTTTTTTAAAGCATGTATTCATGAGTCAAAAAACCACTAAATAAAAATATGTGAGCAGAAAAAATTTTTACAGATTGCTAACGTTGTGACAGAGTATCTTAAAACAACACCCCTCCGTTTCCTCCTCTTTGTTAAAAAAAATAAAACACATGGAAAATATCTGGAATACATAGCTACCGCTAAGAGTGTTTACAGAGATATAGGACTGAGGGAGGCAACTTGGTAGAATGTAACAGGAAGCATTTTACCCTTTATTTTTCTCCGTACTAAGTGTAGAGGAAAATAACACGTTTGTAGTTTAAAAAAAATTATGACTGGATTACCTAATTATCTGATTAGTTTGCGATTAATTTACCACTACGAATACTAAATAAATCCAGACTGCTCAAAAATACGAAAAAAAAGTATACTATAAATTCATCTTTGATAAAACATTGAAGAGTTGGAGAAAAACTAATCTTGCGTCAAATTCATTTAAGGAAAAATTGAACTCAAGCTTTGATATCAGAGTTTACGAAGAGAGGTTTGCTTTTAAATTTGACTTAAAACATTCCACTATTGCCTTAAATACGTAAACTAAAGCAATCATCCCTGAACAACAAAGATGGCAAACTCATAACAATAGTAATGAAAATCCTATCGGAAAAAAAAAAACTTATCGATAATTATGAGTTAATAGGCACGTATCAAAAAAATTAAAAAGAATGGTTTTATTCTGACATCAGGTATTGTCAGAGATATAAAGGATCCCTCCAAATACTGCCAAAAGTTACCGTAAACACAAAGCTAGAGTGATGAGGAAGTTAGCAATGACCAAATAAATGGGAGTAAATGATGCCCAGAGAGGAAAAAATGGAATGCGCTCTATTTTAAGCGTCTGAGAAGGGGCCGTGGAGAAAGGTTCTGCAACAGAAACAAGCAACAGAATGGTTAACAGGTCTGGAATTCTTCAGAAAATGCCAACAAGGGGAAAAACTGACAAGAACGTCTGAAAGTAAGAGGAACGGTATCCAATGGAATCCTCACGTCTGTGCGAACACGGCTCCGTACTTCCAGTGAGACGGGGGAGGAACTATCACTGAGCGGGGGAGAAGGAGCCCGGGCTGAGGGGTGGCTTCTGCAGGTGGCGAAGCGCCCGCAGGGGGGTGGGGAGGAGAATCGTGTCGCCTCAATTGGGTCAATGTATTCCCTTCAAGACTACAGGAAGATGACGCAGCACGGCTCCCGGCACCAAGGGCACTTGCCCCCGGCCCCTCCCTCGCAACTTGCCTTGTAGAAAGAGTTGCGGGTCCCAGGCCCCCGGAACCCAGGGCTCCGCCATCCAGGACAACTGCTCTGCCAACAAGGTCCCGCGAGAATCGAGAGATCTCGCGATACAAACCCACTAGCATCTCGCGAGTTTCCTCTAGAACCAACATGGCGGTACAGAGAAATCAGTACTTCGGAATTTAGAAAGGGTTTCATTTACGAAAAGAATGTGTATAACAGAGAAAGAGCAGGAAGTCTTTTCCGCCTTATATTTCTCTTCATACTCCCCTAGTAGACATGAAAAGCGGCAAACAACCCTAAAGCCTCCGACGACCACGGTTGCACTACACAGACACAGCGATCTTCTGCCTCAGCCAGCCTCCGAGCCTGTCACGTGGAAACATTCTCGGCGTGCCGGTCACGTGGACCACTACTGAGCGAGCGCGCGCCCGCCACCCTCCCCAGAGCCCTCCCCGCCCCCCTTTTGCCCGCGCACACGTGCGCGCGCCCCCCCGCCCCACGTGGGGGCTTCGCCGTCGCCGCCGTCGCCGCCGCCGCCTCCAGCCCACCCCTCCTAGCACTCGGTTCCAAATCCGGGTCCCAGAGCCGATCATCCCCGAGATCCCTCGTCCTCCATTCCCCCTCCCCCATCTGGCCCCCACCACGTGCCCCGAGCGCCTGCTCACCTTTCGGGCGGGGCCGAGCACCGCAGGCCACTCCGGGAGGCGCCGCCGCCGTGGCCGCTCTCCGCCCCCGCCACGGCACTGGCTCGGCTGGCCGCCGCCGCAGGAAGCTCGACAGCGGCGCTGGGGCGCTTCCAGGTGGGTCCCCGCCTCCCGTTCCTGCCACTTCCCGCAGCACCAGTGGCTCCTTCCGGTCCCCTCCTTTCTCGTCCTTGCTGGGACTGGCGGGCTGCGGCGGCAGCGGCTGCAGCTGCAGGCGCGCTCACTACACCGCCTGCTGGTAACCGCGGCCGGTGCAGCGCCGGCGGCCCAGGAGAGCCGGGGACTGCCGAAGTCCACCCCCGCGATCCGCCCCCGCTCCTGGGCGAGGGTTGGTCTTCTGAGGGCGGGACCCAGTCCATCCCCTACGGCTGTCTAACTTGGCTCTAGCCTTGGAGGAAAGGCGTGCCTGGAGCGCCGCGGTTGGAAGTCCGCTTCATCCTGCCTTTTGTTGCCTCTTGAGAGATTTGTACACACTCTTTCCTTAGTAATGTGGTCTCAGGTAGAAAAATATCTGTGTGTGTATATTGTATGTGCTCCTGCCTACCTCATCTCCCACCGCATAGCTCCCTCGCCCACCTCTCTGGCTTTCCCTCTGTTCCTACAACACGCAGGCTCGATCCACTTCACGACTTTGCGCTTGCTGTTCCCTCTGGCTGGAACACTTCCTCCAGATTTCTTTTAACTCGTTCGGCACGTATTTCAGGTCCTTTGTCAAAGGTCGATATCTGAGTCTTCGCAGACCGCTCTATCCAAAGGAGCACACTTGCACCGCCGCTTTTGCTGTCTTTACACGCTTACATTTCTTCATGACAGTTATCACTTGCAGACCTTATTTATCTGTCCTCTGCCACCAAGAATGTGAGATCTGGGGGGGGGGGGGGGTTGAATTTTATTTATTTGTTTCTATAACAGGTTCTTACTAGTTATCCATTTTATACATATTAGTGTATATGTGTCAATCCCAATCTCCCATCACCACCACAACCACCCGCTGCTTTCCCCCCTTGGTGACCGGACATTTGTTCTCTACGTCTGTCTCTATTTCTGCCCTGCAAACCGGTTGATCTGTACCATTTTTTTAGGTTCCACATATATGCGTTAATATACGATACATGTTTTTTTCTTTCTGACTTACTTCACTCTGTATGACAGTCTCTAGATCCATCCACGTCTCTACAAATGACCCAGTTTCGTTCCTTTTTATGGCTGAGTAATATTCCATGGTATATATGCGTGACATCTTCTTTATCCATTCATCTGTTGATGGGCATTTAGGTTGCTTCCATGACCTGGCTATTGTAAATAGTGCTGCAGTGAACATTGGGGCGCATGTGTCTTTTTGAATTATGGTTTTCTCTGGGAATATGCCCAGTAGTGGGATTGCTGGGTCATGTGGTAATTCTATTTTTAGTTTTCTAAGGAAACTCCATACTGTTCTCCATAGTGGCTGTGTCAATTTACATTCCCACCAACAGGGCAAGAGGGTTTCCTTTACTCCACACCCTCTCCGACATTTGTTGTTTGTAGATTTTCTGATGATGCCCATGCTAACTGGTGTGAGGTGATACCTCATTGTACTTTTGATTTGCATTTCTCTAATAATTAATGATGTTGAGCAGCTTTTCATGTGCTTCTTGGCCATCTGTATGTCTTCTTTGGAGATGTGTCTATTTAGGTCTTCTGCCCATTTTTTGATTGGGTTGTTTCTTTTTTTAATATTGAGCTCCATGAGCTGTTTATATATTTTGGAGATTAATCCTTTGTTTGTTGATTCACTTGCAAACACTTTCTCCCATTCTGAGGGTTGTCTTTTCGTCTTGTTTGTAGTTTCCTTTGCTTTGCAAAAGCTTTTAAGTTTCATTAGGTCCCCTTTGTTTATTATTGTTTTCATTTCCATTACTCTAGGAGGTGGATCAAAAAAGATCTTGCTGTGATTTACGTCAAAGAGTGTTCTTCCTATGTCTTCCTCTAAGAGTTTTATAGCGTCCAGTCTTAAATTTAGGTCTTTAATCCATTTTGAGTTTATTTTTGTGTATGGTGTTAGGGAGTGCTCTAATTTCATTCTTTTACATGTAGCTATCCAGTTTTCCCAGCACCACTTATTGAAGAGACTGTCTTTTCTCCAGTGTATATCCTTGCCTCCTTTGTAATAGATTAGTTGACCATAGGTGCATGGGTTTATCTCTGGGCTTTCTATCCTGTTCTATTGATCTATATTTGTTTTTGTGCCAGTACCATACTGTCTTGAATACTGTACCTTTGTAGTATAGTCTAAAGTCAGGGAGTACGATTCCTCCAGATCCCTTTTTTTCCCTCAAGACTGCTTTGGCTATTCGGGGTCTTTTGTGTCTCCATACAAATTTTAAGATTTTTTGTTGTAGTTCTGTAAAAAATGCAAAAAATGCCATTGGTAATTTGACAGGGATTGCATTGAATCTGTAGATTGCTTTGGGTAGTATAGTCATTTTCACAATATTGATTCTTCCAATCCAAGAACATGGTATATCTCTCCATCTGTTTCTATCATCTTTAATTTCTTTCAGCAATGTCTTATAGTTTTCTGCATACAGGTCTTTTTTCTCCCTAGGTAGGTTTATTCCTAGGTATTTTGTTCTTTTTCTTGCAATGGTAAATGGGAGTGTTTCCTTAATTTCTCTTTCAGATTTTTCATCATTAGTGTATAGGAATGCCGGAGATTTCTATGCATTAATTTTGTATCCTGCAACTTTACCAAATTCATTGATTAGCTGTAGTAGTTTTCTCATGGCATCTTTAGGATTATCCATGTATAGTATCATTTCATCTCCACAAACAGTGATAGTTTTACTTCTTCTTTTCCAATTTGTATTCCTCTTATTTCTTTTTCTTCTCTGATTGCCGTGGCTAGGACTTCCAAAACTATGTTGAATAATAGTGGCGAGAGTGGACATCCTTGGCTTGTTCCTGATCTTAGAGGAAATGCTTTCAGTTTTTCACCATTGACAACGATGTTTGCCATGGGTTTGTCGTATATGGCCTTCATTATGTTGAGGTAGGTTCCCTCTCTGCCCACCTTCTGGAGAGTATTTATCATAAATGGATGTTGAATTTTGTCAGAAGCTTTTTCTGCATCTATTGAGATGATCATATGGTTTTTATCCTTCAGTTGTTAATATGGTATATCACATTGATTGATTTGTGTATATTAAAGAATCCTTGCAACCCTGGGATAAATCCCACTTGATCATGGTGTATGATCCTTTTAATGTGTTGTTGGGTTCTGTTTGCTAGTGTTTTGTTGAGGATTTTTGCATCTATATTCATCAGTGATATTGGTCTGTAATTTTCTTTTTTTGTAATATCTTTGTCTGGTTTTGGTATCAGGGTGATGGTGGCCTCATAGAATGAGTTTGGGAGTGTTCCTTCCTCTGCAGTGTTTTGGAAAAGTTTGAGAAGGATGGGTGTTAGCTCGTCTCTAAATGTTAGATAGAATTCACCTGTGAAGCCATCTGGTCCTGGACTTTTGTTTGTTGGAAGATTTTTAATCACAGTTTTAATTTCATTACTTGTGAATGGTCTGTTCATATTTTCTATTTCTTCCTGGTTCAGTCTTGGAAGGTTACCTTTCTAAGAATTTGTCCATTTCTTCCAGGTTGTCCATTTTATTGGCATAGAGTTGCTTGTAGTAGTCTGTTAGGATGCTTTGTATTTCTGCGGTGTCTGTTGTAACTTCTCCTTTTTCATTTCTGATTTTATTGATTTGAGTTGTCTCCCTCTTTTTCTTGATGAGTCTGGCTAATGGTTTATCAATTTTGTTTATTATCTCAAAGAACCAGCTTTTAGGGTTTTTTTGTTTTTTGAATTTTTGAATTTTATTTTTTTTATACAGCATGTTCTTATTAGTTATCCATTTTATACATATTAGTGTATATATGTCAATCCCAATCTCCCAATTCATCACACCACCACCACCACCCCACCACTTTCCCCCCTTGGTGTCCATACTTTTGTTCTCTACATCTGTGTCTCTATTTCTGCCCTGCAAACTGAGAACCAGCTTTTAGTTTTATTGATCTTTGCTATTGTTTTCTTTGTTTCTATTTCATTTATTTCTGCTCTGATCTTTGATTCCTTTCCTTCTGTAACTTTCAGTTTTGTTTGTTCTTTCTCTAGTTTCTTCAGGTGAAAAGTTTGATTGTTTATGTGAGATTTTTCTTGTTTCTTGAGGTAGGCTTGTATTGCTATAAATTTCCCTCTTAGAACTGCTTTTGCTGCAACCCATAGGTTTTGGATCATTGTGTTTTCATTGTCATTTGTCTCTAGGTATGTTTTGGTTTCCTTTTTGATTTCTTCAGTGATCTCTTGGTTATTTAGTAACATATTGTTTAGCCTCATGTGTTTGTGTTTTTTACGTTTTTTTCCCTGTAATTGATTTCTAATCTCACAGCGTTGTGGTCAGAAAAGATGCTTGATATGACTTCAATTTTCTTAAATTTACTGAGGCTTGATTTGTGACCCAAGATGTACTCTATCCTGGAGAATGTTCCATGTGCACTTGAGAAGAAAGTGTAATCTGCTGCTTTGGGATGGAATATCCTATAAATATCAATTAAATCTGTCTGGTCTATTGTGTCATTTAAAGCTTGTGATTCCTTATTAATTTTCATTTTGAATGATCTGTCCATTGGTATAAGTGAGGTGTTAAAGTCCCCTACTATTATTGTGTTACTTTCGATTTCCTCTTCTATAGCTGTTAGCATTTGCCTTATATATTGAGGTGCTCCTATGTTGAGCACGTATATATTTATACTTGTTATATCTTCTTCTTGGATTGATCCCTTGATCATTGTGTAGTGTCCTTCCTTGTCTCTCATAACATTCTTTATTTTAAAGTCTATTTTGTCTGATATGAGTATTGCTACTCCAGATTGCTTTTGATTTCCATTTGCATGGAATATCTTTTTCATCCCCTCACTTTTAGTCTGTATGTGTTCCTAGGTCTGAAGTGGGTCTCTTGTAGACAGCATATATATGAGTCTTGTTTTTGTATCCATTCAGGGAGCCCACGTCTTTTGCCTAGGGCATTTAATCCATTCACGTTTAAGGTAATTATCAATATGTATGTTCCTATTACCATTTTCTTAATTGTTATTGGTTTGTTTTTGTAGGCCCTTTTCTTCTCTTGTGTTTCCCACTTAGAGAAGTTCCTTTAGCATTTGTTGTAGAGCTGGTTTGGTGGTGCTGAATTCTCTTAGCTTTTGCTTGTCTGTAAAGCTTTTGATTTCTCCGTCTGAATGAGATCCTTGCCGGGTAGAGTAATCTTGGTTGTAGGTTCTTCCCTTTTATCAGTTTAAATATATCATGCCACTCCCTTATGGCTTGTAGAGTTTCTGCTGAGAAATCAGCTATTAACCTTATGGGAGTTCCCTTGCATGTTATTTGTCGTATTTCCCTTGTTGCTTTCAATAGTTTTTCTTTGTCTTTAGTTTTTGTCAATTTGATTACTATGCGTCTTGGTGTGTTTCTTCTTGGGTTTATCCTGCCTGGGACTCTGTGCACTTCCTGGACTTGGGTGACTATTTCCTTTCCCATGTTATGGAAGTTTTTGACTATAATCTCTTCAAATATTTTCTCAGGTCATTTCTCTCTCTCTTCTCCTTCTGGGACCCCTATAATGTGAATGTTGTTGGGTTTAATGTTGTCCCAGCAGTCTCTTAGGTTGTCTTCATTTCTTTATATTCTTTTTTCTTTATTCTGCTCCACAGCAGTGAATTCCACCATTCTGTCTTCCAGATCACTTATCTGTTCTTCTGCCTCAGTTATTTTGCTATATATTCCTTCTAGTGTATTTTTCATTTCGGTTATTGTATTGTTCATCTCTGTTTGTCCTTTAATTCTTCTAGGTATTTGTTCTTTAATTCTTCTAGGTCTTTTTTAAACATTTCTTGTATCTTCTATATCTTTGCCTCCATTCTTTTTCTGAGGTCCTTACTATCATTACTCTGAATTCTTTTTCTGGAAGATTGCCTATCTCCACTTCATTTAGTTGTTTTTCTGGGGTTTTATCTTGTTCCTTCATCTGGTACAAAGTCCTCTGCCTTTTCATTTTCTCTTTCTGTGAATGTGGTTTTCCTTCCACAGGCTGCAGAACTGTAGTTCTTGCTTCTGCTGTCTGCCCTCTGGTGGATGAGGCTATCTAAGAGGCTTGTGCAAGCTTCCTCATGGGAGGGACTAGTGATGAGTAGAGCTGGGTGTTGCTCTGGTGGGCAGAGATCAGTCAAACTTTAATCTGCTTGTCCGCTGATGGGTAGGGCTGGGTTCCCTCCCTGTTGGGTGTTTGGCCTGAGGCGACCCAGCACTGGAGCCTACGTGGCTCTTTGGTGGGGCTAATGGCAGACTCTGGGAGGGCTCACGCCAAGGAGTACTTCCCAGAACTTCTGCTGCCAGTGTCCTTGTCCCCACGGTGAGACACAGCCACCCCCCGCCTCTGCTGGAGAGCCTCCGACACTAGCAGGTAGGTCTGGTTCAGTCTCCTGTGGGGTCACTGCTCCTTCCCTTGAGTCCCGATGCGCACACTACTTTGTGTGTGCCCTCCAAGAGTGGAGTCTCTTTCCCCCAGTCCTGTCAAAGTCCTGCAATCAAATCCCTCTAGCCTTTAAAGTCTGATTCTCTAGGAATTCCTCCTCCCATTGACACACCCCCAGGTTGGGAAGCCTGACCTGGGGCTCATAACCTTCACTCCAGTGGGTAGACTTCTGTGGTATAATTGTTCTCCAGTTTGTGAGTCACCCACCCAGCAGTTATGGGATTTGATTTTACTGTGATTGCGCCCCTCCTGCCGTCTCATTGTGGCTTCTCCTTTGTCTTTGGATGTGGGGTATCTTTTTTGGTGAGTTCCAGTGTCTTCCTCTTGATAATTGTTCAGCAGTTAGTTGTGATTCTGGTACTCTCGCAAGAGGGAGTCCTGAGATCCTTTTAGGCAGGGACTTTGTAACCTTTGATCTTGCTGTATCCACAGAACCTGTGTCTGGAACAAAGCAGTGTATGATACTGTATTAAATTATATCAAGGAACTATAGTGAGCATGGAGGAAAATAAAGGCCCAATATCCATTGATGGAGATAAGTACTTACTTTGGGTTGGTAGTTTCATTGACAACCTCACCTTTTATGAGCTGTGAAAAAGCTGAAATAAATCTCCTTCCCTCTATATAGTTTGAAGATTATATTCCAAAAATATGAAATGCAGTGGTAGAAGCTGTTTGAACTGGAGCTCTTCAGCAATTGTCCAGTACTGCTTCATTGCTTTTGTTTACCTTGTGTTTGAAACTTTTTTTTCAGGCAAGTGGCTATGTGCCTCCTTTTATTTTGCTAATAAAAGTTATTAAATTCTTGAAGTGCCTTTTTGTATTTGTTTTAGTTGAGAGTTCAACTCAAAATAACATCTGCTTGGAGACCAGGGATGGCCGGTATATTTTTATACTGACACATCAACAAGCCTTTATTGAATCTAATTGAATCTAATAGTTCCAGGCCCTATACTAGGACTAGAGACACAAAAATAAACAAAACAAGGTTTCCCCACCTTGCTCTATATGCTTTTAAGAGCCACGTACTAATTTATAGTAACCTTAACAATTAGCTCTTCTCGAGTCCTATGTGCCAGGCAGTATGCTATGTACTTTTTATACTGTATCCTATTTTAGGCTTCCAGTAATCCTGAGATAGATGCTATTAGTGGGGGACACTGAAATGTACTTCTCAGATCCCCTTCAGGAACGAGGGACATACTACCCCAGCAGCCAGGAGTGTTGCCCACAGACAGCCATAGCTATCAGATGTCAGACCCCTTCTGGCATTGCCTAATGTCACACCCCTTCCCCAGGAGGCAGATATCTGTCTACAAATTGTTGGAAGGCCCAGCCCTCTCACCTCAAGTTGGGACAGTTCTGATGGATCATCACATCCCCAAAACAACCTGCATTCCATTAAGACTGCATTGCAGCTCGACTTCTCCCTCTGCCCCATCTTCCCTTCTCTCTCACAAGTCATGATCCAAAGAGCATTCCCTAATAAATATGCACACTAATCATGTAAGAGTCTTCTTTCTGGAGAACCCAACATGTGACACTATTCACATTTTTTTTTGATGAGAAAATAGGCTTAGAGAGGTTAAGTAGCTTACCCAAGTTTGAGCTGCAGAAGTTCTATATAGAGATATAAATAAAGTATTGTGGCAACAGAGGAGGACTTGGGAAAGGTTTTCTACAAGGGTTGGCATTTGAGTTACAGCATGACTTTGCAGAGAATAAAGACCATTTTCAGCCGAGGGAACTGCATGAGTGTGAATGTGTGGGAATGTGAGAGGGGAACTACAAGTAGCCCCAACTGGCTGCACTCAAGGGTCTTTAAACCAAGCACTAAAGGAGCGATCTCAACTGACCCCAAGGGCTCCAGGTTAGTACTGGTTCGACATTTATCACATCACAGATCCAGAACCACTTTCTTTTTCCACAGTCCATTTACAGTGTAAAGAAGATTTTGAAAAAGTCCCTCAAAAAGAATGGTAGAATTAGAAAAATCACCATTTTGCAACCTGTAATAAAATAACTGAATCAGGCAATAATATCAGTAGATAATATTCGTTGATAAGTTGATCAGTAACTTTATGATGAAAGGATTGAGCTCGTACCATCTGAACCCACTGATCAATCCTTGTATCATTAAAAGTGGGATAACCAAATATTGTGTGACCCCCTCACTTCACCAGGCTCATCAGACATGTTGGACAGTTATATTGGTGTCTCCCAGTGAACTGTGCCTCCTGGTATTCAAGCCCTTATATAGTTCCCTCCCAAAAGAAGATGGCCAAGGATGGTAGTGTCAGTTCCAGTCCCAACCCTTTAGAAGCTTGCAGCATTTTCTTTCACCTTCCTGGAATGTAGCTGCGGGGGAGTAAGGAAGATTGGGCTATCCTACAGAGGGAAGCCATACGGAAAGGCCCTGGTGGACGAGATCCTGGAGAGAGAGGCCTTGATGGAAATAAATGTAGTGCCTCAGCCAACAGCTCCAAGGCCCTGGTTATGTGAGAAGCCTTCTTGGACCTTCCAGCACAGCAAATCTGCCAGCTCAGTTAACCTCATGAGTGACTCCAGACAACAACACAGGGAGAAGAACCACCCAGACCCAGAAAATTATGAAAAATAGTAAATCTTCATTTTAAGTCAGTAAGTTTTGGGGCCCTTTGTCACACTACAAAGGATCATCTTCAATTTGAGTAGCATCATGACTTTACTGTTAGAGAACTACGCCAGCTGCTATGTTCATGAACAGTCTCATACTTCAGTGTCCTCAGGTCCTGTAGCAGAACTTCACATGGGTGAGAGACAGAGAATTGAAGGAACTTAAACCCAAAAGGCTTGTCTGATAAATCTGCACCTGAATAGTTGCTATCATAAATAACTATGCCTCCATAATTTTGCCACACAATACACAATTCAGACATGAATTATCAAAGTCACTATCTACTTAGTATTTGGAGCGCTATAGAGGGATGGGCTGCTGTCCTGGACTTTCTGCCATCGGTGACATGTGAAAAGCACTGTGGGATCATGCATTTGACAGGGCATGTTATATGCACCCAAAACTGGGGAGAGAGATGCTGTGCATTTACTAGGTACTTTGTATCTTTTAAACATTTAGTTTTGTAACAACTCAAGGTAGATACTCATTTTGCAGATGAGGAAACTGAGGTGAGAGAACTTGCCAAGGTCACACAGCTAATAGGTGGAAGAGCCTGTATTCAATGTAAGCAATTTGACTATTGTAGATTGATTGTATTAGTGACCTTAATTGTTCACATCTCTCTGTATCCACGTCTTTTGCCAAGTGCCTATCATTAAAAGTAGAATGTATTCCTCCCTCCTCGATTCTGAGTTACACCACGCAACTTGCTTTTTGGTCAAGCAAATATTAGCAGATAGGACATATGCAGAGACTTGAAAACGACTTGTCCCTCTGCCATGACCAAGAGAACATGTTGAAGGACATAAGAAACAGAACCAGTTTGCTCCGGTCATCTCCATGGAAGTCATTCTCGATCATCCCAACCCTAGACAAATGAGTGAGACTAGCAAAGGTTAGAGGCCAGCCTAACCGTCCCTCAGCTGACTGCAGATACACAAGTGAGGAGTGAGCCCAGGGGAGATCAGCCAAGGCCTGATTAGCTCAATTCCCCAGACTTGTAAAATAAATCGATGTTCTTGTATACTACTGAGTTTTTGTGGTTGTTACATAGCATGATTATAGCAAAAGTAATTGATACAGTGGCTCTGAAGACCATTCTGCTAATGACTACTTATACTGCTTTTCAGATTGTTCAAGTTTTAGGTGACTGATGCGTAAGTAGATACATTCAGCAAAGAGTTAGAAATTTGAGAATAGAGTTTGTAAGAGGCATTGAGGGTAGTAAAATATACTTGAGAATCATTTTCAAATAAGTGATATTGGGACTTCCCTGGTTGTCCAGTGGGTAAGACTCCACACTCCCAATGCAGGGGGCCTGGGTTCGATCCCTGATCAGGGCACTACAGGCGTCCCCAACCCCTGGGCCATGGACCAGTACCGGTCCGCGGCCTGTTAGGAACTGGGCCCCACAGCAGGAGGTGAGCAGCGGGCGAGCGAGTGAAGCTTCATCTGCCGCCCCCCATAGTTCACGTTACCGCCTGAACCCCCCGTTTCTCGCATTACCGCCTGAACCTTACCCCCCAATTTTGTGGAAAAATTGTTTTCCACAGAACCGGTCCCTGGTGCCAAAAAGTTTGTGGACCACTGGGGAACTAGATCCCACATGCATGCTGCAACTAACAGTCTGCATGCCACAACTAAGACTCGGCACAGACTAAATAAATAAATATTTTTAAAAAAAATTTTAAAAATAATAAAAAAGTAAAAGAAAGCAGCCGCATAGCACAGGGAGATCAGCCCAGTGCTTTGTGACCACCTAGAAGGGTGGGATAGGGAGGGTGGGAGGGAGGGAGATGCAAGAGGGAGGGGATATGGGAACATATGTATATGTATTGCTGATTCACTTTGTTATAAAGCAGAAACTAACACACAATTGTAAAAAAATTATACTCCAATAAAGATGTTAAAAAAATAAATAAAAGAAGTGATATTCAGGGAATTCCCTGGTGGTCCAGTGGTTAGGATTCCTGCTCTCACTGCCAAGGACGTGGGTTCAATCCCTGGTCAGGGAACTAAGATGCCACAAGCCGTGCAGCACAGCCAAAAAAAAAAAAAAAAAAAAAAGACATGATGTTGAAAGCAAGGGAGTAAACGAGCTCTCTAAATAAGAGGATATGTATTTACAAAGGTAGAACAGATTTATCATTTAACATCCAGAAAGAGAAGCCACAGTAGGCAGATATGCAGAGAGGAAAACAATGGGTGGAAAGCAGCACCATGCAACTTGAAGGAGGGAAGTTTCAGGATATAGTTGTCACTGAGAAAGTCATTGGACTTTCTAACTGGAAATTTACTTGTGACTTCTGACAGAAGCATAGGTTTTGGAATCAGACACATGTGGGCTTGAATTCTGACACTTAATAGTTGTATGTACTCAGGAACATTAATTTGTTTGTAAACACATTTAGCCTAGTGTCTGACACTTCCTAAGAACTCAAACTTAGTAGGGATTAGTAGTGGTTGTGTTAATAGTTTTGAATGATAGCCCATTTTTTTCCCCTAGAGAAACAGGAGGTAAGGGGGCAGGGCACAACCTTTAGAAGAATGACACAGCCCAAGGACATGACATAAACTGATTAGAAGCAAATAGGTCCAAGAGGGCAGACAAGTCAACTTCCACTAGATCTTGAGCCTCAGTATATGCTCATTGTAACACATCAGCAAGCTAAATGACACACCCACAGGCGCCATGACAGTCCCAAGGCTGACCATAAAGGTCAAGAAGTGGGTCGTGGGCCCAATTTCTGGAAATCCCCACCCCTTCCCCAAAATAGCTGGAATACTCCTCCCACTCATTAGCCTATGAAATTACCCACCCCTATAAAAACTGACAACCCCCATACCCTGGTGCCTTTCTCACCTTCTGAGACAACCCACACTCTCTATGGAGTGTGTTTCTCCATAAACAAATCTTCTTACCTATCACTTTGTCTCACTCGGAATTCTTTCTGTGACATCAAGAACCTGAGCTTCATTAAGTCCTGAGACCAGGTGCGTCATCTCAGTTAAAATACTGTGGGTTCAAGTCCCAAACTGGGTTTTGGCTGGGTTTGAGTCCCAGCACATGGGTTCAAGTCCCAATCTGAGTTACACGGCAGCTTCTTCCTAATCTCCTTACTCACAATCCTTCAAAATGGTAACTAGTATATTCAAACTGATCATCTTCCTTTGAGACTTAAGGGAGTAGCTTCAAAACACACGGAAATTGCATCTTTCTGATAAAATTAACTGCATATAATATTCCAAAGTTAGTTATGAAAATAGTAATGATTGCTAATAAGCCATATAAGAGAAAAAAAAATTTTTGAGCCAGGTGGTAACAGTAAAAGCCAGAGATTTGAAAAGTAAAGAGGGTAAATACTGAAGTGGAAGCAAGGAGTGAAACAGAGCAGGGCCCTGTGCAGCCCTCCCGGTATAAACCCTTTCTATGTCCCCTGTTTCTTGTTTGTAGGAAATAGGCTTCATTCAGCCTCCTAGACCTTCTCTGTATTCCAAAGGGCAGACTCAAACAGTTGCTAACCAGGGAAATGAGGGAACGCAAAAACAAAGGAGGAGCAGTCAAGAAACAATAGTGCAGGGGCTTCCCTGGTGGTGCAGTGGTTAAGAATCCGCCTGCCAATGCAGGGGACACGGGTTCCAGACTTGGTCCGGGAAGATCCCACATGCCACAGAGCAACTAAGCCTGTGCGCCACAACTACTGAAGCCCACACGCCTAGAGCCTGTGCTCCACAAGAGAAGCCACCACAGTGAGAAGCCCGCGCACCGCAATGAAGAGTAGCGCCCCCTGCCGCTCACCGCAACAGGTGAAAGCCCGTGCGCAGCAACGAAGACCCAACACAGCCAAAAATAAATTAATTAATAAATTTTTTAAAAAAACAACAGTGCAGAATGGGGTGAGATCCTGGTTCCTCCTGGGGGATGTGCATAACAATTTGATACATATCTCTGAGTTCTTCTACAGGAACTAAGATCCCCACCCAGGTGGAAGATGGTAACTTGAGGCTGAGCATAAGCACTGGACCCCAGACCAATTGGAACCAGAAGGCTGATGACTGAGATTCCTGGAATACCACCCTGTTACCTCACCACCAACCAATTAAAGGAGGGTTACACATCCGGCAGCCCTGCCCCCAAGTTTTGCCTATAAAGATGTCTCCCTGAAACCTACTGGGGGAGTTGGGATGTTTTGAACACTAGCTTCCCTGGACTCATTGTCTGGCGCCTTACAGTAAATGCTGCACTTTCCTTCACCACGACCTGGTGTCAGTAGATTGGCTTTACTGTGCACAGGCAAGGGGACCCAAGTTTGTTTCAGTAACAAGAGTGTAGACCAATCAAGAACTTTGTCAGTAAGTATGATACTGGCACAAAAATAAATATAGATCACAAATATAGAAATATTGATCAATGGAACAGGATAGAAAGCCCAGAAATAAACCCATGCACCTAGGTGTAATCTACGCTAAAGGAGGCAAGACTATACAATGGAGGAAAGACAGTCTCTTCAATAAATGGTGCTGGGAAAACTGGACAGCTACATGTAAAAAAATGAAATTAGAACATTCTTTAACACCATACACAAAAATAAACTCAAAATGGATTAAAGATCTAAATGTAAGATGGTATACTATAAAACTCTCAGAGGAAAACACAGGCAGAACACTTTTATTAAAAAAATAAATTTATTTATTTATTTTTGGCTGCATTGGGTCTTCGTTGCTGTGTGACGGTTTTCTCTAGTTGTGGCAAGCAGGGGCTACTCTTCGTTGCGGTGCACAGGCTACTCATTGCGGTGGCTTCTCTTGTTGTGCAGCATGGGCTCTAGGCACGCAGGCCTCAGTAGTTGTGGCTCACGGGCTCTAGAGCGCAGGCTCAGTAGTTGTGGCACACAGGCTTAGTTGCTCCGTGGCATGTGGGATCTTCCCAGACTAGGGCTCAAACCCATGTCCCCTGCACTGGCAGGCAGATTCTTAACCACTGAGCCACCAGGGAAGTCCCAGGCAGAACACTCTTTGACATAAATCTCACGAATATCTTTTCAATCCGTCTCCTAGAGTAATGGAAATAAAAACAAAAATAAACAAATAGGACCTACTTAAACTCAAAAGCTTTTGCACAGCAAAGGAAACCATAAACAAAAAGAAAAGACAACCCACAGAATGGGAGAAAATATTTGCAAACAACCTGACCGACAAGGGATTAATCTCCAAAATTTACAAACAGCTCATGCAGCTCAATATCAAAAAAGCAAACAACCCCAAAAAAAATGGGCAGGCAGAAGACCTAAAAAGACATGTCTCTGAAGAAGACATACAGATGACCAAGAGGCACATGAAACGATGCTCAACATAGCTAATTATTTAGAGCAATGCAAATCAAAACTATGAGATATCACCTCACACCAGTCAGAATGGCTATCATCAAAAAGTCTACAACAGGGCTTCCCTGGTGGTGCAGTGGTTAAGAATCCGTCTGCCAATGCAGGGGACACAGGTTTGAGCCCTGGTCTGGGAAGGTCCCACATGCCTCGGAGCAACTAAGCCCGTGCACCACAACTACTGAGCCTGCCCTCTAGAGCCCGCGAGCCACAATTACTGAGCCCGCGTGCCACAACTACTGAAGCCTGCATGCCTAGAGCCCATGCTCTGCAACAGGAGGAGCCACCGCAATGAGAAGCCTGCGCACCACAACAAAGAGTGGCCCCCGCTTGCTGCAACTAGAGAAAAGCCCACGCGCAGCAACAAAGACCCAATGCAGCCGAAAATAAAATAAAAATAAAAGTCTACAACAATAAATGCTGGAGAGGGTGTGAAGAAAAGGCAGCTCTCCTACAGTGTTGGTGGGAATGTACATTGGTACAGCCACTATGGAGAACAGTATGGAGGTTCCTTCAAAAACTAAAAACAGCTACCGTATGATCCAGAAATCCCACTCCTGGGCATATATCTGGAGAAAAACATTGTTCAAAAGGATACATGCACCCCATTGTTCATTGCAGTGCTGTTTACAATAGCCAAGATGTAGAAGCAGCCTAAATGTCCATCAATATGTGAATGGATAAAGAAAATGTGGATAAATTCCAATATACAATGGAATATTACTCAGCCATTAAAAAGAAAGAAATAATGCCATTTGCAGCAACATGGATGGACCTGGAGATTATCATACTAAGTGAAGGAAGTCAGACAAAGACATATATCATATATGATATCACTTATATGCAGAATCTTTAAAAAATGATACAAATGAACTTATTTACAAAACAGAAAGAAACCCAGACTTAGAGAACGAACTTATGGTTACCAGGGGGGAAGGGTGGAGGGAGGGATAAATTAGGAGTTTAACATATGCACACTACTATATATAAAATAGGTAACCAACAGGGAACTACTGTATAACACAGGGAACTATACTCAATTATTTTGTAATAAACTACAAGGGAAAAGAATCTGAAAAAAATAGATATATCGATATATGTATGTATAACTGAATCACTTTGCTGTACACCTGAAACTAACACAAGATTATAAATCAACTATACCTCAATAAAAAAAATATGGTGTGGCAAATTGGTCTAGGAAATACTAACTTCCCTCATCTTCTCCCTCCCAATAAGGGAAAATTTAGCAAGAGTGAAGGCAGGGTAAGGTGCAAGTGAAAAGGGGAAGTTTGAGAAAGTCTATGGTGTGGATACTTAAATTTGTTTGTTTTGTTATTGGCCATGATGTGGTGCGTGTGGCATCTTGGTCCCCGACCAGGGATCAAACCCGTGCCCCGTGCAGTGAAAGCGTTGAGTCCTAACCACTGGACCGTCAGGGAAGTCCCACTACTTAATTTTAAAATGTACTGAGGCGTATTACAATGGATTACCATTTCAGCCATAAAAAAGAATGAAATGTTGCCATTTGCAGCAACATGGATGGACTTGGAGGGTATTAGGCTAAGTGAAATAAGTCAGACAGAAAAATACAAATACTGTACGATATCACTTATGTGTGGAATCTAAAAAATACAACAAACTAATGAATATAACAAAAGAGAAGCAGACTCACAGATGCAGAGAACTAGTGGTTACCAGTGGGTAGAGGGAGTGGGGGGCAATATAAGGGTCAGGGATTAAGAGATGCAAATTATTAGGTATAAAATAAGCTACAAGGATATACTGTACAACATGGGGAATATAGCCAATATTTTGTAATAACTATAAATGGAGTATAACCTTTAAGAATTGTGAATCACTATATTGTACACCTGTAACTTACATAATGTTGTACCTCAACTACACTTCAATTAAAAATTTTTTTAATTAAAAAACAATGTACTGAGGGAAGTGAAAGGGCATGAAAAGTACCCTGAATGGATAAATAAATTCATGGGTGAAGAGAGGAAGTCAGAGAGGGAAACAGAAGGGCTTCTCCTTTCTCTAATGCAGAAAGATGCCAAATATTAAGAGGTGGCAACAGAAGGAAGACAAAGAAGCTTATGCCTTCTCAATCTTAACAAAAGAGGGGTAAGACTATTTACTGCAACCAAGGGAAAGGCAAGGTTTGAAAGAGCTGGTGTGGTAGTATGTTATCCTGACGAATTGACAAAGGAAGGATCACTGAAGATTTCACTAAACTCTGGGAGCTAAATTGATGCAAAAATAAGTATCTTATGATTACCATGTAACGGTATATAGATATTGTTAGTCTTCCCATCTTCACTTTTTAAGTTCAGTGATTCTAAATGGTTCTGAAATTCTATGCCTTCTTAAACTACATTTTAAAACTGCAAGCAGTTTAGTAATAGTTCAGGATATATGAGTATCGGAGTATATACTTCTTAATTAACCTGAATCCATAATTTTGCAATGCAAAATCATAACCTTTCTGAGCAATGGAGTCATTGACAGGATCAAGGGAGATTAAATCTTTTAAACTTGGGGGTAGGGTTGGTAACAACTGCTTTTTGACCCGAATTTTTTTTTTTTTTTTGGCCTCACAGTACGTGGGATCTTAGTTCCCTGACCAGGGATTGAACCTATGCCCCCTGCAGTGGAAGTGCAGAGTCCTAACCACTGGACTACCAGGAAATGCCCTTTTTGAAAAATTTCAAACCTATTGGAAGTTCCAAGAATAGGGTGAACCCCTATATTCGCCAATTATTTTTTTACTTAACCTTTTTAAAAATCAAAGTACAGTTGATGTATAACATTATATGTTACAGGTGTACAATATAGTGATTCACAATTTTTAAAGGTTGTACTCCATTTATAGTTATTTTAACATATTGACTATATTCCCTGTGCTGTACAATATACCCTTGTAGCTTATTTTATACCTAATAGTCTGCATCTCTTAATCCCCTCCCCCTGTATTGCCCCTCACCCCTTCCCTCTACCCACTTGTAACCACTAGTTTGTTCTCTGCATCTGTGAGTCGGCTTCTCTTTTGTTTTATTCCCTAGTTTGTTGTATTTTTTAGATTCCACATATAAATGATATCATACAGTATTTGTATTTCTCTTTCTTATTTCATTTAGCCTAATACCATCCAAGTCCATCCATGTTGCTGCAAATGACAACATTTCATTCTTTTTATGGCTGAGTGTATATATATATATATACACACACACACACACACACACACACATTTCACATCTTGTTTATCCATTCATCTGCAGATGGGCACTTAGGTTGATTCCATGTCTTGGCAATTATAAATAATGCTGTTATGAACATTGGGGTGCATGTATCTTTTCGAATTCGTGTTTTCATATTTTTTGGATATACACCCAGGAATGGAACGGCTGGGTCATACAGTAGTTCTATTTTCAGTTTTTTGAGAAACCTCCATACTGTTTTCCACAGTGGCTGCACCAATTTACATTCCCGCCAAGAGTGTACAAGGGTTCCCTTTTCTCCACATCCTGGCCAACATTTGTTATTTGTTTCCTTTTTAATGATAGCCATTGTGACAGATGTGAGGTGACATGTCATTGTGGTTTTGATTTGATTCACCAATTATTAACACTTGCCACCTCTTTGCACTCTCTCTCCCTGCTTTATCTCTCACATATGTTTATTTCATATAGCATGACTTTAACCCTAAAAACTTTACCATGTATTTCCTACCAAGGTCATTCCCTCACATTACTACAGTAGTTATCACACTCAAGAAATTTAACATTGATACATTACTATTATCTAATATATACTCCCTATCCAAATTTCCCCAACTGTCTCAGTATCACTCCTTATAAATTATTTCCTCCAATCCAGGATCACACATTACATTTTGTTGTCATGTTCTCTTAAACTTCATCAGTCTTTTTTTGTCTTTCATAACACTAACTTTTTGAAGAGTCCAGGAAAGCTGTTCTGTATAATGTGCCTTTTTTAAACAATTATCACAATTCCCCCGCAACTCGCCTCATGATTAGATTCAGATTAAATATTTTTGGCAGCCCTCTTACAAAGATGTGTCGTTAAAAGTTACACATTTTGAAAAGGAGAAAGAGAATAAAGGACTACATCATCAAGTGCCAAATTATGTTAAGTATAATATATGTAACAATACACATAACTATCATAATCTTATGATCAAGTATGGCAGACACACAGATTTTCAGACCACTCTTCAAGAAAGCACTCATTACCCAGATGAGAGGAGAGTGCTTGGCTGATAGCATCTTGCTATTAGTCCCTCCAGTGTCAATATGAGGTCACTCTCTTTTCCAGGTAGCCACTAGTCAGTGACAGTACAAGAGCCTAGCCATTTCTGCCCAATGCAAGACTTCTCTAATGGACAATCTTAGCTCCAGATCTTTCCACGGAGCTGGCAGAAACTGTCAGGTCAGCATTATGATCTGATAACTCCTGCTCAGTCCTGCTTCCTCCCATTTTCTTTCACTGATGTTACTTCCCAAGAAATCATTTGTACTTCTAACTCCATCTCAGTGTCTGTGTCCTGGAAAACCCAACCTGAAACATTCTCGTTTAAGAGATGAAAAACCTGGAGACAGAGAACTCTAAGTGCTGTTCCAACTCATAGCTGGAAGATGACTTATCTACTAGGATTTGAACAGAAGCAAACTGACTCCAGAGTCCAAAAACTAATCACCTTCATGTTATAAATCAATGTAGTATTCTTAAAATATTGTAGGCTCTCACTATCCCTTAACTGCAATTTTCCTATTTCTCAGCTTAAGTATTTCGAAGAAAATCATCCTCAGAGAAACCATATCTTTTATTTGACACCTGTTAACACATACGCCAACTTTCAGCTGAGAGTCTGTGGGACTGCTAATAATCCTTTATGTACTATTTTGTTATGTATTTTGATGATTATAATGTAAAAAAAATTATATAAACCTTTAGAGACCAGTATTTTTTTTTTTTTTTTTTTTTAGGCTGCCCTGCACGGCATGCAGAACTTCCCCAACCAGGGATTGAACCCACGCCCCAGTAGGAGCAAGGAGTCTTAAGCACTGGATCACCAGTGAAGTCCAAGACCAGTATTCTTTACCATATTATATATCCCAATGACAGATGCTATTAATGAATCTGATAGTAATACTATAATCTGTTTTAAAGTAATTCAGTGGGAGAAAATATGGTGAATAAGAACAGTGGTATAAAGTTGCAATGACTTTAGTTGGAGTCCCATATCTGCTACTTCTTTGCTGTACGACTTTGGGCAAACCACCTGACCTAAGTCATAGGGTTGTAATTTGGATTAAATATAAGTAATGCGGGATTTCCCTGGTGGTGTAGTGGTTAAGAATCTGCCCGCCAATGCAGGGGACATGGGTTCGAGCCCTGGTCCAGGAAGATCCCACATGCCGCAGAGCAACTAAGCCCGTGCGCCACAACTACAGAACCTGTGCACTAGAGCCCACGAGCCACAACTATTGAGCCCGTGTGCCACAACTACTGAAGCCCGCATGCCTAGAGCCTGTGCTCCACAACAAAGAGAAGCCACTGCAACGAGAAACCTGCACACTGCAACAAAGAGTAGCCCCCGCTCGCTGCAACTAGAGAAAACCTGCGCACAGCAACGAAGACCCAGCATAGCCAAAACTAACTAACTAAATAAATTTATTTTAAAAAAATATATATATATATGTAAGTAATGCCCTTAGTTGAGTGGCTGAAACATCATAAATATGTAATAAATGGCAAGCACTATTAAAAACGAATCTTTTTTGATTATCTCCTAAATGCCAGGCATTACACTGATCTCTGGTAATACAAGACAGATCAGTAATATCATTCAATCCTTGAAGAGGATTATAGATAATCATGAGAAAGAAGAAAACTAAAAACTATTTTTTTTAAAAATTCAAATAGATTCTAATAGCTGACTATTTCATTTCACTAAATACCAAAACTTTAAATACTATACCAAATGACTTCTTATTTTGCATACTTCTGATTAAGGAATAACAAGACATTAACATTAACAAACTTTATACCCTTCACCCTTAATATCTATCAAATAAATACATCCCAGTTATACATTTTTAAATCATTTTTATTGAACTAATTTTAATAACACTGTTTTAGCTGGTGGCAGTTGCCCCAAACCAAAACAAAGCCATTGTGAATGCTATTCAACATTCTCAAAGTAATCCAGTTTGTTTTTGTACTTGGAATATAGTTAAACTTTTGACATCACATAAGCAAGCAAATAGCAGTGCATATTATATTATTCAAAAAGACTTTATGCATTTCATTTAAAAAATCATTTTGCAAGAGGCTTCAGCTTTATCAACAATCTCATTGACACATTCTATACTCCATGCTCTCAAAATAAAAAGTGCCCTAAAACTAACCCTAAGTTTTTTACTGATATTAATGAATACTATTCAGGGTTATAGGAACTGAAATTTAACATTTTACAGTGTAAGAGGCAATAAATTACTAATATCTGTTGACACAAATTCCACTCAGACTAAATACACCATTGATACACTCAAAAAGACATTTTGTAAATATTAATATGCTAGTTTATATGCTGCAGTGCAAAAGAAGTGACACCCTAAAAGTTTCCTGAGCTTTAGGAGATTAACAACATTTTTCTGACTACTACTCTCCATTTAAAATAGGCTCTTTATTATATGAAGCCATGTCAAAACTATACAATTAAATTAGGTTTTTGGAGAACTGAAAAGATTGGTCAGAATTATGGTGGCTTAGGGTAATGAAAAAGTTTTCAAAGCAAAAGTATTTACAAAGCTACAAAGGATACTATGGATTTACATGTAGTATAAAGATCAAAGATAACCTACTGATTACCAAATGATCACAATTATTCCTTCTTTTTTCAAAAATATTACACTGAAAGACTTTATGATAAGTTATCTAGCATTAAATATACCAACCTGTAGAATATTATACATTTTGACACATTCTTCCATAATGCCCAGTAAGAAGGAATAAAAGATATTAAAAATCAAGAAAATAAACATGCTTTTAGGAATGTTTTCGCATGGGAATATGTCAGCAGAAGTGAAAATGATTTCTCATCAGAACTCTCTATATCCTCAAAATTACAAAGACCGAGTTTCTACTTCAATTTTTTCTTCTGCTTGTACTACATCAGGATCAACATGAACAACCGGAGGTCGTAGGATAACTTCAGGCCCTCCACCATATATAGACTGTAGAAAATTCCATGTTTCTTCAGAAATCTGACCAGAATCTGCTCCTAAAATTAAGTATATAGAGAAAGAATAATATTTATAAACCTACATATTCATACTGCAAAAGCTTTCATAATGTACCCCCAGCATGAATACTCTAGGAATAATTGAGAACTTTTGGAACATGAATCTTCAGACTACCGGCCCATACTGTTATAAGTTGCAACTTTATGGTCTGCCTTAAAAAGTTAGAGATCCTTTTTCCTGCCTCCTATTAACAGCCTTAAAATCTTTCTTCAGATAAAAATTAAACATTGGCAATGTTTCCACTATTTGTCCTAATTCATGTATGAATTACATCATTGAGCTGGATATAAAGGTGGTATAGATGGCTAATGATGATATATTCTTAACAGTGTGACAAATTACTAACAAGTAAAGGCTTAGTAGTATTAGTCAAACTTACCTTGCCTGAGTATCACATTGCCATATTTGGTGACTGCAATTTTAGTGTTGTCAATAGGACCTGGAGGATCTAAGTCAAAAGGAAAAACAAATAATCAAAATGTATAAATGCACCAAAGAACTGCATATTTCTATGCCTGAATTAATGAAGGATATAACTGTATAATCAGATTATTTTTTAGTCAGATTATTATAGTCAGTTCTTAACTGTCTTCTTCTGAGCTTCTTCCTTTTTGGGTCTTAATTCCCCCAAAATGGAACCAGGAAAGAAGCTGAGAGAAGTTCTCTCACTACCATGCAAAATTTAATAAAAATGATTTCTTAAGTATCCATTTGGGGATTACAGGTTAAAATGCACCTTTAATGCTACAAAAGAACAATTCTTTGTAATTTAAAAAGAAATGCAATTCTTGGTTTTAGACCTTCATTAAACTAAAAATAAAAGCATTATAAAATGAAATGTTAAAATGCATCTTTTTTTTTTTTTTTTTTTTTTTTTTTTTTAAGCTGCGCCCTGCGGCTTACAGGATCTTAGTTCCCCGACCAGGGACTGAACCGAGGCCCTCAGCAGTGAAAGTGCAGAATCCTAAACACTGGACTGCCAGCGAATTCCCAAAGTGCATCCTTTTTTTAATTTAAGGAAAGAAACCTTGTTTTCACCCTGGATACAAAAGTACAGTGCATGTTCATTATCAAAAACTTTAAAAAAACAAAAAGGCACAAGAAGCAAAAAGATACTGTTATCCTGCTACAGAAAGACCGGCAAACTGTTCTAGTACCTTTGAGGTCTTTCTGCCTTTGCATATGTTTGCCTTTTTCTTTTTTTAAACAAAAGTTTCCAACTATGCATACTGCATTATAACCTTTTTCATATATCAAGAACATCTTATTTTTAAATTTTAAACACTGTTACACAAATAATTTTTAAAGTCCACATAGTATCCCATTGTAATGGATAAACTATAGTTTAACCAATCTTATTGTTGGAAGGATTTTTTTTTTTAATTTTCAATGTTAAGATCACAGACTAACTTTTATTCAGTTATTTTATATCTGCTATGAATATGCTATAATCCATGAGAATTTTTAAAAAATTAAAAATAACCAATATATAAACTAGAATGTACGTTTTTTTCTCTCTTGTTCAGTAGTGTAATCCCAAGTGCATGTAGATATTCAAAAAACATTTGTTAAATAAACAAAATATCTGCAAAGAATTTCGTCTTTCAGTTAAACACTTACCTCCATCCTTACCCTTCACAAAACTTTCCCATTCTCTAAACCATTGCATACTGATGCAATAAAAAGTAGCTGGAGAATCCTCCTCTTGGAATGCTCTGTTGAGCTATAGAGGGAAAAAAATTAGTCATCTAAAATCTAGAACTTGCTTTGTAGCAGAACAATACAACCATTCTACTTCAGCATCTGATAAGGCCAATTCTTCACACACAAAGAATGTGACTTGTTGATGCTAAGTTAACAATACTAGGATACATGGTAACACCTAATAAACATTCTAGGTTATATCTCAAAGTTTATCAAGTATACACAAAAGGGGCATAATGATTGGATAAGTGAGAATGGTCAAGATAAAGTCTTCAAAGCAATAAATACTCCACATATTTATTAAAAATCTGATGTGTAAATCTTATTTAAACATACCATACCCACTGTCTACATCTTACTTCCATTCACTTAAGATACTGGTAGACATGTTGCTATTACAAACAGAATGTTGAAACGAAAAGTTCTGTACATGTTATTTCACAGACAATAAACATATATATAGGACTTCCCTGGTGGCGCAGTGGTTAAGAATCCGCCTGCCAATGCAGAGGACACGGGTTCGATCGCTGGTCAGGGAAGATTCCACATGCCGCGGAGCAGCTGAGCCCGTGTGCCCCAACTACTGAGCCTGCGCTCTAGAGCCCGTGAGACACAACTACTGAAGCCCGCGAGCCACAACTACTGAAGCCTGCGTGCCTAGAGCCTGTACTCCGCAACAAAAGAAGCCACTACAACGAAGAGTGGCCCCCGCTTGCCGCAAATAGAGAAAGCCCAGGCACAGCAACAAAGACCCAATGCAGCTGAAGATAAATAAATAAATATTTTAAAAAACAACAACAACATATATATAGGATAAATTCTCAAAAGTGGTGGGACAGTCCTTGAAGACGTTCCACTTTCTCCTCTAGTCCCAAGGCCCAAGAAATGGGTATGTGACTCAAACTAGGCAAAACTCCTAGAAATGGAAATCTTCAGAGGAGTAACTTAATGATTGGAATGGAATCATTCCAATGTCAATTTTGTTAGCTACACAGGAATACCTTGGTTCCTGAATTTCTGGAGGTCTGGTTATTCAATTTTTCTTTTCAATAAATTTCTTTTTTTGCTTAAGCTAGCCAATCTGACTTCTATGACTTTCAATTAAAAAACCGAACTGGGGAGTTCCCCAGTGGCCTAGTGGTTAGGATTCCGGGCTTTCACTGCCCTGGCCCGGCTTCAATCCCTGGTCACGGAACTGAGATCCCGCAAGCCATGCAGCTCAGCCAAAACAAAACAAACAAAAAACCAAACAAACAAAAAAACACCAAAAAAACAAGACGAAACCAAAAACTAAACTGACAGAAAAACTGGCATAAAAAGAGGGGAACAGAGGCTTCCCTGGTGGCGCAGTGGTTAAGAATCCGTCTGCCAATGCAGGGGACACAGGTTCGAGCCCTGGTCCGGGAAGATCCCACATGCCACGGAGCAAATAAGCCCATGCACCACAACTACTTCGTGCGCCACAACTACTTAAGCCCGCGTGTCTAGAGCCCGTGCTCTGCAACAAGAGAAGCCGCTGCAATGATAAGACTGTGCACCACAACAAAGAGTAGCCCCCGCCGTCCGCAACTAGAGAAAAGCCCTTGCAGCAACGAAGACCCAACGTAGCCAAAAATAAAATAAATTAAATTAATTAATTAAAAAAAAAAAAGAGGAACAGCAACAGAGCCTGAGGAAAATGAAGGGTATTTGAAAATTATCTAATTGTAATAGTGTGAAAAGACAGTGAGACTCCTGAAGATATTTCATGCTGGGTAACTAAATGCCCACGGTACATACTTCCTATGGACAAAAACAGTTAAGTTCAGCTCATTTCTCCCCTACGATCAAATCTAATCCAAACCCTGCCATTGTCCCCAGAGATCCTTATAATAATAGCTCAGAAGTACCTCTGTGATCTGGCCCCATGATTTGACTTCATCTTCTAGTACTTTCCTCCTCATTTATTCACTTGTGGTCACACAAACCTCTTTGTTATTCCCAAAATCAAGCAGATACATTCCTGTCTCTCAAAGCCTTTGCATGGGTATCCCTTCTTTTTACAGATATTTGAGTACCTCCCTCACCTCCTTCAAGTCTTTGCTTAAATGTCACCTTTTCAATGAGGCCGATCTTGATCACACTGTTTATAACTGCACCTGACTCCTCCCCTCATCACTATACTCCTGATCCTCTTATCCTGTTAGATATCTTCCTTCACCATAGAACTCATTACCTTTTGATATATAATATATTTGTTATTTATTAAATGTAAGCTCTTTGAGGGCAAGGATCTTTCTGGGACACAAGGTAGCTGCTTCCACAGAACAATGAAAGACAATGAATAATGTTGTGATTGCCTCTGATGAAATCAAGGCACGTTTGTCTCCAGGTAAAGAATTAAAGTTTGGACTTCCTGTGATGTACAACTTATCCTTAGAGAACTGAGATTTCTGAAATGTAACGTTAGACTGATTCTGTCAGATGAATCCGTTTCATTCACAGCATTACCAGGTTTGGACACTTTCAGGACTTTCTTTCTCTCTGGCATTAGGACATTTCTTCCTTATGTGTCTAGGTGGGGGCTTTTGAAAACTGAGTTAAGTATAATCACCCCAGTTATTTAAAGACATCTGTTTCTCTCTAGTTCTCAGAAATTAAACTGTTGCTCTCAAAGGAGTTCCACCTCTCTACTCTCTTCTAAAATACCTATTAGAAAAACATTGGATTCTGTATCTATCCAACGTGTCAAAACTTTTGTTTTCCACCTGTTTATCCTTGTGCTTCATTTTAGGAGAAACCCTTCACTAGATCTTTCAGTACACTAATATGCTCTCCAGCAGTATTTATTCTGCCATTCAGTCAACCCATCTATTGAGTTTTGTTTTGTTTTTAGGATACAATATGCTTATGCATCTCTCTGAGAATCAATCATTTATTTTAAGGCATAACTTAGGAAGACACAATTCTTTCTAGGTATTACAAGCTATCTAAGGTTAACGCCTTCTTTAACCAACCCAAGGGTCCACATTCACTGCTCAATCCAAGCAGACACCTTCGTGCTTGCTGCTTAGTACAATGCAGGAGGTAGAGTGCTGAGATCACTATTAGTATCTGCCACTTCCAAGCTTAAAGCCTGTGTGGTCATTTCCCATGACGTTGGTTCGCTTCTTCAAACTGATCCTATCTGCTTTCTCAATTTTTCAGAAACTCCACTGAATTTCCAGTCTAGCAAGGGCACCTATTTTTGTACTCTAGTGTTCTGTTTTTTAAATTTTTTTTGTGGCATGCGGGATCCCAGTTCCCTGACTAGAGATGGAACCCAGGCCGCCTGCCTGCAATGGGAGCTCAGAGTCTTAACCACTGGACCGCCACGTAAGTCCTGTTATTTTTTTATACTAAGACATTGCTTTTTTTCTTTTTTTCAAAGGGGTGGTGGTAGAATAAGGCAAAAAAAAAAACCTAGTGCTGTGGAATAATTATAGACTTGCATTTTATAAAACAGCTTCATTAAAGTATAATCCACACAGTGTTAGTGTAAAGTTCAATGGTTTTCAGTAAGTTTATAATTGTGCAGCCATCAACACAATCCAGTTTAAAACACTTCTGACACTCCAAAAACTCCCCTGTGCCAGTTTACAATCAGTCACTTCCTCTCAGCCCCAGGAAACCACTGACCTACTTTGTGTGTTTTTTTTTTTTAATTAATTAATTAATTTGGTTGCACTGGGTCTTCGTTGTGGCTCAAGGGCTCCTTAGTTGCAGCTCACAGGCTCCTTAGTTGTGGCAGGTGAACTCTTAGCTCCGGCATACATGTGGGATCTAGTTCCTTGACCAGGGATCAAACCCAGGCCCCCTGCATCAGGAGCACAGAGTCATCCAATGTGCCACCAGGGAAGTCCCTATCCTTTTTTTTAGATATTTCATATAAGTGGAATTAGACATTACATATTCGTTTTTGTCTTGTTCCTTTCACTTGGCATAATGTTCCTAAGATTCACCATATTGCTGCATGCATCAGTAGTTCTACCTTTTTTACGCTTAGTAGTATACCACAGCTTTTTAATCTATTTGCCACCTGATAGACATCAATTTCCAGCTTGGGGCAATTATGAGCAATTCTGCTCATGAACAGGGTTTTGCAGACATAAGTGTTCATTCTCTGGAGTAAATACCTAGGAGTGAGATTGCTGAGTCATGTGCTAAGTGTTTGTTTAACCTATACGAAATTGTCAAACTGGTTGTCATCTGGCATGTGACACCACATGCCCACCAACAGTGTTTATATGAGAATTCTAGTTGCTCTACATTTTTGTCAGAACTTGATATTGTCCACTTCTTTATTTTAGCCATTCTAAGAAGTGTGTAATGGTATCTCACTGTGGCTTTAATTTGCATTTTACTGATGACTACTGAGAGTGTGTACCTTTTCATGTGCTTATCACTCATATCTTAAGGATAATGTATATTAAAATATTTTCTTATTTTTAAATTGGAATATCTATCTTCTTGAGTTGTACGAATTCTTTATATAATCTTACATAATCTGGATATATACAAGCCCCTTGATGATAAATGATTTACAAATGCTTAGAACTGGATTTGGGCCTACCTTCCTAACCTACAGTGTTTCTTCCAGTATCACCGTTTGTTGGTCTTACTGAATGTCTCATTTCCTGAGATGACATCCCATATCACCTCTGATTACGTAACTAATTTTACACAAAATAAATGAAGCAATGGGCTCACATCCATAGAATTCACTGACTTTACCATATGGCATCACCTAAAAGTTGCTGGCCTACTGAATACTGTTTTTGTGCCTGGGTGGCAAAACACTGTGGGGTTGGTACTATCCTATAGGATGTAGTATATGCCCCAAACTAGAAACAACCCTATGGTGCTGTAAAGGAAGTAGGAGAGTTTATCTATTACTACCTACTGACACAAAAGCTTTTTTGCTTCTAATTATCACAACTTTGGTCTCTACTAGTTTAGAGGTATTAGGTTCCAAAGGGACACAACAATGATTTTACTGGACTGGAAGATGAGACACTCCTCTGGCCATTTTGGGTTCCTCATGTCACTGAACCAAGAGGCAAAGCGGGTAGGGCTATATAAAAAGTAGAATAAAATGACTACTACACAACAGAAACAAGGAGAACTATGTCTGAAAATCAGGTTATACCCACTGTATTAGTTTCAGAGGGGGGCTATAGCAAATCACCACAAACTTGGTGGCTGAAACCAGATTATTTTTTCTCTCAAAGTTCTGGAGGTCAGAAGTCCAAACCAAGGTGTAGGCATGGCCGTGCTTCTTGTGGAGAAGAAGGGGAGATTTAGGGGAGATTCGGTTCCTTGCCTCTTCAACCTTCTGCTTTGTGAGTGTATATTCCAATCTCTGTCTTCTGTCTCCATATGGCTTTCACCTCTTCTCTCTGTGTATCTCTCCTCTGTGCATCTCTTTATAAGGGCACTTATCATTAGACTTAGGGTCCATGCAGATAATCCAGGTTGATCTTGTCTCAAGGTCCTTAATTATATATAAAAAGACCCTTTTCATAAATAAAGTCAATTCACAGGGATTAGGACACGGAAACACCTTTTTTGGGGACCAGCATTCAATCCACTATAAGCACCATTCAGTATTTCCATATCCACAGATTAAAAGTTCATAGACAACTAGAGAAATCTAACACAGGCAAGACTACAAAGAGCTCAGACTCTTCAGGAACGAAGGTCTGGGTTACTTTATCAGGTAAATAACCAGCTGAAGTGCTGGCTGAGAAAACAGAGAATATGGAATGGGTAGTTATAAGCTGTAGACACATATTTCTTCCTTCCCCCATGCACTGGGTTGGCCAAAAAGTTCATTCGGTTTTAAGTAGAACTAAAAGACACCTTTTTCATTTTCCCCAAGAATTTTATTGAACAATGTATTCACTAACCCAACGAACTTTTTGGCCAACCCAATATATATTTGTAAATATTCCTAAATTTGTGAAAAATTACTAATTTATTTTTCCTTTCATTCCTCTATTTCATATAAGGTATGTTGTTGGTGGTTAATCTTATGGTTTATTCTTTAGATTGCAGAATATAAAAGGGAGATTATGACTAAACTGACTGAACTAAATATGAATGATCATCATCCAGAAATGGATAACTAACTGATGGGACTTTGGGTTTCCCAAGTTTAGGGAAAGGATAAATGCTGCATCTATTAGTACATGAGCTAGCTGCATCATGTTAGGCAGAAACATGATACTATTGCTACTGTTGTTGCTGACGTATGAATGCATGACAAGGGGGGCAAACTATACTGTATTTATTGTCTGTTAATGCATCATTTCCATTCATTCTTACACTCTCTTCTATGAAAAGAGAAGACTTCATTTTCCAGGATCACTTGCCAGTAGTGCTCCAGATCAGTCACTGCCAATGATATATGCAATATATGGAAGGCACAAGAAAAAGAGAAATTTCCCCCACATCCTCTGGTGGTAGTTGCGGCAGGACTGAGGCCTCCACAGATGGCACAAGTAGGGTTTTGCCACCACTTCCAAGCATCTTCCCAAGAATCCCTCACTCGGTGCCACAGGCAGCTAACATCTTTAACAGCAGCATCCTCAGGATAACCCACCAGGGTCCTGAGATTAGCGGCTTATCAAGTCTATCAAGTTTCTGAGCATTCTCCTGAGACTTGCCAGTGGTAAGCAACACAGGTAATTTCCAGAAGCTTTGTGCAATTAAAAAATTCTTTTTAGCTTTGGAACAATCTCAAACTTACAGGAAAACTCCAGTAAAATACGAAGAAATTTTCTTTTCCTAGACTATTTCAGAGTAAGTTGCTAAACACACAAGGACTCTTTCCTACACATTTAACACAAATGATGAAAATGTGGAAATTAACATCGATATAATACTAGCACCTAATCCTCAGACTCCATCAAGTTTTTCTAATTGATCCAATAATGTTGTTTATAGCCAAAAGATCCAGTTCAGAATCACTTGTTGGGACTTCCCTAGCGATCCAGCGGTTAAGACTCCACGCTTCCATTGCAGGGGGTGTGGATTTGATCCCTGGTCGGGGAACTAGGATGCCACATGCCGCTCGGCCGAAAAAACAAACACAAGCAAGAATCACTTGTTGCATGTAACTTCATATTTCCTTTAAGGTGGCACAGTTCCTCAGTCCTGACTTTCACGATCTTGACAATTTTGAAGATTACAAGCCAGTTGTTTTATAAAATGTCCCCCAATTTGGGTCTGCCAGGCTTTCCTCATTTGAAACTCAGGTTATGCACTGTCTACCAAACAAGAGATGCTGTGTTCTTCTCATTGTATCCTATCCTAGCACATGATTTTGATATATTCTACTGCTACTGATGTTCACTTTAATGACTTCATTGAGTTGGTTGCCAGACTCTTCTTGCTTAGTCTTTTCTCTTCGAAATTAATACGTATTTTGTGGGGAATAAGCTGGAACTATGTTAATATTCCATTCCGCATCAGTCTTTCAATTTATTCACTTATTATAACAGTATGAACACAATATCTCCTATTTTGTTTAATGCATTATAATACCATTATAATTTATTTTGAAGCATAAATTGTCCCAAATTTGGCAAGTAAAAGTCCCTTCAAGCTGGCTTCTGTGTACTTTTGATATTTCCCCATCATTCTTCAAAAACTTCTTTAATTTCTGGAACAGTAAGAAATTCCAAGCTCATCTTGTAATTCCCCTGCCCCGGCCCTGAAAGCAGCCATTTCTCCAAGGAGGGCTGGTTCCTTTTACTAGAGAAAGTTGTTTAGAAGCCAAGATCCAAAGAGAGCCAGGTATGCTCAATCCTACTGGAGTTAATACTGCTTCCAGGCCTTTTCAGTGCCAGAGTTAGGAAATTAACTTAGGTACATCATTTATTTCTATATATGTGTACACATACACACATTTATACCTCTATATGTATATATGTATCTATCACAGTGAGTTCACAAAGCTGCCTACAATTTTAATCCAATAACAAAGAGTCCATTTTAGTTTCCTCTCTTTCGATATCTGTAACTCCCTTATCTGACAAATAAGAAATCTGGCTCTCATTACACTCATATTATCTGATCAATCCTACCCATGGAATCAATCCCTCAATTTTACCACCACCACTAAGCTGTGCCGCCTCACACAGCAATCTCCAGCCAACACGGGCATCCACTGCTACGTTGCCTGGGCTCCAACATCCTTGACCAGGCCCACACCACTACACAGAAGCTTTCTTTACCTTGTCTGGGCTCTGAGACCCCACTTGAGCCGCTGTCCCCACTCCTACCTCCAGTATGGCAGCCTTCCAGATTTCCTGAAAGTCAGCTATGATCTTCTTGATCTTCACTACCCAGTCTTTTTAGTAGTTATTTAACTCTTTCATTGCCTGTATTCCTATTCTACTCAAAATACTTAGAATGGCTTCTGTTGATCAAATCCTAACGTATGGGACTTCCCTGGTGGTCCAGTGGTTAAGACGCCATGCTCCCAATGCAGCGGGGCCAGGTTCAATCCCTGGTCAGGGAACTAGATCCCACATGCATGCCACAACTAAGAGCTCGTATGCCGCAGCTAAAGATCCTGCACGCAGCAATGAAGGTCCTGTGTGCTGCAACTAAGATCCGGTGCAGCCAAATTAATAAATAAATATATTTTTTAAAAACCCTAATGGATATAGTCATTAGCCATTTATTTAAGCATTCGTGGAATGAACTACTTTTAATATTCAACTAAAATTTGCCTCCTTATATTTAGAAAGCAAAGGAGGCTCAAGCACAATAAATCAATCCACACCTGTAGTATCTTCCTGTGTATGTGAAAATTTCTTTACTTTACGCAAAGGCACACACACACACACACAAAACACCCCTATATCTATGAAAAGAAGCCTGTGGCCACAACATGGAATGTACTGTTCATCTATAATATCTGCTCAATTAACTTCTCCCCTTCTTTTACTAAAAGAATCTCAATCTTCCCTTATAGAATTATCCCTCCACCAATATAATTTCAATAGAAATATCAATGAACATGCCTCTCAGGTGACTCAAACCCTAGTAGTATTCTCTACTAGGAATCGAATAATAAATAAATGGTTGGAGCTGTATTACTGACAGCAGCACTTTCAAGAAACTTATTTCTTGCTACCTGGACAAATGGAACTATACTAGTCTTTGTCCATAAAACCTGGTTATTCAGCTCTTCCTATTGATTCTGTGATCAGACTTTCTGTTGCTTGCAAACAAGAAATGCCTCACAACATACTCACTTTATGGGAACTAGGTATAAGTATAGAGAGTCCCCCAAAACAATATTATATTTCACAAAGGGGTGGAAGTAAAGAATGCAATCTGAGTAAATGCTTTCAGAAAAACCACTAACTTAAGGAAACTTATAATTTACCATTTCAATAAGGAGATTTCTGGCCAGTGCCAATACATGAAACAAAATTTATTACCAATCCATGAAAACAAAAACCTCCAAAAGAAGAACTTAACTCACTAGAACTATAGTCACCTGACTGGGGTCTCTCACTGTTATGAGCCCATGAGACTTAAAATGTATTACAACTCTTTCATCCAATCATTTCACTAACATCGTTCCTCTAATTGTCAGTTCTTTATTCTAGATCATTTTTATAATTTGAAAAGCATCAATTTTTTACCCGAATAAAAATTTCCAATTCAATTTTTCTTCTTTTTTCAATTTTCTCCACCTCAATCTGGCAAGTGTGACAAATGTACAGATGGTTGACGGCTGGTCCTCCTCCATACCTAATGCATGAAGAATTTAATAAGTATGATAATCTGGAAGTAAGCTGATGTTCTAGGAAATGTGTCCAAGTTTTAGTAAAATGGAAAAACCAAATTATCATAAGGACCTGATTTTATGTTTTTCAGGGTCGCTGATTTTATCAGTTTATTGACTTACTGATTCATCTGTATTTCAACTTTCCCTTACAGCTACTTTTGTTACAAAATATGTTTGTTGCAACAACATAAAGTAAAAGAAGTGGCCGTCAAAAGTTAGCATACAACATATAAATCTTAAGTTATACACAGCCACAGTTTTAATCAAGTTTTAATTAGACGAAGGCTTCCCCTGGCCACTAAGTAAGAATTCATAGAATGAATTATTGTCAATATTTAAGAAAAAATATTTAAGAAAAATATCACGGCATACTTTTAGAGATACAGATTATCAGAACATAAAACTTAGAATTAGTTATCTAGACTAGGGCCACACTAGCCACAAAAGTCTCTCTACTCAGAGTGAATAAATGAAGAAGGGAATATTCCACATAAGCAACATACAGCACAGGGAGCATACAGAAAATAATCCAATCTCCTTTTAACGAATTTCACAAACTGATTTCCATAATACCATATTGTCTGATTTAAAAAACAAACCTGCTATATAGGTTATCCCAAATGTTCTGAGGCAGCATCAATACCAGGTCTTCAATATAACTAGCTTTTCGTGGAGGAACACCTAAAAAAGTTTAAATGGGTCTGTCTCATTCTTAAATTCCTTTATATTACTTTTAACTGATTAATCACTGGCATTTTTTCCAATCATTATTCTTAAAAACTCTCCCCAAAAGGTTAAAAATTAAGTATATGTTCCTAAAGATGAACATATTTCTTGAAATAGAGAAAAATAAGTTAACCAAGATGTTCAAGTCCTTAACTTACATAAATCTTTACTAAGCCTTGACTGTGTATTGGGGCAAGCCAGAGATAAATCAGAGACAATCTTTCCTTCATGGAGCTTATGAGCTAGCAGTAGAAATGAAGAATTTATATGAATAACCATAATAAAAGGCAGGCACAGACAAATGCCATAAAAGGATTATAGGGAGATTTGGAACCAGAAGAGACTTAAGTTCGTAGCTCAAGTAGGGAAATAATAAGAGAAAAATTCACATACAGAAATATTTTCAAGGTTTAGATTTCTAAATCCAATACGGGACATTTCTACTATCTCTTGTGGTTTCACCGCAAAAATAATTAATTAATGAGAATATCAAGTCTTCAACCATGAAATTTAATTAAGGTGTCACACTAAGGTTGTCATGGGAACACGCACTAACACAGTCAGTCACAAAGGCATAAATTACATTTAGCAAAAAACTGCATGAGGTTTTTTTTGTTAAGCTCCGAGTACATTTTCATAGTTAGGAAAAGAGTCAGCTATTCATTTAGACAAAAGGAGTAAGAGCCACGGATACAGTTGGAGCTGCATGTCTCTCAGCTGAGAAAAATGATGGGCAATAGAAGTGTTCACTGCACCATAATTACCTGTTTATGCATCTGTCTTTACTATGAAATTAAAGCTATGCAAATAGAAATAGTGTTTCTGGTATTTTCAGGCTCTAGCACAGGGTTTGGAACAGGTACTCAGTAAATATCTGTTCTATGAAAAGGCTACAGATTGCCTATAATTAGAAGAAAAAGCTAATTTCTGAAACCATAGCAAAATAAACACATTTAAGTTGGAATGTAGATGGGGAAATGGAAAATAAACGGAAGAGGAAAATTCTTGGCTCTTTCCTTATTTGTAAATTATTTAACAGCAAATCCCTACCACTACTTTCCATTACAGAGTTTCTTACCTCCATGAATACAGAGAAAATCATTATTTGAAATAGGGCCAGGTTCAGCAAAGGTCTTAAATTTATTTAGCCACTGTCGAGAAATATAAAACTGAAGGAGACTTGGTTCCATTATGTTCAACAAATTTGATATCCTCCGCCTCTCTTTTTGTGCTTCTTCACTGCTCTTCCTATTAAGGGACAGTGATTCATTACATTCAATATGCATTTTACTCCATTAGATTAGTAAGTGGATTTTTCCGCTCACTTATTAGACTTAGCACACACATTAACACAGTCATCCCTCTATATCCGTGGGGGATTGGTTCCAGGACCCTTGCAAATACCAAAATCTGTGGATGCTTAAGTCCCTATATAAAATGGTGTAGCATTTGCATATAACCTATGCACAGCCTCTCATATACTTTAAATCATCTCTAGATTACTTATAATACCTAAAAAATGTAAATGCTATGCAAACACTAGTAAATACAGCATAAGTGGTATGTAGATAGTACTGGTGTGCAATGTTAAGTTTTGCTTTTTGGAACTTTCTGGAATCATTTTCCCCCCAATATTTTCAATATGCTGTTGGTTGAATCCTCGGATGTGGAACCGATGGATATGGAGGGTGGACTGAACTGTGAATCTTGTTAGGTCTTGAAAATTATTCATGAGAAATATACTTTGTTCCACCTTGCCCCCACTACATTACACACTCTAGGGGTGATACTATATCTTAACTACTAGTATCAACATTATTGCTAGAGAACAGACATTCAAATGATTGTTAATAAGATCTAAACAGTTAATTTGCTTTCCTGTTTTAGTAGTTATTACAATCTTTTAGAAGATACTAAAAGGTACCAAGGATTTATTTTTATATTAATACCTCCTTTTTTTAAAAATTTTTATTTTGGCCATGCTGCGTGGCATGCAGAACTTCCCCAACCAGGGATTGAACCCATGCCCCCTGCATTGGAAGCGCGGAGTCTTAACCACTGGACCATCAGGGAAGTCCAATACCTCCTTTATTAGCTATGTTAGGAGAAAATATGGTTCTTAATTCCTACTGTCAGTGCCTAATTTTTTAAATTAAAACCAGTCTTTCTAAAACAAAATATATTCCTTTGCTCTTCAACTAAATGACTTAACATTCTCTTAACAAAAGATCATTCTGCATGCAACCTTTCACTTTTACTCACATAATGAAATGAGAGTAAAACAATTTCTAATCTTTACTCAGAAATCCACTTTGAAAGTCTTAGAAGTCACTGTTAACCTCAACATGAGATGTTCTGTCATATTTGTCAAAACAGCCTATCCAGGAGAGTTATTTCCTCACCTGTAGAAGAGAACATAAGCTTCTGCATTTTGTACAGTAGATTCTGAAACTTCAGTGACACTTTGGTCATCAAATTCATACCAGAGATTATTTAAATTGTTTCGGCAGTAGGCAATATAGTGTCCACCTGAATTTAAGCAGAAAAAATTTAAGTAATTTCAGTAATAAAAAGATACAGCAAGAACTATCTTCGTATTCTTTTCCAGTAGGTACCCTTACCACCACCACTTGAGGAAATGAAAATCAGGACAGAGAACGTAATCTTAAAAACCCAGTGTAAAAACAATCATGTTAAAGTCCTTATTATTTAGCTTTACATAAAACATAATTTCCAGTATTTTAAACTTCAGAGTAAAATTATTCAATTTCCTAAAATTTGACATGTTTTTAATAACCAAAATAAAATAATTATAAAAATCGACTTTCATACTCTTTTCTTTTGTTCAATCAGGTCTTGTTTAAGAGATCAATTCAGATGTTTCTTTTTTTTTAAATCTAAAAACATATGTTAAACTTGGATACTTACTACTTGCAGTTCCATGGTGACAAATGACTGACAGAAGATCATAGGTAACAATTTGAGCTGGACTATCTTTAGCAAGAAATGGCTGAAGATCCAGGCCTTCCAGTGGAAATGAAACATGGGTACTGATTTTGGTGGAAAACATCAGTTCGTGTCTGAATCTTTTAAGATGGATGCACAAAATCTTTTTAAAAGAGAAACATAGGATTATTTAAAATTCTACTGTTTCATATGCTACATAAAAGAGTCTATTAAATATACATATTGTCAAGATTAAACATTATCCTGCAATTCTGATAACCTGATTCCAGAGATGTTAAAATGTGGAAATGATGAAACATGGTACTTCCTAAGTTCATAGCTACTGGCTTCTCCAATTTTACATTTTATACCTGCAAGACCCTACAGTATCTGATTAAACTGTGTTCAACACAGTTTTACTGCTAAGGGCACTTACTTGGTATGCAACTCAGTATTTTAAAAATGGATAATCTTAATAGGGTATACACAGCCACTGGTCAATAGAACCATTCCATTCTTCAACCAAAGCTAAAGAATTTACTACACCATGTTATATTAATGCCTTACCTATCACATAAAATAAATTAAATTGTGATAAAGCCCATACCTCAGGAAACTTTTGTACTTTACAAAACTTTACTCCATTCCTCAATCTAAGGGGTGAAAAGAGAAAACCAATTTTAATAAACCTGTTTCCCATACAAATCTACAAAACCTTTAGTATTTTCAAATATACAGCAAAATCTTTTAGAAAATGCAGAAATAAAGGTATCAGACTAAAAATGCTTACTACTGAATTATACGCTACCAATCAAAAAAATACTAATAAAACACTGGAACCGCTTATTGTAAAAAAATTATTAATTAAGACATCAGTAATAAAAATTTAGAGTTGTATAATTCTTTGATGAAAATCTTCTACTATCTATGGCCTGGCTATGCCTTTATAACATTCAGATATCATGTAAAACTGGGTAAAATAAAATTCCAATTTCATAGAATTGGTTGGTCAGGTCAATATATTACAACCTTTATTCCTAAATGTGAAAACAAATAACTTAAAATAGAGTGGTTATTATTAATAATCAAAAAAATTTTTTTTTCGGCCACACCACGCGGCTTGTAAGATCTTAGTTCCCCAACCAGCGATCGAACCCAGGCCCTTGGCAGTGAGAGCGCAGAGTCCTAACCACTGGACTGCCAGGGAATTACCAATAATCAATATTAATTTATACTTGACAGATCTCTACTTTGGATTCTGGGGTAGATGCAAGTTCTTTTCCATCTTCACTATTATCTCTTCCCTAGTTGGCACGGTTTTTCCAAGAAAGATTCCCCCTCTGGGCCAACTCCGTCTTCAGCTATCAGCTGTGGCTTCAAGGACAAACTGAAAATAAATACTTTCCAATTCATTAGAGGTGTATTTTTTTCTAGAAAGTACAAGGCAGCTTTTCTTCCTTATTGACCTAACAATACACTATTCCTTTTTGTGATGAAGAAGACCAACAGCTGCAGATCAACATTTCCCTGGGTTTTTGACAAAAGCCAGAAGTTTGTATTATGAAGACTCTATTAATAGATCTTATTCGGAGGCCATTATTTTTCTATCAGAGAGATTCAGAAAAATTTTCCAGTTCCCTCTACCTCAGACATATTTGCTTTCAATTCTCCATTTACTTTTCTTTTCTAACTCATCAACAAGAAGCCTTAAAAGCCTAAACTTATTACAAGATAGAAAAAGGCAGGTAGTAGTAGATATAAAGAAATAAAATCATAAAAAATCATGTCTTTTTTATTCGGCCCTCATACAGCAGGTAACATTAGACATGGTATAACCTTTCTGAATTTTACATAAACTTGAAACTATGTACCTTTACAGTCACTTTCACTTCCTAAATCTAGCCTGTTAAGGTGGTAAATCAGAAAAGAATATTGTGTTATTTATGATGACAGAATTAACCTATGTAATAAAAATGTATGTTATATATGCTAGTATATATTTACAACATATTTGGAAAATATTTTATGCAAAATTACATACTTACTTTATATCTTAAAATACACTGTCACATCTTAGCTATTTGTTAACCTTTTAACCTCAGATTTGTTTTACAGAACAACCAGTCATTTTTTACTAGGACAAAGCTTACTGGCCTTTGTATTTTTCTAAATAAAACGGAAAATTAACCCTACATGCCCAATTCAAATTACCAAGAAAAATACCATTTAAAATACAAAACATGCAATTGAAAGCATTGCCAATGACACTTACTTTTTGCATTTTTCACAACTGTACATATTGTCACCTGAAAACAAAACAGATCTGGTCATTCCTCTCAAACTAAAAGCAAGTTATTTGCTTTTCTGCAATTCTTTGAGCTTGCAATGCTGAACCCATAGAATAGTAACACAAGGCTCACATTTTTTAGTCTCTGCTCGAGTCAGCACGTTTACCACGCCTATAACACCCTTTACCTGCTCTTTTTTCAACCTTGAAGGCGTATCTCAAATAACATCCTGTACACCTATTCACTCAACAAAATTTACTGACTGCTTATTATATGTCCAAGCAAGGGGCTGGACACACAAAAATAGTGAAGGCTTGGATCTTAAATACTACGGAGAAATTCAGACTAATCCAGATATACAAGTAAGTTTTTTATATTTTGGTTGAATTTTCTCTTTTTTCAATCCCAGAGAAGATTTTAGACACTTCAAATATCATACTGTCTAGTACTATAGGAATTTGTATCAATTATTTCAGGATATTATTTATAGTGTTTATGTTGTCATGGTAGATACTGGCACTGTGGCAATATGGGCAAGTACTGTTTGAGCTGCCTCAAAACTCAGCTTTGGGCTTCCCTGGTGGCGCTGTGGTTAAGAATCCGCCCGTCAATGCAGCGGACACTGGTTCGAGCCCTGGTCTGGGAAGATCACACATGCCGCAGAGCAGCTAAACCCGTGCGCCACAACTACTGAGCCTGCATGCACTCTAGAGCCTGCAAGCCACAACTACTGAAGCTCGCGTGCATAGAGCCCGTGCTCCGCAACAAGAGAAGACACCGCAGTGAGAAGCCCGCACACTGCAAAGAAGAGCAGTCCCCGCCCGACGCAACTAGAGAAAGCCCGCGCACAGCAAGGAAGACCCAACACAGCCAAAAATAAATTTTAAAAAAAACTCAGCTTTTATGAATACATTCTATATTTAGTCCCACTAGTATTTTAGATCACTCACAACAGTTTAGCCATAGATGAAAACTATTTCGTATTTCTTACCTTTTAGTTCATCTCTGGCGAAGAAGGCAGCAAGACAATCTTGCAAGGTTACTATTGGACCCCAAAACCAGCTAGGGACACATGAGACAACAAACCTGAAACATTATTGATAGAAAAAAGAAAGGAAATGTTCTGCCAGTACAGCAGAAACAGCAGTTTTAACAATCAACTAATACAAAGAAAACACATACATACCTCTTCACATATTCCATGAAAAAAGCTATCCACCCTTGTGGAGCATATGCTTCGCCACATGATCCTGCTTTGACTATAGATGTTGGATGACTTGATGAATGCAGCTTAGCAAGGTCTTCCTTGCCAGGAATCGGCAAGGACAGATCTTGAAAGGTCTCGAGGGTTACAGACACCTAAAATTGTTTTGTGTTTTAAGAATGGGATGAAAATAATCCAGCACAAACATTTGAGGATTGATTTTAGATGGCAAAGATCAAAGCAAATTATAATAAGAAAAAACAAAAAAACAAACTGCTTTTTATATAGTAATAACAAAGCTAAAATAGTAATAACGAAAGCAAAATTGCTTTGTACCAGGTGCTGTTCTAAATTTAATCTTCACATAAACCTTATGAGGTAACTACTAACATCCCCATTAGTAAAGAACATTGCAGTAAAGAGGAGTATCTCACACACAGCCACTGTAGCCTGAGTTCCAAACTGTTAAGCACTACTGCATTTATTTTTGAAAATGACCTCTAGTGATAGTTTTTAAATGTAGCTTAAAAAACAAGATGCGAAACCTAAACAGCTGAAAACATTTCAGGATAATTCCATTTAAATATCTTGTACCAAAATAGCCTACATTAAGATAACCCTATTGAAAACCCTTAGATTTGACTTAATTCTAACACAATAACTGAAAACTTACTTTGGGGTTTTTTTTTTTTTTTGAGATAGTTCATTTTACATTCATCTTAATTATATTCATCACTGCACTGAAGTAAAACTGTTCTTAAGAAAACCTCTAGGAAACTCAGGAATTTAGAGGTATTATTAAAAATCTCATGATGATTTTAATTCATGCTCTTGTTTATGAACCTGATACTACTTTTATTATCTGAATCCAAACTTAACATGGGAAAATATTTACAAGCCATACAACCAAGTGGAGAAGATACATACATAGCCTTGTGCCTGTGAATAACAACAGTTTCCTACTAATTTCATCAGCCTTGGGAGAATATGCATGTGTTACAAATTCTCGTTGCTGAGCAGCGTATCTCCTTTGTATGTGACCAGAGACGAAGAACTGAGTTAATTCTTCCTGCTAAATGCATGCCTGTCCAGTGACAGGTCAAGACCCATCCTTAAATCAGTATGTTACTATTGCTTCCAACAAACAAGTTCTACTCCTAGAATCAATTTATACTTCTGGAAACACAAGAAATACATGTATAATCATCAACAACAAGGAAAAGAAATTAAACTTTCACACCATTTTGTCAGGTATTTTTTAAAAAGAGCATTTGACAGAAATTTCCTGTGTATTATAATTCTTTCATACTCACCCTATCACAAGTCAGGCACTGCACTGAACTAATGATTGTTCCATCAAATATGTCTGAAATAACACTTCGGTATTTCTTGTGCTGTTTTTTTCTCTTTGGAGATGATGCAGACTGAGCTAGGATTGAAAAACAAGTATAGAAATTTTTTTTAGAAATCAAAGTAGTTCCTTTAGCATTTTTTTCTGAAATCTTTTAACAGCAAAATTACTATGCTGAAGAAAGTTGTCAAAATACCATTCAAAAGCATTACCTAAACACACACACACACACACACACACACAAAAAAAACCCTCAAAGAGAAACTACGATGAAATAGAAAGTATTCAGCTTCCCATCTTGACTTCAACCAGAATAGTTTTGCTTTTACTTATTTGCTTTTGCTCCCAAGTAAGGCTTTATTTGAAGAAAGGATTCTATTAAGCTTTGAGAGTTCTTTATATATTTTAGATACAAGTCCTTTGTCAGCTATGCGATTTGCAAATATTTTCTTCCAATCTTATCTTTTCATTCTCTTAACAGTGTCTTTTGCCAAGAAAGATTTTAATTTTTTTCTTTTATGGACCATGCTTTTGATGTCTTTGATGTCTTTAAAGAATTCTAACACAAGGTCATGAAAACTCTTATAAGAGTTTTACAGTTTTACATTTTCTAATACTGGAACTCTCATACATAGCTGGTCGGAAAGCAAAATGATACGGCCACTCCGAAAAACAATTTCATACAACATTAAGCATAAAACTAACATAAAACCCAATAACCCCACATCCAGGTGTTTAACCTAAACAAATGAAAATTTATGTTCATACAGAAACCAGTACATAAATGTTTATAGCAACATTATTCATAATTGCCAAAAACTGGAAACAAATTCAAGTATTTGTCAGTGAGTGAATAAACAGTAGTACAGTCACACAATGAAATACTACTCAGTAATAAAAAAGAACTATTCAGACCTGCGACGTGACTGTATCTCAAATTCATTACGCTAAGTGAAAGCAGCCTGTTTCAAAAGACTATGTCTGTGTGATTCTATTTATATGACATTCTGCAAAAGGAAAAACAATAGGAATAGAGAACAGATTCACAGGGCTGGGGCTTTGGGAGGAGTAGTGGGATGGTCTGGTAGTATAAGGGAATTCTTTGGGGTACTGGAGCTGTTCTATATTCTGTTTGTGGTGATGGTAACAATCTATGCACATGTTGAAACTCAGACCCCTACACCAAAAGAGTGAATTCTGTTGTATGTAAATTTGTGCCACACACAGAGAAAAATTTTAAATCATGGTTGTGTAAAACTATGCTGTCAATTTAAAAAGCTTGAATAATATTTCATAATTAACACTTTAAACTATCAAAGCAAAGGAACCTGAATAATTGAAGCTTCTACCTTTTTTGTGTGTGGGTGCCAATCCTGGCCACAAACTGCCTGATTTCGGAGGGCTTGCTGATAAACGTGGGTTAACACCTTCACTTGACGGGAGGGTCTGTGATGTAGACAGTTCATTCGAATGGACATCAGTAATATATTCTGTAATATTTAAAATTTGTATTATTACCTTAAATAGTAAAATTATTCCACCTGTCAAATAAAGCTTTCTTCATCTGAGATTTTGAACACAATTCACATTAATAAATGTCAGGTGAAATACCTGATAGACATTAGGCTTGATAAGCAAACTAACAGTGATTTTCCCCCTAGGAATCTAATTAACATTTATAACACATTACTGCTGTAGGCAATCCAGAAAGTGTGCAAATATAAGTGTGGAAATATAAAGCCAAAGAGGATCATATTTGTCCTAACTTAGTATTTAAAAACCAAAAGCAATTTAGGGCAGTTTTTTAGAAAGCTTTAAAACTATATGGGAGAAAAAGAGATTATCCTCCCTCCCAAACTGACATAGTAAGCAAAATCTAACAAGAAATTTAGGCATAAAGTAATTATAAATTATTTTACTCTGTTATAAAAGGAAATAAAACCCTCTGTCAGAAAAAAACACCTTTTTTGGAATTAAATTATGAATCAAGAAAATATAAGCTCTATGAGAGCTATCTTGATTTGCTGTTGGATTCCTAGTACATAACATATATTCCAGGGCAAGAGACTGCTCAAAAAGTATTTGAGTGAAGAAAAGAGAATTGTACATAACAGATCCTGAAACAGAATGATTTCAGGGATTTTTCCAGATAATGCAAAATAAATGACTTTTATTACTTTCACAGAGGCATTTCTCATGATCCCAACCATGACTAAAAGCAGACCGCATAATATTGGGGGAAGAAAGAGGAGGAGACTTGCTCTAGCCTTTCAGAAGGGAATAAAGTTAATATCATCTAGGTCAGGGATTGGCAAATGTTTCCTGTAAAAGACCAGATAGTAAATATTTTAGGTTTTGCGTGTCATATATGGTCTTTGTCACATTTTTCAATCAGAAAATGTAAAAGCTCAGATCCCTGATCCAGGTCATCAATTAGTTACTAATTGTAAGAATAAACTTGCTATGGAACAATAAAGAACCAGTATGTCAAGTAATCAGGCTTAATCAGGCTTTTGATGAGGAAAGGCTAGATAGCAGATGGCTTAGTCTTTCAATACTGAAATTTCACATATCTATTGACTAAACAACTTCTAACCACATTTAAACTTCTAAACATGACATTAGTATAATCAAGGAGCCTAACACGTTTTCCTGACTAGAAGGCATTTATGCACTGCACATGGGTGAACCACAAGTATTCCTGTGGTTAAGGAAATATCCTTCTCCTCCAGAAAAAATGTGGTGTTCAAAAACGTAAGTAAATTGTTTAGTAGTTCCTACTCTTCAGTAATTACAAAAGATAAATTTTTTATGTTCCTTGTCTGCCACTTACTTTAAGATCAGATAATCTGAACCTCTGATGGTTTAATTTTATGTGCTTTGGAGAATTAAATACCACATTAAGCTAACACAAGTTAACCCTAGAAGAAATAAATGTAAAATGCAAAGCAACCTAGCTCAACTATCTTTCATTTGGCCACTTGCTCTTTCTCAAAGGAACAATGACATGTATTACGGTATAATCTATCGTAACAGGGTTCATTATAGTTAATTAAATTCCTATGCCAAACATACACCAAGTATTTCGTAGCTGATATGACTCCAATGACAGCAATCTAAATCTAACAGTCTACAATTTGGATTATTTTGCTATTTTGCAGATCTCAACCGAATCTGCTTTAAATGACATTAACTTAATACTCACATGCAAACAGTACTAAACTCTACTAGTTAGAAAGCCCAAAAGTAACATCTATTTAATACCCTCTTTCTTTCAATTAGTATGGTTGAACTATAATGTCATATACTACACACAAAATATCAAGCTAAAGCTATTAATTATTCTATTTCATTTTTATTATGCTAAATATAAACTGTGAACATTAACATGTAAATTAGAAATGTATTCTAAAGTCACATGTCAGACTAATTCCGCTCTCCCCCAAATCAGAAGATGGTAAAATTACAAATATCATCTTAAATATAAACACATCTTGCACCCTTTGTCTAAAAATGAAACACTATCATTTGCAAATTATAAAAATTGTCACCTGAAGCTCTGCTGTGTATTTGCACTTTGACAGTTTCCTGATTGTTCAAGTCAACTGTTTCAGACACAGAGTCTCTATCTAATTCTCCTTCAGAATTCGCTTTATTAATCTTATTGCACATCTTCTCTTTTTGCCAATCTTTTGACATTTCTGAATTATTTTCATCATCCTGAATTAACATTGTTGTTTCATTATTATCTTCAGAAAAGCTTCTAGACGCATTTTCATTTTCGGCTTTATCACTGCTGCTACAAGATTCACAAGACTGAAAATCTGCATCTGATTGGCTCTTGTCTTCCTCTATGGTCTCCTCAGTCATTAGAGTTTGAGGATCCTCTTCTACTTCCATGACCTGTTCTTTCAGTTCTTCATGAAGCAGATCCATTAAACATCGAAGGAATTCTTGAGCATCCTAATATATAAGCAACATAAATATTACCATTTCATTAAAAATACATGTATGTAGAAATGAGAAAATATACAAAATGTGGTTAGCAACTGATTTCTAAATGTGTAGCATTATACTAAGGAAATACAACTTTGTAGACATAAGGCATTGGAGGGATAGGAAGCACTAAGTTCTAAAAAGTTATGTAAATAAAACAAAAGGAATTAAAAAACTGAACATGTATTTCAATTAAAACTAAAAAAAACAATAAACAACAGCAACAAAAAACTGAAGATGATCTGGAGGTCAGCTTTAGTACTGCTGCTATTTTAGAGAACTTGAGTAAGGATTTGCCTCATCTGACAATAAGAATTCAGAGAGATATCCTGAATTCAAGTATAAGTTTGGCTTAAAACTAAAGCTTTATCTAGTTTTGCACTGTATCTCAAAAATCCTTGATCAACCTAGAATGTTTATTGAAAATACAAATTCGTAGGCCCCAACTTATGTCTACCAAGTCTCTGTGATCCAGGAATTTGCAACAGAAAAAGTTAACAGAGAACAGGTATTGTTTTGAAAAAGAAACACATGTGAGGACCAGGTATTAACATGAAAAACATTATATAAAGTACAATAATTGAAACTGCCATTGGTATCAATCCAAAAAATTACAGGTCAATGAAACAGATTAGAAAGCCCAGAAACAGACCTTATTATATATTAATAAATTAATAAAGAAGAAACTTTTAAAACCAGATAAGAAAATTCTTAAATCTGTAGTTTCGTACAATTTGTTAGCTGTTTGCGAAAAATTAAATTTGGATTATGTTGTAATGTGAAATAAATGACACATGTCTAAAGAATTTTTTTAATTAAATCATGAAATACAGAAAATACAGGTAAAATCTATCTCTGGATGTGGAACTTTTCAAAGCTAAAAGCACTAGAATATACTGACATATTTAAACACCCCCAAATTTAAAATTTCTAGAAAAATATGAAATTAAGAGAAATGTGGAAAAATGTAAGCCAAAAATATGATATGGGGTTATTATTCTTAGAATTGCAAATGAGTATATAATAGCATAATGCACACATAATAGCATTTTGCAAATGTATTAAAGATTAATATTATGAATAAAAAGCAATAAAGACGTACCTGCTGAGAATACCCCCGAAATGTTGGATTTACAGTTTTAATTCCTTGAAACAGATTAGTAGGCACAACAAATCCTGGCCTGAGGAAGAAAACATTTTTAGGAAGAAATCTGTGATTTTTAGTTTTTATTTTAGAAATGAGCAATCAGGGACTTCCCTGATGGTCCAGTGGTTGAGAATCCACTTTCCAACACAGGGGACACGGATTTGATCCCTGGTCAGGGAACTAAGATCCCACATGCCCCGGGGCAACTAAGTCCACGCTCCAAAACTAAGGAGCCCGCGTGCCACAACTAAAGAGCCTGCATGCCGCAACTACAGAGTCCAAGTGCTCTGGAGCCCATGCAACACAACTAAAGAGCCTGTGTGGTACAACTACTGAGCCCGCACACTCTGGAGCCTGCGTGCCACAACTAGAGAGAAGCCCGTGTGGGCAATAAAGACCTGACATAGCCAAAAATAAATAAATAAATATTTTTTAAAAAAAGAAACAAACAATCAAAAATTCAAAGAGTTAAACTGAAAAGTATTTGTGTTTCAAAAAATCATTCAAAATTGCCCAGTACTGGGACTTCCCTGGTGGTCCAGTGGCTGAGACTCCAAACTCCCAATGCAGGGGGCCCAGGTTTGATCCCTGGTCAGGGAACTAGATCCCACATGCTGCAACTAAGACCCGGCACAGCCAAATAAACAAATAAAATAAATAAATATTTTTTTAAAAAAGAGGGCGTGTGTGGTGGTGGTGGGACGAATTGGGAGATTGGGGTTGACATATATACGCTAATATGTATAAAATAGATAAGTAATAAGATCCTGCTGTATAAAAAAATAAATAAAATAAAATTTAAAAATTAAAAATATATATATATATACAGGGACTTCCCTGGTGGCGCACTGGTTAAGAATCTGCCTGTCAATGCAGGGGACATGGGTTTGAGCCCTGGTCCAGGAAGATCCCACAGGCCGCGGAGCAACTAAGACCGTGTGCCACAACTACTGAGCCTGTGCTCTAGAGCCCACGAGCCACAACTACTGAGGCCCGCGCGCCTAGAGCCTGTGCTCCGCAACAAGAGGAGCCACCACAATGAGAAGCCCGCGCACCACAACAAAGAGTAGCCCCTGCTCACCACAACTAGAGAAAGCCCGTGCACAGCAATGAAGACCCAACATAGCCAAAATAAAATTGATGAATTAATTTTAAAAAAAAGATAAAAAGACTGCCCCTTCGTTTAAAAAAGAAAACACAGTGAGAAAAAAAAGAGAAAAAAAACAAAAACAAACAAACAAAAAGTGCCCAGTATTATGCTTCACAGGTTCATCAAAATAGCTTATTTTTGATATTTAAGCTATGTAATTTATTGTTCTCCTCCCTAATGAAATGATTATGCTCTACTATATGATTTTTCAAAAAATACTTCTAATTACTTAAAATAATATTTTAATTACTTAAAATTCTTGGGATAAGTATATCTAGTACACTATCTAAATAAAAATTTTAAACCAGCCATCAAATACTCATACAAACAAAAATGAAAAGTAAACCAGATGCAAGATTTAATCACTTAAAATTCTGTACTATAACACTTCTGAAGTTTAGTAAACTTCCAAGAATATTAAGTTTATAGTTTCAGGGCAAAGAAGCTTAAACATAGCAGTTAAGGATTAGTTCTAGCTATGCAGTAAGGAACTTAGAAACGTTAGAACCCTTGGCAGCAACGGGTAATACCCAATAGGGATAAATGACAAGAGAGAATTCTGTCTCTTGAATATTAGAAATGTGAATGACATATACCTTCACATTCCAAAATAATTCATTGAAACAATCTTTTCCTAGCATACTGAAATGACAGTAATAACAAATTTTTAACTCAAGAGATACTCTTTAGTAGGGAGTCAAATATCTCAAAGAAAACTGAAGCACTTAGGAATATAAGAACATGAAAGCTTTGGTGGGAGCCGGAGGAAGATGGCGGAAGAGTAAGACGCGGAAATCACCTTCCTCCCCACAGATACATCAGAAATTCATCTACACGTGGAACAACTCCAACAGAACACCTACTGAACGCTGACAGAAGACCTCAGACCCCCCCAAAAGGCAAGAAACTCCCCACATACCTGGGTAGGTCAAAAGAAAAAAAGAATAAACAGAGACAATAGGATATGGATGGGACCTGCACCAGTGGGAGGGAGCCGTGAAGGAGGGAAGGTTTCCACACACTACAAGCCCCTTCGCGGGCGGAGACTGAGGGTGTCGGAGGGGGAAAGCTTCGGAGTAGCGGAGGAGAGCACAGCAACAGGGGTGCGGAGGGCAAAGCGGAGAGATTTTCGCACAGAGGATCGGTGCCCTCAGGCACACACCAGCCCGAGAGGCTTGTCTGCTCGGCCGCCGGGGCGGGCGGGGCTGGGAGCTGAGGCTCGGGTATCGGCTTTCAGTCGGAGCGCAGGGAGAGGACTGGGGCTGGCGGCAGGAAGAGAGCCTGAAGGGGTTAGTGCTAGCCCGGAGGGAGTCCGGGGAAAGGGTCTGGAGCTACCGGAGAGGCAAGAGACTTTTTTCCCTTTTGTTGCCTGGTGCGCGAGGAGAGGGCATTCCCCTCCCTCCCCTCTGCCTGAGTGAGCCAGAGCCCCCGAATCAGCGGCTCCTTTAAACCCGTCCTGTCTGAGCGAAGAACGGACGCACTCCAGCGACCTACGCGCAGAGGCGGGGCCAGGTCCAAGGCTGAGACCCGGGAGTTGTGAAGGCAGACACAGGGAAATCTCTCTGTGCAGCCTCCGAGGCAGCGGATTAAAGCTCCACGGTCCATTTGATGCGCCCTGCGTCTGTGGAGTGCATGAATGGACAGCGAATCATCCCAAATTGAGGAAGTGGACTTTGAGGACAAGATTTAAGACTCTCCCCCCTTTTTCCTCTTTTTACAACGAATTATCCCAAATTAAGGAGGTGGACTTAGCAAGATTTCAGACTTCTCGCCCTTTTCCTCTTTTTACAACGAATTATCCCAAATCGAGGAGGTGGACTTGGAGAGCAAGATTTTTGATTTTTCCCCCTGCTCTCTTTTTGTGAATGTGTATGTGTAATCTTCTGTGTAAGATTCTCTCTGTATAGCTTTGCTTCCACCATATGTCCCAGGGTTCTATCGGTCTGTGTTTTTTTTCAATAATTACTTTTTAATTTTAATAACGCTACTATATTTCATACTTTATTCTATTTTACTTTACCTGCTGTTTCTTTTTTTCCTACCTTCCCTTCCTCCCTCCCTCCCTCCGCTCCTCCTTTCCTTCTTTTTCTTTCCTCCCTCCCTCCCTCCCACCCTTCTTCTTTCCACTTTCTTTTTCTTTCCTTCCTCCCTCCCTCCCTCCTATCTTTCTTTCTTTCTTTCCTTCCTCCCTCCCTCCCTCCTTCCATTCACTCTTCCTTTTGCTTTTATTCCTCCCTCCCTCCTTTCTTTCCTTCTTTCTTTCCATCCTTCCTCCCTCCCTCCCTTTCTTTCTTTCTTCCTTCCTTCCTTTCTTCCCTTCTTCCTTTCTTTCCCTCTCTCTTTCTTTCTTCTACTAATTCTTTCTTTCTACTTTTTCTCACTGTTATTCTGAGCCGGGTGGATGAAAGGCTCTTGGTGCTGCAGCCAGGAGTCAGTGCTGTGCCTCTGAAGTGGGAGAGCCAACTTCAGGACACGGGTCCACAAGAGACCTCCCAGCTCCACATAATATCAAGCAGCGAAAATCTCCCAGGGATCTCCATCTCAACACCAGCACCCAGCTTCACTCAACGACCAGCAAGCTACAGTGCTGGTCACCCTATGCCAAGCAACTAGCAAGGCAGGAACACAACCCCACCCATTAGCAGAGAGGCTACCTAAAAACATAATAAGGCCACAGGCACCCCAAAACACACCACCAGACGTGGACCTGTCCACCAGAAAGACAAGATCGAGCCTCAACCACCAGAACACAGGCATTAGTCCCCCCCACCAGGAAGCCTACACAACCTACTGAAACAACCTTAGCCACGGGGGACAGATACCAAAAACAATGGGAACTACGAATCTGCAGCCTGCAAAAAGGAGACCCCAAACACAGTAACATAAGCAAAATGAGAAAGCAGAAAAACACACAGCAGGTGAAGGAGCAAGATAAAAACCTACCAGACCTAACAAATGAAGAGGTAATAGGCAGTCTACCTGAAAAAGAATTCAGAATAATGATAGTAAAGCTGATCCAAGATTCTATTTCCAAGATCCAAAATCTTGGAAATAGAATAGACAATATGCAAGAAACAGTTAACAAGGACCTAGAAGAACTAAAGATGAATCAAGCATCGATGAAAAACACAATAAATGAAATGAAAAATACTCTAGATGGGATCAATAGCAGAATAACTGAGGCAGAAGAACGGATAAGTGAGGTGGAAGATAAAATAGTGGAAATAACTGATGCAGAGCAAAATAAAGAAAAAAGAATGAAAAGAATAGAGGACAGTCTCAGAGACCTCTGGGACAACATTAAACGCACCAACATTCGAATTATAGGGGTTCCAGAAGAAGAAGAGAAAAAGAAAGGGACTGAGAAAATATTTGAAGAGATTATAGTTGAAAACTTCCCTAATATGGGAAAGGAAATAGTTAATCAAGTCCAGGAGGCACAGAGAGTCCCATACAGAATAAATCCAAGGAGAAATACGCCAAGACACATATTAATCAAACTGTCAAAAATTAAACACAAAGAAATCATATTAAAAGCAGCAAGGGAAAAACAACAAATAACACACAAGGGAATCCCCATCAGGTTAACAGCTGATCTCTCAGCAGAAACTCTACAAGCCAGAAGGGAGTGGCAGGACATAATTAAAGTGATGAAGGAGAGAAACCTGCAACCAAGATTACTCTACCCAGCAAGGATCTCATTCAGATTTGATGGAGAAATTAAAACGTTTACAGACAAGCAAAAGCTGAGAGAGTTCAGCACCACCAAACCAGCTTTACAACAAATGCTAAAGGAACTTCTCTAGGCAAGAAACACAACAGAAGGAATATACCTACAATAACGAACCCAAAGCAATTAAGGAAATGGGAATAGAAACATACATATCAATAATTACCTTAAATGTAAATGGACTAAATGCTCCCACCAAAAGACACAGAGTGGCTGAATGGATACAAAAACAAGACCCATATATATGCTGTCTACAAGAGACCCACTTCAGACCTAGAGACACATACAGATTGAAAGTAAGGCGATGGAAAAAGATATTCCATGCAAATGGAAATCAAAAGAAAGCTGGAGTAGCAATTCTTATATCAGACAAAATGACTTTAAAATAAAGACTATTAGAAGAGACAAAGAAGGACACTACATAACGATAAAGGGATCGATCCAAGAAGAAGATATAACAATTGTAAATATTTATGCACCCAACATAGGAGCACCTCAATACATAAGGCAAATACTAACAGCCATAAAAGGGGAAATCGACAGTAACACAATCATAGTAGGGGACTTTAACACCCCACTTTCACCAATGGACAGATCATCCAAAATGAAAATAAATAAGGAAACACAAGCTTTAAATGATACATTAAACAAGATGGACTTAGTTGATATTTATAGGACATTCCATCCAAAAACAACAGAATACACATTTTTCTCAAGTGCTCATGGAACATTCTCCAGGATAGATCATATCTTGGGTCACAAATCAAGCCTTGGTAAATTTAAGAAAATTGAAATTGTATCAAGTATCTTTTCCGACCACAATGCTATGAGACTAGACATCAATTACAGGAAAAGATCTGTAAAAAATACAAACACATGGAGGCTAAACAATACACTACTCAATAACGAAGTGATCACTGAAGAAATCAAAGAGGAAATTAAAAAATACCTAGAAACAAATGACAATGGAGACACGACGACCCAAAACCTATGGGACACAGCAAAAGCAGTTCTAAGGGGGAAGTTTATAGCAATACAATCCCACCTTAAGAAACAGGAAACATTTCGAGTAAACAACCTGAACCTGCACCTAAAGCAATTAGAGAAAGAAGAACGAAAAACCCCCAAAGTTAGCAGAAGGAAAGAAATCATAAAGATCAGATCAGAAATAAATGAAAAAGAAATGAAGGAAACGATAGCAAAGATCAACCAAACTAAAAGCTGGTTCTTTGAGAAGATAAACAAAATTGACAAACCATTAGCCAGACTCATCAAGAAAAGAAGGGAGAAGACTCAGATCAATAGAATTAGAAATGAAAAAGGAGAAGTAACAACTGACACTGCAGAAATACAAAAGATCATGAGAGATTACTATAAGCAACTCTATGCCAATAAAATGGACAACCTGGAAGAAATGGACAAATTCTTAGAAATGCACAACCTACCAAGACTGAATCAGGAAGAAATAGAAAATATGAATAGACCAATCACAAGCACTGAAATTGAAACTGTGATTAAAAATCTTCCAACAAACAAAAGCCCAGGACCAGATGGCTTCACAGGCGAATTCTATCAAACATTTAGAGAAGAGCTAACACCCATCCTTCTCAAACTCTTCCAAACAATATCAGAGGAAGGAACACTCCCAAACTCATTCTATGAGGCCACCATCACCTTGATACCAAAACCAGGCAAGGATGTCACAAAGAAAGAAAACTACAGACCAATATCACTGATGAACATAGATGCAAAAATCCTCAACAAAATACTAGCAAACAGAATCCAACAGCACATTAAAACGATCATACATCATGATCAAGTGGGGTTTATTCCAGGAATGCAAGGATTCTTCAATATACGCAAATCAATCAATGTGATACACCATATTAACAAGTTGAAGGAGAAAAACCATATAATCATCTCAATAGATGCAGAGAAAGCTTTCGACAAAATTCAACACCCATTTATGATAAAAACCCTGCAGAAAGTAGGCACAAAGGGAACTTTCCTCAACATAATAAAGGCCATATATGACAAACCCACAGCCAACATTGTCCTCAATGGTGAAAAACTGAAACCATTTCCACTAAGATCAGGAACAAGACAAGGCTGCCCACTCTCACCACTCTTATTCAACATAGTTTTGGAAGTTTTAGCCACAGCAATCAGAGAAGAAAAGGAAATAAAAGGAATCCAAATTGGAAAAGAAGAAGTAAAGCTGTCACTGTTTGCAGATGACATGATACTATACATAGAGAATCCTAAAGATGCTACCGAAAAACTACTAGAGCTAATCAATGAATTTGGTAAAGTAGCAGGATACAAAATTAATGCACAGAAATCTCTGGCATTCCTGTACACTAATGATGAAAAATCTGAAAATGAAATCAAGAAAACACTCCCATTTACCATTGCAACAAAAAGAATAAAATATCTAGGAATAAACCTACCTAAGGAGACAAAAGACCTGTATGCAGAAAATTATAAGACACTGATGAAAGAAATTAAAGATGATACAAATAGATGGAGAGATATACCATGCTCCTGGATTGGAAGAATCAATATTGTGAAAATGACTCTACTACCCAAAGCAATCTACAGATTCAATGCAATCCCTATCAAACTACCACTGGCATTTTTCACAGAACTAGAACAAAAAATTTCAAAATTTGTTTGGAAAAACAAAAGACCCCGAATAGCCAAAGCAATCTTGAGAACGAAAAACGAAGCTGGAGGAATCAGGCTCCCTGACTTCAGACTATACTACAAAGCTACAGTAATTAAGACAGTGTGGTACTGGCATAAAAACAGAAAGATCGATCAGTGGATCAGGATAGAAAGCCCAGAGATAAACCCACGCACATATGGCCAACTTATCTTTGATAAAGGAGGCAGGAATGTACAGTGGAGAAAGGACAGCCTCTTCAATAAGTGGTGCTGGGAAAACTGGACAGGGACATGTAAAAGTATGAGATTAGATCATTCCCTAACACCATACACAAAAATAAGCTCAAAATGGATTAAAGACCTAAATGTAAGGGCAGAAACTATCAAACTCTTAGAGGAAAACATAGGTAGAACACTCTATGACATAAATCACAGCAAGATCCTTTTGGACCCACCTCCTAGAGAAATGGAACTAAAAACAAAAATAAACAAATGGGACCTAATGAAACTTCAAAGCTTTTGCACAGCAAAGGAAACCATAAACAAGACCGAAAGACAACCCTCAGAATGGGAGAAAATATTTGCAAATGAAGCAACTGACAAAGGATTAATCTCCAAAATTTATAAACAGCTCATGCAGCTCAATAGCAAAAAAACAAACAACCCAATCCAAAAATGGGCAGAAGACTTAAATAGGCATTTCTCCAAAGAAGATATACAGACTGCCAACAAACACATGAAAGAATGCTCAACGTCATTAATCATTAGAGAAATGCAAATCAAAACTACAATGAGATATCATCTCACACCAGTCAGAATGGCCATCATCAAGAAATCTAGAAACAATAAATGCTGGAGAGGGTGTGGAGGAAAGGGAACACTCTTGCACTGCTGGTGGTAATGTTAGTTGGTACAGCCACTATGGAGAACGGTATGGAGGTTCCTTAAAAAACTAAAACTAGAACTACCATATGACCCAGCAATCCCACTACTAGTCATATACCCTGAGAAAACCATAATTCAAAGAGAGACATGTACCAAAATGTTCATTGCAGCTCTATTCACAATAGCCCAGAGCTGGAAACAACCTAAGTGTCCATCATCGGATGAATGGATAAAGAAGATGTGGCACATATATACAATGGAATATTACTCAGCCATAAAAAGAAACGAAACTGAGCTATTTGTAATGAGGTGGATGGACCTAGAGTCTGTCATACAGAGTGAAGTAAGTCAGAAAGAGAAAGACAAATACCGTATGCTAACACATATATATGGAATTAAAAAAAAAAAATGTCATGAAGAACCTAGGGGTAAAACAGGAATAAAGACACAGACCTACTTGAGAATGGACTTGAGGATATGGGGAGGGGGAAGGGTAAGCTGTGACAAAGCGAAAGAGAGGCATGGACATATATACACTACCAAACGTAAGGTAGATAGATAGTGGGAAGCAGCCGCAGAGCACAGGGAGATCAGCTCGGTGCTTTGTGACCGCCTGGAGGGGTGGGATGGGGAGGGTGGGAGGGAGGGAGATGCATGAGGGAAGGGATGTCGGAACAGATGTATATGTATGACTGATTCACTTTGTTATAAAGCAGAAACTAATTAAAAAAAAAAAAAAGCTTTGGTGATTGTTTTCTTAGGAGAAAGGCTGGGCAGTTCTTAGGAACCATTAAATGCAACTTTCTGAATAGTTCTAATACAAAATATTACAACAAACAATTATTTTTCTAATGCTACACTTAGAGCAAATAAACATAAGCAGAAAAATAAACATTCATATATGCCTCTATGGTCTGATTTTAGCATTGTGAGAATGCCTATTCCTGAATTAAAAATCAAAAGTGTCAGTAACAGCAGCTTTAACAGTTCAACATTTTATCTCCAGTCCAGATATTTCATTTGGATGTTCATTTTCAAATATAACATGCCCAAAACTGAATGTCTCAAATCTGTCTACTTTTTATACCTCTATAAATGCACCTGCAAATGTTTAATATTTATGTTGTTCATTTAAAAATATAATAATGAAAATAAACATATTAAGTACATACCTGCTTTTATGCCACAGCTCTGTCATCAGTTTGAGATAACTTTTACAAATAGCTGGTTTCTTATCAGTTCGGGCTAGTCCTCCACAATGAAGAAAAAATTGTGTCAAAGGTGGGCTAGTTTAAAAAAAAGATGTTAAAAAAAAAAAGTTAGAGTGCAGTCACAGCTTAATACTCATTGACTTCTAGTCATTCAATGAATTGACAGCACATAGAGCCCTGTATCTGTTACTTCTTTGCTCCCTTTTACAGCTTCACATTCTTTCCTTCATTATCTTGCTCAACCCATCAAATCAGATTTGACCCACCACATCAGAGTCCTCAATGCTGCCAAATCCAGTAAACACCTTTCATTTCCCCCGTAGCAGCATTTGTCACAGGTGGTTTACCCCCTTCTCTTAACCAATGTAATGCACTTTTTTACTTTTCTTCTTGACCTCTCTGGTAACTCTTTTCCCTCTTTATTGTTTTTTCTGCTCTTACCAGGTATCTATCTATCAGGGTTCCTCAGGACTTGATCCTATGACTTTTCATCTCTTCCCTGGGTGATCATCTGCAGAACATTCCATACTGCACCTACCTACTTTACAGGACTATAATTAATAAAAAAAACCTAATTGCTTTATTAGAGACTTTCCACCTACAGAAAAATATAAAATATTTTCCTAGGACCTCTGAACTAAAAGTGATTTGAGGAATTAATTAGTTCAAGCTCCTCATTTTCTAGATGTAAAAACAAATAACTTCCTCAAAGACATACAACCACCTAGGGTCTGAGCCAGGACCAGCAGTCTTAGGAAACTATAGGCACGGTCAAAGCAACCCCATTGGGACAACAATGGATTATGTCCCAACTCAGTTTCTTGCCTACTCGACCGTAAGAGTTACTCAGCAAGAAAGAGGAAATAACTTTTTCAGGAATATTTACACATTTAGGCTTTAGTTAATCCAGATAATTTTTTAACTGGGGGCATTTCAGAAAAGGGGGGGAGGCAGCACTATGTGTTGAGAGGGGTGAGGGAAGAGGTACAGCAAGGATTTAATGGGATCCTGTTGGCTAGGGGAATTGAATATAATTGTCACCTTTTTCCCATATTACTATTAATGTATATTTTTCTTTTCTCTTCTCACTCCTTTTTTCTGAGTGTACTACAGCAGCACGGTTTTCTGCTCCAAGAGTAACTCTATTATTTTTTTTTTTATAATTTTATTTTATTTATTTATTTTTGGCTGCACTGGGTCTTTGTTGCTGTGCACGGGCTTTCTCTCGTTGCAGTGAGTGGGGCTACTCTTTGTTGCAGTGTGCGGGCTTCTCACTGAGGTGGCTTCCCTTGTTGCGGAGCACAGGCCCTAGCCTCGCAGGCTTCAGTAGCTGCGGCACATGCGCAGGCTCAGTAGTTGTGGCTCATGGGCTCTGGAGCACAGGCTCAGTAGTTGTGGTACACAGGCTTAGTAGTTGTGGCGCACGGGCTTAGTTGCTCCATGGCATGTGGGATCTTCCCAGACCAGGGATCAAACCCGTGTCCCTTGCCTTGGCAGGTGGATTCCTAACCACTGCACCAACAGGGAAGTCCTCCAAGAGTAACTTTAAAAAACTATACTGGGCTTCCCTGGTGGCGCAGTGGTTGAGAGTCCGCCTGCCGATGCAGGGGACACGGGTTCATGCCCCAGTCTGGGAAGATCCCACATGCCGTGGAGCGGCTAGGCCCATGAGCCATGGCCGCTGAGCCTGTGCATCTGGAGCCTGTGCTCCGCAACGGGAGAGGCCACAACGGTGAGAGGCCCGCGTACCGCAAAAAAAACAAAAACAAAAACAAACTATACTAACAAAATTAATTTCTCTACTTACCAATTGGAAAGAGCCTGCAAAGCAGCATTCATATAACAAGTATTTCCAATATTTTTCAAACCTGTAAGACCTATTAGGAAAAATTATAAATTATGTCATCATTCAATAATGCAATGACTCAATTTTATGAGTGTTCGCTGAATATGTAACTAGGTAATTATTACGGTTCCCAACCTATGTTAAGGAAATACAAAATACATTATAGGAATACAAACAGCAACTTGAATAACTCAAAGAGGTCAGACTTACACCAAAGTGTTAATATTCAGAAAATTATTTAAATATATCCTTAAAGGGTTAAGATTCCCTTACATCAACTATAAAACAGAAAAGTCTGTACTAAACTATACAGATAGTTTATACTAACAACTGTGGGCTTTAGTAAAGTGATGCCAGAGAAACGAAGCATCAAAGTTGTCAGTTTGCTTTTTCACAGATACAATTTTACTAGGTCAAATTTCAGAATTTTTTTTTAAATACAATTACTTTATTGATTTCTTACAATCAAACACTGCCAACTAACATTACTTCCACTCATGCATCATTAAAAACAAAAGGATATTTCCTTGGTATTTTCAAGTGATGCATAATACAATAAATAAACAAAAAAAAGTTAGAACTTAAAAATGTACCCTGTTTATGTAAACTGATAATTTTTTTAAAAAAGCATAAGCATAACCAATAATCTGATTCCTAGAATTTTTTTTTGTAATTATCTTCTGATCATCTCTAGATTTTGAAATTTTCACATGATACAATTTCCTAAAGAAATGGACAGTAGCATACAAAGGAGTGTTATACAGGAGAATTATTTTACCTCTTGCCTTAAGTTCATCTTCTTCTTCCACTTCTATGTCCAGATCATCAAATACAGCAACCAGAGGAGTTTTTAATGTTGTGTTACTGGGTATTTTAAAATCCTTGATAACAGAAAAGATAGCAGGCTTGAACAAATCCTTAGGTCAAAATTTTTTTTTAATTTGTTCGCAGCTTATCTCTGGACTTCTACAATCTCTCCTGATACTTGTTACTAAAGTTATTTTGCATCCTTTTATGTGTATGAAATAGTTTTAAATATTTTTTAAAATTCCAATATTAATTCCTGAGAATTGGATTAACTCAAGAGGTTGCAACTGGTGACTTGGTCAAATGTTAGTCCACAGTGTTTTAAAAAAAAGGACAAAAACCGAAACAAAAGCAAAACTTTGAGCTAATATTTTAAAAATTGGGTGAGCTCACATAAAAATCAAATTCTGCAAGTTCTCTTCTAAAGCAGAAGATCAAAGTACACCGAACCCATTTAGCAACCATCAGTGGGAGGAGGAAACCCAACAGCAGAATGTACTTGGCACGTGCTCTGGTTCTCCAACTTATTACAGCTTATTTCTCTTCTTCAAGGCATGCATATATGTACTTATACCCACCCACTTTATACATTTACTTTACCTTCCTGGAATCTGTAGATACTAGATATTTGGGTAGGCCCCACATTCTCACTTTGGTGTATTGAAATACAGAGAAGTAGAGCAGCTTTAAAAAAAATCATTCAGGGCTTCCCTGGTGGCACAGTGGTTGAGAGTCCGCCTGCCAATGCAGGGGACACGGGTTCGTGCCCCAGTCCGGGAGGATCCCACATGCTGCCGCAGAGCGGCTGGGCCCGTGAGCCATGGCCGCTGAGCCTGCGCGTCCGGAGCCTGTGCTCCGCAACGGGAGAGGCCACAATAGTGAGAGGCCCACGTACCGCAAAAAAAAAAAAATCATTCAAAATCTTACCTCCTACAAAATTGTTTGAAAAACCTTAATGACATTTGAATGGTTTCCAATACTGTTATTCTATAATTAATGTTCTGATGAACTGGGTTCAAACAGCCTGTAAATTTTATACTGCTAAAAAAAATCTGTACAAATAACTTTTTTTTTCTTCTGAGTAATTTCTTCAACAATGGGATCATCAGGAAGTTGTATGAAATTAAATTCATGCCTTTTATGTGTCATAAATATAACTCACCAGAAAATTATTTACAAGCTATCAGAAAATTATCAGTATACTTATTCAACCAGATTCAGCATTCACTAAGAGTTTGCAATCATAATCTATTTGGGTAGAAATGGCAGATAGCTGTTTTAACTTACTTTTCTTTAGTCACTGATGATTGTTTTCTCGATGTGTTTTAATTTGTATTTCTTTTTTTTTTTTTTTTTTTTTTTTTTGCGGTACGTGGGCCTCTCACTGTTGTGGCCTCTCTCGTTGTGGAGCACAGGCTCCGGGCGCGCAGGCTCAGTGGCCATGGCTCATGGGCCCAGCCGCTCCGCGGCATGTGGGATCTTCCCGGACCGGGGCACGAACCTGCGTCCCCTGCATCGGCAGGCGGACTCTCAACCTCTGCGCCACCAGGGAAGCCCTAATTTGTATTTCTTCTTTGTGAACTATCTGTACTTATTCTTTAGATTATTATAAATTGTTATCAGTTCCTCACGTGATTAAACTTTTAATTACCACATTTTTGTTAATAGTGTTAGAGGGTTCAGGCAAACTTATTTTCAAACTACCATGGCATTCAAAAAAAACCAAAAAACACGTTTTTGAATGATAAATAGGTATCAGTAGGAGAAACAGTAATGATGGTAACTTATGAACTAGAGTTATTCAACTATGAAACTAGAAATGCAACAAGTATACCTTGTCTAAAATCTAGTCACTTTAAGTTATATAATGTGTGAGGCAAGCAAATTTACTCTCACAAATATCTACCATCAGAATGTGATACAAAGATACAACACAAAAAATCTTAAGAACTGGTATCAAAGAACACAATTATAGAAATACAATGTGATTTCTATAACACAGAAGGAAAAAACTCACTGATGTGTTAATTAAACCATACAGACCAAATGATGATAGGACGCCAACTATTCTTATTTTTTTCATTCCTTTTCCTATTTTTTCTTTCTTTTTTTTTTTTCGCCACGCCGCGTGGCAGGTGGGATCTTAGTTCCCCAACTAGGGATCGAACCCGTGCGCCCTGCAGTGGAAGCATGGAGTCTTACCCACTGGAGGGCAGGGAAATCCCTCCCTTTCCTATTTTTTTATATGACTAGAAAAGTCTCAATATTAAGTGACCAATCTTTGCAAGCTTACCCATCTTTTGTAACCAAACACTGATGTTAAGCTTTAATGTATTCTATCTGGTTTTCAATAAATTAGTAAAATGTTTACAGTAATATACATGGGAGTGAAGCAGGGAGGGAAATGAGGAAAAGAGAGCTGAATTAGGGCCTATCAAAGAAGGCCCATCACCTCTCCTAGAATCAGACTGACTAGAAAAAGAAACACTATTTAAACCAGCTGTTTTTTTAAGTTTTTAAAACACATCAGGTGCTTTTCCATCTTCAGACAGGTGTGGGCTTCAATTTCACTCTAATCCATCACTCTACAAAAGAACAAAGGCCAGCTTCGGTGTTTCATTTGAGGAAAAAAGGCACATTATGGAAATTTTTTAAAGTACAAGTGAAGTAGGGCTCTTAGATTTCAGCTACATGACAAATTCTGAAATTATTACCTGAAAATATTTGATATTTTAATTACACAGATTTAGATTATTACCTGGACACTATTTTCTTGTGTTTGGTGAAGTGGTTTTACATGAGGTAATGAAGGCTGAGTTCCTAATTTTCTATCCAAAAATACTTCTTTGCTGCAAGCATAACACCATACTCGAAGAGTGGTAAGGTTCACAGTTAAATAATGCTTTGTCTCCTGTATAATTTCATGGGAGAGAGAGAAAAGGAGCCAAAATTATAGTTGAAAACCTTTCAGAAGATCATAGAAGATAAACTGCTGGCCTTTGATGAATAACAGTATACTCAAAAGAGAAAATTTAAACTGGAGCACCAAAAAACCATTTTTTAGATAAATTGCTAATGCATAGTGAATAGTAACAATATCTAAGCCTACTCCAAAAGTTATTCTATTGTCATTTTTCACCACTATTCATTATAAAGATAAACACAAGAGTTATTATAAGATTATGCTTTTCAGTTAGCAAGTAATTATAATACAAGAAAATTGACAATAGCACAGTTAACTGTTCCAGGAGATCAGAATGGCAAAAGAATATAAATGACATGAATCAAAGCACAAAACAGCTCAAGCGAAAGTGAATATGATCTTGGATATATGAAACTCCAGCCCTTCTCAACTAGAGTTTTGCAAGAGGATAATGCCCTATAGACAATGATCTGAGTAACTATTTTCTCAATTCTCCCAAGAATGGTACATAGTACCACCATTCTAGGTGCACCAAAGAGAAGTAAATTAACTATGTACCATGATGCCTGAGAGCCTTAATTAATTCTCTTGAGGAACCCTGGTTGAGAACAGTTAATGCTGTAGAGATAAATATGAACAAAACACTTCATTCTCAAGAAAATGTATAGTTTAGAATGGGAGCTCTATCTAATCTGTAAAAGAAGCATGCCAGAATTACACACAAGCACCAAACAACCAGGGTGACGTAGAAACGGGACTCCAGTAAGGAGGATGTAGAGAAAAAGGTATATGAGTTGAGACTTGAAGTCAGTCAGGCCCTGGAATAGCCTAGGCTTCTATTCTTGACTTCAACTTACATATCCTACTAATATCTTCAGCTACCACCTCCATACATCTGGAGGTACGTTTCTTAAATCACTACTCTCTTAATTACAACCTCTTTCTAATATTGATCTTAGCAATTCCCCTCCCCACCTTTTTATAAGCTAAGATTTAACTCGCTTATTAAAAAAAAAAAGAAAAATGGACAAAATTTTGAATTACAACTTAATGCTGTATTTGCTTTCCCTTTCCTTCAGGCTCTCTTTAAAAAACATCTTGCATGAAATTTTTCTACATACATACCTGAGAATGTATGGTGCTATGATCTACTTGTGATTCACCACAGCCAACATATGAACATCTATTCTAAAAATAATTATATAAAGGAAAATTAGGTATTTTATAACATGTAAGTTTAAAATAATAGCATTACAATTACATTTACAATGAAGTTCTGATCACATGGTTTAACGGAAAGATTAAATGACTTCCCAAGTCAGTTATTTTAACCAAAAGGTACTAGGCACAAAAGAATATAACCGGAATATTTCTAAGCTAAAAGATATGTCTCCACTAATAAAAGGTGAGGGTAAAATATTTTAGTGATTTACCAAACTCTGCAAAAAGCACTGTAAGTTAAAGCCCAAAGTTTAAAGTTTAATTTTATAATCGATAATGATCTTCTTAATGTTCATTTATGAAGTCCTCTAAGTGTCAAAAAAAATCTTCTAGTTAACCTTATTCAGATATAAATTTTTATATCAAACTTTTGAGAAGAAACATACACATACCTCCAGACACGCCCAAAGGTTTGGTCCTCTGACTTTACAATCCTGACAAGAACCCTATGGAAGGAAAATCACACAGACAACATTACCATTACATAAATACAGCCAAATATATACATTCACTAATATCATATATAAAAAAATTGGACTCATGAACATAGAATATTGTAGTAATCTACAGAAAACACATATTTGGGAGAAAAACGAATATGATTTTTTAAAGGATTTTTTTTAAAGGAAGAAAAAAAGCCCTCTTTCTTACATGAGATTTTTGTATTAAATCTTCTTTAGTTATTTCACCAACTGAATCCAAATGCGGACAATGACCTCGAAAAGCTGACATTTTGTTAGAAATGTTTTCCTGTTTCTCAAAGCTTTCCAAATGAGGTAATACCTACAGAAAAATTGACCAGAAAAGTCAATTTTAAAAGTGCTAATATATTAAAAATTATTAAAAGATAAAACAAGACGCGTACATGTTTATAAGTTTGCCCTACAAAAGTATATATTTTCAAATACATCTAGGGTACTTTCACAATTGAAGTTAATTTCAACATTGGAAGTTTCTCTACTAATAAATAATCATTTTATTAAAATTGATACCTATGAGTCAGTGTAAGTTTGTTTCTCCATTACTTTTGCTGCTTTTTCCCCCTTCTCCCATTTCACTTTTTAGAGGTAAATAAAAGGGGAAAAAATTCAGGTTATTCAATTTAAGTATTTTTATCCCCTCTTATTTTTCGTTTAAAAAGATTAACCCTTAGGCTAGAATTGGAATTGAAAAGAAAAAGAATTCAAATGGAAACCTTCATTTTCACACTAGCAACAGCCCACTGATGATATAAATGTAATAGTTTGGTATCCTAGCAATAAACCAGCATAGTCACTTTATATCAGAGTTTCTCAACCCTGGCACCACTGACACTTCAGGCCAGATAACTCTCTCTTGTGGAGGGTTGTCCTGTACATTGTAAGATATTTAGCAACATTTCTTCTTCTACCCACTAGATGCCAGAACACCCTCACTACTACCACTCCGAGCTCTGACAACCAATGTCATTAGACAGTGTAAAATTATGTCCTCTGGGGACAAAGTCATCCCAGGTTGAGAATCACATTATCATATGATTCTTCCAACAACACTGAGATAGGCACCATTATTATCTTCATCTGCATGTAAGGCTAATAAGAGTAGAAAACCTGAGTTCACATTGTTAACATAGGATTCAAACTAGGATTTGAATCCACCTATATATCTCATGGGTAAGAGCCAAGGACTCTAAAGTCAAATAGACCTGAGGATACCAGTAAGTGCTGAATGTCGTACTCCTACCGCAAGGATTAAATGAGGTAGTACATGTCACGTGTGTCGCGTGTGTATACTACACATACACATAAAACTTTATTAGGCACTCTGCATCATCCCTTGAGGTTTTTTTATCTGACCAGTAAAGGTCTCAGACCTCCCTCCCCTATGAGACAACCAGTTTAAGACTGAGGTAGTTTCCCAAATCAGTAAGTTTCCTAATATTCTTCAGGAGTTTCCTCAATTCCATTAAAGTAAACAGAAGGCAAAGTATTTTGCAATCCCAGTGAACTTAGTTTCCTCCAAGACATCACAATGTACTGTAAGGTCACTAAATTTTATCTACCTGTACTTTAAATCTTATGAATCATAGAGCAAACTTATACACTGCATTCAATTCCCAGATTATCTTATGAATGGTTTAAGTGAGTGATTTCCAAGTAAACGTCTCAAGTCTAACTCAGTAAGGATTTCCAGGTCTTCTTTGGACTGTACATTCTACCTATCTATCTATCTATCTATCTATCGGCTGTGTTGGGTCTTCGTTGCTGCACACAGGCTTTCTATAGTTGCAGAGAGTGGGGGCTCTCTTCGTTGCGGTGCGCAAACTTCTCAATGCAGTGGCTTCTCTTATTGTGGAGCATGGGCTGTAGGCACGTGGGCTTCAATAGTTGCAGCACAGGGGCTCAGTAGTTGTGGCTTGTGGGCTCTAGAGCGCAAGCTCAGTAGCTATGGCGCACGGGCTTAGTTGCTCCGCAGCATGTGGGATCTTCCCAGACCAGGGATCGAACCCGTGTCCCCTGCACTAGCAGGCGGATTGTTAACCACTGCGCCACCAGGGGAAGTCCCAGATTGTACATTCTTAATAACAGGGCATTTCATGAACTTTCATTCATCTTTGGGATTTGAGAACATTATTTGGGAAAAAGTTAAGAAACTTTCTAGGAAAGAATAAACAATTATAAATATGCTGAAATATTAACACATTAGAAAACATATTAAATAAAAACGTTCTATCAGATCAAATCAAATGATAAGTCCAATATTATACTGCAACCTACAAAATACAACAGGAATAACGCTGGGGTTGATATTGAATAAGTCATTATTTATAAATACCACATTACTATGTAATATTACATAAGCCATGCTCCTGACATTCAGAGCATGAAGTTAAACTTAAAATAATTGTTAATATTTTCCATTTTTTATTTATGCAGGGAGGAGGGTTTCCCACCCACCTCTCACTTCCTTTTGTAATTAGATATCTTTTCCCTCTTATCCAATTACTCCCACTTGCAACAATAATGGAGTGACACAGACCAGATTTACCCTCTCAAATAAGTAAGAAACCAGACCAAAAAATATAAAATAATGGTTTTCAGACACAGACACTGGACAACAGGCACTGCAGAACACTGATCCATAAGAAGATAAAAACAAGGTGACTGCCCCAACTTACTGCCTGGAGAGAATTTCCTTCTAGGCCACAGTACAGGTAGAAGAAAACCCAAACAGATTTTGGTGATCTCTCTAAGTTGAAGAGACAGAGTTGAAAATTCAGGGAGGCCAAGGTGAGTAACAGACAGTAAAGAACTGAATAGAGAGCAAGTGAACTCTGGAGATTCGTAAAGGGCTACCATTATGTTTTCAACCAGTACTGATGAGCATGTGCCTGTGATTAAACTACCCTAAGAAGGGGAAAGAACTACTGGAAAGGAGCAGGTAGAACAATTCTCAAAGCCAACCCAGGTCTGTCTGTGTTTCCACCAGCCAGAGTTGAAAGATTTCACAATACAGAGGGAACAAAATAGCATACTCAGAAGGGTATTGCCTTAGTATTGGGAAAAAATTATCCCTAGAAGAAAGACTACTTTGGTTCTGCCTTCAAAAAGTTCAAAAGGGAGCATTACAGGGTCAAACTGTTCCCAAGGAATTTAACTGTGTCCCAGAAAAAAAATGAAGAACATTTAAAGGAATGAAAACAACCAGCACCCAACAAGGTAAAAATCAAATGCCTGGCATCCAATCAAAAACTATAAGATATACAGGGGCTTCCCTGGCAGCACCGTGGTTAAGAATCTGCCTGCCAGTGCAGGGGACACAGGTTCGAGCCCTGGTCCGGGAAGATCCCACATGCCGTGGAGCAACTAAGACCGTGCGCCACAACTACAGAGCCTGTGCTCTAGAGCCTGCAAGCCACAACTACTGAGCCCACGTGCCACAACTTCTGAAGCCCACACACCTAGAGCCCATGCTCCACAACAAGAGAAGCCACAACAATGAGAAGCCCGTGCACCACTACAAAGAGTAGTCCCCACTCGCCACAACTAGAGAAAGCCCGCGCACAGCAACAAAGACCCAATGCAGCCAAAAATAAACAAATAAATTAATTAATTTTAAAAAATTATAAGATATACAATGAAGGAAAATCTGACCCTCAGTGGGGAAGAAAAACTAAGGGACCCAGACATAAGATAGATGATAGAATAAAGGATACAAATGATAAGGAGAGACATGAAAGATAGGAAAAAAAAAAAAGAAAGACCCAAATCAAGTATCTACATGTTAAAAAAAAACAAAATCTGAGGTGAAAAATACAATGGATGAGATTAAGAGTAGATAAGACAAGGCAAAAGAATAATGAACTTGAAGACACAGCAAAAGAAACTATGGGGTTTCCCTGGTGGCGCAGTGGTTGGGAGTCCGCCTGCCAACGCCGGGGACACGGGTTCGTGCCCCGGTCCAGGAAGATCCCACATGCCGCAGAGCGGCTGGGCCCGGAGCCATGGCTGCTGAGCCTGAGCGTCCGGAGCCTGTGCTCCGCAACGGGAGAAGCCACAGCAGTGAGAGGCCCGCGTACCACAAAAGAAAACAAAAAACAAAAACAACAACAACAACAAAAAAGAAACTATGAGACACAAAGATGGAGAAAATTAAACAAGAGCCTCACTCAGCTAGATGGAAAAGTCTGAACAGGATGAAAACTAAAAAACCTACAAATTGAAGCAACACAAGATATAAGAACAAATAAAACCACAGCATATCAAAAACAAGTTGCTTAAAACCAGTAACAGGACAGACGTCTTAAAAGCAGCCCCAAAAGACCCATAATGTATACTAGAAACAACATAAGCTGGAAGGCAGAGGAGCAACATCTTTACAGTTTACTGAAGGAACACTGTCAACCAAGAACTCCATAACTAGGAAAATATCTTTCAAAAACAAAGGCAAAATAAAGACTGCATTAGACATAATAAAGCTGAAAGAATTTATCACCAGCATACCTGCACTATAAAACCTGTAGGTATGCTTTAATAATTTTCCATATAAATCATACACAAATACAGATACAGAGATATACATGGCCATCTTTTTTGTCAATAATATTTTATTTTTTCAATAATATTTTAAAAGATATCCATTTATGTCAAAATTTTCATGGATACATATGAAATGCATTCACACATGGATGCATGCATTCAATCAATTCTTCTAATAATAGACTTCCACTTTGCTTCCATATTCTGCCACTAAAAAAATCCATGTAAACATAATGGGTGGGCCATTATATTTGTATACATGGGCCAATTTATAAAAATAGATTTTACAATATTACTTTCCAAAAATGCTATAACAATTCACATTTCCACTCATAAGGGAATACCATTTTCTGCACATCAACACCATTTTCTATACTAGTAAAGGTATTACTGGCTTTTTTTTAACTGTTGTCATTTGATGGGTATGCTGTTATATTTCACTAGTATTTAATTTGCATTGCCTTGACGTGCCTGGCTAGCTCAGTCAGTGGAGCATGAGACTCTCTAATTTGCATTGCCTTGACAACCTGTGAGACTGTCTTTTCATGAATTTTATAGCCTCCTAGATTTGTTATTTTATTTAATGGCTCTTTAAATCTTTGCCCTTTTTACAATTGGGTTGATAGCCTCTTCTTGTAAACAGAATCCTGTCTTCTATACTGCAACCATTTTTCAAACTTACTATTATCTATTAAGTTTTTAATTTTTAATTTTGATGAAATACACGTAAGTTTATCATCCTAACCATTTTTTTTTTTTTGCGGTACACAGGTCTCTCACTGTTGTGGCCTCTCCCGTTGCGGAGCACAGGCTCCAGACGCGCAGGCTCAGCGGCCATGGCTCACGGACCTAGCCGCTCCGCGGCATGTGGGATCTTCCCGGACCGGGGCACGAACCCGTGTCCCCTGCATCGGCAGGCGGACTCTCAACCACTACACCACCAGGGAAGCCCATCCTAACCATTTTTAAATGTACAGTTCAGTAGCATTAAGTATACTCACATTGTTGGGCAATCAATCTCCAGAACTCATCTCATCTTGCAAAAGTGAAACTCCACAGCATTACACAGCAACTCTCCATTCCCCCTCCCACCAACCACTGGCAACCACCATTTCACTTTTTGTCTCTACAAATTTGACTAGTCAGGGTACTTCGCAAGTGAAATAGAGTATTTTGTTTATGACTTATTGTACTTAGCATAATGTCCTCAAAGTTCATTGATTTTATAGCTTGGGCCAGAATTTCCTTCCTTTTCCTGACTGAATACATTCAATTGCGGTGATATCTCACTGTGGTTTTGATTTGCATTTTTGCAATTAGTAATGTTGAGCATCTTTTCATGTGCTTGTTAGGCATTTATTTATGTACCTTCTTTGGAGAAAAGTCTATTCAAGTACTTCAGCCATTTTTTTAATTGAGTTGTTTGCTTTTTTGTTGTTGAGTTGTAGAAGTCCTTTATATACTCTGGATATTTAACTCCTTATCAGATACACGACTTGCAAATATTTTCGCCCATTCCATAGGTGGCCTTTTCACTCTGTTGACTGTGCCCTTTGATGGACAGAAGTTTCTAACTGATATAATCCAAGTTATCTATTTACTTTTGTGACCTGTGCTTTTAGTGTCATATCCAGGAAGTCGCTGCCAAATCCAATGTCACAGTTCCCCCCTCTATGTTTTCTTCTAAGAGTTTTAGTTCCTATGTTTAGGCCTTTGACCCACTAAAGTCAATTTTTGTATGTTTGTGTAAGGTAGGGATCCAATGTCATATTTTTGCATATGGATATACAGTTTGCTCAATACCCTTTCTTGAAAAGACTGTTTTTTCTCCCACTGAATGGTCTTGGCACTCTTGACAAAAAACATTTGACCAGGGGATACTTTACTAAGATGGTGAAGTAGGCAGACACTGAGCTCACCTCCTTCCACACACACACAAAAGTTACAACTATTTACAGAGCAACTATCTATGAGAATGACCTGAAGACTAGCAGAAAAGATTTTCCAGAACTAAAGATATGAAGAAGGAAGCATGAAATAGATAGAAGGAGCAGAGATGCAATATAGTCAAGACCCACACGCCTGGGTAGGCAACCCACAAACAGGAGAATAATCACAACTGCAGGGAATTCCCTGGTGGTCCAGTGGTTAAGAATCCACCTTCCAGTGCAGGGGATGCAGGTTGGATCCCTGGTTGGGCAACTAAGACCACACGTGCTGCAAGGCAACTAAGCCTGTGCACCGCAACTACTGAGCCCACAAGCCACAACTAAACTAGAGAGCCTGCACACCACAACTAGAGAGAAGCCCACGCACCGCAATGAAGAGTCCACGTGCTGCAATGAAAGATCCCGTGTACCATAACTAAGACCAGACACAGCCAAAAATAAGGAAAATTTAAAAAGAAATCACTACTACAGAGTTTCTCCACAAGGAGTAAAGGTTCTGAGCCCCACACTGGGCTCTCCAGCCTGAGGGATATGCAAAGTGAAAATGAGCCCCCAGAATATCTAGCTCTGAAGGCCAGCAGGGCTTGAGTATGGGAAAGCTGGAGGTCTGCAGAAAACAAAACTCCACTCTTGACTGGCAACCTCTACAAGTGGCAGCACCTGGCAGCCAACCAGGCCAGGGGCCAGCCCCAGCCACTAGCACACCCACAGCAGTCAGTGCTGCCACAACAGAAGACCCCACAGTTGCCCCTTATTTGATAAGGGATCAATATCCAAAATATAGAAAAAACTCACACAACCCAACATCAAAGATGCAAGCAACCTGATTTAAAAATGGGTATTTTAGGGCTTCCCTGGTGGCGCAGTGGTTGAGAGTCTGCCTGCCGATGCAGGGGACACGGGTTCATGCCCCGGTCTGGGAAGATCCCACATGCCACGGAGCGGCTAGGCCCGTGAGCCATGGCCGCTGAGCCAGAGCGTCCGGAGCCTGTGCTCTGCAACGGGAGAGGCCACAACAGTGAGAGGCCCACGTACCGCAAAAAAAACAAAAAGAAAATGGGCATTTTAAATAGACATTTTCCATAAAAGACATACAGGTAGCTAAGAGACACATGAAAAGATGCTCAGCATCACTAATCATCAGGCAAATGCAAATCAAAACTGCAATGAGGGCTTCCCTGGTGGCGCAGTGGTTGAGAGTCCGCCTGCCAATGCAGGGGACACGGGTTCGTGCCCCGGTCCGGGAGGATACCACGTGCCGTGGAGCGGCTGGGCCCGTGAGCCGTGGCTGCTGGGCCTGCGCGTCCGAAGCCTGTGCTCCGCAGTGGGAGAGGCCACAGCAGTGAGAGGCCCGCGTACCGCAAAAAAAAAAAAAAAAAAAAAAACTGCAATGAGATATCACCTCATACCTGTCAAAATGCCTATTATCAAAAAGACAACAAACAAGTGTTGGTGAGGATAAGGAGAAAAGGGAACCCTCATGCCCTGTTGGTGGGAATGAAAATTGGTACAGCCACTACGGGAAACACTATGGAAGTTTCTCAAAAAATTAAAAATAGAACTATCATATGATCCAGCTATTCCACTTCTGCATACTTTTCTGAAGAAAACAAAAACACTAATTAAAAAACATACATGTGCATCCCTATGTTACTGCAATATTATTTACAACAGCCAAAATATGGAAACAACTTTAGTATCCATGAACAGATGAATGGATAAAAAAACATGTGGGGTGTATACACACAAACACACACACAAACACACACATATACACAAAATGGAATACTACTCAGCCATAAAAAAGAATGAAACCTTGCCATTTGTAACTAGATGGATGGACCTAGAGGGTATTATACTAAGAGAAATAAGTCAAAATAAGAAAGACAAATACGTATACATGGAATCTAAAAAACAAAACAGAAACAGACACATAAACACAGAGAACAGGTGGCTGCCAAAGGGGAAGGGGTGGGGGCATGACAAGAAAAAAAATTAAAGTAACTGAGTGAGGTAATGAATGCTAACTAGCTTGACTGTGGTAAGTACTTTACAATGTATGTTTATATGAAACTGGCACATTGTACACCTTATATACAGAACTTTTTGCCAGGGGCTTCCCTGGTGGCACAGTGGTTGAGAGTCCGCCTGCCGATGCAGGTGACAAAGGTTCGTGCCCCGGTCCGGGAAGATCCCACATGCCACGGAGTGGCTAGGTCCGTGAGCCATGGCCGCTCAGCCTGTGCATCCGGAGCCTGTGCTCCGCAACGGGAGAGGCCACAACAGTGAGAGGCCCGTGTACCGCAAAAAAAAAAAAAAAAAGCCTAAAAAAATTTTTGTCAATTATACCTCAATAAAGCTGAAAATAGATTTTCTTCAAATTTGGGCTCTATGCTATTCCATTAGCCTATATGCCTACCTTAGTGCCAAAACTATTATTAACTTTCTTATGGTATGCTTTATTATTAAAAGTTTGCATTTTTATAAAATCAGACAGATCTCATTCTATAATAGCATCTGAGTTTCCAATCTTAAGGTTCCCTTCACCCTAATTAATAGAGCTAAAGCTGTAGAATACCCTTAAATTTTTTTTAACAAGGCTTTTAATCTATCTGGAGTTTATCTTAAGACAGGAATCCAATTTTATTTTCTTCCAGATGGGCAGACATTTGTACCAGTGCCTTTATTATACAATCTACACATTTCCCACTGAATTATAATCCTATCTTTATTCTTTATTAAATTGGCACATAAAATATTTCTGGACTTTCTTTGTTTGTTTGTTTGTTTTTTTCAGTACACAGGCCTCTCACTGTTGTGGCCTCTCCTGTTGCGGAGCACAGGCTCTGGACGCGCAGGCTCAGTGGCCATGGCTCACGGGTCCAGCCGCTCCGCGGCATGTGGGATCCTCCCAGACCGGGGCACGAACCCGTGTCCCCTGCATCGGCAGGCGGACTCTCAACCACTGCACCACAAGGGAAGCCCTGGATTTTCTATTTTTTTAAACTCATCTGTCTATGCCCATATTATATTAATCTAATTCAGAGACTAATATTCTACACAAAATAGTTTGATAACTGTAAAACATACTTCCTTCACTGTTCCATTTCCATTTCCTTGGCTACTCTCTAAGTACACTAGACAACCTGATAATTTTACCTCTTCTGTTCCAATATTAATACCAGCTATTTAATTTTACTGTTTTAACGCATTTATTAGAACCTCTAAAGGCAATCTAGAATATAAAGGTGATTGTAAGCATCCATGTAAGGGTCCTTATATTAATGTTTTGCGATTTAGGATATCTGCTATAATTTTTTTCCATTCTTAATGTACTTACATTTTTAAAATCAGAAATGGTCTTCCAAATTGAAGTACAGGGACTTCCTTGGTGGCACACTGGTTAAGAATGTGCTTGCCAATGCAGGGGACACAGGTTCAAGCCCCTGCTCCAGGAAGATCCCACATGCCACAGAGCAACTAAGCCCATGTGCCACAACTACAGACCCTGTGCTCTAGAACCTGAGAGCCACAACTACTGAACCCCTGCGCTGCAACTACTGAAGCCCGCGTGCCTAGAGCCTGTGCTCCGCAACAAGAGAAGCCACTGAAATGAAAAGCCCGCACACCACAATGAAGAGTTGCCACCGCTGGCCACTAGAAAAGCAAAGACCCAACGCAGTCAAAAATAAAATAAATTAATTTAAAAAACTGAAGTACGGCTTCCCTGGTGGCGCAGTGGTTGAGAGTCCGCCTGCCGATGCAGGGGACATGGGTTCGTGCCCCAGTCCGGGAAGATCCCACATGCTGCAGAGCGGCTGAGCCCGTGAGCCATGGCTGGTGGGCCTGCGCGTCCGGAGCCTGTGCTCCGCAATGGGAGAGGTCACAACAGTGAGAGGCCCACATACCGCAAAAAAAAAAAAAAAAACAAAAAAACTGAAGTATAGTTGATTTATACTATTATATTAGTTAGAAATGGTCTTAATGAACTCTATCGAATGCCTTTTCACAGCAGAGTCAAGATGGTGTACTAGGAGGACGTGGAATTCACAACTCCTCACAATTAGGGCACCTACCAGGCACCGGTGGGGGACCACAGAGACCTAAGGGGACGGGGGGAACCCCCAGCGACCATCTTGTGGGATCTCAGTTCGCAGGCTGGAGGTCAGGCCCAACGTCCTGTGGTGGGAGTTCCAAGTCGAACTCACTGGACTAACAGAGAACCTCAGACCACAGGAAATATTAATCAGAGTGAGGCCCCCCAGAGGTCCTGATCTCAGCACCAAGACCCAGCTCTAACCAACTGCCTCCAAACTCTATTGCTGGATGTCGCAGGCCAAACAACCAGTAAGACAAGAATACAGCACCATCCATCAAAAAAAAGAAATAACAAAAAAATATGTTACAGCGCTTCCCTGGTGGCGCAGTGGTTGAGAATGTGCCTGCCAATGCAGGGGACATGGGTTCAAGCCCTGGTCTGGGAAGATCCCACATGCCACGGAGCAACTAGGCCCGTGAGCCACAACTACCGAGCCTGCGCGTCTGGAGCTTGTGCTCCGCAACAAGAGAGGCCGTGACAGTGAGAGGCCCGCGCACCACGATGAAGAGTGGCCCCCACTCGCCACAACTAGAGAAAGCCCTCGCACAGAAACGAAGACCCAACACAGCCAAAAATATAAGTTAATTTAATTTAACTTAAAATATATATATATATATATATATATATATATATATATATATATATATATATATATATGTTACAGATGAAGGAGCAAGGTAAAAACCTACAAGACGAAATAAATGAAGGTGAAATAGGCAACCTACCTGAAAAAGAATTCAGAGTAATGATAGTAAAGATGATCCAAAATCTCGGAAACACAACGGAAAAAACAGAAGAAACATTAAACAAGGTTCTAGAAGAACTAAAGAGCAAACAAACAGTGATGAACAACACAATTACTGAAATTAAAAATACTATAGAAGGAATCAATAGCAGAATAACTGGGCAGAAGAACAGATAAGTCACCTGGAAGATACAATGGTGGGAAAACTACTGGGGAGCAAAATAAAGAAAAAAGAATGAAAAGAATTGAGGACAGTCTGAGAGACCTCTGGGACAACATTAAGTGCACCAACATTCGAAATATAGGGGTCCCAGAAGAAGAAGAGAAAAAGAAAGGGACTGAGAAAATATCTGAAGAGATTATAGTCGAACACTTCCCTAACATGGGAAAGGAAATAGTCAATCAAGTTCAGGAATCACAGAGAGTTTCATAAAGGATAAATCCAAGGAGAAACATGCCAAGACACATATTAATCAAACTATCAAAAATTAAATACAAAGTAAAAATATTAAAAGCAGCAAGGGAAAAGCAGCAAATAACATACAAGGGAATCCCCATAAGGTTAACAGCTGATCTTTCAGCAGAAACTCTGCAAGCCAGAAGGGAGTGGCAGGACATATTCAAAGTGATGAAAGGGAAAAACCTACAACGAAGAATACTCTAGTCAGCAAGGATCTCATTCAGATTCCACGGAGAAATTAAAACGCTTACAGATAAGCAAAAGTTAAAAGAATTCAGCACCACCAAACCAACTTTACAACAAATGCTAAAGGAACTTCCCTAGGAAGAAAACACAAGAGAAGGGAAAGACCTACAAAAACAAACCCAAAACAATAAAGAAAATGGTAATAGGAACATACAAATTGATAATTACCTTAACTGTAAATGGATAAATGCTCCAACCAAAACACATATACTGGCTGAACAGATACAAAAACAAGACCCATATATCTGCTGTCTATACAGGAGACCCACTTCAGACATAGGGACACATACAGACTGAAAGTGAGGGGATGGAAAAAGATATTCCATGCAAATGGAAATCAAAAGAAAGCTGGAGTAGCAATTCTCGTATCAGACAACATAGACTTTAAATAAAGACTATTACAAGAGACAATGAAGGACACTATAAAATGATCAAGGGATCAATCCAAGAAGAAAATATAACAATTGTAAATATTTATGCACCCAATATAGGAGGATCTCAATACATAAGGCGAATGCTAACAGCCATAAAAGAGGAAACAGACAGTAACACAATCATAGTAGGGGACTTTAACATCCCACTTTCACCAATGCACAGATCATCCAAAATGAAAATAAATAAGGAAACAAAAACTTTAAATGACACATTAAACAAGAAGGACTTCATTGATATTTATAGGACATTCCATCCAAAAACAACACAGTACACTTTCTTCTCTACTGTGCATGGAACATTCTCCAGGATAGACCATATCTTGGGTCACAAATCAAGCCTCGGTAAATTTAAGAAACCTGAAATTGGGCTTCCCTGGTGGCGCAGTGGTTGAGAGCCCGCCTGGCGATGCAGGGGACATGGGTTCGTGCCCCGGTCCGGGATGATCCCACATGCCGCGGAGTGGCTGGGCCCGTGAGCCATGGCTGCTGAGACTGTGCGTCTGGAGCCTGTACTCCACAACGGGAGAGGCCACAGCGGTAAGAGGCCCGTGTACCGCAAAAAAAAAAAAAAAAAAACAGAAACCTGAAATCATATCAAGTATCTTTTCTGATCACAACACTACGAGAATAGATATCAATTACAGGAAAAAAACTGTAAAAAATACAAACACATGGAGCCTAAACAATACGTTACAAAATAATCAAGAGATCACTGAAGAAATCAAAGAGGAAATCAAATAATACCTAGAAACAAATGACAATGAAAACACGATGACCCAAAACCTATGGGATGCAGCAAAAGCAGTTCTAAGAGGGAAGTTAAAAGCAATACAATCCTACCTCAAGAAACAAACAAACAAAAAAATCTCAAATAAACAACCTAAACTTAAACCTAAAGCAATTAAAGAAAAAAGAACCAAAAAACCCCAAAAGTTAGCAAAAGGAAAGAAATCATAAAGATCAGAACAGAAATAAATGAAAAAGAAATGAAGGAAAAAATAACAAAGATCAATAAAACTAAAATCTGGCTCTTTGAGAAGATAAACAAAATTGATAAACCATTAGCCAGGCTCACCAAGAAAAAAAGGGAGAAGTCTCAAATCAACAGAATTAGAAATGAAAAATGAGAAGTAACAATTGACACTGCAGAAATACAAAGGATCATGAGAGATTACTACAAGCAACTATATGCCAATAAAATGGACAACCTGGAAAACATGGACAAATTCTTAGAAAAGCACAACCTTCCGAGACTGAACCAGGAAGGAACAGAAAATATAAACAGACCAATCACGAGCACTGAAATTGAAACTGTGATTGAAAATCTTCCAACAAACAAAAGACCAGGGCCAGATGGCTTCACAGGCAAATTTTATCAAACATTTAGAAAAGAGCTAACACCTATCCTTCTCAAACTCTTCCAAAATATAGCAGAGGGAGGAACACTCCAAAACTCATTCTATGAGGCCACCATCACCCTGATACCTAAACCAGACAAAGATGTCACAAAAAAGAAAACTGCAAGCCAATATCTCTGATGAACATAAATGCAAAAATCCTCACCAAAATACTAGCAAACAGAATCCAACAGCATATTAAAACGATCATACACTATTATCAAGTGGGGTTTATCCCAGGAATGCAACGACTCTTCAATATATGCAAATCAAACAATGTGATACACCATACCAACAAACTGAAAAATAAAAACCATATGATCATCTCACTAAATGCGGAAAAAGCTTTCCACAAAATTCAACACCCATTTATGATAAAAACACTCCAGAAAGTAGGCATAGAGGGAACTTACCTCAACATAATAAAGGCCATATATGACAAACCCACAGCCGACATCGTTCTCAATGGTGCAAAACTGAAACCATTTTCTCTAAGATCAGGAACAAGACAAAGTTGCCCACTCTCACCACTATTATTCATCATAGTTTTGGAAGTTTTACCAACAGCAATCAGAGAAGAAAAACAAATAAAAGGAACCGAAATCAGAAAAGAAGAAGTAAAGCTTTCACTGTTTGCAGATGACATGATACTATACATAGAAAATTCTAAAGATGCTACCACAAAACTACTAGAGCTAATCAATGAATTTGGTAAAGTACCAGAATACAAAATTAATGCACAGAAATCTCTTGCATTCCTCTACACTAATGATGAAAAATCTGAAAGTGAAATTAAGGAAACACTCCCATTTACCACTGCAACAAAAAGACTAAAACACCTAGGAATAAACCTACCTAAGGAGACAAAAGACCTGTACGCAGAAAACTATGATGCTGATGAAAGAAATCAAAGATGATACAAATAGATGGAGAGATATACCATGTTCTTGGATTGGAAGAATCAACATAGTGAAAGTGACTAGGCTACCCAAAGCAATCTACAGATTCAATGCAATCCCTATCAAACTACCAATGGCATTTTTCACAGAACTAGAACAAAAAATTTCACAATTTGTATGGAAACACAAAAGACCCCGAATAGCCAAAGCAATCTTGAGAAAGAATAACAGAGCTGGAGGAATCAGGCTCCCTGACTTCAGACTATACTACAAAGCTACAGTAATCAAGACAGTATGGTACTTGCACAAAAAAACCCAGAAACATAGATCAATGGAACAGAATAAAAAGCCCAGAGATAAACCCACACACATATGGCCACCTTATCTTTGATAAAGGAGGTAAGACTATAAAATGGAGAAAAGTCCCTTCAATAAGTGGTGCTGGGCAAACTGGACAGCTACATGTAAAAGAATGAAACTAGAACACTTCCTAACACCATACACAAAAATAAACTCAAAATGGACTAAAGACCTAAATGTAAGACCAGACACTATACAATTCTTGGAGGAAAACACAGGCAGAACACTCTATGACATTAATCACAGCAAGATCCTTTTTGACCCACCTCCTAGAGAAATGGAAATAGAAACAAAAATAAACAAATGGGACCTAATGAATCTTAAAAGGTTTTGCACAGCAAAGGAAACCATAAACAAGACAAAAAGACAACCCTCAGAATGGGAGAAAATATTTGCAAATGAAGCAACTGACAAACGATTAATCTCCAAAATATACAAGCAGCTCAGTCAGCTCACTATCAAAAAAACGAAAAACCCAATTCAAAAATGGGCAAAAGACCTAAATGGACATTTCTCCAAAAAAGGTATACAGATTGCCAACAAACACATGAAAAGATGCTCAACATCACTAATCATTAGAGAAAGGCAAATCACAACTACAGTGAGGTATCACCTCACACTGGTCAGAATGGCCATCATCACAAGGTCTACAAAAGACAAATGCTGGAGAGGGTGTAGATAAAAGGGAACCCTCTTGCACTGTTGGTGTGAATGTAAATTGACACAGCCTCTATGAAGAACAGTATGAAGGTTCCTTAGAAAACTAAAAACAGAACTACTATATAACCCAACAATCCCACTACTGGGCATATACCCTGAGAAAACCATAATTCAGAAAGAGTCATGTACCACAATGTTTACTGTAGCACTATTTACAACAGCCAGGACATGGAAGCAACCTAAGCGTCCATAGACAGATGAATGGATAAAGAAGATGTGGCACATATATGCAGTGGAATATTACTCAGCCATAAAAAGAAATGAAATTGAGTTATTTGTAGTGAAGTGGATGGACCTAGAGTCTGTCATACAGACTGAAGTAAGCCAGAAAGAGAAAAACAAATACCACATGCTAACACATGTATATGGAATCTAAAAAAAAAAAAAAAAAAAATGGTTCTCATGAACCTAGAGGCAGGACAGGAATAAAGACACAGATGTGGAGAATGGACTTGAGGACACGGGGAAGGGGAAGCTGGGATGAAGTGAAAGAGTAACACTGACATATATACACTACCAAATGTAAAATAGATAGCTAGTGGGAAGCAGTTGCATAGCACAGGGAGATCAGCTAGGTGCGCTGTGACCACCTAGAGGGGTGGGATAAGGAGGGTGGGAGGGAGACTCAAGATGGAGGAGATATGGGGATACACGTATGCATATAGCCGATTCACTTTGTTATACAGCAGAAACTAACACAACATTGTAAAGCAATTATACTCCAATAAAGTTGTTTTTTTTTAAAAAAAAAAAAAATGCCTTTTCAGCAGCTACGGACAGCTTTCTAGACTCCTTGCTTCATTTGTTGATATTATCTATTATATTAACAGACTTGATAATAAGGGTCCTTGCACTGATGTAATACACCCTACTGGGTCAAAATGTACTATTAGTCCATTGTTTCATATCCAGATTCTATTGGCTAATATTGTATTTAGAAATTTTGCATTTCTAGATGTAAGTGAGATTGACTTTTTTTTTTTTGCTTTATAACAAATTTAATCAGTTATACATATACATACGTTCCCATATCCCCTCCCTTTTGCGTCTCCCTCCCACCCTCCCTATCCCACCCCTCCAGGCGGTCACAAAGCACAGAGCTGATCTCCCTGTGCTATGCGGCTGCTTCCCACTAGCTATCTACCTTACGTTTGGTAGTGTATATATGTCCATGCCGCTCTTTCGCTTTGTCACAGCTTACCCTTCCCCCTCCCCGTATCCTCAAGTCCATTCTCTAGTAGGTCTGTGTCTTTATTCCTGTCTTACGACTATGTTCTTCATGACATTTTTTTTCTTAAATTCCTTATATATGTGTCAGCATACAGTATTTGTCTTTCTCTTTTTGATTTACTTCACTCTGTATGACAGACTCTAGGTCCATCCACCTCATTACAAATAGGTTAATTTCGCTTCTTTTTATGGCTGAGTAATATTCCATTGTATATATGTGCCACATCTTCTTTATCCATTCATCCGATGATGGACACTTAGGTTGTTTCCATCTCCGGGCTATTGTAAATAGGGCTGCTATGAACATTTTGGTACATGTCTCTCTTTGAATTATGGTTTTCTCAGGGTATACGCCCAGTAGTGGGATTGCTGGGTCATATGGTAGTTCTATTTGTAGTTTTTTAAGGAACCTCCATACCGTTCTCCATAGTGGCTGTACCAACTAACATTACCACCAGCAGTGCAAGAGTGTTCCCTTTTTTCCACACCCTCTCCAGCATTTATTGTTTCTAGATTTTTTGATGATGGCCATTCTGACTGGTGTGAGATGATATCTCATTGTAGTTTTGATTTGCATTTCTCTAATGAGTAAAGATGTTGAGCATCTCTTCATGTGTTTGTTGGCAGTCTGTATATCTTCTGTGGAGAAATGTCTATTTAGGTCTTCTGCCCATTTTTGGATTGGGTTGTTTGTTTTTTTGTTATTGAGCTGCATGAGCGGCTTATAAACTTTGGAGATTAATCCTTTGTCAGTTGCTTCATTTGCAAATATTTTCTCCCATTCTGAGGGTTGTCTTTTGGTCTTGTTTATGGTTTCCTTTGCTGTGCAAAAGCTTTTAAGTTTCATTAGGTCCCATTTGTTTATCTTTGTTTTTATTTCCATTTCTCTAGGAGGTGGGTCAAAAAGGATCTTGCTGTGATTTATGTCATAGAGTGTTCTGCCTATGTTTTCCTCTAAGAGTTTGATAGAGTCTGGCCTTACATTTAGGTCTTTAATCAATTTTGAGCTTATTTTTGTATATGGTATTAGGGAGTGATCTAATCTCATACTTTTACATGTAGCTGTCCAGTTTTCCCAGCACCACTTATTGAAGAGACTGTCCTTTCTCCACTGTACATTCCTGCCTCCTTTATCAAAGATAAGGTGACCATATGTCCGTGGGTTTATCTCTGGGCTTTCTATCCTGTTCCATTGATCTATCTTTCTGTTTTTGTGCCAGTACCATACTCTCTTGATTACTGTAGCTTTGTAGTATAGTCTGAAGTCAGGGAACCTGATTCCTCCAGCTCCATTTTTCGTTCTCAAGATTGCTTTGGCTATTCGGGGTCTTTTGTGTTTCCATACAAATTGTGAAATTTTTTGTTCTAGTTCTGTGAAAAATGCCAGTGGTAGTTTGATAGGGATTGCATTGAATCTGTAGATTGCTTTGGGTAGTAGAGTCATTTTCACAATGTTGATTCTTCCAATCCAAGAACATGGTACATCTCTCCATCTATTTGTATCATCTTTAATTTCTTTCATCAGTGTCTTATAATTTTCTGCATACAGGTCTTTTGTCTCCTTAGGTAGGTTTATTCCTAGATATATTATTCTTTTTGTTGCAATGGTAAATGGGAGTGTTTCCTTGATTTCACTTTCAGATTTTTCATCATTAGTATATAGGAATGCCAGAGATTTCTGTGCATTAATTTTGTATCCTGCTACTTTACCAAATTCATTGATTAGCTCTAGTAGTTTTCTGGTAGCATCTTTAGGATTCTCTATGTATAGTATCATGTCATCTGCAAACAGTGACAGCTTTACTTCTTCTTTTCCAATTTGGATTCCTTTTATTTCCTTTTCTTCTCTGATTGCTGTGGCTAAAACTTCCAAAACTATGTTGAATAAGAGTGGTGAGAGTGGGCAACCTTGTCTTGTTCCTGATCTTAGTGGACATGGTTTCAGTTTTTCACCATTGAGGACGATGCTGGCTGTGGGTTTGTCATATATGGCCTTTATTATGTTGAGGAAAGTTCCCTCTATGCCTACTTTCTGCAGGGTTTTTATCATAAATGGGTGTTGAATTTTGTCGAAAGCTTTCTCTGCATCTATTGAGATGATCATATGGTTTTTCTCCTTCAATTTGTTAATATGGTGTATCACATTGATTGATTTACGTATACTGAAGAATTCTTTAATTCCTGGAATAAACCCCACTTGATCATGGTGTATGATCCTTTTAATGTGCTGTTGGATTCTGTTTGCTAGTATTTTGTTGAGGATTTTTGCATCTATGTTCATCAGTGCTATTGGCCTGTAGTTTTCTTTCTTTGTGACATCCTTGTCTGGTTTTGGTATCAAGGTGAGGGCGGCCTCATAGAATGAGTTTGGGAGTGTTCCTCCCTCGGCTATATTTTGGAAGAGTTTGAGAAGGATAGGTGTTAGCTCTTCTCTAAATGCTTGATAGAATTCGCCTGTGAAGCCATCTGGTCCTGGGCTTTTGTTTGTTGGAAGATTTTTTATCACAGTTTCAATTTCAGTGCTTGTGATTGGTCTGTTCATATTTTCTATTTCTTCCTGATTCAGTCTTGGCAGGCTGTGCATTTCTAAGAATTTGTCCATTTCTTCCAGGTTGTCCATTTCATTGGCATAGAGTTGCTTGTAGTAATCTCTCATGATCTTTTGTATTTCTGCAGTGTCAGTTGTTACTTCTCCTTTTTCATTTCTTATTCTATTGATTTGAGTCTACTCCCTTTTTTTCTTGATGAGTCTGTCTAATGGTTTATCAATTTTGTTTATCTTCTCAAAGAACCAGTTTTTAGTTTTATTGATCTTTGCTATCGTTTCCTTCATTTCTTTTTCGTTTATTTCTGATCTGATTTTTATGATTTCTTTCCTTCTGCTAACTTTGGGATGTTTTTGTTCTTCTTTCTCTAATTGCTTTAGGTGCAAGGTTAGGTTGTTTATTCGAGATGTTTCCTGTTTCTTAAGGTAGGATTGTATTGCTATAAACTTCCCTCTTTGAACTGCTTTTGCTGCATCCCATAGGTTTTGGGTCGTTGTGTCTCCATTGTCATTTGTTTCTAGGTATTTTTTAATTTCCTTTCTGATTTCTTCAGTGATCACTTCGTTATGAAGTAGTGTATTGTTTAGCCTCCATGTGTTTGTATTTTTTACAGCTCTTTTCCTGTAATTGATATCTAATCTCATAGCACTGTGGTCAGAAAAGATACTTGATACAATTTCAATTTTCTTAAGTTTACCAAGGCTTGATTTGTGACCCAAGATATGATCTATCCTGGAGAATGTTTCATGGGCACTTGAGAAAAATGTGTATTCTGTTGTTTTTGGATGGAATGTCCTATAAATATCAATTAAGTCCATCTTGTTTAATGTATCATTTAAAGCTTGTGTTTCCTTATTTATTTTCATTTTGGATGATCTGTCCATTGGTGAAAGTGCAGTGTTAAAGTCCCCTACTATGATTGTGTTACTGTCGATTTCTCCTTTTATGGCTGTTAGTGTTTGCCTTATATATTGAGGTGCTCCTATGTTGGGTGCATACATATTTACAATTGTTATATCTTCTTCTTGGATCGATCCCTTGATCATTATGTAGTGTCCTTCTTTGTCTCTTCTAATAGTCTTTATTTTAAAGTCTATTTTGTCTGATATGAGAATTGCTACTCCAGCTTTCTTTTGGTTTCCATTTGCATGGAATATCTTTTTCCATCCCCTTACTTTCAGTCTGTATGTGTCTCTAGGTCTGAAGTGGGTCTCTTGTAGACAGCATATATATGGGTCTTGCTTTTGTATCCATTCAGCCAATCTGTGTCTTTTGGTGGGAGCATTTAGTCCATTTACATTTAAGGTAATTATCGATATGTATGTTCCTATTCCCATTTTCTTAATTGTTTTGGGTTTGTTATTGTAGGTCTTTTCCTTCTGTTGTGTTTCTTGCCTAGAGAAGTTCCTTTAGCATTTGTTGTAAAGCTGGTTTGGTGGTGCTGAACTCTCTCAGCTTTTGCTTGTCTGTAAATGTTTTAATTTCTCCATCAAATTTGAATGAGATCCTTGCTGGGTAGAGTAATCTTGGTTGCAGGTTTTTCTCCTTCATCACTTTAATTATGTCCTGCCACTCCCTTCTGCCTTGTAGGCTTTGTGCTGAGAGATCAGCTGTTATCCTGATGGGGATTCCCTTGTGTGTTATTTGTTGTTTTTCCCTTGCTGCTTTTAATATGATTTCTTTGTGTTTAATTTTTGACAGTTTGATTAATATGTGTCTTGGCGTATTTCTCCTTGGATTTATTCTGTATGGGACTCTCTGTGCCTCCTGGACTTGATTAACTATTTCCTTTCCCATATTAGGGAAGTTTTCAACTATAATCTCTTCAAGTATTTTCTCAGTCCCTTTCTTTTTCTCTTCTTCTTCTGGAACCCCTATAATTCGAATGTTGGTGCGTTTAATGTTGTCCCAGAGGTCTCTGAGACTGTCCTCTGTTCTTTTCATTCTTTTTTCTTTATTTTGCTCTGCATCAGTTATTTCCACTATTTTATCTTCCACCTCACTTATCCGTTCTTCTGCCTCAGTTATTCTGCTATTGATCCCATCTAGAGTATTTTTCATTTCATTTATTGTGTTTTTAATCGATGCTTGATTCATCTTTAGTTCTTCTAGATCCTTGTTAACTGTTTCCTGCATTTTGTCTATTCTATCTCCAAGATTTTGGATATCGGAAATAGTATCTTGGATCATCTTTACTATCATTATTCTGAATTCTTTTTCAGGTAGACTGCCTATTACCTCTTCATTTGTTAGGTCTGCTGGGTTTTTATCTTGCTCCTTCTCTTGCTGTGTGTTTTTCTGTCTCTCATTTTGCTTATGGTACTGTGTTTGGGGTCTCCTTTTTGCAGGCTTCAGGTTCGTAGTTCCCGTTGTTTTTGGTGTCTGTCCCCAGTGGCTAAGGTTGGTTTAGTGGGTTGTGTAGGCTTCCTGGTGGAGGGGACTAGTGCCTGTGTTCTGGTGGATGAGGCTGGATCTTGTCTTTCTGGTGGGCAGGTCCACGTCTGGTGGTGTGTTTTGGGGTGTCTGCGGACTTTTTATGATTTTAGGCAGCCTCTCTGCTAATGGGTGGTGTTGTGTTCCTGTGCTGCTAGTTGTATGGCATAGGGTGTCCAGCACTGTAGCTTGCTGGTCTTTGAGTGAAGCTGGGTGCTGGTGTTGAGATGGAGATCTCTGGAAGATTTTCGCCATTTGATATTATGTTGAGCTGGGAGGTCTCTTGTGGACCAGTGTCCTGAAGTTGGCTCTCCCACCTCAGAGGCACAGCACTGACTCCTGGCTCCTCAATTTGGGATGATTTGTTGTCTATTCATGTATTCCACAGATGCAGGGTACATCAAGTTGATTGTGGAGCTTTAATCCGCTGCTTCTGAGGCTGCTGGGAGAGGTTTCCCTTTCTCTTCTTTGTTCTCACAGCTCCCGGGTCTCAGCTTTGGATTTGGCCCCACCTCTGCGTGTAGGTCGCCGGAGGGCGTCTGTTCTTCGCTCAGACAGGACAGGGTTAAAGGAGCAGCCGCTTCGGGGACTCTGGTCACTCAGGCCGGGGGGGAGGGAGGGGCACGGAGTGCGGGGCGAGCCTGCAGCGGCAGAGGCCGGCGTGACGTTGCACCAGCCCGAGGCGCGCTGTGCGTTCTCCCAGGAAAGCCATCCCTGGAACCCGGGACCCCGGCAGTGACGGGCTGCATAGGCTCCCCGGAAAGGGGGCGTGGACAGTGACCTGCGCTCGCACACAGGCCTCTTGGCGGTGGCAGCAGCAGCCCCAGTGTCCCACGCCCGTCTCTGGGCTCCGCGCTTTCAGCCGCGGCTCGCGCCCGTCTGTGGGTCTCCTTTAAGCAACGCTCTTAATCCCCTCTCCTCGCGCACCAGGAAACCAAGAGGGAAGAAAAAGTCTCTTGCCTCTTCGGCATCTCCAGAGTTTTCCCAGACTCCCTCCTGGCTAGCTGTGGCGCATTAGCCCCCTTCAGGCTGAGTTCTCGCCGCAGCCCCAGTCCTCTCCCTGTGCTCTTGACCGAAGCCCGAGCCTCAGCTTCCCCCGCCGCCCGCCCCGGCGGGCGAGCAGACAAGCCTCTCGGGCTGGTGAGTGCCGGTCGGCACCGATCCTCTGTGCGGGAATCTCTCCGCTTTGCCCTACCCAGGTATGTGGGGAGTTTCTTGCCTTTTGGGAGGTCTGAGGTCTTCTAACAGCGTTCAGTAGGTGTTCTGTAGGAGTTGTTCCACGTGTAGCTGTATTTCTGGTGTATCTGTTGGGAGGAAGGTGATCTCCGCGTCTTACTCTTCCGCCATCTTCCCCGGAAGTTCTTGACCTTTTTTGATAGCATTTTTAATCAGGGATAAAAGTATCAGGATGGCCAAAAAGTTTGTAACATCTTATGGAAAAACCCATATGAACTTTTGGGCCAACCCAATATGTGTGCTTCACAGAATGCACTGGGTAGCTTTGCATCTTTAATAACACAGAATACGGTTTTTTAAAAAAAACTATATGTTGTTTATAAACTAAATAAAAGTCAGGTGTGAAACCATCTGCTATGCTGCCTCTTTCAAGGACAGATCTTCAATGACCTTTTCAATCCTTGAGCAAAAACTGGTCAATTCAACATTTCTGCTTCTTGGGTCAATTTTATTAATTTATATTTTGCTATAAAATTATCCATTAGGGCTTCCCTGGTGGTGCAGTGGTTGAGAGTCCACCTGCCAATGCAGGGGACATGGGTTCGTGCCCAGGTCCGGGAAGATTCCACATGCCGCAGAGCGGCTAAGCCTGTGAGCCATGGCCGCTGAGCCTGCGCATCCGGAGCCTGTGCTCCGCAATGGGAGAGGCCACAACAGTGAGAGGCCCGCGTATCACAAAAAACAAAAAAACAAAAACAAAAAATTATCCATTAATCTCGACTTTCAACTTTGGCATCATGGCATAACATGTAGTATTCCCAAGAAGGTTTGCATAAAATTCCGTTAACCTCTCCTATACCTGGGTATCTATGATGTCTCCTTCCTCATTCCTAATACTGCATATTTTTACTCCATTTTCTTCTCTTCTATATGAGGTTTATCTAATTCATCAGTCCTCACAAAGAACCAGCTTTGGGATTTATCCTTCCCACTATTTTTGTTTTGTTGTTTCCAATTCCATTAATTACAGTTTTATCTTTAATCCCCATGTCCTATTTGGTTTCTGTTTTATTTTCTTAATCCAATAAATATGGGAACTGAATATTCTTAGTTTTATTTACTTAATAATAAAAGTATTTAAACTATACATTTTCGTCTTAATACCAATGTTTGCCAATGAGATGGAAATGTTCTTCTCACCACTTTCTAGACAATATGTTATCTCACTTTTGACTGTAAAATGTTTTAAGTGCATCAATACAAGAATGGATATATATATACACATATACATATACATATATACGTATATATATATTCATGACTGAACACTACACATCAGTTTAACTTCATGAACTTGATGGATACTTTATCAACATGAATAGATCTAAAGGACATAATGTTGAATGGAAAAAAAGGAAGATGCAGAATAATACATTCTCTATGATACCACTGAAGTAAAAATTTAAAACCTGAGGGAAGAATACATTAGGAGTTTGGGATTATCAGATACAAACTACTATATATAAAACAGGTAAACAAGGTCCTACTGTATAGCACAGGGAACTATATTTAATTATCTTGTAACAAACTCTGATGGAAAAGAAATATATGTACAACAGAATCACTTTGCCATACACCAGAAACTAATACAACATTGTAAATTAACTATACTTCAGTTAAAATAAAAAAAACAAAAAAAAATAAAATAACAATGTTCAAAAAAAAAAAGCCCCAAAACAAAACATGCATAATAGCGCATTGTATCTGTATGTACATATCCACTGTAAAAGCATAAAAATACAGTTTTGAAGGTTATGTACTCAGAATGTTGCCTCACAGCAAAGAAGAAAAGGGGACTAGAGAAAAATTAGTCCTCTCCATTCTGCTATTAATGTTCTGGTATTTAAACAACTTAATGAGAATTAATTTGCAGATAACATGATACTATACACAGAAAATTCTAAAGATGCTACTAGAAAACTACTGGAGCTAATCAATGAATTTGGTGAAGTTGCAGGATACAAAATTAATACACAGAAATCTCTTGCATTCCTATACACTAACAACAAAAGATCAGAAAGAGAAATTAAGGAAACAGTCCCATTTACCATCACAACAAAAAGAATAAAATACCTAAGAATAAACCTACCTAAGGAGGCCAAAGACCTGTACTCAGAAAGCTATAAGATACTTGGACTTCCCTGGTGGTCCAGTGGTTAAGAATCAGCCTTCCAATGCAGGGGACACAGGTTTGATCCCTGGTCGTGGAAGTAAGATCACACATACCATGGGGCAACTAAGCCTGCATGCTCTGGAGCCTGTGCACCACAACTAGAGAGCCCGCGTGCCACAACTACTGAGCCCCCATGCTCTAGAGCCCGCACGCCACAACTAGAGAGAAGCCTGCTCACTGAAACGACAGATCTCACATCCCGAACGAAGATTCCGCAGACGGGAACTAAGACCCAACACAGCCAAATACATAAAAATAAATAAATTTATTTAAAAAAAAAGAAAACTATAAGATACTGATGAAAACAATCAAAGATGAACAGATGGAAAGATATACCATGTTCTTGGATCAGAAAAATCAATACTGTGAAAATGACTATACTACCCAAAGCAATCTACAGATTCAATGCAATCCCCATCAAATTACCAATGGCATTTTTTCACAGAATTAGAACAAAACATTTTACAATTTGTATGGAAACACAAAAGACCCCAAATAACCAAAGCAATCTTGAGAAAGAAAAACAGAACTGGAGGAATCAGGCTCCCTGACTTCAGACTATACTACAAAGCTACAGTAATCGAGAGAGTATGGTACTGGCACAAAAACAGAAACATAGATCAATGGAACAGGATAAAAAGCCCAGAGATAAACCCACACACCTACTGTCACCTAATCTATGACAAAGGAGGCAAGAATATACAATGGGGAAAAGACAGTCTCTTCAATAAGTGGTGCTGGGAAAACTGGACAGCTACATGTAAAAGAATGAAATTAGAACACTCCCTAACATCATACACAAAAATAAACTCAAAGTGGATCAGAGACCTAAATGTAAGGCCAGACACTATAAAACTCTTACAAGAAAACATAAGCAGAACACTCTTTGACATAAATTGCAACAAGATCTTTTTTGATCCACTTCCTAGAGTAATGAAAATTAAAACAAAAATAAACAAATGGGATCTAATTAAACTTAAAAGCTTTTGCACAGCAAAGGAAACCATAAACAAAACGAAAAGCCGACCCTCACAATGGAAGAAAATATATGCAAGTGAAGAAACCAACAAGGGATTAATCTCCAAAATATACAAATCTACAAAACTATTAATCTACAAAACTCTAAGACTCCTCTGGAAGCTTGGGGATCACAGGTTAGGAATTACTAGAGGGCAAAAAAAATTCAAACTGTGCATGGAAATTAAGGCTTTCCATAATTTGACCTCAATTTGTCCTGACCTTTGCAATCTTTTATCAGACAACTTTTCCCTCTATCTACCCTATCTGGACAATTGGAAATCTCCTCAGCAATAATGATGGTAATAACAACTGAAAAATCTTCCAGATTGAAATGATAGCATCATGCTGTATGATGTACAGCTTTGGCAGGGGCTCAAGTGCCCATCTGTAGATTCAAAACTGCTTCTGAAGATATTACTTTTAAGGGGGTGGGGAAGATATTACTTTTTAGCAGTACAATCCCCAAATCTTCAGGCCCCAAATTCTGACCCGGTCATCCTAATAACAGAATAGCAGACATTCAAGTTTTAATACAGGAAAAGCATAGGGACCAGTGTTATTAATATTTGTTACACATCAAGACAGTTGGTAACCTAAGGAGAACCTTTTAATATTGAAAAACTGCCTATATTCCATTATCTAGTCTATTCCAAAAAGTAAAGCTATTTATAAAGAATCAGAATCAAGCGACTGACAAAAAAATTTGTAAGGAGAACTGGTTGCTAATTTATTAGTTACACAGAAGGTTAATATGAATCCAGAAGAAACTGTATTAGCAGATGGCAGAACTGTTCAAAATTTTTAACAAAAATCTGGATAAAGACATAGAAGGCAGGCTAGTGAAATCTAATTATAAAATTATAAAAATAATTAAAGAAATGACAATTTATTTAGAAAAATGAGCTAAGATTAACAAGCATGGATATAGTATTCCAAATTGGCATTTAAAGAGTCTACTGTTGGGGGCTTCCCTGGTGGCAGAGGGGTTGAGAATCTGCCTGCCAATGCAGGGGACATGTGTTCGAGCCCTGGTCTGGGAGGATCCCACATGCCGTGGAGCAACTGGGCCCATGAGCCACAACTACTGAGCCTGCGTGTCTGGAGCCTGTGCTCCGCAACAAGAGAGGCCACAATAGTGAGAGGCCTGCGCACCGCAATGAAGAGTGGCCCCTGCTCGCCGCAACTAGAGAAAGCCCTCGCACAGAAACGAAGACCCAACACACCCAAAAATAAATTAATTAATTACTTAAAAAAAAAAAAGAGTCTACTGTCTAAAGTAAGGCCAAAAAAAGGGTTTCAGGTATTTAGATTCTAGATGCTAGAAGACGAAGGAAACAACAGTGCAGTTCTCACTCAATTTATCAACAGAATAGGTTTCAGAATAAAAAGAGAAGCCAGTCTTATTGTACTCATAAACTAAGTAGATTACATAGTGAATGTTTTATTTATGAAGAACATTAAAAGCTACAGAATACAAATGCCTTCCATAGACAGTCTTAAATAATTTGAAAACTGTATCGTCATAAAGACAACACTATGGCTAAAAGTAAAGTTTCTGGAGCAAAGCTACCTGGGTTCAAATCCAAGCTCCACTATGTCCTAGGTTTGTGACCAGGGTTAAGTCACTTCTCTGTGCCTCAGTTCCCTCATCTATAAAATTGAGATAATTACAAAAATCTACCTCGTGGAGTTGGGGGGGTGTTATATAACACATTTGTTAACATATATAAATTACTTCGAACAGAGTGAGTGTAAGCACTCAATACATGTTAACTATTATGAGCAAAAATTGAAAGTATGGATGTTATGTTTAGACAGCAGAAGGCAAAAGTTGGAGGACTTGAGGGGAGTTCCCTGGCGGTCCAGCGGTTAGGACTCGGCGCTTTCACTGCCCAGGCCCTGGTTGGGGAACTACGATCCCGCAAGTCACTCCAAGCAGCCAAAAAAAAAAAAAGTTGGAGGACTTGATACATGCATTCCAATTATTTGGACATTAAGACCAAAGTAAGAGAGATCTTTTCTTTTTTACGTAACTTGAGAAATTTAGAAATGGCAACTCCAGTCAATGGTGAAGATTTTCAACAATTAGAGCTATATAAAAATGGAAGGTGGAACCTTGGGAAGTAGGATGTTCCCCATCATTGTTACTCACAGAGGCTGGAAGACCAACTGTCAGGTGTTTCAAAGGACAGCATTTTGCCCTAAAGTCAAGTCTAAGATTCTCTGACTGCAAAAAAACTGATTTGTCTGTCAGTAGTTTCAACCTATACAACTGTTCCATTACTACAACTAATCTGACTAGTCCAACTGTACTATTTTATCTTTTACTTTTTTAAACTGTTTTTTTAAAATTAATTATTTATTTTTGGCTGCATTGGGTCTTCGTTGTTCTGCCTGGGATTTCTCTAGTTGCGGTGAGTGGGGGCTACTCTTCGCTGCAGTGCATGGGCTTCTCATTGTGGTGGCTTCTCTTGTTGTGGAGCACGGGCTCTAGGCGCGTGAGCTTCAGTAGTTTTGGCTCACAGGCACTAGAGCGCAAGGCTCAGTAGTTGTGGTGCACGGGCTTGGTTGTTCCGGGGCACGTGGGATCTTCCTGGACCACAGATCAAACCCGTGTCCCCTGCATTGGTAGGCGGATTCTTAACCACTGCACCACCCTGGAAGCCCCCAACTGTACTATTTTATTTTATTTTTTATTTTATTTATTATTTTTAGCTGTGTTGGGTCTTTGTTGCTGTGCGCAGCTTTCTTCTAGTTGAGGCGAGTGGGGGCTGCTCTTCGTTGCAGTGCATGTGCTTCTCATTGCGGTGCCTTCTCTTGTTGCAGGGCACGGGCTCTATGTGGGCGGGCTTCAGTAGTTGTAGCATGTGGACTCAGTAGTTGCGGTTCGCAGGCTCTAGAACGCAGGCTCAGTAGCTGTGGCGCACAGGCTTAGCTGCTCTGCAGCATGTGGGATCTTCCTGGACCAGAGCTCGAACCCCTGTCCCCTGCATTGGCAGGTGGATTCTTAACCACTGAGCCACGAGGGAAGCCCAACTGTACTATTTTAAATACTAGGTTTCAAAATTATTTTAATGGTAAAAATACAACATTATAATAACCTTACAGCTTATTTTTCCATATTTACCATAGAAGAAAATTACTATACAACAAAATCAAGCCAAAAAAATTGACAATAAAAGTATCAATATCAGCAAAGAGTACAATAGGCAGAAAAGTTTATTTTATTCTAAATCAATCCATAATAAGAGTCCATGGAGACTTTTAATCTATAAACTATGCTGATGAGCACTTTTTTTTTTTTTTTTTGTGGTAGGCAGGCCTCTCACCGCTGTGATGAGCACTTTTTAAAAAATATATTTATTTATTTGGTTGTCCTGGGTCTTAAGTTGCGGCTCATGGGCTCCTTAGTTGTGGCATGCGAACACTTAGTTTCAGCACGCGTGTGGGATCTAGTTCCATTACCAGGGATCGAACCCGGGCCCCCAGTGGATAAGACATGGAGTCTTATCCACTGTGCCACCAGGGAAGTCCCCTGATGAGCACTGTTTTATTTTTAAATTTATTTATTTATTTATGGCTGCGTTGGGTCTTTGTTGCTGTGCACGGGCTTTCTCTACTTTCGGCGAGCGGGGGATACTCTTCGTTGTGGTGCACGGCCTTCTCATTGCGGTGGCTTCTTTTGTTGCGGATCATGGGCTCTAGGCGCGCAGGCTTCAGTAGTTCTGGCACACGGGCTCAGCAGTTGTGGTGCACAGGCTTAGTTGCTCCGTGGCATGTGAGCTTCCCCAACCAGGGCTTAAACCCGTGTCCCCTGCATTGGCAAGCAGATTCTTAAACAATGTGCCACCAGGGAAGTCCCCTGATGAGCACTTCTAAGAACTGTGTTTCTTGTCCTTTAAACAAATATTCTAGCAAACACAAACTCCTTAAAATCTTCGCACAGATCTCACAGTCCTATAATTCTTCCCCAATCGTTCTTAATTTTTGCTCAAACCATAACAAAGAAAAAGAAATTTAGTACTAATCTTCTAACTTCCCTTTTCTTAAAAACATCTGTCCCTTTGACCCTTAACAGTCTAATTAATGAGAAGCTTACTGAGTCTATTAAGAGAACTATATAATCTCCTAACTGATTGCTCTACCTGCAATCTAGCTGTTCTAGAACCTATTCTTAACACTGCCACAATAAACCACCCAAAAGCATAGCTCCAATCCGGCAACCTCGCTTTAAATAAAACTCCTTAAATCAAGATTTGTAAACATTAATCAGAATTTCCTACAAAGAAAAAAGATCTGTCCAATAACAGCCAAGTATAGTCAACTGTAGCCTTATCTAGTTGAAATAATTGTGACAAACACTAGGCAGAGGGGGAAGAGAGAAGAGAGAGGAAGCAAGAGGAAGAGAAATGGAGAACAAGAATCAATGAATATAACAGAGTTCTAATAGAAGCACAAACCAGCTGATGGTGATTTTCACCCTAAGTCACTTCTGAGCAAGATGGAGGGGTAATTAAATTAACAGAATATCAACATTATGGGACAGTCATTAAAACTACTTAAGTAGAACATGTAGAATCATGGAAAAACAAATGCAACCACCATATTCAAATGAGAACCACTCTAAGAAATTTTGTCAATTTTTTTCTTTACCAGAATATTGTTGATTATAAAAAAGAATCAGAATTTATTCATCTAAATAATGCTTCTACTAAAAATATTAGCAATTCCTCCTTCAGGATTTTATAGTTAAAAAATGTAAGAAATCTTATTCTATGTCACATTCAGTCTCATATTTTCACCATACTGCCGTATTTCAGGACGCACTAGCCCCAGGCATTTAGAGGTTAATTTAACAAAGGCCCAATCAAGTATGGGTCAGACACTGTGTACCTAGTAGGGGTGGCAGCACTGTTCAGATCTCCACCCTACTTTCCCTTCTGAATGAGTGGTCACCTACACTCTACTTTATCAACACTCTTCAACACCCTGTAATTAATTCCTTTATTCTCCTGAAATAACTAATTTGAATGTCAGTGACCTTCTGTCAACCCTCCTCAATCACAAGTTACATAACTCTCAAACCTCAGTGCCATTTTAGAGTCCCTCCTCATTTTCTATATTCTACTAGTTGCCAAATTCTACTGCTTGCTTCTTTTATCCATCACTTCTCAACTCACATTTCTTCTAGATCTCCACCTAAATTGAGGCTTTTATTTCACATCTTGATTATTTAATAAGAATGCCTATTAACAGACACAGTTGACATCTGGCCCCCATCCCTTCAGCTCACCTTGCAGCTGGTACAGATAGTATCCTGACAGCTTCCCACCTCCACCAACAGGAGCCTGCCCAACCCTAGCTAAGACAATGGGAAGTGCTCGAAACATTTCAAGAACAATCTCAATCAGTGAGGACTGGAGTAGGTGGAAAAACTCCCCAGCTACCCTCCAGTTAGTAGGACAATTCTAAGGCAGCTCTACAAAAATGTCCACAGGATTAACCCCCAGTTGCCCATCACTGGCTTTTTTTCTCTTTCCTGACTCTTTACCCACTCCCTCACTTGTGCTTCCTGGCATCTCACCTGCACCCATGTTATCTCAAGGTCTGCTTACAAGATAGCACTTTGGAGAAACTATAAGGGCCACAAAAGTGACACTATTGGGGCTTCCCTGGTGGCGCAGTGGCTGAGAGTCCGCCTGCCAATGCAGGGGACACAGGTTCGTGCCCCGGTCCGGGAAGATTCCACATGCCGCGGAGCGGCTGGGCCCGTGAGCCATGGCCGCTGAGCCTGCGCGTCCGGAGCCTTTGCTCCACAACGGGAGAGACCACAACAGTGAGAGGCCCACATAACGCAAAAAAAAAAAAAAAAGTGACACTATCAAGATCTTGCTTAACCTAAAGCTGCCCAAGTGTTCTCTTGGTCTCAATCATCTCCCAATTACAGCTCATTCTGCATTCATATGGATCACATACCTCTTCTAACCAAACATCTTCAATGAAGCCCTTCGTAATTTGTCTTTTTCATCTCCTATTTCTAACTTAGATAAATCATAACTTATTATCAGCCAAATTGTTGTACTGATCCTTTCTCAAATATAAGTTGTACCTTTCCAGGAACGCAATAATCTATTGTTTTTAGAAATGTCCTCCAATATTCGCCTGTTGAAAACCTTGCAAAGCTCACTCATCTCAAATATCATCTCTATCAAGATTCAATCACAAGTAATGTCTCCCTCACCTAAATTCCTGATTGTAATAGTCATAAGACATTTTACCACAGTTTTGTAAAAAACTACCCTACTTGACTACAAGCCTGACTCTAAATTCTTTAAGGGTAGAAACCACGTTCCATTCTTTTTATTTTCCAAAGGGCTTTCTTTCCCTGATAGACCCGTAGATATTGACCTACATGGACTTCTAAAGTAACTTTTGAAAAGAACATTTATTTTTATATATGCATTCTTAAGTATTAGTACAAAATTCATGCTCCTTTTTATAGACAAACAAACTGAGCTTATCTCAGACTCTTTGGGACTAACCTATTTATCAAAATGCTCCTGAAATCGCATGCAGACTTGAAAAAAAGTTTAAAAACGACACTAAAGAAAGCTGTTACTTATTCCTTTATTTTTGGGAAATGATTACATTTCATGTTTCTCACCAAAAATCTTTCACCATTTATGTACTTCATTTCCTTGCAAAGAGTCCAGAGTCTGTCCCATGTTATACTTCACAGTGCTCCAATACTTAGCTGAATTCCAATTTATATCAAAGGCTACTTCAAGATTATTTCAGGCTTTAGGGAAATTCTGATCCTTACACAATCTCGAAATGCTCCTGTCACGGGAAAAGACTTTACTTCTTGGCATTTCTAACTCAGAGGACTGGCATGAGGATCAAATAAGATTGTATATGTGAAAGGTCATTGAAAATTCTAACAATAAATAAATGTACAAATTATCTCCTTAACTCTGAATTTCAAACGATTAAAATAATCTATTTACTACAATCTGACGTCATTAAATTCACTGTTATTTGTTACAAATAGGCTATAAAGTCGTAAGTTATAAAGAGCTCAAGACAAAAAAGTGAAAGCTGGCTATAAACCAGATCAAAAATAAGAAGCAATCTTAAGTAGACTATCCCTCTTGCATATGGCAAGAGGTCAAATATTTTATTCCTGCAATACTTTTGTACTGTCCTTTTTTTTTAATCCTGCCAAAGTAAATTAAATAACATCAAGCCCCCGCTGTAGTATAACTTATTACTATTACTTTTCCTTAAAATTAGCACTGTCTTTCAGTAAGATTCCTACTTTTCCCCATGTTTATATTAATAGCATGAATTCACTAACAATATTCGTATTAGGTTCAAATCAAATACCTTATTATCTGCTTTGGTCAGAACTTTCCAAACGATACAATTGTCTCAACCAGAACTGGAACTAGAACAGCCTCATTATTTTTTGAAACAAGTTGTCCTTAAAAGAAAAATAATCTCATTAAACTAAAAAAATCTACTCTTCTATACATCTATTAAGCAAGAAGTCTAGAGATCCTTATCGTAAGTTTAGAGCCTATGCTCCTGCCAGCGTTTTCCCCTCTGGCCCAATCTTCCCGGCCTTATACAGATTATATGAGAGCATAAATCCTAAAAATACTTGAGTGCAAAACACCCATAATCATCCAACAGCTCAATTTGCACCCTGTAAATATTCCAATGAAGAGTATTTTGTAGTAGGTAAAATATGTAAGATTAACGGTCTGGGAAACCACACACCATGGAAGCTGACTCAAACAAAAGCTGCGGATGGACAGACCGCAAGGGGTAACCTCTGAAACAGTAAGGATTAAATATTCGTCTAAGAAAAATTTCAGTGACGATGACGCCTAGGTTTTCCTGCTGACAACAATGAATAACGGGACCCCTGGGGCTGCACGAATGGGTCCGATCACCCCAACTACGCCACAAAGCGAAACCAGAACCCAGGAGCCAGCGCACTGCGGGGCTTTCAGTCGCCTGCGCCCACCGTGCTGGGCTGATAAGCCGGCATGCGGAGACCGAGGAAAAGAGAGGAGGCCCGCTTCGGGACTCGTCTCACCCCTCCTTCCTCCCGCTTCCCAGGGGAGCGCCCCCTGGGGACCCTTCCTCAAATCTACGACTGACTCGCATCCTCCGCCGCCCCTACTGGGGAGGCCACCAATCATCCCTGCAGCGCACAGTACCGGAGGGGCCTAGGCCTTCTACCCACCCGCTCGCCCACCACCACCCCGAACCAAGAAAAAGAGGCCGCTGAAGCAGCCATAGTCCCGGCGCGCGGGAGCGAAAACACAAACCGACCCCTGGCTGCAGGCGAGGCGCACTTCGGCCCCGCGCCCCTCCCAACAGCTACGCGCTCACCTCCAAGGCCTTCCCCACGGGCCCCGCCAGCGCGGCCGACGGTGGCCTGCGGCCGCACCTCCCACCAGCTCCTCTTTTCCTCCCCTGGCTTAGGAGGGGGCGGCTTCGCTTCTAGATGGCCGGAAAACGGACCCGCAGCTCAGCCTGCAGGATACCAGCCTCCCGGCCACTTCCCGCAGCAGCTCCAGCTCCTTCCGGTGTTTCCGCAACCGCCGCCGGCGTCTAGGGCGTCACAGGAGGGCGAGGAGGGCGAGGAGGGCGAGGAGGGCGAGGAGGGCGGGCAGGGGCGGGGCCGCGAGGAAAGCTCGTCCCGCCTCTGGGGTGTGGCCGCGGAGGCCGGGTCCAGGTGTGGAGACCCAAGCTGCTCTCACAGCTGGGACTTCCAAAGTAGCTAGCGGCACAGGGGCCGTACGTGCAGAGCAGTTTTAGATTTGGGGCACTTTTCGCTTCTACACATGTTCTCCCCCTCTTCTGCAGTCACACTACGACCATTAGCAGGTCTGTCTCTATGCATTACAGAATTTGCGTTAAGGCTGTCCACTGAAGGGCCTCAGGTTTCCGACCTTGTGCAAAGAAAAATTAGACTACTTAATTCAATTCAACCCTTTTTCCTTCCTCTCCTCTTTCTTCTCCCAACGTCTTCGGACATAGACTCTCTGAAAGTCATTGCGTTTATTTTTCCACATCTACAAAGTAGAAATTCATCTCTCCCATTTTCCCTTAGGCCAAGATCAAGATCAAATCAAATATTTATTGAAACTTTAGTATCTGCTTAGTGACTAGAGCATTTGAAGAGATCTGCCTTGTAATTTATGGATCTGTTAAAAACCGTTCAATTGATTGATATGCAAATAATAAAAACAGTTAAATTAATATTAATTAATTGTTCAAATGGCCAGTTTCAACATGTCTGTTTACCTCTATCTTTTTGGTCTCCCAAATGGGAGCTTGTACTCAAGCATTATGTAAGATGCTCAATCTCCATCAGCAACAAATAGAGAATATGAGAGCTTTCAATTCCATTCATATGGTAAAAATAGAAGAAGTTTTGCCAGCATCCTATATAGGGATTGACACCAAGGCCTCAGTTTGCACCACAACCTATCCTGGGTTCACTGATGGTCAGCATATTTCAAAATATTGCAGTTTACATGCTTCAGGATGTCAGCAATGTGGTTAATTTTTATTTTTAAAAAATCAAATATCTAAATGTTTTTAAATGTTTATACTCCTCTGTAAAGACATAAGAGAACGATCATGAAAATCAGTTGTTCCCTGATGTCTTGTAGCGAAGTACTGTCTGACTTAAAGGAGAGTTTTATAGGTTTATTTGAAAAAAGACAAGTGTTTTAAATTTTCTGACCTTTGCTGTGATGACAAGTAGCTGTCAATGATATGCTAATAACAAAAAAAATTTAATATATACATTTATCCTATGGCCCCAAAGTAAAAGTTGTGTTTCAAAAACGAGTGAGAACTGCTTTTGGAAAGAAACTTGTACAATGAAGAGAGCATTTTGAAAAAGGAGGTTTGAAACTGTTTCCATTATTTAGTAATATTGCTGCCAAAAATTGTGTCACCTATAAAAAACTCATCTCTGCATCAAAAGACACAATTAAGAGATGAAAAATCAAGCCAGCAAATAGAAGATATTTTAAATATGTATTGGGTTGGCCAAAAACTTCCTTCAGTTTTTAAGTAAAAATAAAAAACACATTTTTCATTTTCACCAGGAACTTTATTGAACAACATATTCACCGTTTTATTCCACTACCTTCTGCCATTTTTCAGGCAACTTCATGATTCCAACTTCCCAAAACTTTTTATCTTCTTGAGCAAAGAATTGTTCCAGGTGTCTTTTACAGTCTTCCAGGGAACTGAAATTTTTTCCATTAAGAGAATTTTGTAAAGACCAAAATAAATGGAAATCCGAAGGTGCAATGTCTGGTGAATACGGTGGATGAATCAGAACTTCCCAGCCAAGCTGTAACAGCTTTTGCCTGGTCATGAAAGAAACACGCGGTCTTGCGTTATCCTGATGGAAGATTATGCGTTTTCTGTTGACTAATTCCGGATGCTTTTCGTTGAGTGCTGCTTTCAGTTGGTCTAATTGGGAGCAGTACTTGTCGGAATTAATCGTCTGGTTTTCAGGAAGGAGCTCATAATAAACTCCCTTCCAATCCCACCATATACACAGCATCACCTTCTTTGGATGAAGACCAGCCTTTGCTGTGGTTGGTGGTGGTTTACTTCTCTTGCCCCACGATCTCTTCCATTCCACGTTATTGTACAGTGTCCACTTTTCATTGCCCGTCACAATTTCTTTCAAAAATGGAACGTTTTCATTACGTTTAAGTAGAGAATCTCATGCAGAAATATGGTCAAGAAGGGTTTTTTTGCTTAACTTATGTGAAACCCAAACATCAAAGCAATTCACATAACCAAGCTGGTGCAAATGATTTTCAATGCTTGATTTGGATATTTTCAGTATGTCGGCTCTCTCCCGTGTGGTATAACGTTGATTGTTCTTGGTTAATGTCGCAATGTGATCGCTATCAACTTCAACTTGTCTACCCGACCGTGGAGCATCATCCAGCAAGAAATCTCCATCACAAAACTTCGCAAACCACTTCTGACATGTTCGATCAGTCACAGCACCTTCTCCATACACTGCACAAATCTTTTCTTGCGTTTCGGTTGCGTTTTTACCTTTCTTGAAATAATAAAGCATAATATGCCAAAAATGTTGCTTTTTTTCTTCCATCTTCAATATTAAAATGGCTACACAAAAATTCACCAGTTTTGATAAGTTTTTTGTTTGGGCGGGGGTTTTGTGTGTTTTTTTTGTTTTTGCTTTTGCGGTACGCAGGCCTCTCACTGTTGTGGCCTCTCCCGTTGCGGAGCACAGGCTCCGGACGCGCAGGCTCAGCAGCCATGGCTCACGGGCCCAGCCGCTCCGCGGCATGTGGGATCTTCCCAGACCGGAGCACGAACCCATGTTCCCGGCATCGGCAGGCGGACTCTCAACCACTGCGCCACCAGGGAAGTCCAAGGTTTTTTTTTTGTTTTTTTTTTAAAATGCATGTTGATATGGCAGCTGTCACAATACAATCTAACAAAATTGTTTCGAATGAAGTTAAAGACAACTAAGCACTACTAGAGCCGTCTTAGGAGAAAAACCAAACGAACTTTTTGGCCAACCCAATATAACTAATAAAGAGCTCATATATAAATGTGTGTATATATGTGTGCATGTGTGTGTGTGTATGTATGTATATATATGTGTGTGTGTGTGTGTGTGTGTGTGTGTTTCCATGAATCAATAAGACAACTAAATAGACAAAAGGCAAAAGTCATTGCTCCAGAAATTCCTGCATGGAAAATGTATCAGGCATGTTATGTTACCACAGAGTGTGAGCAAATTTAGCCCAACCCCAAAGTCTCCCCACCAACCTGCTTGATAACCAACATCCTCTTTGGCTTACCTGTCCTTCAGGGGTCTTAAGGCAAAGGGAAGACAAATGATGTGACTGTTCAAGGCAGGTGTGGCTCATTGCCTAGATGACAGCAGGCAAGTGCCTCTCATGTGGCCACCAGGTCAAATCTTTGCTGTGGATCTGTCCTTATAAACGAAGCAAATGCACTCTGACAATGCAATCTCTCTCCCACTTTTAGCGTTCATGGATTCCCACCCTCCCTGTGAACTCATGGTTTACATTTATCCTTTTATCCCTTTATCTAGAATCCTTAATCCCTTACTTTTCTTCAAATAATACCTCAACAGTAGGCTGTAAGGAAGGATGCTATCACTGGGAAATCTATCAGCTCCCCTCTCAGAGAGGAGAGATTATAGATTCCATAGTGTGAACACCCAGCTGAATCACACTAATTCTGGTATAGAACTCTGGAGGTGCCATCCATGTCCAATATGATGCGAACTGTATGCCCTGGAGCTGTGCATCAGGCCAGGTAGTGAAGGCTCTCCAAATGGGGCTGATGGCGGGGATGGGGCAGGGCAGGAAATGAATATCAAAGCAAATACTTTCTCCTTTTTTGCAACTAAGGGCAAGTAAAATAGCAAAGCACAAAACATACATTTCAATGCTCACGTAATTGAGACTGAATAAGCTTTCGCAAATGCTGTTCCCTCAGACACACTTCTGTCAGATATACTTTGACCAGATACCAAACTCCTATCCCTCATTTACCTAATTCCTACCTAGATATTCCCTGCTTAAAGTAGCACTCTTGGACTTCCCTGGTGGCGGAGTGGTTAAGAATCTGACTGCCAATGCAGGGGACACAGGTTTGAGCCCTGGTCCGGGAAGACCCCACATGCCACAAAGCAACTAAGCCCATGTGCCACAACTACTGAGCCCGTGTGCCACAACTACTGAGCCCACGTGCCACAACTACTGAAGCCCATGTGCCTAGAGCCATGCTCCGCAACAAGAAAAGCCACTGCAATGAGAAGCCACTCACCGCAACAAAGAGTAGCCCCTGCTTGCCACAAATAGAGAAACCCCACGCACAGCAACGAAGACCCAATGCAGCCAAAAATAAATAAATTTATTTTAAAAATAATAAAGTAGCACTCTTAAACAAAACAAATAAATTAATTAAAGTAGCACTCTTCACCCCATTACTTCTCATTTCATTATCCCATTTGTTTCTTTCAGAGAATTTATTATGAATTTGAATTATTTTAAGATTTTTGTGTGCACCTAATTTTTTGCCTATCTTCTCTGAACTGTAAGTATTTCTGTCTTGTTCACAATATTCTCAGAGATCAGCATTGCAGGACTCAAATATTTGCTGTCTCTCAACTGGGGACAGTGGATATTAGCCCCCTGGTAGATATTTGGCAATATCCTTGAAGAGGACTGGAGGAAAAAAGAGTCACATTCCTTTGCATTAACATGACAGGAGAGTCCAAAACCTTGTTAGTGCCACTGTTGAGAAACCCTGATTTAAACTGAGGCTTTATGTTTTTGGTTATAAGTGACAGAAACCTAATTAAACTGTGGTTCCTAATTTGATGAACAAACTGAATTTGGTAGGGGGTAAGCAGAAACCAATTTTATTCTCTCTCATTACTGCCCCTGAATATTTCTGAGGATCCCTCTCTATTCCTCAGACAAAATCTTAGGCAAAGCCTTTAGCTTTTTTCCCTGGTATTATGATCTCTTTTTCATTCATTCCTTAAATTTTCCATCTTACAGTTCTAAGAACAGAGTTCCTAGTTTAAAAAATCCCAGATAATGGGCATATTGTCTTCACCTGGGTTAAGTGCATGCCTAGGGGCATTCAACCATACGGTCAGGGGCATAAAAGAACAGAGCAGCTCCAAAGACAACTATGTGGATGAATGGAATGAAAGTTTCCAAGAGAGAAAAATAGGGGGTCAAGTCAACCCAATATCACACACACACACACACACACACACAAATGATATTGGTTTAAAGGCTGAGAAAGAAGATTTCTGATGGGTCAGAGGAAGGGTTGTTTTTTTTGTTTGTTTGTTTGTTTTTTTGTGGTGCGCGGGCCTCTCACTGTTGTGGCCTCTCCCGTTGCGGAGCACAGGCTCCGGACACACAGGCTCAGCGGCCATGGCTCACGGGCCTAGCCGCTCCACGGCATGTGGGATCTTCCCGGACCGGGGCAAGAACCCGTGTCCCCTGCACTGGCAGGCGGACTCTCAACCACTAGCGCCACCAGGGAAGCCCCTGGAAGGATTTTTTTAGGCAGAGAGAACAGCATAGGTGAAAGCACATGAGCAAGAGGCCATGTGTTAATTTGGGAATTTGTAAGGAGTCGATATTACTAGAGCAGAGACTGAGGGCAGGGAGTAACGGAACAGACTAGACGCAGAAGGCAGATCATGAGTGATCATGTCTGCTAAGTAGACTTTTCCCTCTAAAGATCCATGAAGAACTTTGAGAAAGGTAGTGACATAATGAGATGTATATATTAGATTACTTGGATAGTAATGATGAGCATAGTTTGGAGACTATTGCAGAATCCAGACAAAGGAAGGTAAGGGCCTAGCAGTGGAGATGGCTGTGAGAACTACTTAGGAGATAAAAATCAATAGACTTTGAACAGACTACATGGGAGATAGAACTTAGGAAGTTTCCTCTATGGATCCTCTTTATTTCTATTTTGAGAGTTCACTAACAATTTTTTCTGACTCTAGTCTCAGTCTACTCTAGTACAGTGCCATACTTCTGAACACAACTCTTCCTAAAACACAAATCCAATCATGTAGCTCTTTAATGACTCCTTGTTGTCCCAGAGAATTTTTTCTCCCCAAGGGTCTAGGGTGAAAGGAGAAAATTTCCTAGGATTTAATATCTAAGGATCTTGTGCTGGTCTGAACCAGAGAATACCTTTCCAAATTGCATGTCCTAGGCACCTGCTCCCCTGACCCTAGTCCCCTTTGGCTTTAGTATTAGCCAAATTTACTCCTCTTATCTCATTTTTTTTAATACCCAACGAAACACACTGCCCTCAAACTATTCTAATCTACATCCCATTCTCCTAAAAGGCAAAACACTTGCTTGTGCCTCTCCTATTTAGTGCTGCTTTCCCTAACCCTATCCCTTAGAAGGACCTTTTGTCCTTTGCCCTTTATCTTAAGAGCGAACTCTACTCATCTCTCAAGAGTCACCTGCTAGGAGAAGCTTTCATCAACGTTCCCAGGTCATGTGGGTCCTTCCTTGTATTCTATGTCATGCTCTCTAGTGATATTATACTGCTGATTATAAATTATACAGTGTAATGCCATTATTATATATTGCAATAATTTTTTCACTTTTCAGTCTCCTGAACCAAACTATGCGCAGGGATTTTCTTACTCACCCTACTATTTCCAGCATTGAGCACACTACAGGGCACAATGTAGGAAATGGATAAATTAATAAATTTTCTGCTTAAAAAGATGAATAAATGTGAAAATATTAAAGAAATATGATATACTGTCTAACTTGAAGAGATAGTAATTTTCTTTTTCTTTTTTTTTTTTTTTTTTTGCTCTGTTGGGTCTTCATTGCTGCACTCGGGCTTTCTCTAGTTGCAGCGAGCGAGGGCTACTCTTTGTTGTGGCGCGCAGGCTTCTCACTATGGTGGCTTCTCTTGTGGAGCATGGGCTCTAGGCACACAGGCTTCAGTAATTGTGGCTCACAGGCTCTAGAGCGCAGGCTCAGTAGTTGTGGTGCACAGGCTTAGTTGCTCCGCGGCATGTGGGATCTTCCTGGACCAGGGCTTGAACCCGTGTCCCCTGCATTGGCAGGCGGATTCTTAACCACTGCGCCACCAGGGAAGTCCCAGTAATTTTCTTATACATTTAAAAATGTTTACCATTTAAATGTATAGACAGTAGATACAGTTCTTTTCATTTTATTACTTTTAGAAATAGCACATGGTTTTCTAGACCTTTGTAACATTATGAATTCTAAATGTACAAAATAAGAATTCTTGTTTCCTTGAGGTTTAACTTTACTATGATTGCTCTTTATTTTTTTTAAATATTTATTTATTTATTTGGCTGTGCCGGGTCTTAGTTGAGGCATGCGGGATATTCCCTGCCACGTGTGGGATCTTTGCTGTGGCATGCAGTATCTAGCTCCTGCCTTGGGAGACCACAGTCTTAGCCACTGGACCACCAGGGAAGTCCCTATGGCTCTTTTTTTTTTTTAATTTTTAAATTGTATTTTACTTATTTGTTTATACAGTGGGTTCTTATTAGTTATCTATTTTATACGTATTAGTGTATACATGTCAATCCCAATCTCCCAATTCATCACACCACCACCACTCCAGCCAATTTCCCACCTTGGTGGCCAGAGATTTATTCTCTACATCTGTGTCTCTATTTCTGCCTTGCAGACCAGTTCATCTGTACCATTTTTCTAGATTCCACATATATGCGTTAATATACAATATTTGTTTTTCTCTTTCTGATTTACTTCACTCTGTATGACAGTCTCTAGATCCACTCACATCTCTACAAATGACCGAATTTCGTTCCTTTTTATGGCTGAGTAATATTCCATTGTATATATGTACCACAACTTCTTTATCCATTCGTTTGTCGATGGGCATTTAGGTTGCTTCCATGACCTGGCTATTGTAAATAGTGCTGCAATGAACATTGAGGTGTATGTGTCTTTTTGAATTATGGCTTTCTCTGGGTATATGCTCAGTAGTGGGATGGCTGGGTCATATGGTAATTCTATTTTTAGTTTTTTAAGGAACCTCCATATTGTTCTCCATAGTGGCTGTATCAATTTACATTCTCACCAACAGGGCAAGAGGGCTCCCTTTCTCCACACCCTCTCCAGCATTTGTTGTTTGTAGATTTTCTGATGATGTCCATTCTGACTGGTGTGAGGTGATACCTCATTGTAGTTTTGATTTGCATTGCTCTAATAATTAGTGATATTGAGCAGATTTTCATGTGCTTCTTGGTCATCTGTATGTCTTCTTTGGAGAAATGTCTATTGAGGGCTTCTGCCCATTTCTGGATTGGGTTGTTTGGTTTTTTACTATTGAGCTGCATGAGCTGTTTATATATTTTGCAGATTAATCCTTTGTCCTTTGATTCATTTGCAAGTATTTTCTCCCATTCTGAGGGTTGTCTTTTCATCCTGCTTGTAGTTTCCTTTGCTTTTCAAAATGTTTTAAGTTTCATTAGGTCCCATTTGTTCATTTTTGTTTATATTTCCATTACTCTAGGAGGTGGATCAAAACAGATCTTGCTGTGATTTATGTCATAGAGTGTTCTTCCTATGTTTTCCTCTAAGAGATTTATAGTGTCCAGTCTTACATTTAGGTCTCTAATCCATTTTGAGTTTATTTTTGTGTATGGTGTTAGGGAGTGTTCTAATTTCATTCTTTTACATGTAGCTGTCCAGTTTTCCCAGCACCACTTATTGAAGAGACTGTCTTTTCTCCATTGTATATCCTTGCCTCCTTTGTCATAGATTAATTAAACATAGGTGTGTGGCTTTACCTCTGGGTTTTCTATCCTATTCCATTGATGTATGTTTCTGATTTTGTTCCAGTACCATATTGTCTTGATAACTGTAGCTTTGCAGTATAGTCTGAAGTCAGGGAGTCCGATTCCTCCAGCTTGATTTTTTTTTCCCTCAAGACTGCTTATCTACTCGGGGTCTTTTGTGTCTCCATACAAATTTTAAGATCTTTTGTTTTAGTTCTGTAAAAAAATGCTACTGGTAATTTGAAAGCGATTGCATTGAATCTGCAGATTGCTTTGGTAGTATAGCCATTTTCATAATATCAATTCTTCCAATCCAAGAACATGGTATATCTCTCCATCTGTTTGTGTCATCTTTGATTTTTTTCATCAGTGTCTTATAGTTTTCTGAGTGCAGCTTTTTTACCTCCTTAGGTAGGTTTAGTCCTAGGTATTTTATACTTCTTCTTGCAATGGTGAATGGGATTGTGTCCTTAATTCCCCTTTCTGATCTTTCATTGTTAGTGTAGAGGAATGCAAGAGACTTCTGTGAAATAATTTTCTATTCTGCAACTTTACCAAATTAATTGATTAGCTCTAGTAGCTTTCTGGTGGTATCTTTAGGATTCTCTATGTATGGTGTCATGTCATCTGCAAACAGTGATAGTTTTACTTCTTCTTTTCCAATTTGTTTTCCTCTTATTTCTTTTTCTTCTGTGATTGCCATGGCTAGGACTTCCAAAACAATGTTGAATAACAGTAGTGAGACAGGACATCCTTGTCTTGTTCTTGATCTTAGAGGAAATGCTTTCAATTTTTCACCATTGAGAATGATATTTGCTGTGGGTTTGTTATATATGGACTTTATTATGTTGAGGTAGGTTCCCTCTATGCCCACTTTCTGGAGAGTTTTTTTTTTTATCATAAATGGGTGTTAAATTTTGTTAAAAGCTTTTTCTGCATATATTGAGATGATCATATGGCTTTTATTCTTTAATTTGTTACTATGGTGTGTCACATTGACTAATTTGCGTATATTGAAGAATCCTTGCATCCCTGAGATAAATCCCACTTGATCATGTTGTATGATCCTTTTAATGTGTTGTTGGATTCTGTTTGCTAGTGTTTTGTTGAGGATTTTTGCATCTATATTCATCAGTGGTATTGGTCTGTAATTTTCTTTTTTGTAGTATCTCCGTCTGGTTTTGGTATCAGGGTGATGGTGGCCTCAGAAAACGCGTTTGGGTGTGTTCCTTCCACTGCAATTTTTTGGAAGAATTTGAGAAGGATGGGTGTTAGCTCTTCTCTAAATGTTTGATAGAATTCACTTGTGAAGCCATCTGGTCCTGGACTTTTGTCTGTTGGAAGATTTTTAATCACAGTTTCATTTTCATTACTTGTGATTGGTTTGTTCATATTTTCTATTTCTTCCTGGTTGAATCTTGGAAGGTTATACCTTTCTAAGAATTTGTCCATTTCTTCTACCTTGCCCATTTCATTGGCATATAGTTGCTTGTAGTAATCTCTCATGATCCTTTGTATTTCTGTGGTGTCTGTTGTAACTTCTCCTTTTTTATTTCTTATTTTATTGATTTGAGTCCTCTCCCTCTTTTTCTTGATGAGCCTGGCTAAAGGTTTGTCAATTTCATTTATCTTCTCAAAGAACCAGCTTTTAGTTTTATTGATCTTTGCTACTCTTTTCTTTGTTTGTATTTCATTTATTTCTGATCTGATCTTTATGATTTTTTTTCTTCTACTAACTTTGGGTTTTGTTTGTTCTTCTTTCTATAGTTCCTTTAGGTATAAGGTTAGATTGTTTATTTGAGATATTTCTTGTTCCTTGAGGTAGGCTTGTACTGCTATAAACTTCCCACTTAGAACTGCTTTTGCTGCATCCCATAGGTTTTGGATCATCCTGTTTTCATTGTCATTTGTCTCTAGGTATTTTTTGATTTCCTCTTTGATTTCTTTAGTGATCTCTTGATTATTTAGTTACGTATTGTTTAGCCTCCATGTGTTTGTGTTTTTTAGATTTTTTCCCTGTAATTGATTTCTAATCTCATAGCGTTGTGGTTGGAAAAGATGCAGGGTATTATTTCTATTTTCTTAAATTTACTGAGGTTTGATCTGTGACCCAAGATGTGATCTATCCTGGAGAATGTTCCCTGTGCAATTACAAAGAAAGTGTAATCTGCTGTTTTTGGATAGAATGTCCTATAAATATCAATTAAATCTATCTGGTCTGTTGTGTCATTTAAAGCTTGTGTTTCCTTTTTAATTTTCTGTCTGGATGATTTATCCATTGGTGTAAGTGAGGTGCTAAAGTTCCCTACTATTACTGTGTTACTGTCAATTTCCTCCTTTATAGCTGTTAACAGTTCCATTATGCATCGAGGTGCTCCTATGTTGGGTGCATATATATTTATAATTGCTATATCTTCTCCTTAGATTGGTCCCTTGATCATTATGTAGTGTTCTTCCTTGTAAAATTCTTTATTTTAAAGTCTATTTTATCTGAGTATTTCTACTCCAGCTTTCTTTTGATTTCCATTTGCATGGAATATCTTTTTCCATCCCCTCACTTTCAGACTGTATGTGTCCCTAGGTCTGAAGTAGGTCTCTTGTAGACAGCATATATATAGGTCGTGTTTTTGTATCCATTTATCGAGCCTGTGTCTTTTGGTTGGAGCATTTAATCCATTCACGTTTAAGGTAATTATCGATATGTATGTTCCTATGACCATTTTCTTAATGTAATGGGTTTGTCTTTGTAGGTCTTTTTCTGCTCTTGTGTTTCCCACTTAGAGAAGTTCCTTTAGGCTTTGTTGTAGAGCTGATTTGGTGGTGCTGAATCCTCTTAGCTTTTCCTGTTGTAAAACTTTTGATTTCAACATCGAATCTGAATGAGATCCTTGTCGGGTAGAGTAATCTTGGTTGTACATTCTTAACTTTCATCACTTTAAATATATCATGCCACTCCCTTCTGGCTTGTAGAGTTTCTGCTGAGAAATCAGCTGTTAACCTTATGGGAGTTCCCTTGTATGTTATTTGTCATTTTTCCCTTGTTGCTTTCAATAATTTGTCTTTAATTTATGTCAATTTGATTACTATGTGTCTCGGCCTGTTTCTCCTTGGGTTTATCCTTCCTGGGGCTCTCTGCAGTTCCTGGACTTTGGTGGCTATTTCCTTTCTCATGTTAGGAAAGTTTTCGAGTATAATCTCTTCAAATATTTTCTTTGATAGGTTCCTTTCCTTCTCTTCTCTCCTTCTGGGACCCATATAATTCGAATATTGGTGTGTTTAATGTTGTCCCAGAGGTCTCTTAAGCTGTCTTCATTTCTTTTCATTCTTTTTTTCTTTATTCTGTTCCGTGGCAGTGAATTCCACCATTCTGTCTTCCAGGTCACTTATCCATTCTTCTGCCTCAGTTATTCTGCTATTGATTATTTCTAGTGTATTTTTCATGTCAGTTGTTGTATTGTTTATCTCTGTTTATTCATTCTTTAATTCTTCTAGGTGTTTGTTCTTTAATTCTTCTTGGTCTTTGTTAAACATTTCTTGCATCTTCTCGATCTTTGCCTCCATTCTTTTTCTGAGGTCCTGGATCATCTTCACTATCATTATGCTGATTTCTTTTTCTGGAAGTTTGCCTATCTCTACTTCATTTAGTTGTTTTTCAGGAGTTTTATCTTGTTCCTTCATCTGGTACATAGTCCTCTGCCTTTTCATTTTGTCTGTTTTTCTGTGAATATGGTTTTCCTTCCACAGGCTGCAGAATTATAGTTCTTCTGCTTCTGCTGTCTGTCCTCTGGTGGATGAGGCTATCTAACAGGCTTGTGCATGCTACCTGATGGGAGGGACTGGTGGTGGGTTGAGCTGACTGTTGCTCTGGTGGGCAGAGCTCAGTAAAACTTTAATCTGCTTGTCTGCTGATGGGTGGGGCTGGGTTCCCTCCCTGTTGGGTGTTTGGCCTGAGGCGACCCAGCACTGGAGCCTACAGGCCCTTTGGTGGGCCTAATGGCAGACTCTGGGAGGGCTCACAGCAAGGAGTACTTCCTAGAACTTCTGCTGCCAGTGTCCTTGTCCCCACAGTGAGCCACCACCACCCTGTCTCTGCAGGAGACCCTCCAACACAAGCAGGTAGCTCTGGTTCAGTCTGTTATGGGGTCACTGCTCCTTCCCCTGGGTCCTGATGCACACACTACTTTGTATGTGCCCTCCAAGACCGGAGTCTCTGTTTCCCCCAGACCTGTCAATGTCCTGCATCAAATCCCACTAGCCTTCAAAGTCTGATCCTCTAGGAATTCCTCCTCCTGTTGCCGGACCCCCAGGTTGGAAAGGCTGACGTGGGGCTCAGAACCTTCATTCCACTTGGTGGACTTCTGTGGTATAAATGTTCTCCAGTTTGTGAGTTGCCCACCCAGAAGCTGTGGGATTTGATTTTATTTTGATTGCACCTCTTCTACCATCTCATTGCGGCTTCTCCTTTGTCTTTGGATGTGGCGTATCTTTTTTGGTGAGTTCCAGTGTCTTTCTTTCGATGACTATTCAGCAGTTAGTTGTGATTCTGGTGCTCTCGCAAGAGGGAGTGAGTGCACATCCTTCTACTCCACCATCTTCATTTCTTTTCCCCCTTGCTCTTTACTTTAAAGTAACTTAAGAATAAACTGGCTTACCTAAACTTTTAATAGAAAAACATCTGTGTTGTTTACACTTTATTTTACATTTTGATGTAAATACCTCCCAGTGGAATGCATGCCTCTTATTGGAGCAGCTTAGCATTTTGATAACTACTGAGGCAATGCAGGGAGAGCATGCGCTACATCAGTCTGTGGCCTCAGATCTCTACGTTTTATCATTTTCATAATCTCTTTAAGCCTCGATTTTTTGACCTAAGAAATGGCAGTAATAATTTTGGGAGGTAACAGCTTTATTGAGATACAATTCACAAGCTATATAATTCATGTATTTAAAGTACACAATTGAATAAGTTTTAGTATATTCACAGATTTGCACAACTAGTACCACAATCTAAGTTTAGAACATCTCACTACCCCATACCCTTTAGAAGTCCCATACCCTTTAAGGAGTCCCCTCCATTTCCTCCCAGCCCTTTGTGCCCTGGGCCGTCACTAACCTACTTTCTCAATAGATTTTCCTATTCTGGAGGTTCATGTAAACAGAATCATACAAGAACATAATCTTTTATGACTGGCTTCTTAACATGTTTTCAAGGTTTACCCGTGTTGTAGCATGTATCAGTACTTCATTCCTTTTTATGGCCAAATAGCATTCCATTATATGAATATACTACATTTTATTCATCCATTCATCAGTTGATAGACATTTGGGTTGCTTTCGTTTTTTAGCTATTATGCATAATGCTACTATGCACATTCATGTACAAATTTTTACTTCAATGTATGTTCTCATTTCTCTTGGTTATTGTCTAAGCGTAGAATTGCTGGGCCATGTGGTACTCTATGTTTAACATTCTGAGGAACTGAATCTGCAATGTTTGGATGTGCATGGAATAGATGTTCTAAATTAGCATCTAGAACAATACTCTGAGTTCTAGATGCCTTGGTTGGCTTAGTTCTGACTTGCAGAAGAGTCTTGTCAAACACTCTTGGGTGGGTGATAAGAACAAAGATACAAGGGCCAGTATATGCCCTATTGCATTGTGTAGATTTAAAAGGAGGCCTTGAGTTATTGCTGGGGACTCTGCAGGTTTTAGCAGTTAATGGAAACGGTAATTGGGTATATGAATTACCTAAAAGAATTCATTTACTTAGGTAATGTCATTGGTTTTAATTGTCAAAGTGCTAGACTTTGGTCAGGTTTAATGTTGTCACTTGATAAGCACTGTTTCCATCAATAATTAATGAAGTACACTGGTCATATATTGTCTCAGATGGACTGAGCAGTAATCCTAAATGTCTGAAATAAAATATCAGATATACCCAATCGCTGTAGCTAAATATGACTTCGGTGCTTTCTGCCTGTGTCCCACTCCTAAGAGCTGGCTCTTTTCTTATAGGTCCCTTTTATGTGTTCCTCAATGACTTCCCCTCCCCCTGCCTTGCTGGGCACTTTTCACTGTTTCATTTCCTAATACTTTGAAAAAATCTGTAGCTAACCATTTATCAATAGATGGTCCACTTAGCTCCTGATTTCAACATACAACCTTTTAAGATAACTGAAGCCTGCTACATTCTATGGTGTTCACATGCTCCACAGGAAAAGTTTTCTTGCAAGATTGCTAGTATAGGGCATTTCTGCTGCAGCCCTCTCTCTCTGCTCAGTCATCAAAGGCCTCTTTGGGTAGTCTGTTGCCTTTAGATTTTTCAGGTGACATAAACTACAGGGCACAGAGGTCAAACTGTCTGAATTTCTTAAAATTCTTTCACTTGGCTCAAGGTGGTGATAGGACAGAATAAGCAAGTACACTTCTCTCTCCATTCTTGGGGAAGGAGAAGGAAAAATGCACAGCACTCCAGAAAATTGTCTCCTGGGTATTTCCATTCTCCAATCTTTTTTGATTAATTCTGCCACATCATTCCCTGGAGGTACATGAGGGCTAAGAGTTGCTAAATGGGCTGCCCTTTCTCCTAGCATGCCCTGTGTGGATGATTTAGCATTCTTTTTTAGAATGCTCAGGGCACTTGGCATCTATTTTGCTCAGCTTTGGAGCTTCTGCCAAAAGACATGGAAAAGTGCCACTTAATATGCCATATATCTTAGAAATATGTGCCAGGGTATGTTCTAAGTTCTTAACCATTTTTTTTTTTTTTTTTTTTTTTTTGTGGTACACGGGCCTCTCACTGTTGTGGCCTCTCCCGTTGCAGAGCACAGGCTCCAGACGCGCAGGCTCAGTGGCCATGGCTCACGGGCCCAGCCGCTCCACAGCATGTGGGATCTTCCCAGACCGGGGCACGAACCCGTGTCCCCTGCATCGGCAGGTGGACTCTCAACCACTGCGCCACCAGGGAAGCCCTCTTAACCATTTTTTGATGTCATGGTTGGATTCCATTGACATTCTGGTAAATCCTATGGACCCCTTTCTCAAAGTAATGTTTCTATTCATATAAAACAAAATATGTAGGATTACCAAGGAAACCAATTATATGGAAATAAGAGTTTTATCCTTGGATTCCACAGAGGTACAAGTAACCCAAGTTAAAAACTTATATAAGAATCTTAGGTGAGGAGGGATAAATGGGAGATTGGGATCGACATACACACCACTATATAAAATAGATAACTATGGGACTTTCCTGGTGACACAGTTGTTAAGAATCTGCCTGCCAATGCAGGGGACATGGGTTCGAGCCCTGGTCCAGGAAGATCCCACATGCCATGGAGCAACTAAACCTGTGCACCACAACTACTGAGCCTGCGTTCTAGAGTCCGCGAGCCACGAACCACAACTACTGAGCCTGTGCACCACAACTACTTAAGCCTGTGTGCCTAGAGCCCATGCTCCACAACAAGAGAAGCCACTACAATGAGAAGCCCACGCACCGCAACAAAGAGTAGCCCCCGCTCGCCGCAACTAGAGAAAGCCCACGCACAGCAAGGAAGACCCAACGCAGCCATAAATAAATAAATAAATTTATTTTTAAAAAGAGGATATATGTATATGTATAACTGACTCACTTTGCTGTACAGCAGAAAGTAACACAACATTGTAAATCAACTATAATCCAATAAAATTTTTTTAATCCTAAAAAAATACCTATATAGGATTCTTAGTGCTTTACAAGTATTATTACATTTCTCTTCTCAACATCCCAATGAGGAAACTGAGGCATAATGAGGGTTAGTACCTTGCCTAAGATCATGCACCTAGTAAGTGGCAGAGAAAGAATTCAAACTGTGGCAATCTGACTCCACAGTATTGTTCAGTACTATGCAGACAGGATACCCAAATTCACTAATGGTTGATGTAGCAAGTACCTCAGTATTTGAACAATAGCAACAACTAATATTATTTCATGAATTCCACTTCCTGGTTTGGTGAGCACTACATGATGACTTTGGTTATCTGGGGGAGGATCAGACCTTTAGAATTAATCCAAGTGCCATTTTTTTTTCCTGGGCCAGGATAGCAGAAGCTATCAAAGATATCAATGTTCAAATATAAGACTGTGTCTATCTGTTGCTAACATCCACATGGACCACCCTGTCCTATGGTTTAAGCTACTATTTGTTCAGTTTTCTTTTGCTTCTAGCTAACAGCATCCTACCTGATATATTCAATAATGACTAAGACTGAATATTCTGGTAACCCAGGAGAAGGGAGGCTTGGAGCAAATTACACTGATTTAGCAAAATAAATAAAATCTGATAGTTCTTATTCTCCTGTTAAAGAGTAAAATCCATACCCAGTGTGTAATAATATCTTTCTCCTAATGGTTATTGTGGAATTAAAGGAGATAGTGTTCATAGGAAAGTTGCTTTAAGTGGTAGTCATCATTATTACTGTTCTTCCCATGAGGCTGAATGTTTGGAAGTTGTGGGAAATAGGGAGGAGGCACAGACAGGAGATGGAGGAATAAACAAACATAGCCTTACAAATTCCAGGTTCTTCAAGTGTCAAGAGCACTGTTCACAAGTGCGCAATTCTCTCACACACAACTCAGTCTGTGCATTTTTAGTTATTATTCATCCGGTAACGTCAGACACTGGCATTACCATTCTCCCTATTTTCCATTTCACTAAATGGGAATTTTGAACACTACCAGAAAAGACTGTTCATTCTTGATTCTTAGATAGGAATAGTAGCATGTGCTCTCATGTTTTAGCAATCCTTACAAAATTATTTTGGCTTTTCACCACAAATATGCTCAGAAATTGGAATTTGAAAATCTGCAGTTCTGACGGAACGTTTTGGCTCAGGACTGCACATAGAAACAGCATGTTGTTTTCTGTTGTTCTCCCTCCCACTCCATTAGTTTACTGCGTATTAGACAGAAACTTGGAGCCGTGAATACATTGCCTAACCCCTCAGAGTTGACCATATTCACATATTATTTGGTAGCCTAATTCAGTAGGAAACGTGGAGAAAAGCTAAAGAGGAATTGAAATCAATAATAACTTCATCATTAATACAGGATTGGAATACCTCAACATTAATTTGTTTGGGGGCTGAGCGTCTATAGTAGTTCTTAATCTGGGACCTGTGGATTGGTTTTGGGCATCTAACCTCATATATATATATATATATATATATATATATATATACATACACACACACACACACACACACACACACGCACTATTTTTTCTTTTAATAGTATGTGAGTGTATTTTTTTAACACTGTATTTAAATGACATATGGAGAAAAGGCCCCATAGTTTTCACCAGATTCATAGTATGGTCCTAGAGCCCTCAAATGGTTACGAACTAGGATGCTAGCTCTTGATAGCACTGTAAGAGGATGCAATTCTTCCATTCTATATTTTACATCTATCTGGCAGGGTGAGAGCCTCTACCCTAAACAAAAATGGCGGGAACTGCTTCACACGTATCCCCTCACGCTGAAAGGCTAGGAGGGCCCCGCGACTTTCTCTCCACCTTCCCACTCCTGACCCCGGAAGGACTCCGCCCCTGGGGTCAGCCTGCGGCTTGCTGCGGCGGGGAGGTAGGCGTGGGCAGGCTACACTTACCCTGGAGCGCCAGGTACGCGGGTGGTGCAGGCGGGCGGAGGGTCGGGTGGGGTAGCAGTGGCCACGGGGTAGAGGCTGCTGGGCGGGCAAGAGTGACAGCCTGCGACCTCTGGACTCCGAGTGCGGGTGGAAGAACAGAAAGCCGGAGGGAGGCCCGCCCGGGACCGCTGAATCAGGGTGGGCTGGCGGCCGCTTGGAGCCGGACCGAGGGTCGGTCGGGGCGGCTGAGCCGAGAGGGAGCCCCTTTCCTGGTCCTTTTGGTAAAGAAAAAGGAAGCCCGCAGAGGAGAGCGCGGTGGGGGTGAGGGAGGCCTGAGGGAGGGGCAACTAGTGTGGTACAAATTCCTGCAAGAATGTCAGTGGTTTGAGCGGGGAGTGGTTTTTGGATGAGGAAGATTACGCTTTCCTTGAAGATGCTTTCCGAGAATAATTTAGCATCGGGAGGTTTGTGGCGTTAGAGGCCTTCTGTAAATAAAGTTGTTCAACTTTTATTTTCTGGAGGGAGGACTCCAAAAAGGTCTTGCTCGTGCACAGACCTTTATTATTATTTTATCATTATTGTAAGTAAGCATTTTTGCTGTGTTTCAAGTATCTTCTCAGAGCTCGGTTGTATAGATTATCAAAATTTTGTGGATATTTCAGACTTTCATTCTTGCTTGGATTATAAAATCCAATTTTAGGGTGTTTAAGAAACAAATTCTATTTATGACACTTATTTTTAACTCTCTCGTGGTTAGAATGGAGAGAAGCGAGTAATATTACAGAGTATAATATTTTGGGTGATGTTTTAGACCCCCCCTCTCGAAATTCGAATAATCATGAAACTGCCTTCATGTTTTTTTAAATTAATATTTATGAAAGCAACTGAAATGACCAGTTTTTAAAAGCTATTCAATTATTAATGATTAAGTTTGGAATCACTTCCTCAGTGATTTTAAATGAAAGGGAATGAGGTGGTTAGAATGCAAAAATAGACATTTGTCAGAATTCTTTTAAGAAAACCTCTGCAGCAAATTGAAGTGATTGCTTTATTTTCTTTCTCCTCTGCTTAAAAATCTGAAACTTTGTTATGGAGAAAATCACTTTGGGTGAATTACTCTCAGTACTTTTTTTTAAAAAAATTTTTTAATTTAATAGCACAGATAACTTTAATGATCCAGAATCTATTTCGTTACCAAAAATGTTTCTCTAAAAGAAGTTGTCAGTTTTTTTTGGGGTGGGGGGATAAATGTGCTTCCCCTCCTTTTTTTTGTGTAACATTTCAAAAAAGTAGTACATGTAGGCACTTAAACAATCAAATATTACAGAAGCACTTATAATGAAAAACAGTGGTTCCCTGCCCAGCCTCCCTACATCCCTAGTCTCATTCCTCAGAAGACTATTTTTCACTTGTTTAACTGTTTCTTCATGATTTCTTTTGTATTTCTGAATAATATGTCTCTATCACAGTTTGTTGGTTAGAATAAATGTACTTCAATTAGAACTAATTACACTGAGCTGAAATATTCTAATTAGAATATGAGTGAGGGGGAATTAAGTTTATACTCCTTGAGTGTCCCTAATAGGGAAAAGGTAAACGGTCAGTAGCAGTAACCCACCTTAAGAAGTATTACTGTGCTTGATGTGAAAGGAAACTACTACTTAATCAGTAGTTTTGATAGTTGTCCGAAAGAAAAAAAAATGGGGCTTATTAACGGAAGGGATTAGTCTACTAGAGTTTAGAAAAAGAGAGCAGAGATATATGCAGAAATAAAGGACTTAAAGTATAGCAAATAAGTTTTTATAGAGGGATTGTTGTTAGTTTCTGTTTTCTCTTTGGTAGTTTGTACAGCACTCTGCAAGGAAAGAAGTATTGAATTCGGTAGGCCTAAACATTCTGGCTAGTGGGGAAGCCTACTCTTGTACAACAGAAACAGTTCTCAGGCTCTTTCCCAGCCTGCATGAAATATTCCTCAGGGTCCGTTAACTTTGTGCTCACCACACAGCCTTTTATACTTAATTCAACTCCCTGCAATGTCTTATTTCAGAAAGGGTATGTTTCGATAGCATATAAAGGTATTCTTTCACTAGATAGTGTATTTCCTTATTATAAATGAGCAAATTTGTAAACTAATTTATATCAGTACTCTGTGAATTTGTTTAGTGTGTATCCAGCTGGGTACACTGATAAAATTGAGTTTCTGGCTCTACAAAGCATAGACCCAGACCCTGAACCATCATGTTTCTGTCAGTGTTCCGCTACCTTTAAGGGCCTTGCTCAGTGATGACTGCCTTCTCTGTGGACAACTGATGTTTCTTTCTTTGGTTTCAATAGAAATAGGCATTCAAACAATATTAAAATTTCATAGCATGTATGTCTTCTTTCAAGAGCTTTAAAATGGGATAGTAGGATCAACTATATTACAATATAAAATTAAAAATTTTCTAAAACGGGACAGTAGGAGAATAAATGCATGAGTTCTGAAGTTCAGTGAGCCCTGAGGTTCATTTCTAGCCCCTAGAGTCAAGATTCCAATCAGATTTCTTTCAGTACCTGCCCCCACCCAATGCTGTTATTAGAAGGAAATAAGTGGGAAGAAAAATATTTTAAATTACTATTTAACAGCTGAAACATTTATTTAACCAGAAAAGAGAGAATCTAGAACCTGCAGTTTTCTAAGGAAAATTTACTACTTGAACTCAAAATTGAAATCTAACTCATTTTCTTTTTGGTTACTTTGGTGATTAATAAACTTTTAGCTCAAGTAAATTTGGCTCAGAATGTTATTTTCTTCAGGTTAGTGTGCAAAAAGGAAAGCTGTTTAATTAAGTGCAAAAAAGAAAGCTGCTTAAAAAGAGTTAAATTTTCAATTTGTATCTTTCATTTGTAGAATAACCAGAAATCTTTGTGGCTAATATATTTTTTGTTTCATTTACTGAAGATTAGAAGAGGAGTCATGTCAGAAGAAACAGTAAGTGAATCACAGTTTTCCCTGAGGACAGCAGCACTAAGAGTGTTTGATCTTCCTCTGTCTTGGTACTATTCTCTCTGCCAGGTAAAAAAAAAAAAAGAAATACGAAGTTGAATAATAAGTCTATTGCTCAGAGCGTATTGTGTTTACAGTATTTAAATTTCATTTGGGGTTTTAAATGCTTCAAAGTATTTATTAAAGTAGTTTAAAACTTACTTGGTTTTTATTTATGTCACTTTTTTTGTTGTTATCATATTCATAACTCTTCAAAGGAGATTGCATTACTTTAAAGAAATCTTCCTACCTTAAGTGAATTTACAGTCTATTACAGTTATTTTCAGAGTTATGTTATTCAAATAGGCTTGTTCTCACTATTACAGTCCTTTAATTTTAACTTTAATTTATTGTGGTAAAATACATGTAACATAAAATTTACCATTTTAGGGCTTCCCTGGTGGCGCAGTGGTTGAGAGTCTGCCTGCCGATGCAGGGGACACGGGTTCATGCCCGGGTCTGGGAAGATCACACATGCCGCGGAGCGGCTAGGCCTGTGAGCCATGGCTGCTGAGCCTGCGCGTCCGGAGCCTGTGCTCTGCAACGGGAGAGGCCACAACAGTGAGAGGCCCGCGTACCGCAAAAAAAAGAAAAAATAATAATTTACCATTTTAACCATTTTTAAATGTGCAGTTCAGTAGCATTAGGTACATTGACACTGTTGTGCAACCAATCTTGAGAACTCTTTTCATCTTGCAAAACTGGAACTCTGGAGCCACTAAACAGCAATTCTTTATTCCCGCTCCCACAAGCTACTGGCAACCACCATTCTCTATTCTGTCTCTATGGATTTGATTTGACTACTCTAGGTACCTCATAAGTGGAGTTACATAGTATTTGCCTTTTTGTGACTGGCTTACTTCACTTAGCAAAATGTTTTCAAGGTTCATCCATGTTGTAGCATGTGTCAGAATTCCCTCTTTTTCCCCAAGTTGGATAACATTTGATTTTATGAATATACCACATTTTGTTTATTCATTCATTCATTGCTGGAACTTGGGTTGCTTCTACCTTTTGGCTTTTGTGAATAATGCTGCTGTGAACATGACTGTACAAGTATCTATTCAGGTTCCTGCTTTCAGTTATTTTGGGTATATACCCAGAAGTGAAATTTCTGCATCATATGGTAATTCTGTTTTTAATTTTTTGAGGAATTGCCATACTGTTTATGATAGTGCTTGCACCATTTTTTATTTCTACCAGCACTGCACAAGGGTTCCAATTTCTTTACATCCTTGCCAACACTTGTTTTCTGTTTTTTTAATAGTAGCCACTCTCATGGTAGTGAGTTGGTATCTCATCGTGGTTTTGATTTGCATTTGCTTAATTATTCATGATGAGCATCTTTTCACGTGCTTACTATCCATTCTTGTATCTTATATAGAAACGTAGAAGCTGCACGGCCTGCAGGATCCTAGTTCCCCGACCAGGGATTGAACTCAGGCCCCAGCAGTGAAAGCACTGAGTCCTAAGCACTGGACCGCCAGGGAATTCCCAATCCTTTTATATTTATATTTATATATATATATATATGTATATATATATATATATATTTTTTTTTTTTTTTTTTTTGCCGTACGTAGGCCTCTCACTGCTGTGGCCTCTCCCGCTGTGGAGCACAGGCTCCAGATGCGCAGGCTCAGTGACCATGGCTCACGGGCCCAGCCACTCCGTGGCATATGGGATCCTCCCGGACCAGGGCACGAACCCATGTCCCCTGCATCGGCAGGCAGACTCTCAACCACTGCGCCACCCGGGAAGCCCATTTTTTAATATATTTTTAAAATAAATTTTATTTATTTATTTTTTTGGCTGCGTTGGGTCTTTGTTGCTGCACACGGGCGTTCTCTAGTTGCTGCGAGCAGGGTCTACTCTTCGATGCAGTGCGTGGGCTTCTCATTGTAGTGGCTTCTCTTGTTGCGGAGCATGGGCTCTAGGCACATGGGCTTTAGTAGTTGTGGCACGCGGGCTCAGTAGTTGTGCCTTGCGGGCTCCAGAGTGCAGGCTCAGTAGTTGTGGCGCATAGGCTTAGTTGCTCTGCGGCATGTGGGATCTTCCCGGATCAGGGCTCGAAATCGTGTCCCCTGCATTGGCAGGTGGATTCTTAACCACTGTGCCACCAGGGAAGTCCCTCCTGTTATTTTTAATATCTGCTTCTAATGCAGTTTACACTCCATTGTAGTAAATAAAAAGATACGTATGGAAAGTAGCATTTATTTCACTAAACTTAAACACTGAATTTCATCAAATCTAGGATGATCATTTTTCACATTTCAACATTTCTAAAACTTGCTTGCATCTTAAAAGGATAGTACCTTAGATTGATAAAACATAGTATAATTTTATTTTATTTTTCTCTCTCTTTTTCTTTTTTTCACCATGCCGCACAGCATGTGGGATCTTAGTTTCCCAACCAGTTCCCCCACCTTAGTTCCCCCATCTTAGATCCCTGCGGATTGGATCCACGCCCCAGTCTGTGGAAGTGTGGAGTCTTAACCACTGGACTGCTGGGGAAGTCCCCTAGTGTAATTTTATATAGGCGAGGATGTTACACAGATGAGATGTATGAGAATAATACTAGTTAGTATTCACTATGTTTAAGACATTAGTTAGGTCATTTTTACATATAATGTCTCTAATCCTTAAAATAACCCTGGAATTTCTGTATCATCTCCATTTTACAAATCTGGCAGCTTTTTAACAGCTTAATTAACTTGTCTAAAATTGGGTATATAATATGGGATTTGAACTTGCATTTCTTTGATCCCGAAATCCATTTTCTCTCTCTTTCTTTCTTTTCCTTTTTAGGATTACATGATTAAAAGAAAATTTGAAAAATACAGAAAAGAATTAAAGAGAAAATAAAAATTGCCAACAACCCCTCTGTAAAAGTTTATTGGCTGTACTTCAGGTCTTTTATGTCTGCATATATCTCTCTGCTTCCCAGTCCCTCACTCCCCACCCTCACCACTCTGTCCCCCTCATTTGAGATTATAAAGTTGTATATTTTGAGCATTTTCTCTGTCATTAAAAATGCTTTATAAGTATAGGTGTACTATAGTTTATTGAATATTTCTCTATTTTTGAGTTTTTGGGTTGTTTCATCAGTTCATTATTTATATTTAAATCTTTGTCCAATTTTTAGATTTTTATTAAGGTAGATTCCTAGAGATGAAAATATTGAGTCTAAGTGTTTGGTATTTATTCTTTTATTCATTTATGTTATCACACCATTTGGATGACATTTAAAAAGACCAGCAACAGTACTCACTGTGTGTAAAACAGTGTGTTAGAGATTTTATATTGGTTACATTTACAAACTCTTTAATCCTTACAATGATTCTAAATTAATATTATTCTTTAAAATTTATTATTTGAATAGCTAATACATTTACATGGTTCAAAAACCAAAACTACACACACACACACACACACACACACACGTACATACATGGAGATGTTTTCTCTCAATGCCTACCCACTTCTATAGGTAACCGTCTAGATTACTTGGATATCTTTCAACGTTTCTTTATTCAGATATCAGCAAAAGCAATTATATTTTCCTTCCTTCCTTCCTTCCTTCCTCCCTCCCTCCCTCCCTCCCTCCCTCCCTTCCTCCCTTCCTTCTTTTCTTCGGCTGTGTTGGGTCTTAGTTGTCACGTGTGGGCTTCTCTCTAGTTGTGGCGTGTGGGCTCCAGAGCATGCGGGCTCAGCAGTTCTGACGCACAGGCTTAGTTGCCCCACGGCATGTGGGATCTTAGGTCCCCAACCAGGGATCAAACCCGGGTCCCCTGCATTGGAAGGCGGATTCTTAACCACTGGACCACCAGGGAAGTCCTATATTCTGTTGGTTTTTTAAAAAAATATTTATTTATTTATGGCTGCGTTGGGTCTTCATTGCTGTGTGCAGACATTCTCCAGTTGCAGCAAGCAGGGGCCACTCTTCATTGTGCATGGGCTTCTCATTGTGTTGGCTTCTCTTGTTGCAGAGCACAGGCCCTAGGAGCGCGGGCTCAGTAGTTGTGGCTCATGGGCTCTAGAGTGCAGGCTCTGTAGTTGTGGCACATGGGCTTAGTTGCTCCGCAGCATGTGGAATCTTCCTGGACCAGGGCTTGAACCCACGTCCCCTGCGTTGGCAGGCGGATTCTTAACCACTGCGCCACCAGGGAAGTCGCAATTATATATTCTTATTTTCTCTTTCTTATAGAAGGTAGGATACTACTTATGTTCTTGCTTTTTTTATGCTTAAAACACTTCCTGAAGTTTTTTCCATATTAATATATGTAGTTTTTTGTTTTTGTTTTTGTTTTTGTTTTTATTCCTGCAGCTACATGATGTTTCTGTATATGGACATTTGGGTTGTTTCTGATCTTGTTCATTACAAACAATGCTATAACGAATAAGCTTGATATACTTCAATTCACATAGGTACAGGTATAGGATAAATTTTTAGACTTCGGATTTCTGAGTCAAAGAGTAAATGTATTTAAATTTTGATAGATGTTGCTAAATTTCCTTCCATAAGGATAGTATTGTTTTGCACTCCCCAAAGCTTTGGGATTTTTGCCAGTTATTTTTGTGTGTTTTGCCCACACTGATTCTACTATACAACCTGCTTTTCAATCCTAAGAATAATTTCTGAGGCCAGGACTATTGTCCACATTGTTCCATGGAATATTTTTTTTTAAATAATATAAAGAATCATTGCAAGTAAACTTAAGGATACATCCTCTACTCTCAGTCATGGTATTGAGTATCCAAAACTCATTCCGTGTTATGAAATGCACTAAGGTGGGTCAGCAACCTACAGGCTATGGGCCAAATCCAGGCCGCTGCCTGTTTTTACAAGTGAAGTTTTATTGGAACACAGCCATGCTCATTTGTTAATGTATTATCTGTGACTGTTTTTGTGCTACAACAGCAGTGTTCATTGGTTACAATAGAGACCGTATGTTCCACAAGCCTAAAATAATTTACCTGTGCTTTACCAAAAAAGTTTGTTGGCCCTGTACTAAGAGAGTAGGCTATAGTTTGGATAGCGTCAAAGGGCCAAGAAAAGACCAAGGAAAAGCTCAGAGTTCTTGTTCAGACAGTTCTATAGCTTTAAATAGTTTTGTTGATTCTCCCAATTCAGAGTGTTATGTGGAAAAGACTAAGAATTAACTAAGCACTTAAAAAATAAAAATCTGTCTAAATGTAGTGTGGTACCTTGAGTTGGCCTTAGAATAGAAAAAGAACATTAGTGGAAAAACTGGTAAAAGCGGAATAAAGATTATAGTTTAGTTAATATTGTACTAATGTTAATTTCTCAGTTTTGACAAGAGTACTATGGTTATGTAAGATGTTACTATCAGAGAAAAACTGAGTGATATGGGAACTTTCTCTACTATCTTTGCAACTTTTCTGTAAATTTAAAATTATTTCAGAGACCCTTGAGATGCGAGTAGGAGCAGTGTACAGGGTAGTTGTCTCCGAGGGGTGGCAAGGGAAAAGGATTAACCATGTTGTCTTTGATCAGAAAGGTGATAAGCACCGCGAAAGCCCCAGCGGCCATTGGTCCCTACAGTCAGGCAGTGTTAGTCGACAGGACCATTTACATTTCAGGACAGCTAGGCATGGATCCTGCAAGTGGACAGCTTGTGCCAGGAGGGGTGGCAGAAGAGGCTAAACAAGCTCTTCCAAATGTGGGTGAAATTCTGAAAGCAGCAGGCTGTGACTTCACGAATGTGGTAAAAACACCTGTTTTGCTGTCTGACATAAATGACTTCAGTACTGTCAATGACATCTACAAGCAATATTTCCAGAGTCGTTTTCCGCAAGAGCTGCTTACCAGGTTGCTGCTTTGCCCAAAGGAGGCCGTGTTGAGATTGAAGCAGTAGCTGTCCAAGGACCTTGTGACAGCATCACTCTAAGTGGGCCCAGTGTTACTTAGTCTGGAATTTTAATAATGTTTTTAAATTAATGTCTTAATTTTTACAGTCTCTGTTGGAAAGTGTAAGGTTGACTGAAATATCTGAAGTTATTATGGAAATACCATATAATAAGGGGAATTGAACATGAGTTAAAGATTAATGATGCATCTAGTTACTGAAGTTATAAATTACACTTCTATAACACTCATATTACTAGATGTGGGAAAAGAGACACATTACATAGTTACATATGTTACTCATTACATGTTACGCATTACATAGTTACTCAGAAAAATAAAAGTAAAGGGAAATAACATGTAGGAAAGATGAGTTACTATTCCTGAGAAATAAGAGCACACCTAATTCAGTTAAACTATTAATTTAATGATGTGAAATATTTAGTTTTCATGTCAGATACATGATTCTGCTTTTACTTGAGTAAAATTATTTAAGTTTGAATGTTAGAGGTAAAGGAGAAGAAACTGGACCAAATTTTATATAGATAATATTTTTCTAATGGAAATAAAACATGCAGATTTAAAAAATAAATAAAATAATTTCAAAATAAGGTGTTTAAAAATTTTTTAAATTAAAATAATAAGTGCGTACATTTTTGGAATGTGTATCATGTGTCAGATATAACTTTACGTATGTTATCTCCTTTCACAACAACCCTGTGAGGAAGATGGTATTATTCTCATTTGTCCAGAGGTCACAGTTAGCATATGACATGTGGTGTGTTCAAGTTATCAGAGAGATTCATTCAAACTATGTTTATTGAGTATCTACTCTGTTTCAGTTGATATAAAGTGGTGAACAAGATCTAGATATAATCCCTGGCATTATTGAGCTTAGAACTTCAGTAACGCTCTTAAGAGTCCCCCTGCCAGAAAAAAAAAAAAAAAGTGTGTTAAGTACTGTGTTAGAGGAATAGATCAACTTAGTTCTAGTTAGAACTTCATGCTGAATAAAGGGAAATAGGTTATTGGAGCAGGAGACTTGTGTGTGACTAAATAGCTATTCTCTGTCTCCAGAGAACATTAGATGATGGGGGAAACTTGACAGGAATGTTAAACAATGGCATCGGGTTATGGAGTGGGGAGGACTGTGAAATCTGAGCACCAGGAACAGTGTCTTATTCCTTTCTTTGTATTCTCAGTGTTTGGCCCATAAGTTGGTACTCAGTTCATGTTGAATGAATAGGACACGTGTCTGGTTTCCATTTTGTCTGGAGGTAAGGAACTGTATCACCTCGAAAAGCCCCTCAGAGTTTGGGATCCAGAGATGCTGTATTTTCAGTGTTCCAGGCAATGATAATAGGAAGTAATTGACTTTCCTCTGGGGAAGAAAGAAGTAACAAAATGAGAAGTGATAGGCAGGAGTAATAGAGACTTTCAAACCTTGTGTCATCTAGATTACTTGTGATAAAAATCTTTTCCTGGGAAATTTACCTTATTTTTGTCATGGAAACGTTTCTTTTTTCATGAGATTATGACTGTAAGTTGTAATGGGTCTTTTATGCAAAAATAATATTTAACATACACACAGAACTTGGATCTTAATAAAAGTGAATTGATTTATATTGTATTTGAATTCATATTAATAAAAGCATATTATATTTCTGACAGTAGTTTTAATTTTGTATTTATGTCTCCTAATAGTTCTCTAACTTCAGTGCCCTAAGATATAGCAGAACTGACAATTTAAGAACACGTGATCACTTAGTTATGGCTGGGCCTGTGTTAATAGATTATTTTCTTTCTTTCCTTTTCTTTCTCTTTTTTTTTGGCTGCACCACATGGCTTATGGGATCTCAGTTCCCTGAGGAGGGATTGAAACTAGGCCACAGCAGTGAAAGTGCCGCATCCTAACCACTAGTCCACCAAGGAACTCCCAATAGATTATTTTCTTTAGTTGAGGTCTTAATTTTGTTATCTTACATTTGCTTGTTCAGTAAGTACTAATTTTTTTTTTTTTTTTTTTTTTGCGGTATGCGGACCTCTCACTGTTGTGGCCTCTCCCGTTGCGGAGCACAGGCTCCGGACACGCAGGCTCAGCGGCCATGGCTCACGGGCCCAGCCGCTCTGCGGCATGTGGGATCTTCCCGGGCCGGGGCACGAACCTCTGTCCCCTGCATCGGCAGGTGGACTCTCAACCACTGCGCCACCAGGGAAACCCAGTAAATACTAATTTTTATATTTGATCTAAGAAACATTTTTGGGGGGGGTAATGAGGTCAAGGCAGTTCATAAAATATAATGAAAAGTAAGGTGTTCTTAATAATAGTGCTATTTTTTAGAATTTATTATTGGTTGTTTAACATCCAAATTCCAGGAACTGTTTTGTTTTCCCTGAATCTCATTTGGTTGCAGTGAACACTGGAGCTGTGGTTCCAGAGGGAAAAACATAGAAATGGAAAGAAACAAATATTTGGCAATTCCTGTATGGAGACATTACTGAAGAGAATAATTCTTAGTTTGCGAAGGGAAAAAATCTGAGGCAACACTGGAATGTTCCAATTTTCCATGATAGTTTTGGAAGAATTTAAATGGATTTGGAAGAAAAGTAGAGTAAGAATAGTTTTAAATTTTTGTTAGATCACAGTCGCTGAGGCCAAATACTAATGACAAGTGGAAGTAAATCATTTCTGGTATACCAGAAAATGAGCAATTATTTTGGATTTATGTGTAGAACCAAGATGTTATTTTTTTTTATTCATTTAGTTTTAAAAATTTATCTATTTTTTATTTATTTTTGGCTGTATTGGGTCTTTGTTGCTGTGCGCGGGCTTTCTCTAGTTGTGGCGAGCAAGGGCTACTCTTCGTTGTGGCATGCGAGCTTCTCATTGCAGTGGCTCCTCTTGTTGCGGAGCACGGGCTCTAGATGCATGGTCTTCAGTAGTTGTGGCACGCGGGCTTCAGTAGTTGTGGCTTGCGGGTTTTAGAGCGCAGGCTCAGTAGTTGTGGTGAACGGGCTTAGTCGCTCCATGGCATGTGGGATCTTCCCAGACCAGGGCTTGAACCCGTGTCGCCTGCGTTGGCAGGCGGGTTCTTAAGCACTGCACCACCAGGGAAGTCCCGAAGATGTTATTTTTAAAAAACAGCTTTATTGAGGTAAAATTGACACACATTAAACTATACGTGTTTAAAGAATACAATTTAAGTTTTAACATATATGTGTATATGCCTGTGAAATCCTTGCCACAGTCAGGGTAATAAACATAGCTATGATCTCTAAAAGTCTATCATTCCCTTTTGTAATCTCTGCCTTTGCATCTTCCTGTCCAGCTCCCCTCCGCCACTTTTACCCAGGCAAGCACTGATCTGCTTTTTGTCACTATAGATTAGTTTGCATTTTCTAGAATTTTGTATAAATGGAATCATACAGTATGTACTTCATTTTGTCTGGCTTTTTTTCACTCAACTTAATTATTTTGAAATATATGCATGTTGTTGCATGTATCAGTAGTCAGTTCTTTTTTTATTACTGAACAGTATTCCATTGTATGGATATACCACAGTTTGTTCAGCTATTCACCTGCGATGGACTTTTGGGTGCCCTGTTTTGTCTTTTTTTTTTTTTTAATTATAAATAAAGCTGCTAAGAAATTTCTGTACTAGTCTTTGTATGAACATATGGTTTCACTTCCTTGGGTAAATACTTAGGAGAGGAATGACTGAATCAAAAGTAGGTGTATGTTTAATTTTTTAAGGAAATACAAGACTTCTTCCAAAGTGGTTATACCATTGGTATGGCCAGTTTTTTTAATTTTTGCCATTCTAAAATAGGTGTGTGGTGGAATCTCATTGTGGTTTTAATTTGCATTTCCCTAATGACGAGTAGTGTTGAATGTGCTTTCATGTGCTTATTTGCTATCTGTTTATTTTCTTTGTTGATGTGTCTGTTCAAAGCTTTTGCCCATGTTTTTACATTTATTTATTTATTTTTAACATCTTTATTGGAGTATAATTGCTTTACAATGGTGTGTTAGTTTCTGCTTTATAACAAAGTGAATCAGCTATACATATACATATATCTCCATATTTTGCCCATTTTTATTTTTTATTTATTTTTTTTTTTTTTTTAGGAAATGTTCAGACAATTCTTTAAAAAAATATTTTCGAAGCACCAAATGACACAGACGTCCTACTTTTGCATCAGACTGTTTGTAACTTCATATAAATGCTCTTTGGAAGCAGGGACTCTAGTGGAACCAGTCTGATAACAATGGGAAAATGTTTTGAAATGGTTGAAATCAAGGTTTCATCACAAGAACAAAGAGGATAGGCCAAGGTGGTGTACTGATGTGAGCTTGTATTTTCACCAAAGCTGCCCCATACAGATTGAGCCTTTGCTGCCAATCTAAAGCACTTTTGAAATGGTACTGCTGTGTTTGCAGTCTTTTTTTTTTTTTTTTTTTTTTTTTTTTTTTTATTTTTTATTTTTTGCTTTATCACAAATTTAATCAGTTATATGTATACATATGTTCCCATATCCCCTCCCTTTTGCGTCTCCCTCCCACCCTCCCTATCCCACCCCTCCAGGCGGTCACAAAGCACCGAGCTGATCTCCCTGTGCTATGCGGCTGCTTCCCACTAGCTATCTACCTTACGTTTGGTAGTGTATATATGTCCATGCCGCTCTTTCACTTTGTCACAGCTTACCCTTCCCCCTCCCCATATCCTCAAGTCCATTCTCTAGTAGGTCTGTGTCTTTATTCCTGTCTTACCCCTATGTTCTTCATGACCTTTTTTTTTTCTTAAATTCCATATATGTGTGTCAGCATACAGTATTTGTCTTTCTCTTTCTGACTTACTTCACTCTGTATGACAGACTCTAGGTCCATCCACCTCATTACAAATAGTTCAATTTCATTTCTTTTTATGGCTGAGTAATATTCCATTGTATGTATGTGCCACATCTTCTTTACCCATTCATCCGATGATGGACACTTAGGTTGTTTCCATCTCCGGGCTATTGTAAATAGGGCTGCTATGAACATTTTGGTACATGTCTCTTTTTGAATTATGGTTTTCTCAGGGTATATGCCCAGTAGTGGGATTGCAGGGTCATATGGTAGTTCTATTTGTAGTTTTTTAAGGAACCTCCATACCGTTCTCCATAGTGGCTGTACCAATTCACATTCCCACCAGCAGTGCAAGAGTGTTCCCTTTTTTCCACACCCTCTCCAGCATTTATTGTTTCTAGATTTTTTGATGATGGCCATTCTGACTGGTGTGAGATGATATCTCATTGTAGTTTTGATTTGCATTTCTCTAATTAGTAAAGATGTTGAGCATCCTTTCATGTGTTTGTTGGCAGTCTGTATATCTTCTGTGGAGAAATGTCTATTTAGGTCTTCTGCCCATTTTTGGATTGGGTTGTTTGTTTTTTTGTTATTGAGCTGCATGAGCTGCTTATAAATTTTGGAGATTAATCCTTTGTCAGTTGCTTCATTTGCAAATATTTTCTCCCATTCTGAGGGTTGTCTTTTGGTCTTGTTTATGGTTTCCTTTGCTGTGCAAAAGCTTTTAAGTTTCATTAGGTCCCATGTGTTTATTTTTGTCTTTATTTCCATTTCTCTAGGAGGTGGGTCAAAAAGGATCTTGCTGTGATTTATGTCATAGAGTGTTCTGCCTATGTTGTCCTCTAAGAGTTTGATAGTGTCTGGCCTTACATTTAGGTCTTTAATCCATTTTGAGCTTATTTTTGTGTATGGTGTTAGGGAGTGATCGAATCTCATACTTTTACATGTCCCTGTCCAGTTTTCCCAACACCACTTATTGAAGAGACTGTCCTTTCTCCACTGTACATTCCTGCCTCCTTTATCAAAGATAAGGTGACCATATGTCCGTGGGTTTATCTCTGGGCTTTCTATCCTGTTCCATTGATCTATCTTTCTGTTTCTGTGCCAGTACCATACTGTCTTGATTACTGCAGCTTTGTAGTATAGTCTGAAGTCAGGGAGCCTGATTCCTCCAGCTCCATTTTTCGTTCTCAAGATTGCTTTGGCTATTCGGGGTCTTTTGTGTTTCCATACAAATTGTGAAATTTTTTGTTCTAGTTCTGTGAAAAATGCCAGTGGTATTTTGATAGGGATTGCATTGAATCTGTAGATTGCTTTGGGTAGTAGAGTCATTTTCACAATGTTGATTCTTCCAATCCAAGAACATGGTACATCTCTCCATCTATTTGTATCATCTTTAATTTCTTTCATCAGTGTCTTATAATTTTCTGCATACAGGTCTTTTGTCTCCTTAGGTAGGTTTATTCCTAGATATTTTATTCTTTTTGTTGCAATGGTAAATGGGAGTGTTTCCTTGATTTCACTTTCAGATTTTTCATCATTAGTATATAGGAATGCCAGAGATTTCTGTGCATTAATTTTGTATCCTGCAACTTTACCAAATTCATTGATTAGCTCTAGTAGTTTTCTGGTAGCATCTTTAGGATTCTCTATGTATAGTATCATGTCATCTGCAAACAGTGACAGCTTTACTTCTTCTTTTCCAATTTGGATTCCTTTTATTTGCTTTTCTTCTCTGATTGCTGTGGCTAAAACTTCCAAAACTATGTTGAATAAGAGTGGTGAGAGTGGGCAACCTTGTCTTGTTCCTGATCTTAGTGGAAATGGTTTCAGTTTTTCACCATTGAGGACGATGCTGGCTGTGGGTTTGTCATATATGGCCTTTATTATGTTGAGGAAAGTTCCCTCTATGCCTACTTTCTGCAGGGTTTTTATCATGAATGGGTGTTGAATTTTGTCGAAAGCTTTCTCTGCATCTATTGAGATGATCATATGGTTTTTCTCCTTCAATTTGTTAATATGGTGTATCACGTTGATTGATTTGCGTATATTGAAGAATCCTTGCATTCCTGGGATAAACCCCACTTGATCATGGTGTATGATCCTTTTAATGTGCTGTTGGATTCTGTTTGCTAGTATTTTGTTGAGGATTTTTGCATCTATGTTCATCAGTGATATTGGCCTGTAGTTTTCTTTCTTTGTGACATCCTTGTCTGGTTTTGGTATCAAGGTGATGGTGGCCTCGTAGAATGAGTTTGGGAGTGTTCCTCCCTCTGCTATATTTTGGAAGAGTTTGAGAAGGATAGGCGTTAGCTCTTCTCTAAATGCTTGATAGAATTCGCCTGTGAAGCCATCTGGTCCTGGGCTTTTGTTTGTTGGAAGATTTTTTATCACAGTTTCAATTTCAGTGCTTGTGATTGGTCTGTTCATATGTTCTATTTCTTCCTGATTCAGTCTTGGCAGGTTGTGCATTTCTAAGAATTTGTCCATTTCTTCCAGGTTGTCCATTTTATTGGCATAGAGTTGCTTATAGTAATCTCTCACGATCTTTTGTATTTCTGCAGTGTCAGTTGTTACTTCTCCTTTTTCATTTCTAATTCTATTGATTTGAGTCTTCTCCCTTTTTTTCTTGATGAGTCTGGCTAATGGTTTATCAATTTTGTTTATCTTCTCAAAGAACCAGCTTTTAGTTTTATTGATCTTTGCTATTGTTTCCTTCATTTCTTTTTCATTTATTTCTGATCTGATTTTTATGATTTCTTTCCTTCTGCTAACTTTGGGATGTTTTTGTTCTTCTTTCTCTAATTGCTTTAGGTGCAAGGTTAGGTTGTTTAGTCGAGATATTTCCTGTTTCTTAAGGTGGGATTGTATTGCTATAAACTTCCCTCTTAGAACTGCTTTTGCTGCATCCCATAGGTTTTGGGTCGTCGTGTCTCCATTGTCATTTGTTTCTAGGTATTTTTTTATTTCCTCTTTGATTTCTTCAGTGATCACTTCGTTATTAAGTAATGTATTGTTTAGCCTCCATGTGTTTGTATTTTTTATAGCTCTTTTCCTGTAATTGATATCTAGTCTCATAGCATTGTGGTCGGAAAAGATACTTGATACAATTTCAATTTTCTTAAATTTACCAAGGCTTGATTTGTGACCCAAGATATGATCTATCCTGGAGAATGTTCCATGAGCACTTGAGAAAAATGTGTATTCTGTTGTTTTTGGATGGAATGTCCTATAAATATCAATTAAGTCCATCTTGTTTAATGTATCATTTAAAGCTTGTGTTTCCTTATTTATTTTCATTTTGGATGATCTGTCCATTGGTGAAAGTGGGGTGTTAAAGTCCCCTACTATGATTGTGTTACTGTCGATTTCTCCTTTTATGGCTGTTAGTGTTTGCCTTATGTATTGAGGTGCTCCTATGTTGGGTGCATAAATATTTACAATTGTTATATCTTCTTCTTGGATCGATCCCTTGATCATTATGTAGTGGCCTTCTTTGTCTCTTCTAGTAGTCTTTATTTTAAAGTCTATTTTGTCTGATATGAGAATTGCTACTCCAGCTTTCTTTTGGTTTCCATTTGCATGGAATATCTTTTTCCATCCCCTTACTTTCAGTCTGTATGTGTCTCTAGGTCTGAAGTGGGTCTCTTGTAGACAGCATATATATGGGTCTTGTTTTTGTATCCATTCAGCCAATCTGTGTCTTTTGGTGGGAGCGTTTAGTCCATTTACATTTAAGGTAATTATCGATATGTATGTTCCTATTCCCATTTTCTTAATTGTTTTGGGTTCGTTATTGTAGGTCTTTTCCTTCTGTTGTGTTTCTTGCCTAGAGAAGTTCCTTTAGCATTTGTTGTAAAGCTGGTTTGGTGGTGCTGAACTCTCTCAGCTTTTGCTTGTCTGTAAACGTTTTAATTTCTCCATCAAATCTGAATGAGATCCTTGCTGGGTAGAGTAATCTTGGTTGCAGGTTTCTCTCCTTCATCACTTTAATTATGTCCTGCCACTCCCTTCTGGCTTGTAGAGTTTCTGCTGAGAGATCAGCTGTTATCCTGATGGGGATTCCCTTGTGTGTTATTTGTTGTTTTTGCCTTGCTGCTTTTAATATGATTTCTTTGTGTTTAATTTTTGACAGTTTGATTAATATGTGTCTTGGCGTATTTCTCCTTGGATTTATTCTGTATGGGACTCTCTGTGCTTCTTGGACTTGATTAACTATTTCCTTTCCCATATTAGGGAAGTTTTCAACTATAATCTCTTCAAATATTTTCTCAGTCCCTTTCTTTTTCTCTTCTTCTTCTGGAACCCCTATAATTCGAATGTTGGTGCGTTTAATGTTGTCCCAGAGGTCTCTGATATTGTCCTCTGTTCTTTTCATTCTTTTCTCTTTATTTTGCTCTGCATTAGTTATTTCCACTATTTTATCTTCCACCTCACTTATCCGTTCTTCTGCCTCAGTTATTCTGCTATTGATCCCATCTAGAGTATTTTTCATTTCATTTATTGTGTTTTTAATCGATGCTTGATTCATCTTTAGTTCTACTAGGTCCTTGTTAACTGTTTCTTGCATTTTGTCTATTCTATTTCCAAGATTTTGGATCATCTTTACTATCATTATTCTGAATTCTTTTTCAGATAGACTGCCTATTACCTCTTCATTTGTTAGGTCTGGTGGGTTTTTATCTTGCTCCTTCTCCTGCTGTGTGTTTTTCTGTCTTCTCATTTTGCTTATGTTACTGTGTTTGGGGTCTCCTTTTTGCCGGCTGCAGGTTCGTAGTTCCTGTTGTTTTTGGTGTCTGTCCCCAGTGGCTAAGGTTGGTTTAGTGGGTTGTGTAGGTTTCCTGGTCGAGGGGACTAGTGCCTGTGTTCTGGTGGATGAGGCTGGATCTTGTCTTTCTGGTGGGCAGGTCCACGTCTGGTGGTGTGTTTTGGGGTGTCTGCAGACTTTTTATGATTTTAGGCCACCTCTCTGCTAATGGGTGGCGTTGTGTTCCTGTCTTGCTAGTTGTTTGGCATAGGGTGTCCAGCACTGTAGCTTGCTGGTCGTTGAGTGAAGCTGGGTGCTGGTGTTGAGATGGAGATCTCTGGAAGATTTTCGCCGTTTGATATTATGTGGAGCTGGGAGGTCTCTTGTGGACCAGTGTCCTGAAGTTGGCTCTCCCACCTCAGAGGCACAGTACTGACTCCTGGCTCCTCAATTTGGGATGATTTGTTGTCTATTCATGTATTCCACAGATGCAGGGTACATCAAGTTGATTGTGGAGCTTTAATCCGCTGCTTCTGAGGCTGCTGGGAGAGGTTTCCCTTTCTCTTCTTTGTTCTCACAGCTCCCGGGTCTCAGCTTTGGATTTGGCCCCGCCTCTGCGTGTAGGTCGCCGGAGGGCGTCTGTTCTTCGCTCAGACAGGAAAGGGTTAAAGGAGCAGCCTCTTCGGGAACTCTGGCTCACTCAGGCCGGGCGGGAGGGAGGGGCACGGAGTGCGGGGCGAGCCTGCAGCGGCAGAGGTCGGCGTGACGTTGCACCAGCCCGAGGCGCGCCGTGCGTTCTCCCAGGGAAGCCGCCCCTGGATCCCGGGACCCCGGCAGTGGCGGGCTGCTCAGGCTCCCGGAAGGGCGGTGTGGACAGTGACCTGCGCTCGCACACAGGCTTCTTGGCGGCGGCAGCAGCAGCCCCAGCGTCCCACGCCCGTCACTGGGCTCCGCGCTTTCAGTCGCGACTCGCGCCCGTCTGTGGAGCCCCTTTAAGCAGCGCTCTTAATCCCCTCTCCTCGCGCAGCAGGAAACCAAGAGGGAAGAACAAGTCTCTTGCCTCTTCGGCAGCTCCAGAGTTTTCCCGGACTCCCTCCCGGCTAGCTGTGGCACATTAGCCCCCTTCAGGCTGAGTTCTCGCCGCCAGCCCCAGTCCTCTCCCTGCGCTCTGACCGAAGCCCGAGCCTCAGCTTCCAGCGCCGCCCGCCCCGGCGGGCGGGCAGACAAGCCTCTCGGGCTGGTGAGTGCCGCTCGGCACCGATCCTCTGTGCGGGAATCTCTCCGCTTTGCCCTACCCAGGTATGTGGGGAGTTTCTTGCCTTTTGGGAGGTCTGGGGTCTTCTGCCAGCGTTCAGTAGGTGTTCTGTAGGAGTTGTTCCACGTGTAGCTGTATTTCTGGTGTATCCGTGAGGAGGAAGGTGATCTCCGCGTCTTACTCTTCCGCCATCTTACCCGGAAGTCTATTTTGCCCATTTTTAAATTGGGTTTTTTGTTTTCTTATTATGTTTGGAGAATTCTTTATATACCCTAGATACAGTTCCTTTGTTAGATACATGATTGGCAGCTATTTTCTCCTAATTCGTGGATTGTCTTTTCATTCTCTTAACAGTGCCTTTTATTTTTTATTTTTATTTTTTTCTGTTTCTTTTTTTTAACATCTATTGGAGTATAATTGCTTTACAATGGTGTGTTAGTTTCTGCTTTTTAACAAACTGAGTCAGTTATACATATACATATGTTCCCATATCTCTTCCCTCTTGCGTCTCCCTGCCTCCCACCCTCCCTATGCCACCTCTCTAGGTGGTCACAAAGCACTGAGCTGATCTCCCTGTGCCATGCGGCTGCTTCCTGCTAGCTGTCTATTTTACATTTGGTAGTGTATATATGTCCATGCCACTCTCACTTTGTCACAGCTTACCTTTCCCCCTCCTCATATCCTCAAGTCCATTCTCTAGTAGGTCTGTGTCTTTATTCCCGTCTTACCCCTAGGTTCTTCATGACCTTATTTTTTTTTCCTTAGGTTCCATATATATGTGTTAGCATATGGTATTTGTTTTTCTCTTTCTGACTTACTTCACTCTGTATGACACGCACCTAGACTCTAGGTCCATCCACCTCACTACAAATAACTCAATTTCGTTTCTTTTAATGGCTGAGTAATATCCCATTGTATATATGTGCCACATCTTCTTTATCCATTCATCTGATAATGGACACTTAGGTTGCTTCCATCTCCTGGCTATTGTAAATAGACCTGCAATGAACAATTTGGTACATGACTCTTTTTGAATTATGGTTTTCTAAGGGTATATGCCCAGTAGTGGGATTGCTGGGTCATATGGTAGTTCTATTTGTAGTTTTTTAAGGAACCTCCATACTGTTTTCCATAGTGGCTGTATCAACTTACATTCCCACCAACAGTGTAAAAGGGTTCCCTTTTCTCCACACCCTCTCCAGCATTTATTGTTTCTACATTTTTTTTTTTTTTTTTTTTTTTTTGCGGTACGCGGGCCTCTCACTGTTGTGGCCTCTCCCGTTGTGGAGCACAGGCTCCGGACGCGCAGGCTCAGCGGCCATGGCTCACGGGCCCAGCCACTCCGCGGCATGTGGGATCCTCCCAGACTGGGGTATGAACCCGTGTCCCCTGCATCGGCAGGCGGACTCTCAACCACTGCTCCACCAGGGAAGCCCTGTTTCTACATTTTTTGATGATGGCCATTCTGACTGGTGTGAGATGATATCTCACTGTAGTTTTGATTTGCATTTCTGTAATGATTAATGATGTTGAGCATTCTTTCATGTGTTTGTTGGCAATCTGTATATCTTCTTTGGAGAAATGTCTATTTAGGTCTTCTGCCCATTTTTGGATTGGGTTGTTTGTTTTTTTAATATTGAGCTGCATGAGCTGCTTGTAAATTTTGGAGATTAATCCTTTGTCAGTTGCTTCATTTGCAAATATTTTCTCCCATTCTCAGGGTTGTCTTTTGGTCTTGTTTATGGTTTCCTTTGCTGTGCAAAAGCTTTGAAGTTTCATTAGGTCCCATTTGTTTATTTTTGTTTTTATTTCCATTTCTCTAGGAGGTGGGTCAAAAAGGATCTTGCTGTGATTTATGTCATAGAGCGTTCTGCCTATGTTTTCCTCTAAGAGTTTGATAGTGTCTGGCCTTATATTTAGATCTTTAATCCATTTTGAGCTTATTTTTGTGTATGGTGTTAGAGAGTGTTCTAATCTCATACTTTTACATGTAGCTGTCCAGTTTACCCAGCACCACTTATTGAAGAGGCTGTCTTTTCTCCACTGTATATTCTTGCCTCCTTTATCAAAGATAAGGTGACCATATGTGCGTGGGTTTATCGCTGGTCTTTCTATCCTGTTCCATTGATGTATATTTCTGTTTTTGTGCCAGTACCACACTGTCTTGATTACTGTAGCTTTGTAGTATAGTCTGAAGTCAGGGAGCCTGATTCCTCCAGCTCCATTTTTCGTTCCCAAGATTGCTTTAGCTATTTGGGGTCTTTTGTGTTTCCATACAAATTGTGAAATTTTTTGTTCTAGTTCTGTGAAAAATGCCAGTGGTAGTTTGATAGGGATTGCATTGAATCTGTAGATTGCTTTGGGTAGTAGAGTCATTTTCACAATGTTGATTCTTCTAATCCAAGAACATGGTATATCTCTCCATCTATTTGTATCATCTTTAATTTCTTTCATCAGTGTCTTATAATTTTCTGCATACAGGTCTTTTGTCTCCTTAGGTAGGTTTATTCCTAGATATTTTATTCTTTTTGTTGCAATGGTAAATGGGAGTGTTTTCTTGATTTCATTTCAGATTTTTCATCATTAGTGTATAGGAATGCCAGAGATTTCTGTGCATTAATTTAGTATCCTGCTACTTCAGCAAATTCATTGATTAGCTCTAGTAGTTTTCTGGTAGCATCTTTGGGATTCTCTATGTATATAGTATCATGTCATCTGCAAACAGTGACAGCTTTACTCTTCTTTTCCAATTTAGATTCCTTTTATTTCCTTTTCTTCTGTGATTGCTGTGGCTAAAACTTCCAAAACTATGTTGAATAAGAGTGGTGAGAGTGGGCAACCTTGTCTTGTTCCTGATCTTAGTGGAAATGGTTTCAGTTTTTCACCATTGAGGACGATGTTGGCTGTGGGTTTGTCATATATAACCTTTATTATGTTGAGGAAAGTTCCCTCTATGCCTACTTTCTGCAGGGTTTTTATCATAAATTGGTGTTGAATTTTGTCCAAAGCTTTCGCTGCATCCATTGAGATGATCATATGGTTTTTCTCCTTCAGTTTGTTAATATGGTGTATCACGTTGATTGATTTGCGTATATTGAAGAATCCTTGCATTCCTGGAATAAACCCACTTGATCATGGTGTATGATCCTTTTAATGTGCTGTTGGATTCTGTTTACTACTATTTTGTTGAGGATTTTTGCATCTATGTTCATCAGTGATATTGGCCTGTAGTTTTCTTTCTTTGTGACATCCTTGCCTGGTTTTGGTATCAAGGTGATGGTGGCCTCATAGAATGAGTTTGGGAGTGTTCCTTCCTCTGATATTGTTTGGAAGAGTTTGAGAAGGATGGGTGTTAGCTCTTCTCTAAATGTTTGATAGAATTCGCCTGTGAAGCCAAGCCTTGGTAAATTTAAGAAAATTGAAATTGTATCAAGTATCTTTTCCGACCACAACGCTATGAGACTAGATATCAATTACAGGAAAAGATCTGTAAAAAATACAAACACCTGGAGGCTAAACAATACACTACTTAATAAGGAAGTGATCACTGAAGAAATCAAAGAGGAAATCAAAAAATACCTAGAAACTAATGACAATGGAGACACGACGACCCAAAACCTATGGGATGCAGGAAAAGCAGTTCTAAGAGGGAAGTTTATAGCAATACAATCCTACCTTAAGAAACAGGACACATCTCAAATAAACAACCTAACCTTGCACCTAAAGCAATTAGAGAAAGAAGAACAAAAAACCCCCAAAGTTAGCAGAAGGAAAGAAATCATAAAGATCAGATCAGAAATAAATGAAAAAGAAATGAAGGAAACGATAGCAAAGATCAATAAAACTAAAAGCTGGTTCTTTGAGAAGATAAACAAAATTGATAAACCATTAACCAGACTCATCAAGAAAAAAAGGGAGAAGACTCAAATCAATAGAATTAGAAATGAAAAAGGAGAAGTAACAACTGACACTGCAGAAATACAAAAAATTATGAGAGATTACTACAAGCAACTCTATGCCAATAAAATGGACCACCTGGAAGAAATGGACAAATTCTTAGAAATGCACAACCTGCCAAGACTGAACCAGGAAGAAATAGAAAATATGAATAGACCAATCACAAGCACTGAAATTGAGACTGTGATTTTAAATCTTCCAACAAATAACAGTGCCTTTTAAAGAGCAGAAGTTTTAAATTCTGAAGTCCAGTTTTTCAACTTTTTAAAAAAACTGGGTCAGGATTTTGGTGTCATCTCAAAGAAATATTTGTCTAATCAAAGATCACAAAGATTTTCTCCTATACTTTTTCTGGAACCTTTATAGTTTTAGGTTTTGTGTTTAAGTCTGTGATCCATTAATTATTTGTTGTGTATGGTGTGAAACATAGATTGGAATTCCATTTTATTGCATATGGATGCTCAGTTTTTTCCAGCACTAGTTTTTTTTTATATATCTTTATTTGAGTATAATTGCTTTACATTGTTGTGTTAGTTTCTGCTGTATAACAAAGTGAATCAGCTATACGTATACGTAATCCCCACATCCCCCCCCTCTTGAGCCTCCCTCCCACCCTGGCACTAGTTGTTGAAAAGACTACTCTTTTTTCACTGGACTGCCTTTTTGTACCTTTGCCAAAAATCAGTCATCTGTATATCTATGGGTCTATTTCTGTACTCTCTCTCTTGTTGCATTGATCTGTTTGTCTCTTTGTGTCAACACGACAGTGTTTTGTTTACTGTAGCTTTATAGTAAGTCTCAAAATCAAGTAAGGTTAGTCTTCCAACTTTGTTTTTCTTTTTCAAAATTGTTTGGACTATTCTTGATCCTTTTCATTTCCATATGAATTTTATTTTTTTGGCTGCACTGTGTGTCTTGTAGGATCTTAGTTCCCTGACCAGGGATTATACCCGCGCCCTCAGCAGTGAAAGCACGGAGTCCTAACCATTGGACAACCAGGGAATTCCCTGTATATGAAATTTAGAAATCAAGTATCAGTTTTTATCAAAAAAGAAAAAAAATCTTGCTAGGATTGTCATTGGGATTGTATTGAATCTATAGATCAATTTGGGGACGGTTGACATCTTTGAGTCTTTCAACCTATAAATGTGTTACGTCTTTCCAAATATTTAGGTTTTCTTTCTTGAACCTCAGCAGTGTTTGCTAGTTTTCAGGATACATGTCTTTCACATCTTTTGTCGGATTTATCCTTAAGTATTTCATATTGTATGAAGCTACTGTAAATGGTATTTTTGAAATTTCAATTTCCAGTTATTTATTACTAGTATATGAAAATAGACTTTTGTATATTGATATTATATTTTATAGCTTTATTAAACTCAGTTATTCTGGTAGTTTTTTGTAAGTTTCATAGGGTTTTTCTACACAGATGATCATGTGGTTTTAAATGGTAATGAATAATTGTTTTTATTCTATTATTACATTATAGTTTAAAGTTTATGTTAATTCAATTTTTATTTTTACACATAGTTTTATTATAGAAAATTTTAAGCATATACAAAATCGAATAGTTTAATGAACCCCCATATACCTGACACTCAGCCTCAACAGATAGCAATGCATGGGCAATCTTATTTTTCTTTTTTTCTTTTTTAAAATTTTTATTGGAGTATAGTTGATTTACAATATTGCATTAGTTTCAGGTATACAGCAAAGTGAATCAGTTATACCTATACATATATCCACTCTTCTTTAGATTCTTTTCCATACAAGTCATTACAGAGTATTGAGTAGAGTTTGCATAGCCTATCTTGTTTCCTCTGTTTTCATATCCATTTACTCCTCCATCCTTACTGGATTCTTTTTTGTGTGTGTGTGTGTGTTTACGCGGGCCTCTCACTGTTGTGGCCTCTCCCGTTGCGGAGCACAGGCTCTGGACGCGCAGGCTCAGCGGCCATGGCTTACGGGCCCAGCTGCTCCGTGGCATGTGGGATCTTCCTGGACCAGGGCACGAACCCGTGTCCCCTGCATTGGCAGGCGGACTCTCAGCCACTGTGCCACCAGGGAAGCCCCCTCACTGGATTCTTTTGAGGCAAATCGATACATCATATTATTTCATCTGTAACTGTTTCATTTTATATCTCACCTCTTAAAGTAGAACCACCACAATAACATTACATCCTTCCATACAATAGTAATTCCTTAATACTATCAGTATCCAGTCAGTGTTTAATTTCTCCTGTTGTCCTATGAGTATTTTTTGTTTGTTTTTGTTTTGTTTGATGGAATTGAGGTATCTTTTAAATCTCTTAGGTATCTGTCAACTCTTAGATCTCTTTTAATCTGTAGTTTGCCCATACCGTTTTTTTTTGTCTGTTTGTTTGTTTTTGCTTTGCTTTTATTTTCTCTGTGGAAGAAACCATGTTCTTTATTGTGACAGGATAATCCTGATTATATTCTCTCCACTGTATTTTTCTATGAATTGAGTTAGATTGGAGTATCAATTAAATTCAGTTTGTTTGTTGCTAAACTAAGTTATAGGAAATACATAATATCTGGTTGACTCTGTGATGTTGGCGGTCTTTGATAATTATTATTGGATCTGCTAATTCAAGAGGTCATAAAATGGTGACATCATTCTATATTTCCTTCTTAATTTATTAGATAAAATATATCAATGAAGAGAAACTTTCTGTCACTACTTGGGTACCTTGGTGCAGTTTGCATAGAAATGGCAGAATAATTGCTTCTTTCCTTTTTATTGACCAGATTGTAAAATAATGAGATGGTTCTTTAGTATTCGTCAGAGCTGATCAAGGAGGGTTTAAAAAAAGATCATTTTGATCTCACAGATTTAATTATATATGATATATTAAACCATGACTTTATTTATCCTTATTTATGCTCAAATGAACTCATTTTGGCCAGTGAGAGCCTATTCAAGTTGGCCTGTTTGTGCTTTAGATACAACTCTGTTGACAGCCTCCTTGCTATCTGGTATGAGAAGATGTTACAGGCTCCTCTCATACTTTTCATGCCCCATACCTGGAATCAGCCACTTCTCCAAGAAACCCTTTAGTGTAAAATGATATTTAAAGACAAGAGACTGTGTACCATGGGTCAATTCAGTTCTTTAAGGATTTTTATTTATTTATTAATTTTTGGCTGCACCGCACGGCTTGTGGGATCTTAGTTCCCCAACCAGGGATCAAACCAAGGCCCTCGGCAGCGAAATCACGGAGTCTTAACCACTGGACTGCCAGGGAATTCCCAGTTCAGTTTAATTGAATAGTTGTGCAAAGGAAAACAACCCAATCATAAAATTCTTCCAAATTTTCATTGGTTTGAATTAACTGGGATTAGCAGCTGTGTTGATACAGCTTTATTTTCTAAAAACTTTAAGTACTTATAGATTCACAGGAGGTTGAAAAAATAGTACAGAGAGGTTCAATAATTTGTTCCTTTTTATTGTGGTATTCCGTAGTCTGTATATGGATTTACCAGTTTGTTAACATTCATTTATTGAGAGACATTTTGGCTGTTTCCAGTTTTGATTATTATAAATAAAGCTGCTATGAACATTTGTGTACAGGTTTGGTGTGGGCACAAGTTTTTATTTTTCTGGGATATATGCTCAGGAATGTGATTACTGGGTCATATGGTAAGTGGATGTTTAGTTTTTAAAGAAATTGCCAAATTATTTTCCAGAATCGTTGTCCCATTTTAAATTTCCAACAACTATATATGAGAAGTAGTCTTCATATCCTCACCAGCATTTGATATTGTCACTAAAAAAATTTTTTTTAGCTGTTCTAATAGGTGTGTCATATGTCACAGTAGATTTAATTAACATTTCTCGATTGATCACGTTGAACATCTTTTTGTGTGTGTGTGTGTGTGTGTGTGTGTGTGACTATGCCATCCGTGTATCATCTTCTGTGAAATGAAATGTCTCTTCATGTCCTTCGCCTGTTTTCTAATTGGATTGTTTTCTTACTGTTGAATTTCAAGAGTTCTTCATGAATTCTGTAAACAAGTCCTTTGTCAGATAGGTGGCTTACGAATAACAGTATTTTCTCCCAGTCTGTAGCATGTTTTTTCATCCTCTTAACAAGGTCTGTCAGAGCTTTATCTCTTTTTTTTTGGAAAGAATTTTACTTATCAAAGTTGTAAAGATTGTACAGAGAATTTCCATATACTCTTCACCCAATTTTCCTTAATGTATACATCTATCATAACTCTAGTATAATCACTAAAACTAAGAAATTAACATTGGCATAATATTCTTAACTAAAAACTGTAGACTTTATTTATTGTGTTGGCCAAAAAGTTCCTTTGGTTTTTGAGTAAAAATAAAAGACACATTTTTCATTTTCACCACAAAGTTTATTGAACAACATATTCACCATTTTGTTCCACTACCTTCTGCCATTTTTCAGGCAACTTCATGATTCCATCTTGCCAAAACTTTTTATCTTATTGAGCAAAGAACTGTTCTAGGTGCCTTTTACAGTCTTCCAGGGAAGTGAAATTTTTTCATTAGAGAATTTGGTAAAGACCAAAATAAATGGAAATCTGAAGGTGTAATGTCTGGAGAATACGGTAGATGAATCAGAACTTCCCGCCAAGCTGTAACGGCTTTTGCTTGGTCATGAAAGAAACACGCGGTCTTGCGTTATCCTGATGGAAGATTTTGTGTTTTCTGTTGACTAATTCCGGATGCTTTTCGTTGAGTGCTGCTTTCAGTTGGTCTAACTGGGAGCAGTACTTGTTGGAATTAATCGTTTGGTTTCCTGGAAGGAGCTCATAATAGAGAACCCCCTTCCAATCCCACCATATACGCAGCATCACCTTCTTTGGATCAAGAAGAGCCTTTGGTGTGTTTGGTGGTGTTTCATTTCACTTGCCCCATGATCTCTTCTGTTCCACATTATTGTACAGTATCCACTTTTCATCACCCATCACAATTTGTTTTAAAAACGGAACGTTTTTGTTATGTTTAAGTAGCGATTCGCCTGCGGAAATACAGTCGAGAAGGTTTTTTTCTGCTTAACTTACGTGGAACCCAAACATCAAAGTGATTAACATAACCAAGCTGGTGCAAATGATTTTCAGCACTTGATTTGGATATTTTGAGTATGTCGGCTATTTCCTGTGTGGTATAACATTGATTGGCAGCTGTCACAATTCAGTCTAACAAAATTGTTTCTCATGAAGTTAAAGAGATAGGTGCTACTAGAGCAATCTTATGGGGAAACCGAACGAACTTTTTGGCCAATCCAATTTTTTTTAATGTAATTACTTAAATTTCATTTCTTTTTCCACATTGCTTTTAGTTGTTAAGTCTCCTTAGTCTTCTTTAATCTGTGACAGTTCCTTCAATCTTTCCTTGCCTTTAATGCTTGACACTTTTGAAGAGTACAAATTAGGTATTTTATAGACTGTTCTTCAATTGAATTTGTCTGATGTTTTCTCAGGATTGCATTGAGATTATTCATTTTTGACACAAAACCACAGTGCATTATATCGGGATACTTGATGATGTGTATATGTCTTTTACAGGTGATGTTAACCTTGATCACTTGATTTAAGTTTTTCCGCTGTTTTTTCTCTTTGTAAATAAATTTGGAGGTAGGTGCTTTGAGACTATGCAAATATATTGTTTCTCCTTAAACTTTTGTCCCCTAATTTTATTTTATTTTATTTTTTTAATAAATTTTATTTATTTATTTATTTATTTATTTATTTCTGGCTGCGTTGGGTCTTTGTTGGCTGTATGCAGGTTTTCTCTAGTTGCGGTGAGCAGGGGCTACTCTTCTTTGTGGTGCACAGGCTTCTCATTGCAGTGACTTCTCGTTTCAGAGCTCGGGCTCTAGGCCCGTGGGCTTCAGTAGTTGTGGCACGCGCACCTCAGTACCTGTTGCATGCAGGCTCAGTGGTTTTGGTGCATGGGCTTAGTTGCTCTGTGGCATGTCCAGGGATCTTCCTGGACCGGGGGTTGAACCCATGTCCCCTGCATTGGCAGGCAGATTCTTAGATACTGCGCCACCAGGGAAGTCCCTGTCCCCTAATTTTAGCACTTAGTAGTGAATCTTGCCTTAAGCAGTTATTACCATAGCGTTTATTGGTGATTTTCTATTTCCTTCATTCCTTCTACACTCATTATTTAAAATTATTCTGTAAGGGAGAGTTGTCCCTTCTTCCCCTTTTATTAATTTATTCAATTATTGATTTATATCATTTTGGGTATTTATTTTGTTCTTTGGTTTATAATCTAATACTATTATTTATTTTATTGTTCAAATTGTTCCATATTTGGCTTTGGAAGCTCTTTCAGGTTGGCTCCTGTGTCTTTTGACATGCCTGACATGCCCTCTTTTTTTTTCACCTCTCCATGTTCATTTTGTATTTTCTCTGCCTCAATCCTGGAATTACCCACTTTTCCGGGGAGCTTTGGCTCTCTTTAGTCTCCATATTTAGTTCTCTTTAGTCTCTGGTAATTAGAAACTAAGATCTGGATGCAAGGTGTGTGCATTGCTACTGGGATGTTGCTATTTCTAGGCCCTCTTAGGAGACAGAACTAGGATATGTGTGAATGCATACTGATCAGTGTATTTATACACAACTGTATTTCTGATTTTGTCTATCTGTATATATTAAAAAGAAAAAGCAAAACATGAGTTCATATTAATACTTCTTTTTTAATATATTGAGATTATATTATGGCTTTTCTTCCTTAGTTTGTTATTATGTTGAAGTATATTGATTAGTTTTTGAATGTTGAACCAGATTTGAATTCCTAGGATATACACCATTTGGTCATATATATTATTCCTTTTATATATTGCTGGATTTGATTTGTTAATATTTTATGAAGGATTTCTGCATCTATCAATGTTGGTCTGTAGGTTTGTTTTTGTTTTTGTAATGTCTTTGGTTTTGATGTTAATAGTAATGCTGGGTTTGTAAAAAATTGGGAAGTGTTCCCTCTTTGTAGGATTTGATATTTCTTCCTTGAATATCTGGTAGAATTTGGCTTATAATTTGCTTTGTTAGAAGATTTTAACTACATATTCAGTTTCTTTAGTAGGTATTTAAATATTCGTGCTATCTATTTCTTCTTGAGTAAATTTTTTTTTCCAAATTTATTTATTTTTGGCTGCATTGGGTCTTCGTTGCTGCGCGCGGGCTTTTTCTAGTTGTGGCGATTGGGGGCTACTCTTTGTTGCAGTGCACGGGCTTCTCATTGCGGTGGCTTCCCTTGTTGCAGAGCACAGGCTCTAGGCGCATGGGCTTCAGTAGTTGTAGCACACGGGCTCAGTAGTTGTGGCTTACGGGCTCTAGAGCACAGGCTCAGTAGTTGTGGCATGGGCTTAGTTGCTCCGCGGCATGTGGGATCTTCCCGGACCAGGGATTGAACCCTTGTCGCCTGCATTGGCAGGCGGATTCCTACCACTGTGCCACCAGGGAAGCGCCTTCCTGAGTAAATTTGATGGGTTCTCTCTTTTAAGGAATTAGCCCGTTTTATCTAAGTTGTTGAATTTATGGGCATAGAGTTGTTCATAGTAATCATTATTTTTTTATCCTTTTCATATCTGTGAGGTTTGTAGTGGTGGCCCTTCTTTCATTTCTGATTTTGGTAATATGTATCTTTTCTTTCTCCCTTTCTTTTTGATCAGACTGACTAGAGGTTTATCAGTTTTATTTATTTAAAAAAAAACCTAAGGGCTTCCCTGTTGGCACAGTGGTTAAGAATCCGCCTGCCAATGCAGGGGACACGGGTTCAAGCCCTGGTCTGGGAAGATCCCACATACTGCGGAGCAACTAAGCCCTTGCGCCACAACTACTGAGCCTGCGCTCTAGAGCCCGTGAGCCACAACTATTGAGTCCACATGCCACAACTGCTGAAGCCCGTGTGCCTAGAGCCCGTGCTCCACAACAAGAGAAGCCATTGCAATGAGAAGTTCACGCACCGCAAGGCAGAGTAGCCCCTGCTCACCGCAACTAGAGAGCCCATGCACAGCAACGAAGACCCAACACAGCCAAGAATAAATAAATAAAATAAATTAAACAAAACAAAACAAAACAAAACCAGGAATTCCCTGGCGGTCCCGTGGTTGAGACTCTGAACTTCCACTGTCCAGGGCCTGGGTTTGATCCCTGGTCAGGGAACTAAGATCCTGCAAGCTGCGCAGCGCAGCCAAAACAATAAAAAATTAAAAATTAAAAAACCCAAACAACTCTTGATTTTATTGAGTTGGTTTTCCATTTCATTGATTTCTGTGTAGTCTTTATTACTTCGTAATTTTCTGCTTGCTTTAGATTGGATTTGGTCTTTTTTTTCTAAGGTCAAAGCTCAGATTTTTCTCTTTTTTTTCTTTTTTTTTTTTTTTTTTTTTTTTTTGCCGTACACGGGCCTCTCACTGTTGTGGCCTCTCCCGTTGCAGAGCACAGGCTCAGTGGCCATGGCTCACAGGCCCAGCCGCTCTGTGACATATGGGATCTTCCCGGACCGGGGCACGAACCGGTGTCCGCTGCATCAGCAGGCGGACTCTCAACCACTGCGCCACCAGGGAAGCCCCCTTTTTTTCTTAATATAAACATTTAATGGTATAAATTTCCCTCTAAAGTTAAAACTGCATCCCACAGTTTAAGGCTTTTGTTCCTTTTGGGGGACAAAAGAGAAGGGTACTAATGCAGTTCACGTCCCTCAACAAAAGTTCCTGTTTCCCTTCCGCAGTTCACCATTAGGAAGACTTTCTTAGGACTCTTGCAGTCTTTTCTATGCGTACTTGGTGGAATTCATGAAGATAAAAACGTCCAAAAAGTGTGAATTACGCTTATATTTGAACCACACATGCCCCCCTGGGAAGGGTGATTCACCGTCCTTTACCAGTACTCTCTCAGTCTCCACCAATTTACCAACCATGCTAGCTGAACTCTTCTTACTGATATCCTGATATGCCTTCTTCCTGCATGTCAGTGTTCATGTCTTATCTCTCCGGGTGAGAACCTGTGTCTTCTTAGTTTTGGGGCCAGTTGATTACCCTCCAACTTCTGCATTCTGATGGGTTCAAAAAAATTGAGGGTTTGTTATTTGGCTTTTTTGTTTTTGGAAGTTTGGAAGTGACAGTCTTTCTAGCTTTCTGCATCCCCAAGCCTATAGCTTTATTTTAAAGTTCTTTTGCATTTTAGGTGATTAATAGTGTTTGTCCCTCAAGACAAAGTTAATTACCTCTTGCTCTTATGTTAGTACTTAGTACATACTTACATTACTGTATTTATCACACTATACTGTAATTATTTGTAATACATTATTTGTATATTTGTCTCTACTATTAGTACAGTCTTGAGGGAAGCAAGATCTGTATCTTCTGTATACTTGGTGCTTCTTGATAAATGAAAGACATTTGATATATGCTTATTGAATAGAATTATACTAAGATTTTAATTTTTATTTTCATAGCACAGTCCTGGTATATTGTAAGATGCTAAGTAAATATTTGTTGATTAATTCATGAATAAAAGGGCTTATTTAAATGATATTTATAAATTGAGTTAATTTATGTTTACCCACATTTCCAGATAGTTTTAAAAAATTGGTTCATTTAAAAAGTCTGATTTAATCATTACTGCAATTAAATATCTTGCTGTGATTCAGATAGAAGATTGAGTTGCATGAATTAATCATTAGTTGTTCAACAGATATTAATGGGATTGAATTATTTTGTGCTCCTGGTAACTTTTGGGGCATTATTATTTACCTGAGAAATGCAGAGCAGTGGATAATAAATTACTACATTTTTTGGGTTTGTCTTTAAAATTCAAATTGGGCTAGTTGTCATTGAAAGAGTAAAATAATATCTTGGTAGTATTTAGAACTAGATTAGCTTAAGAATAATTTTAGTCCTTATGTTGATTTTAAACAAACAAATAAGACTTTTTTTCAATCTAATTGCATCTTTTCCAGATCAAATTTTCGCCAGTAGCTAAAAAGTTATTTGTGGTAACTGCAGTGAGTGTTGTATCTGTAATTTTTCTGGCCCGTCACTTTAAAAGAAGACGTGGAAAGAAGAAAGGAAAAATATTACCATGGGAACCAGAGCATCTCATACTTGAATACACTAAAAGAGCAGCATCAGACAAAGGTATGTAGAAATAGCTGAATTAAGTCTGCAAAGGAAATTTTTTATGTAAATCATTACTGGAATGCAGTGATTTCAGTGTTTTGGTTTCTAAAATTTCCTTGCTTAATATTTAACTCACAAGTAATACAGATTAATTTTAGAAAGATTAGAAAATACAGACAAGCAAACAGAAAAAATTAAAATCACTTGAAATTCTGCTACCCAGAAATAAATACTGCTAATACTTTGGTATATATCTATCCATTTATATTTGCACTTAAATATCATATTGAGACATAAAATTTTATATTATGTATAAGTAAATGATTTATGCATTTTAAGTAAAATTCATTCCTTTTGTAACCTGCCTTTAAAATATTTAACATTATATAAGAATTTCTTTAAATGTCAATAAATATATCTCTGTGCTATCATTTTTAATATGTATTTAGTGTACAAATGTACTCTAATTATTTAACTAGTTCCCTGTTGTTCTCTTTAGGTTGTTTTTCTTGCTTTGCATATACTTGTCTGGTTTATTTCCTAAGTTTATAAAGTTCTAGAAGTAGAATTGCTGGCCTTTAAAGGATCTATAGTTTTTGTTAGAGATCTGATACATATTATCAAATTGTATCAATAGAAATAATTTCTTGAGCATGCTGATTTATCTTTGAATTTTAAATTATTTTAAATTCATTATTTGATTTATCGTATGATTTTGTGATTTGTTGGCCCAACAAATAATGAATGAATGACTATTTTGTGCCACGTGTAGTGAACATTACAACAATAATGATGCCTCTCACTTACTGATGTTTTATTAGACCTTGGGTGCAGTGCTACATGCTATATATTCACTGTGTTAATTTAACCTTTATAACAATCCTATGAATTAGGACTATAATCCTATGTTATTGTTCCCATTTTATACCTAAAGAAAATTGAGATATGGAAAAGTTGAGTGACTTGCTCAAGTTCATATAACTAATAAGTGCAAGGATTTGAATTGAGGAGTGTCTTAACTGCTGCATTCAGATAAACTAAGGCACAGTGTCTGCCCTAGATGAATGCGTAGATGGTTAGGGGAGACAGACGTATAAAAGACTGATTACAATATAATGTGATAAGGATAAAGTTTAGAGGTAATTCAGGAAAGAAGTTCTTATATTTTGTTAAATTTATAATTTGAAGGTTCATGGTTGCCAGTACTTTTATGCTGATTACAGTAGACCATTCAAATACCACCTTGAGTAATTGATGCATGTTTTAATCTTCATTTCAGAAGCAGATTTTAGCAGTGTTAAAAACATTATATAGAGTTGTAGATTTTAATAATGGTATACATTTAATAATTTACACAATTGAGGGAAATGTGTTTTAAAATGAGTCCTCTGAATGAATATATAAACTTTGAAATTTTACCTGAAATTTATCATTGGAGTTATTGATACTTTTAATATTAATATGTTTGTTTGGTAGGTTCAAGTTGTTCCAGTAGCAGACAGAATTTGACATTATCTTTAAGTTCTGCCAAAGACAAAGGATCTCAGTCTTATAATTATGCTAATGGAGGACTCTTCAGTAAATACTCAGGTTCTGCACAAAGTTTGGCCTCTGTAAGTAAAGAAAAAATTTTTATTAGTTTTTTCTTTTAACTTTATTTATATATCTATTGTTATCTATTGGTTTAAATGTCATACAGTTATAGATAGCTCTTAGTATGGAAAGAAGCTTAAGAAATCTGGTTGATCCTATTTTCTTCAGGCAAGTAAAATTATCCTTTTGCTAAATATTCAGCCAGCTTGGTTCCAGGTTTTTTTGAGTTAAGTGATGTGGTCCCATGGGGTCCTCTGAGGATGATGTTGGTATGGAAGTGTTGCTTCAAAGCTAGATGTTCTGCAGAAAGCTAGAAGATGCAGCAAACATGGTACTAGGTCACAAAAATCACTTGATGAACCTGCCAAGTGTGGAGTTCTTCACCTCTTTCTTGACAGTATTAATATAGTATTGATTGACAGGTGAAAAATGAAGTTAATATTTGTTTAAATCTAATGTAGTTTAAAAATTATTTTAAAAATTAGGTAGGATGTGCACTTCCTACTAAATAAAGAAGAGGCAAAAAGCAAACAGTGAAAAATGTGCTCCTGATCTTCTCAATTCCCCTCCTTAGAGATGAACACTGACAATTTCTTTTTTTTTTTTTTTTTTGCGGTACGCGGGCCTCTCACCGTTGCGGCCTCTCCCGCTGCGGAGCACAGGCTCCAGACGCACAGGCTCAGCGGCCATGGCTCACGGGCCCAGCCGCTCCGCGGCACGTGGGATCTTCCCAGACCGGGGCACGAACCCGTGTCTCCTGCATCGGCAGGCAGACTCCCAACCACTGCGCCACCAGGGAAGCCCGACAATTTCTTATGTGTATACTTCCAGGGAGAATATGCCTCTACCATCATGTATATTCATTTAAAAAATAGTCTAAAAAATAAAAAATACTTTATAGAATACCATAATCTGTTCCATACCTTGCTTCTGTATTTCGTTGGAATATACAGCTGCCCCATTCTTAAATGCCTAAAAATATACCAAATTTTTAAAGGCTATTCTGTGGTAGGAACATCTAGATCAAAGGCATGCAGACTCTCAATTCATCTGTGAAACTGAGCTGGATAATGAAGTATATGCCCATTCTATAATCTGGGGTACCTCTGTGTTGAATTCTCTCAACTGAAAGTTGAAGCTTTTCTTGACTAGAGAAAAGGAGTTTTATGGTAAGAGTATAAGTACAAGTCTTTAGAATCACTTTACTATATGTGCCTTAGCTGACCTAGTCATTCCACTGCTGGGGCTGTGAACCCAGATTTCTGCCTCTTAATGAGCGCCTCAGTGAGGGTCATGACAGCAGGAGTGGAAAAGGAGGGAACAGGGTCCACAAAACTTGGTAACTGGATATGAGAGGTGTGGGAAGAGAAGTTAGAGAAGACTTCTTGTTATCTAGTTTGAGGAATTATGGAGATAAAAGTACTGTTAGTGAACTTGGGAGGAGGAAGAGTTTTTGTTGTGGGAAGAAGCAGAGCTCTTTTTTGATATAGTCATTTTGAGATGCCAACAGAAGAGCCAAGTGGAGTCACCAAATAGGCAGGTGGAAGTGTGGGCTTAGATTTCTCAAAAGAGGACAGAACTGAAGTTCAAGATTTGAGAGTCATTTGCATAGAGGTGACTGAAATGATTGGCTCAGCAGACCTTGCTAGAGAAGGGAAGATGACAGGGGCTTTTCGATTTTCGTTATTACATAGTAGAGAATCAGCATTGTAATAAGTTCTAAAAGGAAAATAAGCTAGCTCCCTCAAATCAAAGTAGGTGTGGGTAACATTTATAAGTAAATACTTAATGACAGTAAAGTATAAAAATAACTCCTTGATTTTTGATGGAAATATCTGATTTATGTTCAAAATATTGTTCTAGTTGTATATTTTTGAGCAAACAAGGGTTCAGAATACTTAGGGCCCTATGACTCTTAAGTTTGACTGAATATAATCAGATTTAATTCTTCAGGTAGAAATTCCATGGGTTGTTATACCAGGATTTGGATTTACATAAATAATTTATAAATATAAAAGATAGCTAAATACTATTACAAAAGAGATTTTGAAGTAACTTCTGTCCATTTTAATTTTAGGTCCAGAGTGTCAATTCTTGTCATAGCTGTGCTTGTGGCAATTCTAATTCCTGGGACAAAGCAGATGAAGATGATATTAAACTTGTTAATATTCCTGTGACCACTCCTGAGAACCTATACTTGATGGGTAGGAATAACATAATGAAGTTTTAAGATACAGTATTCACATTTAATGTGAAACAGAAGAATGATGAATTGTTCTAAGGGAAGCAACTATAATTCTAAAATGTTCTCATCTGTTGACTCTAGTCTACATAACATAACATGTTGTGTTAGCCTCCTGAGGCTACTGTTAAAATTACCACAAACTTGGCGGTTTAAAACAATAGAAATATATTCTTTCAGAGTTCTGGAGGCCTGAAGTCTGAAATCATTATCACTGGGCTGAAATCAAGGTGGCATTTGGGCCATGCTCCCTCTGGAGGCTTGGAGGAGAATTCATTCCGTGCCTCTTCCAGCTTCTGGTGGCTTCAGGCTTGTGGCCACATGACTCTAATCTCTGCCTTCCTCTTCACTGTGTGTATCAAATCTCCCTCTGCCTCTCTTTTATAAGGATGGTTGTGATTGGATCTAGAGCCCACCAGATAATTTAGGATAATCTCCCCATGTTAAGATTCTTAGTTCAATCACATCTGCAAAGATACTTTTTTCTTATATGGTAACGTTTACAAGTTCCAGAGACTAGGGCCTGATATCTTTGGGTGGTTATTATTCAATCTATTACACTTACCTAACCTAATCTGTTGACTTTTATCTAATGAATCTATCAAAATCCACTTTATATAGTCTTTTATCTAGATATCATTTGTATTCTTCCTATATCTAGAAAGGATTTTAGATAGAAAGAGGCCTGTGTTTACAGCTCAAACATGAGCATGTCTAGAAAGTCTCACTGGAGCCCAGGAAGAGAACGAGAGACCTTAACACCAAATCACATTCAAGTGCATTTTCAAATCCTTTCCCCTATTCTTCTGTACTCTATTTCAGGCTATATTCCTTTTAAGGGAAATGCATACTAACTACAAACAAAACCAAAAAAATCTTGATGTGGCCTTGGCCAGTGAGTAGTAAGGGGATAGTGAGTTGGCAGAAGGACTGTGTGTGCCTGTGTGCATTCCCACACTCTAGAATAGTTAAACACTATATCATCTGTAAAGCAATTATACTCCAATAAAGATGTTAAAAAAAAAAAAAAGACTATATCATCCGCCATGATGTCACAGTAGGTAATCCTGCAGGGGGGGGAGATATAGGAGTAGTTCTTCTGCCACCTTTTCCAGGTCTTCTGAGAATTAAGCTCACTATGTTTCTAGATTAACTATGCCTAGTAAACGTACACTCAACACTTCTGTAGGAATATTGAGAGTTAGAATTGAAGAGAAATAGAGTAAAACTAGGGAAGCTACAGGGAGTCTCAGTGTCATAGAATTAGGATCGGTAGGAGATATTGTTTCAATTCCCACCTATAGTTTCAGTTCCCTTCACAGTGTTGATGACATAAAAAATATATTGGTAACATGTTTGAATTCCTGTTACAAAACTGCTGATATGTGACAGTTTGGGCCACGTTCTGCAGTCAAGTGAGACACAGTACTTCCTGAGAGGTAACTTTTATCTTTGGACAACTTTGCTGTTAGATAATTCTTCCTTATATTTAGCCAAAATAATCAGAAGGATAGAGAGTGGATGGAGTGAGAGGAGGATGAAGGAATTAGAATTGTATAGCTTGGAAAAAGGAAGTCTTTTAAGTGAATAAATTTTTTAGAAGGAAGATCCAGACAATGATTCTTTGCTACAGAAAATTAAACAATTTAAGGCTTACATTTCATTTAAAGAACATCTTATTTGTTTAGAGTTGTAGGTTCTCCATATAACTGAAGAAATGATTTTCGAGGACAGGTATTCTCTAGCTACCATATCTTAAAAACATCTTCAGAATGACTTGGTCAGATTCTTAAGCAGCTTTTAAAGATCTTTTACTTTTATATGTCTAGAAAAATTGAGGTTTTGAAATATTTTGGTTTTGTTTGAAGTGCATAATTATTTTGGTAAGCCTTTTTTTTTTTAATTTGGAGAAAAAGAGGTACATATTCACCTATTTTCCCACAAAAGCTTTCTATAAGGAGGGATGTGAAATTCCTACTCAGATTGTAACCCTTTATTGGTTCTTCTTGTATATTTTTAACTCTGGCCCAGCACTTTATCCATCCAAATCAGCAAGTTGGTGTCAGGATGGTCTAAGACACCTTTTGGTGGAAAAAAAGATAGAAAAGACTTTATTCTGGACCTCTGTGCTGTTATCTTTCTTCTTAGCTTTACTCTCTCCTTCTGAGAACCTTTTGTAAACCTGATAGTTTCTTTTTTTTTTTTTTTTTTTTTTTTTTTTTTGCTGTACGCGGGCCTCTCACTGCTGTGGCCTCTGCCGTTGCAGAGCACCGGCTCCAGACGCGCAGGCTCAGCGGCCATGGCTCACGGGCCCAGCCGCTCCGCGGCATGGGGGATCTTCCCGGACCAGGGCACGAACCCGTGTCCCCTGCATCGGCAGGCGGACTCTCAACCACTGCGCCACCAGGGAAGCCCCTGATAGTTTCTTATCAACTAGTTTCTTCTGTTTGCCCATCAGTTTTCTTTTTCATTTATTGGGATATTTTGAAAGATAGTTATGTGACTATAAAAATTAGCCATTATTGTTAGGACTTTTGATGAATTCATGATATATTTTTTAGAAAAATTCCAAGCACCGTATACCTTTGAGTTACATATTTTAAAAAGGGAAAACATATCAGTCATTTCTCTCTTATTGTTGGTTGACTACATCTGTAGACCTGGAATGTATTGGGATGTTAAAATTCTGCTAAGAAATGATGTGAGCATAAATTTTATTCTTTAGTGCCAAAATTACAGTCACACTGTGCCATTGGTGCTAACTGTATGAAAAACACTTCAGACTGAAAATGATTTTGGTATTGATTTCACTTATTTAAAATTGTTCTGTTCTTGGGACTTCCCTGGTGGCGCAGTGGTTAAGAATCTGCCTGCCAATACAGGGGACGTGGGTTCGATCCCTGGTCTGGGAAGATCCCACATGCTGTGGAGCAACTAAGCCCATGCACCACAACTACTGAGCCTGCGCTCTAGGGCCCACAAGCCACAACTACTGAAGCCAGCGCGCCTAAAGCCCGAGCTCTGCAGCAAGAGAAACCACTGCAATGAGAAGCCTGCGCACCGCAACAAAGAGTAGTCCCCACTTGATGCAACTAGAGAAAGCCCGTGTGCAGCAGCGAAGACCCAATGCAACCAAATAAATTTTAAAACTTTTAAAAATTAATAAAATTGCTCTGTTCTTGGGAAATCGCAGGCAGTCCAGTGGTTAGGACTCAGCACTTTCACTGCAGGGACCTGGGTTCAGTCCCTGGTTGGGGAACTAAGATCCTGCAAGCCATGTGGCACGGCCAGAAAAAAAATAAAATAAAATTGTTCTGTTCTCAATTTTTAGGTATGGAATTGTTTGAAGAGGCATTGCGTCGATGGGAACAAGCTCTAACCTTTCGAAATAGACAGGCTGAAGACGAAGCCTGTAGTTCCATTAAATTGGGTGCGGGAGATGCCATTGCAGAAGAAAGTGTAGATGTAAGGATGATTTATTTGGGAGTGGTCTTCATAATATTGGAAGAGTTGAACTATTTTTAATGTTGATTCAGTGTACTTGATTTCTGTGGCATTTAATAGAACTTTTTTTTTTCTTCCTTGGGATTGTGTGGGGATATTTCTTACTGGGCGTTTCCTGTTCGGTTAGTTGTTAAACCCCAAATTTGCAATTCATCATTGTTTCCTGAGTGTTCAAGAAAATAAAAAATTAAGCAGATATGATGTCTAAAGGAATTTTTAAAAGTCTGTTTTGTACTTTGGGTTTAATTAAGTGCCATTATATACATAAAAATCACACAGAGTTAGAGCTAGACTCATCTAGGTTAGTGTTCTCAAATTTGAGCATGCATCAGAAGCCTCTGAAAGGCTTGCTGAAAAATAGATTCGGGGGTCCCACCTTTAGGGTTTCTAATTCATTTCTAATTTGCAATTCTAACAAGTTCCCAGGTAATACTGATGATGTTGGTTCAGGGACCTTATTTTGAGAACCTTACTTTGAGATCTAGTCCAACTCCTTAATTTTACAGATTACGAAATGGAAATGATTTTATCTGAGGCACAGCTAGAACTCAGGCCTCCTGACTTCTATCACAGTATTCTCACCACCCCAACAGTATTTTTTTATATCCCTCACTTTTCTGCCTTTCATTTAAAAGTGGAAAGTTCTTAGAATTTTAACATTAGAATCTAATATTTGCTGTGTGTACTTTTTCTCTCCTTATAGGATATTATTAGTACTGAATTTATCCATAAACTTGAAGCTCTGTTGCAAAGAGCATATCGTCTCCAGGAGGAGTTTGAAGCTACTCTAGGGGCATCTGATCCTAATTCCCTTGCTAATGATATGGGTAAGGTGGTTATTTTATATGGTTTTTCTGAAATGTGTGATTTTTTTTCTTTTCTATTCTTGGAATCATTGGCTACATACTTTTTAGAAAATAGCCAAGAGAAAAAGAGTACTATCATATTTATTGTTTTTTTCTTTCAGTTTAACTTTTCAAGTGAACTTATTGACATAAATTCAAGTACTTACCATAGATAGGATTGTAACATTATTTTAAAATTACATTCTAAGTGAAAGAATCCCAGTTAAAGTGTTAGAGAGAGGAAAAAAATAATAATATAAAAATGGGAGAGAGACACACTACCTCAGAAACAGGCATGTAGCTCATGACTTACATTTAAAGTATTTTAAGTGATTCTATTTCTTGACCCAATTTCAGTTGCAGGCTACATTTTGAGGTAAGTAGTCAATACATATGTTAATATATACCATTATCTTTGTTTCCTACTTTAAAGAAAAAAGAACTTTGAAGAGACTTCTTAAGTGAAGTCTTCCAAGGAAAGAATGATTAAAATTGCTTCCAGGAGTTCCCTGGTGGCTTAGTGGTTAGGATCCTGGGCTTTCGCTGTGATGGCCTGGGCTGGTTGGTGAACTGAGATCCTGGAAGCTGCCCAGCGCGGCCAAAAAAAAGCTTCCTTGACTTCAGTAAATCATCCAAAGAATGAAATAAAATAAAATTACATTATATATTTTTTTTGTTAAAAGTAATTTAAATTTTTTATTTGAGGAGGATTTTTGTTTTCTAATAAAGAAAAAATTGTTAAGGCTTGTTAAGTTTTTCCACATTTATTTCTGAACATGAAGTACTGAAAGTGGCTGCATTTTGAGATGTTTACATATTTATATATTTTGAATTTAGGTAAAAGATTTCACTTGTATTAGAATTATGAATTTCTGTCTATATGTTACAGTGAGGGTTATGTGAAACCTCTGCATTAATTTCGGTCTTTGCTTTTTCAAACTGTTACTGTCACCAAAAATTATTCATTAGACTTGAATGAATAGTTTTTTAAAAGTTTCTCTGCTTTTGGCATAGGTATAATATTTTGACATGGAGATTCAGGCCAGAAGAAAAGTAGACAGTATTCATGTCAACAAATAGAATTTGTCAAAGGTTTCTATTTATATATTTTTTTACACAATTTCTTTTGTAACTTATTAGAACGGCATTTATGATAGTAGGTAGGAAAAAGAACAGAGAGAAGCATTTTTGTAAATGAATTTTTACTGGAGTATAGTTGCTTTACAATGTTGTGTTAGTTTCTACTGTACAGCAAAAATGAATCAGCTATACATATATCCCCTCTGTTTTGGATTTCCTTCCCCTTTAGGTCATCCCAGTTCATTAAGTAGAGTTCCCTGTGCTGTACAGTATGTTCTCATTAGTTATCTATTTTATACTTAGTATCAATAGTGTATATGTGTCAATCCCAATCTCCTAATTCCTCCCCCCGCAGAAGCATTTTTAAAAGAAGTCAAATGTAAAAATGGGAATGGAACAACTAGAAGAGATAGCAAAGTGGTTAAGTAGTAAGGAAAGCCACAGAGAAAAAGAAGTAGGAAAAAATTATAAATATAAGGAAGGAAGAGGAAGAGGACCTGAGACTTTTATCCTTTTATTCTAGGAATGGAGGCTTTGCCCTCACTGTTCTAATCTTCTGCTTGCAGTTTTTGTTTAGCCTCATGATAAGGATCATGTAGATGTGTAGTTCTTGTACTTGTTAGTCTTCTAATATGCATCTCAGATTTTGTTCTGTTTGGCATACCCAAAGTTTCTTTTTTCTACACTGTCCATAGAGGTTGCTGGAATCCATCTCTGATTTCTTCAGTTTATTAGGTAATAAAGGTTTTTTTGGTATTGCCCAGAGGGTCTGCTTTGGGTTTACATTGCATCTGGACAAGAAGACCCCTGGGCAAATGGCTTAATTTCTGGGGCCTTCAAGTTGTTTCTGAGGAAATTGTTGTTAATTTGGAACTCTAAATGGGTAGGATTTCTAGAGTGGGACTCATAATCAGTCTATCCATTTGGTTAGCTTAGGTTTGTAATAAGTTCCTGTCTTAACCTGAGCTGTCAGTGGCTACTAGGCTGGCTGGCTTTTCCCCGCAGCCTAGCAGTGCCTTGGCCTGTTATTGCCCTGGAGATTCCAGTTGACATGAAGCTGTTATATTTTGTTCCTTCTTGGGAATTATTTGGATGTTCTTCTATATCGCAAGTTTCCATTTTGGAACTTCTGGATTCAAAGAGCTGAATCTATGGCCAGGAGTCTAGTAGGGAAGTAGTTCTGTTATATCTGTTATTTGATATTAATCAAAATTGCTTAGAAGTCAGTTAACTCTCCTCATTCTCTAAATCCAAATTCATTTTACACGTTTAATGTATATTAATGAGAGGCAACTTATAATTAGTAGTCATAAATAGAGAGAGGTTAACAAACGCCTTCAGAGGCTCAGGGGTGAATTTAAACCAAGTATTGAACTGACTTCAGTGAATACTTTATTGTTTTGGAATTTGCTTTGTCTTATTTGATAAAATCAATTTTTTTTTCTCATAAGAATTTGATAGGTTTTCAAGGTTGGAAGATTTTTTAGCAGTCATCTAATTTTTCTCCTTTCCCCCTGGACTTAATATTTGACAGGTACCATTGTTTGCATGTCACCATGTTCCAGGACCTTTGCTAAGGCCCATAGTTTCTTCTCTGAGTCAGGCACAATTCTAAGTAAAAATTATGTCACTTAATCCTTACAAATTTTATGAGGTAAGTATAGTTATCCTTATTTTTCAGACGGGGAGAGAGGTACAGAGGTATTAAATCACTTCCCCAGAGTTACATAGCTCTTAAGTGACAGAACTTAGATTTGGGCCCAGGCGGCTGGCTTTGGAGTCCATAAACCACCATGCTGTATTGCCTCACCACTTAGAAGACAGACATGTTCTTTGAATGGTAGGATTGACTGTGAACTCTTTGTGGCAAAGTTCCCTGTAAGAAATGTCTTGGAGCAGGTAGTCTGGAATCCCCACAGCTGTGGAAGTAAGGAACCTTATTTCTGGTGATGGTATCATTTATTTAGTGTGGATCTTCCTTTCCTTTAAATTTTTTCTTCCTCCATATCTATCTGGGGATCTGCAGTGAACTCATGCATCTTTCCTCCTCTCTCAGGCCCTCTAGGCAGTCTAGACAGACTTCACGCATTTTATTTTTTTTAAATATTTATTTATTTATTTATTTGGCTGCGTCGGGTCTTAGTTGCAGCACGCGGGATCTTCGTTGCAGCATGTGGGATCTTTTGTTGCGGCGCGTGGCCTTCAGAGCGCGGGATCAGTATCTGTGGCACATGGGCTCTCTAGTTGTGGCGTGCAGGCTCTAGAGTGCACAGGCTTAGTTACCCCATGGCATGTGTGATCTTAGTTCCCCAACCAGGGATTGAACCTGCATCTCCTGCACTGGAAGGCAGATTCTTAACCACTGGACCACCAAGGAAGTCCCTCACGCGTTTTCTAGAAGGGAGTTATCAAGGTTTAATCCAGGAACTGAAGATGTGAACTGCTGTATTTACCTGAGGGAATGGGGGGAGAGGGCTCAACTGTGCCAGCTGAATTTAGTGTAGCACTTTAATGAGTTACTCTGGTGGATTACCTTTTGGCCTATATTTGCATAATAGCTAAAAATACAAACTCAAGATTCAAACCAACTGGGTTCAAATTCTGTCTTCACCATTTATTAGCTGTGTGATTATGTAACTTGTCTAAGCCTCAGCTTCTTCATCTGAAAAATGGGCATGTAGTACCTATTTAACAAAGTAATTATGAGAATTATATTAACAAATAAAAAGTCTAGGGAACAGGGTAACAATATTTATTAGGTTGGAGTTTGGAACTTCTCTGGAACTCTCTGAGGAAGACCATAATTTTAACCTCTAGGATATTAGGCTATGGTTTGATAGGACCTACCTTATCCTACATTGACCAATTTCAAGGTATTCTTTAAAATTTCTGGTCTGGTGATACCTTTTCCGTGTTTTCCAGTGAGGCAGTTATTTTCTTCCTGTCTTTTTTTTTTTTGGCCACTACACGTGGCTTGATTGAACCCATGCCCTTGGCAGTGAAAGTGCGGAATCCTAACCACTGGACCGCCAGGGAATTCCCTCTTCCTGTCATTTTTAATGGGGCTTTAGGAAGGAGAAGTAGATGCTTTTTTTTTTTTTTTTTTTTTTTTTAATTTATTTTGGCTGTGCTGGGTCTTCATTGCGGCACACAGGCTTCTCTAATTGCAGTGCGAGGATTTCTCTAGTTGCAGCGTGCAGGCTCATTAGTTGTGGCGCGTGGGGTTAGTTGTGGTATGTGGGATCTTAGTTCCCCAACTAGGGGCCGAACCTGGGCCCCCTGCATTGAGTTAAGAACGTGGAGTCTTAACCACTGGACCACCAGGGAAGTCTGGAGAAGTAGATGCTTGTGCTCTGTCATCTTGAACTAGAAATTCTGGACATTATAATTACAGAGCCTAAGGACTACATTAACTTGTAACATTGCTAATGTAGAGCTAATGGTTAACTAAAACTTTTAAGTTCTTTGTTGTTACTGTTAGATGTTATTATTAAGCCACATCTTCCTTGATTTGTTCCTGTGCAGTTGTGTTTTTGGACCCAAGGTTTAGATGTTATGTTTATTATTCCTACTGAATTGTCATTTCTCAGTCATCATTCTGAATTAAGATAGTTTTAGATTTTGATTTGACATCCCTTTTAGCTTTCTGTCACTTTCTAGTTTGTTCAGTTTGGTCTATTTCGTCATCAATGCTCTCATTGAAACCATTAACAAAAAATGCTTAAAGGAAAACTTATTTCCCTCTACTTAACAATTTCTGACACCAAATGAGTGGATTTTCCACACCAAGCAATTCTCCGGTTCTCTTTGGACACCAACTGGGTATTCTGCAATTTAATTCACTTCAAACACTAATTACCCAGCGTTAACTGACTCCACAGGTAAAGGGCTCATCTCACAAGGCTGCCCCCCCTCATATGCCAATCGCAAATCCAGGCCTCCCATGCTTCTGACCAACTGTCTGTAAATCAGAGGTTCCCACCACTCCCTCCTTGGGCTTCATAATTTACTAGAATGGCTCACAGAATTCCAGGAAGCACTTTTCTTACTATTACTGGTTAATTATGAAAGATATAACTTAGCAACAGTCAAATGGAAGAGGTGCATAGGGCATGGTATGGGGAATGGGTGTAGAACTTTCATACCCCCTCCAGACACAACATTCTCCCGGCACTGGGTTGTGTTCACCAACGTGGAGCTCTCTAAACCCTACAGTTTAGTGTTCTTATGGAGATTCCATTATGTAGGCATGATTGATTAAATCATTGGCTATTGGTGATTAACTTAATCCCCAGCCTCTCTCCCTTCAGGGGTCAGGGTTGGAGTTGAAAGTTCCAACTTTCTAATCAGAGGGTTTGTTCCTTTGGCAACCATCCCCCATCCTCCAAGAGTCACCTCATCAACATAAACTCAGGTATAGTTGAAAGGGACTTATTATGAATAGCAAAAGATACTCCTCTCACCCCCATCACTCAGGAAATTTGAAGAATTTTAGAAGCTCTGTGCCAGGAACCATGATAAATATATATTACTTATTATATCACAATACCATATTTTAAAGTGGACAGGGCCAGAGTCAAAGATCTGAGGCATGACTTCCAAGTAGCCTTAGCAACTTGTGCAATAAGCTATAAATTCAACTGTTTCTACTTTCATATTTTTTCATCTTGATCATAAAGAGATCATGGGATACTTTATTATATATCATGCCAAAATATGTTTATATTTATGTACTTAACTAGTTAATTTAAGAAAATATTATATGAAATTTTTTTGAAAAAGATTTAATATCAATTCACATTATTTGGAAATATTGTCATTGCTGAGCTGTTTTGCAGATAGGTATTTGCCATCAAGTATTCATGGCTGGTTTTACACTCGCAAATAAATAAATCATTTTAGTTTTGAAAGGCACATGTGTCAGGTTTTATTGAGTATAAGAGCCTCAGCAAAACTTATTTCTCTAATTTTGGAATTCAAAATATAAACGGGGGCTCTACTTACTTTTACATTCATTTGTACTGTTTATAGTAAGTAGTAAGTAGTTTGCCAAGTTAACATTGTGGATTATAGGAGGACAGTTTAAATCCTCCTCAGCATGATTCTTTTAGTATGTTTAAAATCGTCTTAGAGTTTTTCTTTTTTGATAACAGTGTATTTGTTGAAAGTAAATTATATCGATCCTCTTTAGCAGATCCAAAAATACTTTTGACTTGTCAGTGTTGTGAGTTATTTGGTTAGTTTAGGTAGGTGAAGTTAATAACAGTTTTAAAAATGTATGATTCTAACACTGGATTGTGGTGATAGTTGCACAACTCTATACATTTACTAAAATTCATTGAATTGTACACTTAAAATGGGGAAGTTTTATGGTTTGTAAATTATACTTCAATAAAGCTGTTAAAAATACAGTGTGATTCTGTTAAGCTAATTTTAAGTAAGTAATTTTTTGTGATTTGAAAAAGTGCAAAATAACACTTCATACTAAAAATTTTAAATAATGCAAATGTCAAAAAAAATTTTTTTAATTCATTAAGAATCTCTTAGTTTCAAAGCTCATGGACATGGTGAATTACAAATTGTGTTTACCCAAGGTGGTGCCACTTTAGCTGGTAACCAGAAATACTGAGTATCCTATGTCAATATCCAGTGAACCATACTATTGGTTACATGCATGGGAACTTCTACAAATGGTTTTGATGATTATTGTGCTGTTAATTTTACTTTTATTGTTAACTTTAGAATGTTTTTTATATTCTATAATATAATCACCCAAGTGGTCATTAAATTAAATGTGATAAAGAAGCTCAAATAACTACTGACACTCCTGCTGTTAATTTAGTACAGAGCATCCTGGAAATATTGGAACTAATGCTAAGAAAATAAAAGAGCGGAATTGAAGCAGGAGCCCTTTTATTTAAAAAATGAAAAAAACCTCTGGCTACCTGGCTCTAAAATCACAACTCTAATGCACCCCTAAGCTAAGTTATCATCTGTGTTGAAATAGGAAATATTTTTGATATCTGGGAAGGAAGTGATAGTGATACAAAAAACTTTACTACAAATACTTAGTGTTTTTAAAACATTCTTAAAAACAGACCGTATTATAGTCTTTATTGTGCTTTGAAACTCTGCTTGAGAAAAGAAATATAGTACAGTAGTTGTATGTCAGCATTTCTTTACATTTATTCCTATAGCAAAGTAGCTTTGAATTAGGCAGGGTTTGAATTACGTTTTAAGGCATGAATTCCTTGTATAAAATGTAACCACCCTGTGTTCTCTAATTCACCTTTGTCATGTTCTGTAGTGATATTTCCTTAATCATTATGAATTAATGAATCATTATTGGGTATAGTTCTGTATTTGCTCTTACACACCACAAAGTTTACTTCTGGCTTAAACAAAACTTATTTGTTCTATTCTTCTGATTATTAAATAAAATAAAGATTTTAGTTCTCTAATTAAAAAAAAAATCATTTCCCTTCACTTACAAGAGACCACTTACTGTTAAATGCAAGGTGTTGAAGTCACTAGAGGGCAGCACATTTTATCTGCATGTGGGACGCCTGTGACTCCTAACTACCCTTCTGTGCTGTTCGTAGCACTGGGAGTTAAGTTTAGGTCACCACTTTTTTTCTGGCGTGTTTCGTATACACCTGCTACTGTAACTCAGAGTGAGACAGAATTAGGAGGGTATGCACAGAGACTTGAAATAATATTACTGTACATTTCCATTTGTGTGCAATTTCTTCTAGCTAACAGCATGTAGAAGTGTTACATTTATTTGTAGTTTGTTTTTCAGATAGTTGTTAAATTATAATTGTTAAATGATAATTTTGTTATCGTACTGATAATTTTTGAAGACTCAACCAAAAGACTGCAATACGTTTTCAGTTGTAAACAGTATAGCTTAGTGGTTAAGAACGTGGGCTTTGGAGTTAAACAAACATGGGTTCAAATACTGGCTCTACCACTTTTACTAGCTATGAAACCTAAGCAAGCCTTGACCTTTCTTAGACTCATATTCTTCATCTGTAAGCTGGAGGACTATATTAGGATCAGCTTCATAGAATTGTGAAGATGAAATGAGATAACATGTATATCGTATTTTAGCATAGGTATATGGTAACACTTGTTATCCATTCATATATATTCTGGCATTTTTATGAGGCCTGTTCTAAGATTGTTTTAAAAATACATGGTTTATCACCATAGAATCCACCTAACCAATCTCCCACTCATATCACTCTGTCCACTCAAGTGGCAGACACTCTCCTGAATTGTGTACTTATCATTTTCTTTGAAGTTCTTCTTTTAGTTTGACTCCTATGTAATTTCCAGTATTTGATCATATTTGCCCTATGAAACAGGCAATAAGATTATATGCCATTGACTTATCATCCCTGTATGTATTCCTGTCCAATTTATACATTTGACTCTTTCTTTTTTTTAATTAATTTATTTATGACTCGTTGTCTAAAGGAGGGAAGGAAGGAAAGAAGAAAGAAGATAAAGTAAAATAAAGTAAGATAGAATAAAATAAAGTTATTAAAATAAAAAATAATTATTAAGAAAAAAAATTTTTTTTAAAAAAGGACAGACAGAACCCTAGGACAAATGGTGGAAGCAAAGCTGTACAGACAAAACCTCACACAGAAGCATACACATACACACAAAAAGAGGAAAAGGGGAAAAAATCATAAATCTTGCTCTCAAAGCCCACCTCCTCAATTTGGGATGATTCGTTGTCTATTCATGTATTCCACAGATGCAGTGTACATCAGGTTGATTGTGGAGCTTTAATCCGCTGCTTCTGAGGCTGTTGGGAAAGATTTCCCTTTCTCTTCTTTGTTCTCACAGCTCCCGGGTCTCAGCTTTGGATTTGGCCCCGCCTCTGCGTGTAGGTCGCCAGAGGGCGTCTGTTTATAATTTATTTATTTATTTTTGGCTCTAGGCGTGCAGGCTTCAGTAGCTGTGGCACACGGCTTCAGTAGTTGTGGCTTGCGGGCTCTAGAGTGCAGGGTCAGTAGTTGTGGCGCAGGGGTTTGTTGCTCCGTGGCATGTGGGATCTTCCCAGACCAGGGCTCGAACCTGTGTCCCCCGCATTGGCAGGTGGACTCCCAACCACTGCGCCACCAGGGAAGCCCACATTTGACTCTTTCTTAACCTGTTAGAAGATTAATCTTAAAATATGAATTTTGTGTCCTGGTTGTTCTTTTAATTATTGCACTTTCGGTTCAATCATGTTGGTTGTGGCAGAAATGAACTCATTTCCAATACTCTGGACTTTTATGTTACATGTGGTATCTTTTCAAAGTGTGTGTTCTTTCTGATACTGTTGGAAATTTTATTTCATTGTAATTAGTTCTCTGAATAAATTTTTTTGAATAGGCTCTTATTTAAAAAAAAAACACGTGGTTACAGGTAGATGCTATCACATGTTCATAACTTGTTTTACAGTGATATTGTTCAGTTATGCTCCAGACAGCATTTATTTGTTTCTGGAAATTTATTTTTCTCATATTTTAGTAGTAACAAGTTTGCATTTCCTGAAATAAGGTATTTAAACCATGTTCAAAGTTATTTGGGAAAGTAAAAAAAGATGCTCTTTATAAATCTACTTTTTCTCTGCATTAGAAAAGAAAACTGCCATCTGAAGGACAAATACTTTGTGGAAGTATTTATTTCAGATATAGCTAAGATTTTTTACTTTACTTGATCCTTGGTCTTGCCATATGCATAGGAGGAAAACAAAAAATGATAGTGGATATACTCCTTGCCAGCACATCCAGTAATCTAGTAAGTTCTGTCAATTCTGCCTCCATAATATAGCTGTCGTTCGTTCCCCTTTCTCTGCACCCTCATTGTATTTTGCTGGGATTTAATAATCCCCTAATAAGGTTCCTACCTCCAGTCTCTCTCCCCACTGGTAAATCTGTACCTTGTTTCTGTAGTTATCTTCGTGATGCAGAGCTCTCATCTTGTCACTCCCAGGTTCTCAGACCACTTTTCTGACCTATTTTACTGTTTCGCGTATATTCCAGCCAGACTAGCTCTCTTCCAAAACTGAAATTTTTCTCTAAGATTTTAGTTTTATAATCGACTCCGGGTTTTTAGTAAATTTTCAGTGTTTTTCTTTTGCCATTTCTTTGCTGATGCTCTTCCTTTGTATAATTCAACATGCTTTGAATCATTTGCTTCTGCCTGTTGTGGAAGCAGTCAGGAGCTGATTTTTTAAATGTATATTATTACTCTTTTTTTTACCAAAAAAAAAAAAACATTTGGATAACTAGTTGCCTCAGTACCATTCACTGAATGATGTATCCTGTTCTTACTAATTTGAAATGCCCCCTGTCATATGTCAAGTTGTTTTATATGTGTGTCTTTTCTGGACTCTCTGTTTTGTTTTGTTTGTCTGTTTCTGCATTGGTTTCTAGTGTCTTAATTACTGTAGCTTTATAAAATTTTATAATGAGCCTTGACACCTGACGGGGTGAGTCCATTCACTGTGTTCTTTTTTTTTTTAAGTTCTTTAATTTTAATTAATTTATTTTTGGCTGCATTGGGTCTGTTGCAGTATGTAGGCTTCTCATTGAGGTGGCTTCTCTTGTTGCGGAGCATGGGCTCTAGGCGCACGGGCTTCAGTAGTTGCAGCATACAGGCTCAGTAGTTGTGGCCCGTGGGCTCTAGAGTGCAGGCTCTATAGTTGTGGTGCATGGGCTTAGTTGCTCCGCCACATGTGGGATCTTCCCGGACCAGGGATTGAACCCGAGTCTCCTGCATTGGCAGGTGGATTCTTAACCACTGCACCACGGGGGAAGTCCCCACTGTGATTGCTTTGGCTATTTTTAGCCCTTTGCTTTTCCATGTGAAGTTTAGGACAACTTGTCAAGTTTCATGAAAGCCCCTCTTGGGATTTTGATTATTGCTTTGCATATTTAGGTCAGCTTGTGGGAGAATTTATATCTTCATAATATTAATGTTTCCATCTACAAACATGATATGGCTCTTCATTTACTTAAGTCTTTTATGTCTTTCATAGTTTTTTATAGTTTTCTCCATAGAGGTCTTATATATCTTCATTCCTAGGTCCCGTATAGTTTTGTTGTCATTGTACACGGTATCTTTTCTAAATTTATTTTCTAATTTTTTATTGCTGGTATCTAAAATGTTGTTGATATTTACATTTGAATATTATCAACAACCTTATTAACTCTTAGTTCTACCACCAGTAATTTGTCATAGGTTCTTTTTTTTTAATAATATTGATTGATTGATTGACTGATTTGGTTGCGCCGGGTCTTAGTTGCGGCACGTGGGATCTTCGTTGCTGCACGTGGGATCTTTAGTTGTGGCCTGCGGACTTCTTAATTGCGGCATGCAGACTGTTAGTTGCGGCATGCAGACTTCTTAGTTGCAGCATGTGGACTTCTTAGTTGCAGCATGCGGACTCTCAGTTGCGGCATGCATACAGGATCTAGTCCCCAACCAGGGATTGAACCCGGGGTCCCTGCATTGGGAGCATGGAGTCTTACCCACTGGACCACCAGGGAAGTCCCTGTCATAGGTTCTTTTGGAATTTTTATCTAGACCATGTATCTATGAATGATAACCTGTTTATTTTTCTTTCTTTCTTTCCAACCCTTATGCTTTTTTCCGACCTTTATGCGTTCTTTTCTTTCCTTCTTTTTTTTCCCCCATCTTACTGCTCTGGATAGATTCTTAGAGTCTTTTTGCCTCTGAAGAGAGCTGTGTAGAAAGGAGGACCATGAGTTAGCTGGCCAACTACACAGAATCAAAGACTGTGCCCCTACTGCTGTAGGCTCCCAGTTAGGTACAAGAGTGTTGATGTAGGGACTCGTGAATACTGCTAAAGTGAATTAAAGCTTAAAAGTCACCTTGCAAATATTTATTTAACTGTTTATTGTATGCCTTATGTGTGATGACGTGCAGATGAAATAAGGACTAAAATGCCTGTTTTCAGGTTACTTATAGTCTGATTGGCCGATTAAGACTTTTAGGAAGCAGTTAGAATACCATGTAGATTAGTATAAACCTCAATACTGAGCTATTTTGTAAAACTCAGAGCTTAAGCTCCCTCTACAAAGCAGAAGATCCTTCTTCTAACTTTTCGTTCCCACCTCCATTCTTTCCCATACTTCCCAACTGAAGTGCCCTCAGTCTGTTTAAGAGCCTAAGATAAGGGTTTGGGACATGTGGTTATCTTTGGTTATCTGCTGCTGTTTTTGCTGAATATCTATGAAATTCATTTGGAGATTCATGAGTATCAGGTAAGGAGATGATATTTACAGTAGTGTCTTCTGCATGATTATATTATTTTTTCCTTAATAAGTAAATAATTTTGTAAATGTTGAAAAGTGGCTGTAGGGAATTCCCTGGCGGTCCAGTGATTAGGACTCTGTGCTTCCACTGCTGGGGCCCTGGGTTTGATACCTGATTGGGAAGCAAGGCACATGGTGCAGCCAAAAAAAGAAAAAGAAAAAGAAAAGAAAAGTGGCTGTAAATGAGTAGTAGATTCACAAATGTTTGTTTTAGTATTTTGATTCAAAATATGCACCTATGTTATATATAGTTTTTTGGGGTTTTTTTTGCGGTACGCAGGCCTCTCACTGTTGTGGCCTCTCCCGTTGTGGAGCACAGGCTCCGGACACGCAGGCTCAGCGGCCATGGCTCATGGGTCCAGCCGCTCCGTGGCATGTGGGATCTTCCCGGACCACGGCACAAACCCATGTCCCCTGCATCGGCAGGCGGACTCTCAACCACTGCACCACCAGGGAAGCCCCTATATATAGTTTTTGTACATATCAAATATTACACAATAAAAGTATATATATTTTTCATGTTAAACAGAAATTTATGTTATTTGAATTATTTTGGAAAAAATTAGACTTTAGTTGGTCACAACAACTAACACCAAGGAATGGTGTTATATTTTAGGAGACTTTTCTTGTCATATCATGCAGAGTATACATCATTACATAGTTTGGTAGTTTATTTCTGTAACAGTGCATTCAGGAATTAAGATTATTTTTTACTCACTTTGGTTAGATTATTAGGGCAGGACCAGATTGCTGAATTTAATACCAGTGTAAAAATAAACCTGATTAATGACAAATGAAGCTTGCTTACAATTTCTTGGGCATATTATTTAGTTGATATGGTTTACAACAGATAAAGTTTAATCTATACTTCAGATTTCTTTTAAAATTAATTGGGCTTTGTAGTTTGTATGCTTATATTTTCTCTCTTTTTTAAAATAGAAGTATAGTTGATTTACAGTGTTGTGTTAATTACTTCTGTACAGCAAAGTGACTCAGTTATACATATATATATATAGATTCTTTTTCATATTCTTTTCCATTATGGTTTATCATAGGATATTGAATATAGTTCCCTGTGCTATACAGTAGTTTATCCATTCTATATATACCAGTTTGCATCTGCTAATCCCAAACTCCCAATCCATCCCTCTCCCACCCTCTTCCCCCTTGGCAACCACCAGTCTGTTCTCTGTATCTGTGATTCTCTTTCTGTTTCATAGATAGGTTCATTTGTGTCATATTTTAGATTCCACATATAAGTGATATCGTATGATATTTGTCTTTCTCTTTCTGACTTGCTGTGATAACCTCTAGTTGTATCCATGTTGTTGTATGCTTACATATTCTGTAAAGAATAGTATGTGTTTGCAATAACCATGTTAGCAGGCAACTCTGAAGCCATAAGTTTGATAAATGTTGTTTTTTTGGCTGAAGCAAAGGACTTTGAAATTCTTTTATAATGATGTGTAGGAACAAATTTAGCCCTTAAAAACAAACCAGGAATTTTTGTAGCTTACCAGCATCGCTTTGCATATTTCAGATATGTGTTTAGGCCTCTTTATAATCTATTTTTTGAACAGAATGAACTCAGAATCTTAGGTCTGGAATATTTATTTAGCAAACATTTGCTTTCCTGGTATATGTCAAACACGGTATAAGGCACTGGAGAGACAAGAATGAAGAAGATTTCACTCTTGCTTTTAGGCAACCCAGAATCTAGTTTTGGAGATAGGCATTAAAAAATTTTATAGTACAGTGAAGTAAGTGCTGTAATAATGTGTTTAGAATGTGCTGTGGAGGTGTCACACAACGAAAAGTGTGACACTTGAAGAAAGACAGTCCACCAGGAGCGTGAGAAAAGAGCATTCCCAGTGGAGGGAATAACACGGATCAAGGTGTAGAGTGGAGCCTGTTCAGGGAACTATAAGTTGTTTGATATGTCTTGGGAACACAATGTATATAGGGGAGTGGTGGGAAATGAATCTAAAAAGGTGGGCAGGAGATAAATCTTGAAGTTCTTTGTTTTATACCTTTAGGCAACAGGGAGCCACTGAGAATTATAAGAAGTTATAATCAAATTTACTTGTTTGCAGGAGATTGTAGAAACATTGACTGGTACAGTTTAAATATTTTATCCATCTTTCTTTCTGCTTACTTATGCCTAGGATTTCAGGGGAAATTAGAAATTTTTCCAGCCTAGTACTGACTGCACAAATTCTCTGGCAGAGAACAGGAAAAGCTGTAAAGTGGGACCTCCCGACCGCTAGAGAGACGATTTTCTTCTCTTTTGGTAAGGAGCCAGATAGAACATTTAGCGATATTGAAAGAGCTCAGCAGCAAGAGGAAATAACCTCACCCTATCATCTTATGTCAAATGTCAGACAGCCCAGAGTTGACACTCTACGACCTTGTCCTTTTCCTTTCCTGCAGAATCACTGTGGTCAGAGGATAAACTCCCTGAGGGTTTATTTTTAGGGAATGACGTGAATTACAGGCCTAACTTGTATACTCAGACCTCTAAATATACAGACTGCAAATTGCAGAACATGTGAGAAATTTGCCCTGTAATTTTCTCTCACGCATTAAGGCTCATAATCTTAATTTCAAAGTGTTAAACAAAACTACAAAATGAAGTGTAAGTGGTGTTATATATGCAAGTCAAAATCAGTTCAGAGATGAAAGCAGTATAATGAAAATTGCTGGGGTGGCACACACAAGGGAAATTCCTGCTTCTTGCCTTTGCCTTTTTTGTATTCAAGTTATATCTTATCCACTTGGATTTCTAAGTACAGGACCTGCACTAGCCCATCCAAGGCCTTTGTTTTATTTAGATAAAGGCCCATGTAGCCTCTTGGGAAGGGCACGTTTGTGATAAGAAAAAGGTTCAACTTCTTCCAGGAAGATGTAGGCCTAAGATGTGGGCTGGAGTTCTGCCCCCACTTGTCCCATCAGCCAGGGGCCTTTGTGTAGTGTACAGAGTGACCAGTGGTTCTAGTGTCCCCATTAAAGTCTCCATAACTGCAGACCTACCCTTAATTACTTTTTGCCCTTTGGGTAAACCAGTTACTTCTTTCTTCTCCTAAAAAAGGTATAAAGTGCTGTTACTCCTTTCTCTTTCCTTCTATTACTTGTTTTGCATTGGCAGCTGTATTTCCCAGTTAGGAATCACAGTTGTTATGTTGGCCAGTCATGGCATATAAGAAGTTTTGATAAACAGGGAAAGCCACCGACAACTGTTGTGGAACTATTATTTTGAGTAGGGACATAGTATCAGGCTGTTTTGTACATGTACTGTTTCACATAGGCAAAACTGTGTAAGTTATAACACATCAAGAATTGATCAGATAGCCTTTCTTTTGCTCCAGTGGATTTCATTGCTGCCCTTTTCAATATTAAGGTACATTGAGGGAAAAATCAAGAAAATATCATCTGTTAGCTCACTCAGTTCTTTCACTTTCTGAAATTATGGGTTTCTTGATTCCAGTTTTATTTTAATTGACATGTAGCACTGTGTAAGTTTACGGTGTACAGCATAATGATTTGACTTACATACGTCATGAAATGATTACCACAATAAGTTTAGTGAACATCCATTGTCTCATATAGATACAAAATTAAAGAAATAGGAAAAGGAGATTGGTTCAAGATGGCAAGTAGAAGGACGTGCACTCACTCCCTCTTGCAAGAGGGCTGGAATCACAGCTAACTGCTGAACAGTCATCAACAGGAGCACACTGGAACTCAGCAAAAAAGACACCCCACATCCACAGACAAAGGAGAAACCACAATGAGATGGAAGGAGGGGCACAATCACAATAAAATCAAATCCCATAACTGCTGGTTGGGTGACTCACAAACTGGAGAACACTTATACCACAGAAGTCCACCCACTGGAATGAAGGTTCTGAGCCCCATGTCGGGCTTCTGAACCTGGGGATCCAGCAACAGGAGGAGGAATTCCCAGAGAATCAGACTTTGAAGGCTAGCGGGATTAGGTTGCAGGGCTTCGACAGGTCTGGGGGAAACAGAGACTCCACTCTTGGAGGGCACACACAAAGTAGTGTGCACATCGGGACCCAGGGGAAGGAGGAGTGACCCCATAGGAGACTGAGCCAGACCTACCTGCTAGTGTTGGAGGGTCTCCTGCAGAGACAGGGTGGCGGTGGCTCACCGTGGGGACAAGGACACTGACAGCAGAAGTTCTGGGAAGTACTCCTTGCTGTGAGCCCTCCCAGAGTCTGCCATAAGCCCCACCAAAGGGCCTGTAGGCTCCAGTGCTGGGTCGCCTCAGGCCAAACACCCAACAGGGAGGGAACCCAGCCCCACCCATCAGCAGACAAGCAGATTAAAGTTTTACTGAGCTCTACCCACCAGAGCAACAGTCAGCTCAACCCACCACCAGTCCCTCCCATCAGGAAGCTTGTACAAGCCTCTTAGATAACCTCAATACATAAGGCAAATGCTAACAGCCATAAAAGGGGAAATCGACAGTAACACAATCATAGTAGGGGACTTTAACACCCCACTTTTACCAATGGACAGATCATCCAAAATGAAAATAAATAAGGAAACACAAGCTTTAAATGATACATTAAACCAGATGGACTTAATTGATATTTATAGGACATTCCATCCAAAAACAACAGAATACACTTTCTTCTCAAGTGCACACGGAACATTTTCCAGGATAGATCACATCTTGGGTCACAATACAAGCCTCGGTAAAGTTAAGAAAATTGAAATCATATCAAGCATCTTTTCTAACCACAACGCTATGAGATTAGAAATAATTACAGGAAAATAAACATAAAAAACACAAACACATGGAGGCTAAACAATATATTACTAGATAACCAAGAGATCACTGAAGAAATCAAGGAGGAAATCAAAAAACACCTAGAGACAAATGACAAAACACGATGATCCAAAACCTATGGGATCCTACAAAAGCAGTTTTAAGAGGGAAGTTTATAGCAATACAGTCCTACCTCAAGAAACAAGAAAAATCTCAAATAAACAATCTAAACTTACACGTAAAGGAACTAAAGAAAGAAGAAAAAACAAAACCTAAAGTTAGTAGAAGGAAAGAAATGATAAAAATTAGAGCAGAAATAAATGAAATAGAAACAAAGAAAACAGGAAAGATCAATGAAACTAAAAGCTGGTTCTCTGAGAAGGTGAACAAAATTGATAATCCTTTAGCCAGCCTCATGAAGAAAAAGAGGGAGAGGGCTCAAATCAATAAAATTAGAAATGAAAAAGGAGAAGTTAAAATGGACACCACAGAAATACAGTGCATCATAAGAGACTACTAAAAGCAACTCTATGCCAATAAAATGGACAACCTGGAAGAAATGGACAAATTTTTAGAAAGGCATAACCTTCCAAGACTGAACTAGGAAGAAACAAAATATGAACAGAGCAGTCAAAAGTAATGAAATTGAAACTGTGATTAAAAATCTTCTAATGGGGCTTCCCTGGTGGCGCAGTGGTTGAGAGTCCACCTGCCGATGCAGCGGACACGGGTTCGTGCCCCAGTCTGGGAAGATCCCGCATGCCGCGGAGCGGCTGGGCCCGTGAGCCATGGCTGCTGAGCCTGCGCATCCAGAGCCTGTGCTCCGCAATGGGAGAGGCCACAACAGTGAGTGGCCCATGTACTGGGAAAAAAAAAATCTTCTAACAAACGAAAGTCGAGAACCACATGGCTTCACAGGTGAACTCTATCCTAGAGAAGAGCTAACACCCATCCTTCTCAAACTCTTCCAAAAAATTGCAGAGGAAGAAACGCTCCCAAACTCATTCTATGAGGCTACCATCACCGTGATACCAAAACCAGACAAAAATACTACAAAAAAAGAAAATTACAGACCAATGCCACTGATGAATATAGATGCAAAAATCCTCAACAAAATACCAGCAAACGGAATCCAACAAATTTAAAAGATCATATACCATGATCAAGTGGGATTTATCCCAGGGATGCAAGGATTCTTCAATATACACAAATCAATCAATGCGATACACCATACTAACAAAGAATCAAAACCATATGATCATCTCAATAGATGCAGAAAAAGCTTTTGACAAAATTCAACACCCATTTGTGATAAAAACTCTCCAGAAAGTGGGCATAGAGGGAACCTACCTCCACATAATAAAGGCCATATATGACAAACCCACAACAAACATCATTCTCAATGGTGAAAAACTGGAAGCATTTCCTCTAAGATCAAGAACAAGAGAAGAATGTCCACTCTGTCCACTGTTATTCGACGTAGTTTTGGAAGTCCTAGCCATGGCAATCAGAGAAGAAAAAGAAATAAAAGGAATACAAATTGGAAAAGAAGAAGTAAAACTATCACTGTTTGGAGATGACATGATACTATACATGGATAATCCTAAAGATGCCACGAGAAAACTACTACAGCTAATCAATGAATTTGGTAAAGTTGCAGGATACAAAATTAATGCACAGAAATCTCTTGCATTCCTATACAGTAACAACAAAAGATCTAAAGAGAAATTAAGGAAACAATCCCATTCACCGTTACAAAGAAAAGAATAAAATACCTAGGAATAAACCTACCTAAGGAGGTAAAAGACGTGTACTCAGAAAACTATAAGACACTGTTGAAAGAAATCAAAGATGACACAAACAGATGGAGAGATATACCATGTTCTTGGATTGGAAGAATCGATATTGTGAAAATGATTTTTCTACCCAAAGAAATCTACAGATTCAATGTAATCCCTATCAAATTACCAGTGGCATTTTTTACAAAATTAGAACAAAGAAATCTTAAGATTTGTATGGAGACACAAAAGACCCCGAGTAGCCAAAGCAATCTTGAGGGAAAAAAACGGAGGTGGAGGAATCAGACTCCCTGACTTTAGACTGTACTACAAAACTACAGTAATCAAGACAATATGGTACTGGCACAAAAACAGAAATATAGATCAGTGAAACAAGATAGAAAGCCCAGAGATAAACCCACGCACCTATGGTCAACTAATCTATGACAAAGGAGGCAAGGATATACAACGGAGAAAAGACAACCTCTTCAATAAGTGGTGCTGGGAAAACTGGACAGCTACATGTAGAAGAATGAAACTAGAACACTTCCTAACACCATACACAAAAATAAACTCAAAATGGATTAAAGACCCAAATGTAAGAGCAGACAAACTCTTAGAGGAAAACATAGGAAGAACACTCTTTGACATAAACCACAGCAAGATCTTTTTTGACCCACCTCCTCGAGTGATGGAAATAAAAACAAATGGGACCTAATGAAACTTAAAAGCTTTTGCACAGCAAAGGAAACCATAAACAAGACAAGAAGACAACCCTCAGAATGGGAGAAAATATTTGCAAACGAATCAACAGACAAAGGATTAATCTTCAAAATATATAAACAGCTCATGCAGCTCAATATTAAAAAAACAAACAAGCCAATCAGAAAATGGGCTGAAGACCTAAATAGACATTTCTTCAAAGAAGACATACAGATGGCCAAGAGGCATGTGAAAAGCTTCTGAACATCACTAATTATTAGAGAATGCAAATCAAAACTACAATGAGGTATCACCTCACACCTGTTAGAATGGGCATCAGAAAATCTACAAACAACAAATGCTGGAGAGGGTGTGGAGAAAAGGGAACCCTCTTGCAGGGTTGGTGGGAATGTAAATTGATACTCTGGAGAACAGTATGGAGGTTCATTAAAAAACTAAAAATAGAACTACCATGGGACCCAGCAATCCCACTACGGGGCATATACCCAGAGAAAACCATAATTCAAAAGGACACATGCACCCCAATGTTCATTGCAGCACTATTTACAATAACCAGATCATGGGAGCAACCTAAATGCCCATCGACAGACAAATGGTTAAAGAAGATGTGGTACATATATATAATGGAATATTACTCAGCCATAAAAAGGAACAAAATTGGGTTGTTTGTAGAGATGTGAATGGACCTACAGTCTGTCATACAGAGTGTAGTAAGTCAGAAAGAGAAAAACAAATATCGTATATTAACATATATATGTTGAATCTAAAAAAATGGTACAGATGAACCAGTTTGCAAGGCAGAAATAGAGACACAGATGTAGAGAACAAACATATGGACACCAAGAGGGGAAGCGGGGATTGGGGTGGTTGTTGTGGGATGAATTGGGAGATTGGGATTGACATATATACACTAATATGTATAAAATAGATAACTAATAAGAACCTGATATATTAAAAAATACGTAAAAAAATAAAATGGTGAAATAGGCAATACAAAAAAAGAAATAGGGAAAAAATTTTTTTATTGTGATGTGAACTCTTAGGATTTACTCTCTCTTTTTTAGACTTATTTATTATTTATTTATTTTTTGTCTGTGTCGCGTCTCAGTTGCAGCACGCAGGATCTTCGTTGAGGCATGGAGTATCTTTCGTTGCAGTGCACGGGCTTCTCTCTTGTTGTGGTGTGCGGGTTTTTCTGTCTCTAGTTGTGGTGTGCGGGGTCCAGAGCACATGGGGTCTGTAGCTGTGGCATGTGGAGTTGAGAACGCCTTAGCTCTGTGGTGTGCAGCATGCAGGCTGTCTAGTTGAGGCGCGCAAGCTCAGTAGTTGTGGCACAGGCTTAGTTGCCCTGCGGTATGTGGGATCTTAGTTCCCTGACCAGGGATCGAAACCATGTGCCCTGCATTGTAAAGCGGATTCTTTACCACTGGACCACCAGGGAGGTCCCAGGATTCACTCTCCTAACAACTTTCATATGTAACTTCCAGTAGTGCAAATTATATTTATCATGTTTTACATTACATACCTGGAAGTTTGTACCTTTGACTACCTTCATCCAATTCCCCCTCCCCTATGTTGTTTTTGGTTTTTGTATTCCAGTTTGGTTTTTTCTCTCAAACTTTTCTGTAGTATTAAAATAAATGAGAGTAAAAACTTATCCACAGTGTGGAAGGAGCACATAGTCATACAGGATAAACAAAGAACAGCAGTAATTTTCTAGATTTCTTAATTATTTTAACAGATTATAGCAGATTCTGGAAAATAACTTGTCAGCAGCAGGACCTTTTCCATTTTTAATAAAACCATAAAAAAGATAAGGTTCCATGTCATATTTAAACTGCTAAAAATCATCTGGAGAATAGCTGGTGACATAGAAGTCAGATGACATTGAGACATTTGGCAGGCTTCCTCTTCTTGTTGGTGTTATAAAATCCACAGTGGACAGCCTGGATTTGAAAAGAAGAGTGGCATCTTTGGAATCTCCACTAGAATCTGCTGAAGTTAAAATAGACCTGATGCCTTCTAAGTGACAGAAAATAGAATATGCCTGGGCATGGCAAAAATGAGACATGCAGAAAACCCACTTGGTTTGGTTTAAAGAAATAGATCCAGGTTTGAGGTTCCAAGTTCCAGAGCTGAAGTGTCCTCTAGTTTTTTCTTTTTCTTTGTATAACTTTCAAGCAAATTCTGCTTTGGAAAAAACTTAAGTAATATGTGAATTATGAGATTGTTAAAGAAGGAGGAAGACTTGAACCCAGTCAGATTTTCGGCCTAAAATATATGACTGTTTAGTTAAAAGTAAGCAGTATACTTTCAGTGTTCTTCCAAAGAACATAGTTTATGTCTATGCATGAATGTTTTAAAAGCTCTGGATGATGGAGACATGTAAAAAAATGTTCTTAAAAATGTTAGATTTACTATTTAAGAAGGTTAGAAAAAAAAAAGCTGCCTCACTGACAGCCAGTGAGGCAATGCATGGAGCATTTTTTTTATATTTAATCGTCCAATTATGTGGAAAGCTTTCTTTTAGGCACTTCTAAGGTTAATGATGAGTCCTTAAGGGGCTTAAGCTGCATATTTCACGTTTATAGTATCATAAGTTTAATTAATTTAGGGTTGGATTTTAGAAACATAAGAATTTTTTTTTTTTTTTTTTTTTTTTTTTTTTTTTTTTGCGATACGCGGGCTTCTCACCGCTGTGGCCTCTCCCGTTGCGGAGCACAGGCTCCGGACACGCAGGCTCAGCGGCCATGGCTCACGGGCCCAGCCGCTCCACGGCATGTGGGATCTTCCCAGACCGGGGCACGAACCTGTGTCCCCTGCATCGGCAGGCGGACTCTCAACCACTGCGCCACCAGGGAAGCCCGAAACATAAGAATTTTAACAGTGCTCTTAAAACAAGTTAAAGTCATAGAACAGGCAAAATAACCCAGGGGAAATACATGACAGGTTTTAAAATAGGGATTTTTCATGTGTTGAGAATGGTCAGTCTATAATAACAAGTTTTATTTAGTTTATGTGAACAAATAATTAAGTTTACATTGTGTTCAATGCTGTACTGAGAACTTTAGGAACCATCAGAAAAAAGAAAAAATGAAAGAAAAAGGAAAGAGAAAAAAAAGAGAAAGTTCATCCACTCAAGTTGTTTCAGTCCAGCTGGACAGACAGGTTGCATATTCAGGCAGTAATTAAATAAAGATTCAGAGAGTGTATTAAATGGTATGTCCTTATCTTTTGCATAATAATATGAATAGCTAACATTTATCCAGTGCTTACTTTACATATATAGTCATCCCTACTCCCCATGGATACCAAAATCCGTGGATGCTCAAGTCCCTTATATAAAATGTTGTAGTATTTGCATATAACCTATGCACATCCTCCCATATACTTTAAATAATTTCTAGATTACTTATAATACCTAGTACAATGTAAATATTACGTAAATAGTTGCAAATACAATGTTAGTGCTATGTAATAGTTCCTGGCACACAACACATTCAAGCTTTGCTTTTGGGAATATTCTGGATTTTTCCCCCCCATCTGTGGTTGGTTGGCTCCTCTGATGTGGAACCTGTAGTTACGGAGGGCCGACTGTATTAACTTGTTTAATTCTCACACAACCCTGTGTGGTAGATTTTATTCCGATTTTACAGTTGAGAACACTGAGGAATGGAGAAGATAAGAGACTTACCCAAGGTTACACAGCTAAAAAGTAGCAGAGTCAGACTTTGAATCTAAGCTGTCTGGCTCCAAAACCCATGGTTTTAACATCTTTTTTGTACTGCGTTACATAGAAGCAACAAATTAGGTAGTTTTTGGAGGAGAATGCATGCAGGGGTTAGATAGTACTTGAGCTGCATATTATAAAACAGTATGTGTTCCTGGGTAGCATGGGGCAAGGGAACAGAAGGAGAGAAATTTATATGTTGGAGAAGATTCAAGAGAAACCGAAAACTTGAGTAAAGAATACATCTGGCAGGGCTTCCCTGGTGGCACAGTAGTTAGGAATCCGCCTGCCAATGCAGGGGACACGGGTTTGAGCCCTGGTCCGGGAAGATCCCACATGCCTCGGAGCAACTAAGCCCACGCGCCACAACTACTGAGCCTGCGCTCTAGAGCCCGCAAGGCACAACTACTGAGCCCACGTGCCACAGCTACTGAAGCCCGCGTGCCTAGAGCCTGTGCTCCGCAACAGAAGCCACTGCAATGAGAAGCCCACACACTGCAACAATGAGTAGCCCCCGCTCACTGCAACTAGGGAAAACCCGTGCGCAGAAACGAAGACCCAACGCAGGCAAAACTTAAAAAAAAAAAAAAGAAAAATTAAAAGTTTAAGTATGTAAATTTTAAAACTGCACAAAAGCAGTTAAATATTGCCCAATATTCTTTCTTTATACTTTTTATTGGCTTATCTAAAAAACAGATGTATTATTTCTCTTCAAAATTATTAAGTTGTCATTCCAGGAATCATAACAATTACTGAAATGAGAGATATGGTCTGTGGTTTATGAAGTTGGGTTTAATGAGTAAGACTTTCCAGTTCCTCTGAGCCACTTTTCTTTGTTAGATTAAAAAAAAATAAAATACAACCATTGTAGCTGATCTGGATGACATTGAATGGCTGGTTACTGTTGAGTGAAGTAAAACAGACTTTTAACAGCTCCTGGGTAATGTCTGAAAGGTAAAGTGACATAAGATAAACGTCTGTGTTCTACTCCGAAAATAGCAAAAGGCATATGGAACCAAGATTTAACTTAGTTGACTTGTAACTTAATCCCACTTTAAACGTGCTTTGGCATAATGAAGGTTGTACTGTGATTTTTTTTTTTTTGCAGAATTAATACCAACGATGGAAAATAATTAAGAAGATAAAGGTTTGAAAGTTATGAATGCTGATTTAATTTTGTAAATAATTGATTCCTCAGAGTTTGTGTATGTATTTTCAAAGGTCATATGTGCACTGAAAAGAGAATACTGGGAATTTTTCTGGATACATGAGTGCCCCAAAATACCAGTTTTATAGCTGTTTATAAGTATAAAATGATTATGTTGTTTTGTTCTCAAGTTTGATGAAAAAATTTTAAATTCCTAAAAGAACTTTTATTTTTGAAAATAGAATAATTTAACCTCAGATTTTGTTCAGTTAATAGTCATTTAGTAGTAGGATTTTGAACTGACAAGTTAGGTATTTTAAAAGGATTGATGTAAGCTTCATTTGAAAACAATTATAACTTAAATTTGGAAGATAAATGGTTAAAATGTCAACTATGGTCCCACCAAATATAAAGTAGAAAAAAATATGCTATGCGTATGGTTATTTTTGATACTTAATAGGAATAAACCTTGTCCCAATTCGCTCTTCTGCTTGGCTTAGAGATTGGAATACAAATGGCAAAACTTTTGAGTTTCAACTAAATTAATGGTTTGGATTTTTTAAAACTTTACACTTCCTGTAGAGCATCACAAAAGGTCTCTTTTCTGGTACTTGGGGGTTGTAAACAGGATTTGGAACATTTATGGTAAAGGTAATGACCTTTATTTTGGGAAAAAATGATGGAATAGAAACTTGGATTAATGAAAGCCAAAGAGATTTCCGATTTCTTTTCAAACAAGATTAAGTATCTGACAAATTAAGCAGATTGAAAATCAAAATAAAAATCCGTATATATTTTGTTCTTTGCTTTTTTCATACTTGTGATAGAATTTGAAGAGTATCAGTTGCTTGCTACAATGTAGTCACATCTATAAGCGAGTACTGAATTTGTTTGAAAATGTAATTTGTTTAAACTTTTTATTTTATATTGGAGTATAGTTGATTAACAATATTGTGATAGTTAAAAAACTATAAACAGTAAAGTGATTCAGTTATATATATATATATATATATATGTATCTATTCTTTTTCAAATTCTTTTCCCATTTAGGTTGTTACATAACATTGAGCAGAGTTCCCTGTGCCAATCAGTAGGTCCTTGTTGGTTATCCATTTTAACTACAGCAGTGTGTACATGTCAATCCCAAACTCCCTAACTATCCCTTCCCTCCACCCTTCCTCCCTGGTAACCATAAGTTCCTTCTCTAAGTCTGTGAGTCTGTTTCTGTTTTGTAAACAAGTTCATTTGTATCATTTCTTTTTAGATTCCACATATAAGCCATATCATTAAGATATTTATCTTTCTCTGAGTTACTTCACTTAGTATGACAGCCTCTAGGTCCATCCATGTTGCTGCAAATGGCATTATTTCGTTCTTTTTTATGGCTGAATAAGATTCCGTTGTATATATGTACCACATCTTCTTTATCCGTTCCTCTGTTGATGGATATTTACGTTGCTTCCATGTCTTGGCTATTGTAAACAGTGTTACAATGAACATTGGGGTGCATGTATCCTTTCGGACCATGTTTTTCTCCATATATATGCCCAGGAATGGATTGCAAGATCATATGGTAGCTCTATTTTTAGTTTTTTAAGGAACCTCCGTACTGTTCTCCATAGTAGCTGTACCAATGAAAATGTAATGTTAACAGTTAGATTCCTGATGATAGCGTGTGAAGATATTGACATGGACGTTCAGAATGCTTTGTATTGGTAATAGGTAGCCTGTCTTGGTATGGTCATATTAGCCGTTTACAAATGCCTTTAAAAATTTTCAACACTTTAAATCATTGGGGAGGAATTCCCTGGCTGTCCAGTGGTTAGACGCTGTGCCCTCACTGCCAGGGGCCCAGTTTCAATCCCTGGTTGGGGAACTAAGACCCACAAGCCGCCACAGTGTGGCCAAAAAATAAATAAATAAAAATAAAATAATTGGGGCAGTTATATTTGATCATCAAGTAAGCAGAATAAACATCAGGGACCTAAACCAGATCATTTTGGGCCTTTCAGTGTTTTAAAGTAGACCTTAGAGACTGAAGATATCTTCCTGAATTATTTTAATTGGTCAGTTTATCACAAGTGACTGGCCAGACAACATTTTATGCGCATAATTCATTTAATTTGAATGAACCTACCAGTTATCCCGATTTGGGCAACTTAAATTGCTCTGTTTCAAACTATCTGTGGTATATGCTGATAGCTGGTAGATAATCCAACTCCAGTTATTATATACCAGTTTAAGTTATTATTTACTCAAAAGCTTTTAAAATCTGAAATAGTTTAATATCTTTGAAAAATAAACATGTCTCCTTTATAGTACTTTCTCCTCTTCTTGACAGTGTTTAGAATCAGTTTGAAGCACTTGGAGAGTCTTGTCAGATTATATCCCATTGATCTGTATTGTTTTCCTTTTAGATTCCAGAATTCTACATAAAGACTGATGTTTAAACAAACAAAAAAAAAAAGAACAACCATAGAATATGAAATATGGCAATGACAAGGAATGTCAATTTCTGAACTTTTCACCTTTTCTTTTAAGATAAAGATACAGATATCACCATGAAGGGGAATATGGATGACTTTGGCCTGAGAGACACCTTGAGTGTCACATCAACCGATTCTTTTGCTTCAGCAGCAGAGGTAGGACATGTATGTTCCTAATGAGGATTTCTTATTCTTTTTAGGTGGAGAATACAGTTTTGCCATTGTGCTGTAATTCAGTTCAGTAGCCATTTATTTAGTATCAACTCTGTAGATAGATACAGAGATACAAAGATGATAAGATACTGGGATACACAGATGAATATACCATGAATATAAGTTCCCACAGGAGCTTAGAGTCTCTTTAGAGAGGTGGACATGTAAACACAAACTTTAGATAAGCACTTTCATACACTGTGGATTATGGGTGAGGCATATAAGTGTCTCAATGGAAAGCAATTAACCTTATATCAAGTGTCTTAAACATATTCAGATTCTTTAGCTGAGAGATCATACCTCTAGATATTTTTTCCAAGGAAATGATCGGATTCAAAGATTTATATATAAAAATATTCACTGTAGCATTTTTAATAATAATGAAAACCTGAAAACAGTCTAATGCCAAATTATGGAACATCCATAATTTGAAGTATTATATTGCCATAAACATGTTTCCAATAATTTTTAATGACATGGGAACATATGTTAAGCAAAAAGAGTAGTATGTAGGTTTTATAGAGAGAGTATGCTTATAATTTTGTAACAAAGAAAAGCATGTATGTGGTATATTATGTAAGTATTTAGGCTGAGGAAAAGAAGACTAGATATAAATACACTAATGTGTAAGGAGTGGTGATCACTGAATTACAGATTTATGGGTAATTTATTTTCCACTGAGATTTAAATTTTTTATCCAAAGAGAAGATTGCAAAGTGGTCATCTTTTTCTACTTGAAACAGCTTTAAAAAATCACATATGGCCAATTTTGTCTTAGAATTATTTCATTTTTATGGTAGATTTTGGATACTAATGCTGTCCTTTTTCATATCGATAGTATCACACAGCTGTAATTGATGTGTGAATTCAAGCTCTAGTGTGGAAAGCTTTAGGTGTTCCAACACCCTGTACCCTAAACCTTGATTCTGCCTTTTTTAAAGCTGTACTGACCATAATCTTTCATCGTCTCAAGATTTTTCTGTATATGTATATTTTAGCTATTGCTTACAGTATCATCTCCTGAATTGTTCATCTTTTTCCTTACATTTTTATACTTGTAAGTTTGCAACACACAGAACATATCTACTTGTTTTGTGAAGAAGCTATTTCCTCTTCTTTTTACTATTCTATATAGACAGGGTTATCTTTCTGTTTTTTCTAGCTTTATTGAGATATAGTTGACATATAACTTTGTGTAAGTTTAAGCTGTACAAAGTGATGATTTGATACACATATATTGTGGAATAATGAACACAGTGAGGTTAGTTAACACCTCCAGCACCTCACATGATTACCTTTTTTTCTTTGTGGTGGGAACGTTTAAGATCTACTCTCTTAGTAACTTTCAAGCATATAATGTAGTATTGTTAACTGGGGTCACCATGCTGTACATTAGATCCCCAGAACTTATTCATCTTCTGACTGGACGTTTGTACCCTTCGACCAGCATCTCCCCATTTTTCCCACCCCCAGTTCCTGGCACTCACCATTCTAAATCTCTGTTTCTATGAGTTTGGCTTTTTTAGATCCCACATGTATGTGATACCATACAGTACAGTTGACCCTGGAACTGCATAGGTTTGAACTGTGTAGGTGCATTTATACATGGGTTTTTTTCAATAAATACATACTACATAATCTGCAGTTGGTTGAATCCGAGGATGTGAAACTGCGAATACTAAGGGCCAACAATAGGACTTGAGCATCTGAGGATTTTGGTGTCTGAGGCAGGTCCTGGAACCAGTCCTTTGAGGAAACCAAGGGATGACTATTTTCAACCACATGGGGGGTCAGCGCCCCTAACCACCACATTGTTGAAGGGTGAACTGTATTTGTCTTTCTCTGTCTGACTTCACGTAACATAATGCCTTCAAGGCCCTGCCGCATACATATTGTTGCAAATGGCAGGATTTCTTTCTTTCTCATGGATGAATAATATTCCATTGAATATATATAAATATATGTATACCACATCTTCTCTATCCATTCATCCATTGATGGACGCTTGACTTGTTTCCATTTCTTGGCTATTGTGAATAGTGCTGCAGTGAACATGGGAATATAGATATCTCAAGATAGTGATTTCATTTTTTTTTGATATATACCCAAAAAGCAGTAGGATTGCTGAATTATATACATATATATTTTTTTAATTATTTTATTTTATTTTATTTATTTAATTTTATTTTTGGCTGCATTGGGTCTTCATTGCTGCATGCGGGCTTTTCTGTGGTTGCGGCAAGTGGGGGCTACTCTTTGTTGAGGTGCTTGGACTTCTCATTGCAGTGGCTTCTCTTGTTGCGGAGCACAGGCTCTAGGCGCACGGGCTTTAGTAGTTGTGGCATGCAGGCTCAGTAGTTGTGGCTCGTGGGCTCTAGAGCACAGGCTCAGTAGTTGTGGTGCACAGGCTTAGTTGCTCTGCAGCATGTGGGATCTTCCCGGACCAGGGCTCAAACCCATGTCACCTGCATTGGCAGGTGGATTCTTAACCACTACACCACCAGGGAAGCCCTGAATTATATTTTTTGGTATATACCCAGAAAAGAAGTAGGATTGCTGAATTATATTTTTAATTTTTTCAGGAACATCCATATTGTTTTCCATAGTAGCTGTACCAGTTTACATTTCTACCAACCATGCACCAGGGTTTCCTTTTCTCCACATCCTCGCCAGCATTTGTTATCTCTTGTCTTTTTGCTGATAGCTATTCTGTTTGAGGTGATGTTTCATTATAGTTTTGATTTGCATTTCCCTAATGATTAGTGATGTTTAACACCTTTTAATGTACGTGTTGGCCATTTGTGTCTTCTTTGGAAAAATGTCTATTCAGGCCCTCTGAATATTAAACCCTTATCAGATAGATGGTTTGCAAATATTTTTTCCCCGTTCTGTAGGTTGCCTTTTCATTTTGTTGATTGTTTCTTTTTCTGTACAGAAGCGTTTTAGTTTAATTCAGTCCCACTTGTTTATTTTTGCCTTGCTGCTTGTGCTTTGGGTGTCATATCCAAAAAATTGTTGTCAAGACAAATGTCAAGGAGCTTTTTCTCCCTACTTTTTTTTTTAGGAGTTTTATGGTTTCAGGTCTTATGTTTATGTCTTTAATTCATTTTGAGTTAATTTTTGTGAGTGGTGTAAAATAGGATTCCAGTGTCTTTCTGCATGTGGTTATTCAGTTTTCCCGCTACCATTTATTGAAGGGTCCTTTCCCCACTGAATATTCTTGGCCCCTTTGTCAAATATTGGTTGACTTTATATGCAAGGGTTATTTCTGGGCTCTTGGTTCTGTTCCATTGGTCTATGTCTATTTTTGTACTAGTATGATACTGTGTGATTACTTCAGCTTTGTATTATTGTATGAAATCAGGAAGTAAAATACCTCCAGTTTTGTTCTTTCTTAGGATTGCTCTGGCTAGTTGGGGTCTTTTGTGGTTCCACACAAATTTTAGGGTTTTTTTTTTCTGTTTCTGTGGAAAATTCGATTGGAATTTTGGTAGGGATTGCAGTGAATCTCTAATGGCTCTAGGTAGTATGGACATTTTAACAATATTCTTCTGATCCATGAACATGAGTATCTTTTCATTTATTCGTGTCTTCTTCAGTTTCTTCATCAAAATATTATAGTTTTCACTCTACAGATTTTTCATTTCCTCGGTTAAATTTATTCCTAAGTGTTTTACTTTTTTGATGCTATTGTAAATGGGCTTTTCTTATTTTCTCTTTTTGATAGTTTGTTTTAGGGCATAGAAATGGAACTGATTTTTGTATATTGATTTTTGTATCCTGCAACTTTACTGAATTTGTTTATTAGTTCTAATAGTTTTTTGGTGAAATCTTTAGGATCTTTCTGTGTATAAGATCATATCATGTAAAAACAGAGGCAATTTTACTTCTTTCTGATTTGAATGTCTTTTCTTCGTGTCTCTTGCCTAATTGCTCTGGCTAGAACTTAACAGTGCTATGTTAAATAGGATTGGTGAGAGTGGGCACCCTTGTCTTGTTCCTGATCTTAGAGAAAGAGTTTTCGACCTTTCACTGTTGAATATGACGTTAGCTGTGGGCTTGTCATATGTGGCCTTTATTATGTTGAGGTGCATTCCTTCTATGCCAATTTGTTGAGAATTTTTATCATAAAAGGATGTTTTATTTTGTCAAATGCTTTTTATCTTTCTTGCTGTAGACACTTATGTCCTAAATGGTTTGTAAAGAGAATTGCAAGTCACTTTGCATTTTTTCCACTGTGAAGAACAATATACTTTTAGAGCAAATTGCTCTAAAGTTTCTTTATAATATGCAACCTTAAAAAATATTTTGCCAAGTATTCATTGTAGTCACTTTAAATTTGTGGTTTAAGTTAACAAAGCTTTGATAAACTAAAAAAAATCTTATGGAAAACAAAATGCATGAATACCACAAGAAGGACTCACTATCTGAGAAACCCTAGGAATGCTTCTAGGGTATAAATGTATGATCTCAGAATGTGAATGTTCCAAGATAAATTGCGTACTAAGAAATGTTTGTTAAATTGTTTTTAATAGCATTTACTGTATGCCAAGCACTTAAGAAAAACTGCTTAATGAAGAAAGTTATTAAGAAAATAAGACCAGAACTCCTTATGAAGTTAAACAGTGTGATCATTTGAAAGCTTTATTCAGAATTATCAGAAAGAGTTTTCACCTATTTAGATTAGAACAAGTCCTGGCATAGGCTTTTCTCTAAGGTTGGTCATCATTTGTGAAAGTGATTAACAAAATTTTCCTGTATAAGCTTTGCCAAACATTGGTTTGGAACCAGAGCCCTTTTTCTCTGAAAAGTCTTTTTTTTAAATAATAGCTTTATTGAGATATAATTCACATACTATAAAATTCACTGTTTTAAAGTATACAATTCAGTGTTTTTTAGTATATTCAGAGGTGTGCAAACTTTGTAATTCTAGAACATTTTTATCACCCCCAAAAGAAACTCCTCCCTATTGGTCATCACTCCCTTTTCTCTGCCTAATCGCCGTTGGCACTTACTCCTATACCTTCTGTTTCTATGAATTTGCCTATCCTGGACATTTCATACAAATAGAATCACACAATATATGATCTTTTGTGTTTGATGTTCTTTCACTTAGCTTAATTTTCAAGTTCTGAAAAGTCTTTTTAATGTTAGGGTACGACTGCATTGAGTACTCTCCTAACTCTCCCATCTGTTAAAGAGATTGTCATTTGATAGGTAGAAACTAATATTGCAGAGAGAGCGTTTTTAGCTGTAAATTTAGTTTTTCTTAGAATTACCACTCTGCACTGTGGGCATGTTTAATATATAAATTTTAGGGTGCTCTTTAAAGAGAAAAAATTTTATTTCTTATAATTCAGATACCTATACTCATAGTCTAAAAGGAAGCTTGGAAAGCTTTTGCTGTACCTCTCTGACTTGATAGCACTTGTTTTTAGCAATCCAGAATTATCTTACTTCCTCTGGGGTCAATTTGTCTCTTTTATCTTGGGCTTTCATTCTTGTGCCAGTGGTTTTCCTTTTAAATTTGAAAGCTTAGCTGGTGACCGAACTGATTTCCTTAGGTAGATTGTGGAGGTTTAGAGCATTGTTTTCTGTTTGTTTCTTCCTTGAATAGGTGAACAGGAAGGATAACTGGGCTCAGTTGACTTCTTTGAGGTTGCTGATTGGCAGGCTTTTCTTTAGGATGAATGGTCTGTAAAGAGCCTAATAGGGCACACCTGGGTGCAGAATGAAGAGGGCCTTACTCTGGGGGACCCATCACTCACCCTAGCAGACTTACTTTCCCCAGGTAGTTCAAGTAATTTTTGTTTGTTTGTTTTTTGGCTGCACCACGCAGCTTGTGAGATCTTAGTTCCCTGACCAGGGATTGAACCCAGGCCCTTGGCAGTGAAAGCATGGAGTCCTAACCACTGGACTGCCAGGGAATTTCCGTTCAAGTAATTTTTTTTTAATAAGTTTATTTTATTTATTTATTTTTGGCTGCATTGGGTCTTCGTTGCTACCCGAGGGCTTTCTCTAGTTGCAGTGAGCGGGAGCTAATCTTCGTTGTGGTGCGTGGGCTTCTCATTGCGGTAGCTTCTCTTGTTGCGGAGCACGGGCTCTAGGCATGTGGGCTTCAGTAGTTGTGGCAGTTGGGCTCAGTACTTGTAGCTCGCGGGCACTAGAGCACAGGCTCAGAAATTGTTGCGCATGGGCTTAGTTGCTCCGTGGCATCTTCCCAGACCAGAGCTCGAACCTGTGTCCCCTGCGTTGGCAGGCAGGTTCTTAACCACTGCGCCACCAGGGAGGCCCCTGTTCAAGTAATTTTTAAAGAGAAATGTTCTCTGGTTGCAAATTCTTTTTTTCTGGGGCAGAGAGTAGAATAAGATATAGGACAACTACAGTTGTTTGGACAGACTGTCATTTAAACTACTATTTTCAATCCCTCTTCTTCAGTCCTGCCCTCATACCTGCTCACTGTGAGCCTGGTTCTCTTTGAGGCTCTGCTTAGCAAATGTCTCCTCTTTGACTGTATCCCCTCTTGAACTTACTCTGGACTGTGGCTTCCTCATCTCTTTCATCTGTCCACACACTTCCATTTGCTTTCCAGTGTTTGGAAATCTGTGTGTCTTCCTTTTGCTCTTAGTATTATTTCCACTGTTATATTAGTTATCTGTTGCTATGTAATAAATTACCCACAATTTACTGTCCTAAAACCAGTAGAATTCAGGTGTGGGCTGGGGGCTGGTGCCAAGGCTGTAGGTCCTGTCCTGGGTCTCAGAAGTGTGTGCTAAAAAGTGGACCACATGCCCCAGCTTGGGAGTTAATTGCCAGAGTCCTCAATTTCCTAGGGATTAAATCAAGTAGAGGGCATGTGTCTTTGTGTTAATCTAGATTAGAGCCTTCTAAGTCCTGGGGGTTCCACACTTGGAGTTTAATAGAGGCACAAGCATTTTAGGAGTCACCTTCTTAAAATCCAAGTCTTATGGGGTAGTTTTCTGGAGCTCTTGGGCCTTAGGGTTAGTCCTGTGAGAACTAAATCCTAGGGCTAATCTAAGGAGCCCATCGTTTTGGTATTTAATTGTGAAGCCGCATATATTAGATAAGGAGTGACTCCTGGACTGAGCCTCCCTACCAAAGGCAGCAGATACCATCTTTCAAAATAAAAAGAGGGTCCTGCTTGGAGAAACTGTCGAGGAGAAGCTCCCACAATACAAGAACATTGGCCTGGGCTTCAAGGCAGCCGGAAGGCCATCGAGGGCACCTACATTGACAAGAAATGTCCCTTTATTGGTAATGTCTCCATCTGAGGGCAGATCCTATCTGGTGTGTTGACCAAGATGAAGATGCAGAGGACTATTGTTGTCCGCTGAGACTACCTCCACTACATCCAGAAATACATAAGAATATGTCCATGGACCTGTCCCCCTGCTTCAGGGGCATCCAGATTGGTGACATTGTCACAGTGGGGGAGACTGGCCCCTGATCAAGACTGCAAGTTCAGCATGCTCAAGGTCACTGAGGTTGCCAGCACAAAGAAGTGATTCCAGAAATTCTGAGACTGGACGCCTGCCCACTCCCCCAGTTATTTCCCATACAATAATAACAATAGCAAATATTTGTTATCTCATTGTTCTGAGGGTCAAGAATTTGGAAATGGTTCTGGCTTGAGGTCTTTTGTGAAGTTGTAGTCAAGTATGTTGGCTGGGGCTACAGTCATCTGAAGGTTAACTGGAGCTGGAGAATCTGCCCCAAGATCACTTACATGAATGGCATGTTGGTGCTCCCTGTTGGTAGAAAACCTAAGTTTTTACGGTTTTATGGACTTTTCAATAAGACTGCTGGAGCCTGTTCACAACGTGGCACCTGGCTTCCCCAAGAGAGAGTGAGACAGAAGCAGTGACTGTTATGATCTAGCCTCAGAAATCACACTCCATTATTTCTATATGTTATTGGTTACACAGGTCAGCCCTCTTCAACATGGGATGAGGCATGAAGTACCAGGAAGAGAGAATCATTATGAGGGCCGTTTTAGAAGGTGGTTATTGTGGGTTTATTTCCTTTTTTATTTCTTTTCTATTAGTGACATAGGAGATACAATCAGCCCGCTTTCTTTAACTGTAAGTCCTATTTGTAATTTTACGTGATTATTTTGAAAGGAAAACGTAAATGTAAAAAATAGTCCATATTAAAATTGAACTTAGCCTATTTATGCCCCAGCTTATAATAGTTTTGGAACTTTGGACATTTCTTTCATGGTTGTTCAGAGGCTTTAGAAAATATTAAGGCTTTTAAAAATACTACTTCACATTCAGCAAAGTCATTGCTTGTCAAAGAGGATAAGACGTAGTCCCTCTTGCATCTCATGGAGGGCAAGGGGGAAGTAATTTGGGATGTTAAATAATTTAGAAATAAAGGACGTTTCAAGTTTCAGCCAGCAAAGAAAAAGAACCCTTTTTCATGGTAAATTGCATGTTTTGCAGGGATTAAACTGTGTTTCTGACTGCTTCTGAAGTAACAGCTCTAGTAAAATGTTAATCTTTTTCTGAAACCTTTTAAAAAGTTTTTGGGAATTTTGTCAAAAAAATTCTTCCTCTAAGATACATGCTAAAATGAGAATTAAAGCCATCATCTTAGTGATTTTCTTTTTGCTTTAAAAAACTTAAGACTTTTTTTTTTAAGATTTAATTTTATTTTTACTTTTTTGGCTGCCTTGGGTCTTGCTGCTGTGCGCGGGCTTTCTTTAGTTGTGGCGAGCGGGGCAACTCTTCGTTGTGGTGCGCAGACTTCTCGTTGCGGTGGCTTCTCTTGTTGTGGAGCACGGGCTCTAGGTGTGTGGGCTTCAGTAGTTGCAGCACGTGGGCTCAGTGGTTGTGGCTCACGGGCTCCAGAGTGCAGGCTCAGTAGTTGTGACGCACAGACTTAGTTGCTCCGCAGCATGTGGGATCTTCCTGGAACAGGGATCGAACCCGTGCCCCCTGCATTGGCAGGCGGATTCTTATCCGCTGCGCCACCAGGGAAGCCCTTAAGACATTATTTAAATGATTGTTTCTGAGTTGTCATTGTCTCTTATGAAGAATTGATGATAATGTTAGCCAGTGTCAAATCTTCAATATGATGTATTTTCACAGCTGCAGGCTTGTTTTAAGAGGCTTAAACTATCACCTCAGCCAAACCAACAAATAAACAAGATAGACTAAAAAATCAAGACTTGATCTTGGAATCCCTCATTGTTGGATTTGTTCACTTCTTATTAGTATAAATTATTTTATGTAGAGAGTTTAATTGGAGCTCCAGTTTCCTCCTTAGAATTTTTCTCTGCTGGTAGGTGTACATAGATCCTATTTGTTTTGACAGTGGTACAAAACTTTAAATTATTTAATATCTAAAGAATTTCCACTCTAATTTTTTAAACTGTTAGTTTTTTTTTAACCTCAAATACACTTTGCCTTTAGCATAATATATCTTCCTTAAAACATGCGGGAAATATTACTTAAAGCAGACAGTATATAATGTCAGGTATTGTCATTTTTTTTACTTTTTTTTTTTTTTTTGCCTCTGGACTAATAGACATATATATATATACTGTCCTAAATAATGCTGATGTGTAAACTTATTCTCCTTTGGATTTTTGGATAAGGCTGATAGGAGAGTACGTATAGTTTGATATTTAAAAGTACATATAAGCTCTGGAATGAATGCCTGGTTTTAAGTTCTACCATTTAGTAGTGGGCCTTTGGGCAAGTTCCTGCTAATCTAAATCTCTGTTTCTTTACCTGTAAAAGGTGGATAGTAATAGTACCTACTTTATGAGTGGTTGTAAAGAAATGAGATAATCAAGTTAAAGCATTTAGCCCAGCATGGGTGCATATGAAGTGCCAGAACTACAGCATGGAGAAACACTTCTGGAATAGTAGAGCAAAAACCTCCAAAGATCTCCTCCACAGAAACAATGGAAACACTGGCAAAAATTGTCAAAAATCAAAATTTTCAGAACTCTGAAAATTAAACATTTGTAAAAATTCAAGGAGGATTTATTCAAGGAAAATAGCTGAACCTCCATGAGAACAGTAAACTTTGTAAATTTTTAACTTGTTCTATTTCTAGCCCTCTCTCCACAGGAGTCTTGAAAACCAACAGCTTCATAACTAACTATGGTAACTAAAAATCAGGGGCTCAGCAGCCACTGGAAGAAACTTAATGGCTTTGGAGCTTCCCAAAAGTCCCATCACTAGAGAATCGTCACTATTTGGTTTGTATGGCAGCTCCTTGCAGAGCTCCATTCTTAGGACTTGTCTTTATTTGACCTGACTTAGAGCTTGCTCTGTGCAAAATTTCCATCCCTAGAGCCTTTGTTGAAAAATATCAGTGGTAATTGTTTAACACTGGAGCTGCCTCATTGCCCAATTTTTAAAAGGAAAAATTGGGCAATGAGATGTTTATAGGGAGCTTTGAAAAGCTCCAGTGTATTTCTGAGAATCTAGATGGCCATAAGCATGTGCAGGGCTATGCATGTGTCCAGGAAAGACCTTAGAAGTCCCTAACCTCTCACCTCTGGCCAACCTTGATGCTCTGCACAAAAGAAAAAGTTAAGGCGGACAAAAGAAAACAAACAATTAATTGGCATTTATCAAAAGTAGAAACTTTTGTGCTTTAAAGGACACCAAGAAAGTGAAAAGACAGTAGAATGGGAGAAAATATTTGAAAATCATGTATCTGACAAAGGTCTTATATCCAGAATATATAAAGAACTGTTACAACCCAACAATAAATAGACAAATAACCCAATTTAAAAATGGGCCAAGTATTTGAACAGACATTTTTCCAAAGAAGATATACAAGGGCCAATAAGGAGATAAAAGATGTTCCACATCATTAGTCATTAGAGAAATTTAAACCACTTCACGCCCACTAGGGTGGCTATAATAAAAAAAAAAATGGACAATAACAATTGTTGGCAGAGGTGTGAAAAGATTTAAATCATCATACATTGCTAGTGGGAATGGAAGATGGTGCAGCCACTTTGCAAAACAGTTTCCTCAAAAAGTTAAACATAAAGTTACCATCTGACACTTCCATTTTTAGGTATATACTCAAGGGAATTGAAAACATAAAAGACTTGTACATAGGGGCTTCCCTGGTGGCGCAGTGGTTGCAAGTCCGCCTGCCGATGCAGGGGGCGCGGGTTCGTGCCCCGGTCTGGGAGGATCCCACGTGCCGCGGAGCGGCTGGGCCCGTGAGCCATGGCCGCTGGGCCTGCGCGTCCGGAGCCTGTGCTCCGCAATGGGAGAGGCCACAACAGTGAGAGGCCCCCGTAACGCAAAAAAAAAAAAAAAAAAAAAAAAAAAAGACTTGTACATAAATGTTCAAAGCAGTCTTTCTTATTCATGTTTATCAAAAATGGGAACAACCCACAAGTCTATCAGTTGAGGAAAGGATAAACAAAATGTGGTATATCCCTACAATTCAGCCATAAAAAAGAATGAAGTACTGATATATGCTGCGTTATAGATGAACCTTGGAAACATTATGCTATGTGAAAAAAGCCAAACACAGAATGCTGCATATTACTTGATTCAATTTATGTGAAGTTTCCAGAGTGGGAAATTCCACAGACACTGAAAGATTATTGGTTTCCAGGGCCTAGAGAGAAAGGGGCATGGGGAGCGACTGCTGATGGGCAGAGGGTTTCTTGTTGGCATAGTAAAAATATTCTGAAATTAGAAAGTGGTGCTGATTGTACAACCCAGTGAATATACTAAAAAGCCACTGAATTGTACACTTAAATAGGTGAATTTTATGGTATGTGAATTATCTCTCAGTAAAGCTGTTATTAAAAACAAACAAAAAACCTCTACAGTGTCCCATTTAAATGGATCACCTGGTATTGAAAAATAAAATCACTCCAGAGTTCTCCTGCTTAGCTGGCAACTCTATAGTGTTTGCAGTGTTGTTTTTTTTTTTGTCATCATTTTCTTTTTTTTCGCATCTTTATTGGAGTATAATTGCTTTACAATGTTGTGTTAGTTTCTGCTGTACAACAAATTTGTTGTTTTTTAATGAACTATCAGAAGGCTGGAATTTCATTTGTAGAGTTTTTATGCTAGCCATATGTACATGACTATTCTTCAGTTATACAAAGGTTAGTCGAAGCTACATATAAAAAAAATTCCCTAGAATTAGCCAAATTGAGATTATTACAGTGTTTTTATAGAAAACTTTACTTCATTTACAATCATGAGTTATAATACTTTTTAGCATTCTTTGGATGATAAAATTCTCTTCTTTTTTTTCAAGGCTTCATCATCAGTTTTTCTTGTTGGTGAACTGTAGTTGGATTCAGAATTAACTAAGCTTGTTATAAAGTTTTACTCTTTTTTTACAACTGAATTTTGAAATAAAATGAATTCAGATCTTTACTAGCTGTAAAATCTTACTGAATTATTTTCACATTTTGATAAAATTGAGTATATTTTAATATTAGCAAGATCCTATTTTCTATTTTTTATAGTTTTTCTTCTCGTATCAGTGTAGTCTGTTTTAACCCACTGTATTCTTAGCTTGCAGAACACAAAGAAGTACAGCATATCTACAGTCTGGAATCTCTTTGCCACTGCCCTTTTTACGAAGAGGCCATGCATTTAGTTGAAGAAGGAAAAATTTACTCAAGAGTGCTTAGGTATCTTGCTTATGTTTATAAAAAATATTAAGATGCTATTGCTATGTTTGTCTGATATTTGTTAAAAATATTTATTAGAATAGGGGAAAATATGTTTTTAGGCTCAAAAAGAATTATTTTTACATGTTTTGTCAGTACTGAAAAGACATGTGTTTTTTTATTAAGGTCCCGAGGTTAAGCCTTGTTCGAGTCCAAATCTGTAGTAGGCTTGATCTTAAATGCACTTTAACAGTTGTCTCCCCTGTTTATTACTTAGAACTGAAATGTTGGAGTGCCTAGGAGACAGTGATTTTCTTGCCAAACTTCACTGTATTCGACAGGCTTTTCAGGTATTTTTTTTAACAGTAAGTGACTTCACCCAGCCACTCATCCCCACCCTCATGCCATAGAGTCCAGTTGCATATAAACAGGACAGCCCTTTGCTCTTTATTATCCTTATTCCTATTGGCAAATTAAAAGTCTGCTAAGTTTATTTTCCCTGCCTGCTGTTTCTCTTCATTTGTCTCCATTTGTCATCCTCTGCTATAACTTCCTGGGTCTACCACATTTTGTCAGAATAGAATATTTTGATGCTAAAGATGTATGTGTATAAATTGCTGCTTAAAATATAGATCCTTTTTCTTACTATCAATTAGTATGTGTTCTAGAATGTTTTTATTTGAATCAGATGTGAAATCATCGATTTCCTAAAATGAAATAAGGTCATTTAACAACAAAATTATCTTTATTTTTCTATGTTTTGGAGTTGTATAATATTTATTTTGGATTTTCTAATATGAAATTGAACAGAATTTAAATTCATATTTATCTCCCTTTAATCTTTTTTATTATATGTTCACGAGCTATTTTTTTAAGTATTTTTTAAAAATTTTTATTTGTTTTATTTATTTATTTATTTTGGGCTGCATTGGGTCTTCGTTGCTGCGCGTGGGCTTTCTCTAGTTGCGGCGAGTAGGGGCTACTCTTCTTTGCGGTGCGCAGGCTCCCCACTGCAGTGGCTTCTCTTGTTGTGAAGTATGGGCTCTAGGTGCATGGGCTTCTGTAGTTGTGGCTCGCGGGCTCTAGAGCGCAGGCTTAGTAAGCTGTGGCGCTTGGGCCTAGTTGCTCTGCGGCATGTGGGATCTTCCCGGACCAGGGCTCAAACCCGTGTCCCCTGCATTGGCAGGCAGATTCTTAACCACTGCGCCACCACGGAAGCCCTCAAGAGGTATTTATATTTTAGTAACTTAGGACCTTTTCTGTGGTCTGCCTGCTGAAATAGAGTCACATACCATGTATTGACTGTATTTGAGTTATTTATGCATAGATACTCTATAAAGTCAAATGTCCATTCAAATTAATTATAGGTCTCTTTTTTCTTTGTTTGGGGATGGATATTTTTCAGGTAATTCTTTCAGAAACAGCCAACAGGATATTCCTTGCTGAAAGTGGGAGGAAAATTTTATCAGCGTTAATTGTAAAAGCACGAAAGGTAAACTTGTTTTGTTGGCAGGTTTTTTATTGTTGTTATTTCAGTTGAGCTGAAGATTAAGATGCATTAAACTTTTAATAGAAGAAAATGTTTTTGTAGATAGTTACAAAGGTTCACATATTGAAAATAAATAACCCAGGGACTTCCCTGGCAGTCCAGTGGTGAAGAATCCACACTACCACTGCAGGGGCCATGGGTTTGATCCCTGGTTGGGGAACTAAGATCCCTCATGCCACGTGGCATGGCCAAAAAATAAATAAATAAGTAACCCAAAGAGCATTGATTTCTACTTGGGTTCATTTATTTTCTTTGTATAAAGTTCACACTGTTTTGATCAAGTTGATAAATTATTCTCAATTAGCCGTAAAACTTGTGACTATCATGGTAAGAATTATCATTCGATCTGCTACTACAGCCACCACTATTGTTATTTCTAATACCTCTTCTCTTACGTCCCTCAATCCTGTTCAGTAAGAAGGTTCCAGGAAGTAGTATAGATCTCAGAAATCTGGAAATACAAATTGAGCTGCCTCTTACTCATCTTCATGGGACTGACAGAGGCAGAAGCAATGACAAGAACTTTATGAAGACTATGAGGAACCACTTTCCTTTATGCAGGTTGTGTCCAGATGATGAGGGAAAAAACAAAAACCAGACTTCCTCTGAGCCCTTTCAACACCTGGTTTTCAGACCCCGTCCCTTTGAACCTCAGTTCCCTCATTTGTAGAATAGAATTTTATTTATGGTACCCTATTTCAGAGAGTTCTTACGATGATTAAATAAATGATAAATGGGAAAGCAAATTTTTAAAAAATACAACATAAATTTAGGGTGATATTAACTACTTGCAATTCCAATGTAAATCTTTTTTTTTAACAAGAAACAAAATGTTTAATGATTTTATGAAAAAGTTCCATAGCATTATAGTCAAAGAAATTAAAATTAAAACAACACAATAGCTTGTTCTGCCTATCAAGTTGCTACCACTAAAAAGACAATAAACCCAGTGTAAATCTTATGTTGCTTTTCTTGGCCTTCCCAAGGCAGATAAACCCACTGATTTGAACTAGAGTTCCTCCAAAAGGAATAGAACTGCATCGAAAGCATCACATAGTATCTGCTGTAACCGAGTTTTCATCTTAAGGACTGACCTAAATAAGCACACATATTTGAGTAGTAAGCAGTTTGCTTATGACATTTTACTTACATTCTTAGTCTTGGCTTCTGCAAAATGTTGGACTAACAAAATATTAAATCAAATGAATATGGCATCCCTTGAAAGTGCGTTTTAATTCAGTTACCTAATAGAATGAAGATCTAACAAACTTATTTGAAGAGTAACTTATTTACTTTGTAGGCTTGAGCCTTGTTATAAAGTCAGGCTTAGGATTAAAGTGTGTTTTCTTCTACAGAATCCGAAGAAGTTTGAAGAAGTTTTTGATGAAATGATCTATTTTTTAGAGCAGACTGATCACTGGGATAGTACTGAAATGGAACTTGCTGCTAGAGGAGTAAGTTCAAATTTTTTATACTAGTTGTCCCCCTTAGTTATTTACTCATAATATTTACATAATTTGAGGCCACTGTTTCCTTGTCCTTGTTAAATGACAGTAAAACCAATTGTGTGACGGTGGCTACGACAGAGTCAGAAACAAGAGCAACCACAGTCTTTATACATCGAGGCAGCAGGTGAAAATACTATTTTTTAGGAAGCCCTTCATTCCTTCTCTCCCTCTCTTCCATCCAGAAGTCAATGAGCAGGCCCCAGCAGGGTGGTAATGGTAGCCTGTGCAAGGATGGTTTCAGGTAGGACAGTGGCAGCTCAGTGGGGCCAGGGAATTGGCTGCATACACAGGATCAAACAAACAAATATGTTAAGAATGATCAGAGCCAGATAGCTCACTGTCAGAGAAGGGAGGTATAAAAAAGCTAGGATTGGAATTGGAGCTGTCAGTGTAAATTCATAGTTTACAATATAGATAGATAGATAGATATAGATAGATAGATAGGGAAATAAATAGAAAGGTTTGCATATACATAAACACACATAAACTTCCTAGCTCTATTCACTGAGAGGGTCTGGGAGCAGAAACACCTCAAAAGAAATTATTTGTAGCACACAGATTTTAACTTCTAAGTACCACTCTCCGCTAAAAGGAACTAGGACTTCTTGGAAAAATGGCTGATTTCTGCACTGGGTTAAAGAAAGCACATGATGAGCCTGGAATATTTTGTTGTTATGGAAGCTAAAAGAATGAGTTTGCAAGGGGCTGAAAGGCTTTCTAGGCAGAGAAAAGAGTAGGTGCAGAAACACGGAGGCACAATCTTTCCTTCTCTGGTGTTCCCTCACTCAGTGAAGGAATTCCATCCATTCAGTTGCGCAGGCCCAAAACCTGGGACTCATCCTTTACACGTCACTGGTCCTCGCCTACTTTATCATATTCATCTCTAAGTTTTGTCAGTTTAACACCTATATATCTTTCAGTTTCTGCAACTTTTCTCTTTTGCTGCTGGCCCTGTGGTAGTCTGAGTAACTGTTGTTTTTCCCTGGACTACCCCAGGGTTTTGCATTCCCGAATTTCTTGCCTGCTCCTCCCCTCCTTGCATTCACTCTTCCTCCTCTCTGTTCTGCTCTCCACATTTCTGCCAAAACGGTCTTGAACAATACAAATCTGAATATTACTCAGCCGTAAAAAAAAAAATGAAATCTTCTCATTTGTGACAACATGGATGGACCTAGAGGGTATTATGCTATGAGTCAGGCAGAGAAAGACAAATACTGTATGATTTCACTCACATGTGGAATCTAAAAAACAAAACAAATGAACAAACTTAACTAAACAGAAATAGAGTCATAGATACAGACAGGTAATTGCCAGATGGGAGGGGGATGGAGGGAGGTGAAGAAATAGGTGAGGGAGATTTAAGAGGTACAAACTTTCAGGTATAAAATAAGTGAGTCACAGGTATGAAATGTACTGTGTGGGGAATATAGTCAGTAACTATGTAATATCTAGACTAGACTTATCATGTTGATGATTTTGAAATGCATGGAAACATTGAATCACTGTGTTGTATACCAGGAACTAACATAGTGTAGGTCAATTATACTTCAAAAACAAACAAACAAACATAATCATAGAAAAGGAGATCAGATTTGTGGCTACCATAGGCAGGGGGTCAGGGGAAGGGGAGTTGGATGAAGGTGGTCAAAAAGTACAAACTTCCACTTATAAGATAAATAAGTACTACGGATGTAATGTACAACACATTAAAGATAATGAACACTGCTGTATAAATATGAAAGTCATTAAGAGAGTAAATCCTGAGTTCTCATCACAAGGAAAACAATTTTTTTTTCTAATTCTTTCGTGTTGTATCTCTGTGAGATGATGGTGTTCACTAAACTTACTGTGGTCATCATTTCATGATGTATGTGAGTCAAATGATTATACTGTACACCTTAAACTTTTACAGTGCTGTATGTCAATTATGTCTCACTGAAACTGGAAAAAAAGTGAAATAGATTCATGAGGTACCAAAGATTAAAAAGGAACATCTGATCATCCATCTCCCCTCCACCACTACCCCCCAAAGTACTGTGAGGATAAAATCCAAAGTCATTAACATGGGCCATAAACTGTGCAGGAGCTGGCCCCTCCTCCTGTCTTTAGGCACTCGCCTCCGTGCTGTAGAGAGCTGCGACACACTTTCAGTGATACTCTTTGGCTCAACATCACTGTGTTCTTTCTTACCTTCAAGTCCTTGACAAGGTATTTCATGTACTTGGCTTGCCTCACTCCTTGAAAAAAGCCCTCACTGACATCCAGTCTAGATTAGAAGCTCCATCATAAGCTTTCATAGTACCGTGTACTTTTTCCTTTACTGTGCTTATCACAGTTTTAATTGTGTATTTGTGGAATTATTTATTGCTGTCTTTTCCCCACTAACCTCTAAGCATATAGTTTGCTTACTGTAGAAGTCTCAGCACCTGGTACAGCATGTAGTACAATACAATTTGCATGAATGAATGAAAGAGTGAGAGGTTCATGATGTGGTGGGGAAGACAGGCAGATATACCAGTAACTAAATGACAACAGAATGAGCATTGTGGATACCATAATATTCGGTGGGCCAAAAAGTTCATTCGGGTTTTTCCTTAACATCTTATGGAAAAACCCAAACAAACTTTCTGGCCAACCCAATAAAAGCATGAACAAAGGACTCCTAGAATAGAGTGGAGGAAGAGATTAATTTCACCTGATAGGATCTAGGAGGGAACAACTATCATGTGAATTATAATTTCTGGTGGTGAGTTGTTCTCATAGTTGTCTCTCTTCTTCCTCTGTTTTTGTCAGAGATATAATCTGATTCAACTAAAAATGTACTGCTGTTGTAATGTATCAATATGAAGCCCTGGCTCAGACTTCATTTCAGCTCTATGTAGTAATAATTTCTGTTTTAACTTATAATTTAATGCAGGTGAAAAATCTAAATTTTTATGATGTTGTTTTGGATTTTATATTAATGGATTCCTTTGAAGATTTAGAAAACCCACCCACATCCATACAGAATGTAGTAAATAATCGCTGGCTAAACTCCTCCTTCAAAGAAACCGTAAGTGGTGGTTTACCTTTCTCAATCATTTAAATTTGATGAAAATTAGTCAGAATTGGGAAGATGGGGACTTCCCTGGTGGTTCAGCAGTTAAGACAACGCACTCCCAATGCAGGGGGCCCAGGTTCGATCCCTGGTCAGGGAACTAGATCCTGCATGCTGCAACTAAGAGTTCTCATGCCGCAACTAAAAGATCCCACGTGCTGCAACTAAGAGTTCTCATGCCGCAACTAAAAGATCCCGCGTGCTGCAACTAAGACCCAGTGCAGCCAAAAAAATAAATATTTTTTAAAAAATAGGAAGATGAATAAGATTTATATATATGTGTCTGCCTGTAGAACGACTGTTATGGAAACTGAGCTCATCCTTTGATATTGGGATCAGATGTGCATGATATATAACATCTGAAGATGAAATTTTCCTTTTGGCTCTTCTGTCAGTCCCTGCCTTGACCTGGAGGACCCAGTATTTCTTCAGATCTCAAAAAACACTTGGGTTTCAAACTAGCTCAGACCTAACAAAAAATTATCTGTAACTGAAATGGCTCTATGACTAAACAAATATAGCAATTTCAGTGAAAAGACGACATATGTATTTTTGGAGGAAAAAGATATATATATATATTATAATACTTTTCCTTCAAAGTATGTTTTAACCATAAAAGATACATGTCTCCATTTCTGTAACTGATTTGGGACAGTGACGTTGATCGAAGTGGGGTCATGCCAGAGTAGGGTCAGATTCCTTCAGGATCCACTTGGGTGTTTTTGTCCCTGTCATTATGGTTTTGTTTCTTAGTTCTTTATTTGAATAAGACTGTTGGCTCAACTCACAGCTATTTCCAGCACTACTATTCTTGAAGAAAAAAATATTACTTGAACTATAATTACCAAGTTCCTTGTCACCAGAGTCCACCCTTTTTCTTTTAGTGGCTTTGTATTTAATTTTAAAATTTATAAACATCTTTTCACTGATATTTACAAACAATAGAAGGAACATGGACTATTTCTTTTTAGTTAATGTTTTAAATATTTTAGATCTTTAAACTTTGAATTTCTAATAAAAGTCACTCTTTTCTAAATGGAAAGTTTATATAGTTATAAATTTAAATCTTGCTTTTTCTCCTCTGTATATGTTTAGGCTGTGGCTTCAAGTTGTTGGTCAGTGTTGAAACAGAAAAGGCAACAGATGAAGGTAAAATTCATTATGCCTTGGGGTTCTTTGTAAAGTAATTTGAAGCTCCTGTCAAAGAAACTTGTGAGTCAGTTCTCAGCGGGGGATGGCAGCTCATAAGCACTGTCCCTCAAGCTAGATGAGTGATCTGTTGGCACTGGGTTGCCTTCTCTGTTTTTAAAGTTGCAAACAGTGCTAATAGACTTTTTTTTTGTTTTTACACTTAATGATATTTTAAGATTAAAAAAATTGTTTAGCATAGTGGATTCCACTTCATGTAATCCAGTTGAGAAATGATGATTGATTAGCTGCTTTATTCAACTGAGAGCGCCTACCATAAAACATCTTAAAGTCGTATCCTGCTCGCATGCTCCACACCCTCCAGGCTATCTCACCCACCACACACTGCTGTCACATACACTCCTGTGGTAAAGGAGGATGGACTCTGGGGTGAGGCTGCCTGAGTTCAGATGCCACCTACTAGCTGTGACCTCAGGCAAGTCTTGACCTCTCTATGCCTTAGTTTTCTCATCTCTAAAGAGGAGCATAGTTTCTACCTCATGGGTTTTTTTGAGGATTAAATGTAGTGTCTTAGAACAGTGCTTGACACAGCGCATTATGCACCTGTAGGTTATTATTATTTTATTATCATTTGCCCACTGACCTACAATATTTTGTCATGTCCATATTTCTAAGTCTGAGCCTTATACCTTTGAGATCATATTGCCAAGTGCAGTGTTTCTGGAGCATAGTTCTCACAGCATCTGCAGAAGGTGCTTGTTAAAAATAATTCTGGAAACCATATATTTGCGTAATTCTTGTTTCAAAGATGTTGTACAGGGTTGTATTGTACAACATGGGGAATATAGCCAGTATTTTGTAATAACTGTAAATGGAATGTAACCTTTAAAAATTGTATAAAAAATGACTCTAAAGACCCTGTGTTTTAAGCAAGCTCCCCAAATGATTAGAAACTCTTAACATCTGAGAAGCACTGGTTTAGGGCTGGGGAACAGACTTGTAGACTTAGGTTTGATTTTCGCACTAGCTGTTATGATCATAGGCAAGTTACTTTCAGCTGACCTTCAGTTTTCCTGTTTGCAAAATGAACTTAATACCTACCTCATAGAGCCGCTGTAAAGATGAAATGAGATAAAACATAAAATTAAGAGTAGGGCTTCCCTGGTGGCGCAGTGGTTGAGAGTCCGCCTGCCAATGCAGGGGACACGGGTTCGTGCCCCGGTCCGGGAGGATCCCACATGCCGCGGAGCTGCTGGGCCCATGGGCCATGGCCTCTGGGCCTGCGCGTCCGGAGCCTGTGCTCCACAACGGGAGAGGCCACAGCAGTGAGAGGCCCGCGTATTGCAAAAAAAAAAAAAAAATTAAGAGTAAATATAAAAAAGAGTTGAATAAGTAGTAGTTTCCATAATAATAATGATAGTAATATTATTATCAATATACCTAACCGTATTTCTTTCTTAGTATAAATCTCATGCCTTGGACTAATATTCTTCCTGTATCTGCAGATAGCTATATATCTTACATCTTGGGGAACTATTTCCTATCCTGGAATGTCATACTCTATCCTGTCTACTTAAATAAATCTTACCTACTGTTTCAGTTCACGTTATTCCTTGGTGAAGCATGACTCTTCTACTTCAGCCTATGCTAACTTCTTACCTGTCTGAATTCCTATTATAGTTAATATATATAGTTAATATAAGTATGGGATTTAGAATTTTAATATATGCAGAACATCTCTTAGACTACAGTCCGTGTATCCATGATAACTTTTTGGCCTTTACTAACTAGCTGTATGTGAGTTAGGATAGGTGTTTTGTTTTTTTTTTTTTTTTTTCCTGGTACGCGGGACTCTCACTGTCGTGGCCTCTCCCGTTGCGGAGCACAGGCTCCGGACGCGCAGGCCCAGTGGCCATGGCTCACGGGCCCAGCCGCTCCGCGGCATGTGGGATCCTCCCGGACCGGGGCACGAACCCGCGTCCCCTGCATCGGCAGGCGGACTCTCAACCACTGCGCCACGAGGGAAGCCCAGGATAGGTTTTTTAACCCCTCTGAAGTCTCACTTTTTACATATTAAAATGATCTTAACATGAGCTAATTTTTCAGGAACGTTTTATTAAATTAAATAGAACCTAGCATATTATCTGGTGTATAGTGGGTACTCATTAAATGGTAACTGCTGTTATAATATATTTTTAATTTGAAGTTTAAAAGATGTCTTGGAGCCTGTAAAATAGAAGATAACTCCTCCAAGAGACAGGATCTTAAGGCATACTTATCCCCAGTAGATGCTATGACAAAATCTCACAGGATGTTATTTAACAAAGGAAATTTAGGAAGTTATTAATAAACTTAGAGAGTTTCCTAAATCACAACTGTATGTATTACTATTTCACAAGAAGGTGCATTGCATAATTAAATGCTTCAATAATATCTGGTTCCTTAACTAAAAGTTAGGGTTCTAGTAAGCATATTTTTGTGCTTAATCAATTAAAAATTCATTTTAGTCTTTTTCAGATAATCTAATTAAGTGATTGAGTAGAATTTCTTAAATTCTACTGAACTAGCTAAAACCATGGTAGTCTCGTTCATCCTAAAAATTATACTGCTATGGAATATTGTAACATTCTTGTTATCGCTTGGTTACAGCACTGTGATTGCTTTTTTATGAGGTAAAAATGCCTTTAAGAAATAATGTTTTCAGCAAATTGAGACTGTTGGCTAGGATATGAAATCTACTTAAAGCATTCTGTGACTCTAACAGTTACTTGTTAAGTGTATTAACTGTCTTATTAGGCTAGCTTATCATTGACCCTTCGTCTGTCCTCAAAAAGAGCTGGTCATATGATGGATAGCAAGCAAATGCAAGAAGGTTAAAATAACTTGATTCTCCTTTACTTCATAACAGATCCCAGATGGATTTTTTGCCCATTTTTATGCCATTTGTGAGCACATCAGCCCTGTCCTAGCCTGGGGTTTTTTGGGTCCTAGAAATTCTCTCTATGATTTATGTTGCTTCTTTAAGGTATGTTCAGTCATTGAATCATTTCTTTTCTCTAAACTGAAAAACAGATAAAGTTTTATTCTATTTGGTTTTGGTTTTGTAGAAGAATGTTATTTAAATGTAAGATTATAAAAGTCACCCATGCCAGTTAAACAGTATTACATAGATTTGATGTTTTATCCTGGAGAAGATTCAACAAGTCCATTCACCTTATCAGTTCCTTCTGTAATGTGTACATGTTCTCATATGTGTTACAATGTTAAACAAATTGCTATAGACAGTTCTGCATGCCTGGACACTTCTGAAATCTGTAAAACAAATAATATCTGTCTTTATTGCACATGTGGCAATTTAGAAATAAGTTCTAGTTAAAGATAATGTGAATGATAAAATCCCAGCTATGAGACATAAGGTGGGAGTTTAAAATTGTATTCCAAAGTCAGCAGTTTAAATTTACCAAAACACAAGTTGCAGAAATTTCTGCCTGGCACAGTGCCAAGAAAAGTCTCACTATTTAATAGTCCTGAATTTAGGTTGAGTTTCAAGGAGCAAATAAAAGTAAACATAATCAAGTATGAATCTTAAAGTTTTTGATGTTTGAAACTTTGGATGTTTCTCTATACCCTTCACTTAAAAAATTAAATTATTCTGTTTATGTGCCATTAATGTAGCATTTATGTAAATGGTTTAGGACATTTTTTATTTTACTGTCATTGAAAACTCAATTTTTGATTAATTTACTTGAGCTCTCAAGTGTAAGGTATGTGTTTAGAGGGAAAAGTTTGGACTGGGAATTAAGTATGCCATTAATGAGCACTCATTAATTGTGGGCAAATCATGCTTTGTCCTCCTTCTCTTCATAAAATGAGGGGACCATACAGGTTGATTGCCAGTGACCCTTCCAGATATAAAATCCAATGAAATCTATGAACTGTGCCTTCTTAGGACTTATTAACAGTTGATTTCTGTAGGATAGAAATTAAATATTCCTGTTTTTTTGTTCTTTGGAATTACTTTGTTTTCCATCATGGCATAACAACCTGAGACTTACTTAGTAGTATACAAGTTGCTTAAAATGGGTTTCAGCGTAAGTATTAAGTTACTGAAGTGATATATCCTTCACGATCTTCCACTGATTTGAGACCTGAAATTATTTTTATTTTTCACGTCTTAAGTCTTTTTTGGTACAGAAAAATAAACATTTGAAACTTATAAGTTATAATTATTGGAAATAGTTTACTTTTCTGTCTTAAAGTAGTACCAGTGCTCATAGGTAACAATGAAAACTTCAATTATTGGGAAAGGACTAATAGTAGCCCCTTAGGTTTATACAGTGCTTTAGTATTTACCAGCATTTCCCAGAGGTTTTTTTTTAACATCTTTAATGGAGTATAATTACTTTACAATGGTATGTTAGTTTCTGCTGTATAACAAAGTGCATCAGCTATACATAAACATATGTCCCCATATCTCCTCCCTCTTGCATCTCCCTCCCACCCTCCCGAGATTTTTTTTTTTAATCATTACATCAGCTCTGAGTAGTAAAAATGACAAGTAGTAATTATCCCTTATTTTACAGAAAAAGAAAATGAGACTCCCCAAAAAGGTTTAATCACTTGTTCAAGGTTCCTTTTCTATTGAGATTTGAAATTAGTAGTGGAACTGACCCCTAATTCAATGTTTGTTACAATATTAGTAACTATTTAGTTTTAATATAATTTTGGTCTAATAAGTGCCCATTTGTTTTGTGTTCATTTTCCAGAATCAAGTTCTTTTCTTTCTCAAAGACATTTTTGATTTTGAGAAGGTGCGCTATTCCAGTATAGAGACTTTGGCTGAAGACCTCATGCAGTTGCTTATTCGCCGCACTGAACTTTTAATGGCCTATCTTGGAGCCGATGCACTGAGGCATACAAGTAGCTGTATAAGTAGTCACAGTCATGTTATGCCCAGTGGCCTATTAGAAGCCAAAGTACAATAAGTACCATAAAAATCAGACAATTTCAGTGTGCTATGAAATATTTTAAGGTAACTATTGATTTTGTAACATATATTACACAAAATTGGTGGATATGGACTCAGGGAGGAAAAAAAAAACCTAGTAAAGAATGAGTGATTGTACTGTACTTACACAGAAGTTCTGTCATTGAATCCCCATGTAGTGTATCCAAAGTGCTTTTCTTTAATCTTTAGGTAATAATCTTTGTGAAATGTATATTTTACAGAAATACTGCTTGAATTGAAACCAGTACTTGGGAGTTAATTGATTTATTGTCTTGAAGCTGTCTGAAATGTCCAGTTTCATTCTCAAAAGCTTTGTTTTTATGCTTTGCACCTGGAATATATATACTTTAGCCAAGACTTTTATGGCCCACACATGCAAGAATATATTACTCCTAGTGTCAACAAAGTTAACTTTGCCTGAAAGTGTATTTTTAATTGTAAAGTTATTTGTTGTTTAATCAAGTTTAGGCGGTAGTGGTGTTTAATACGTACTGCTTATGTTATTGCTTGTGCATTTGCTTAAGTATTTGAATCAAAGAAATTGTAATAGCCAAGTATTATTACAGAACATTTAAATGAATTGCCGCTGAGAAGTTTACAAGTTACAAGTTTATATTAGATTTACTGAAGTTTCCAAAACACATTACAGTTGGTCCTATGTTACAATAGAGAGACTGAAGAAATTTCTTTTATCTTGGTATAGATTAGAACATTTCCCTTTAATGAATATTGATTTAAAATGTAACATTTATTAACTATGACAGGCAATTGAAATTTTTCCATGTAGTTTTGAGACTATCTCCCAACATCCTAGGGTATTAATCTTGATACAGTAATATCATTTCTTCTTTCTCCTTATGCAAAACTGGCTTTTAGTTTTTTCCACAGAGAACTTAGCACACAGAATTTGTCATATTATAACCATATTTTTAAGTTATTCATTGATACTTTGAATCTTAGGGAGGTCTTGAAGGTTTTTCCCCAGAATATAGAACAAAATATTTTTTAATGGTATGGAAGTATGTTTCCTGTCCTTTATGATAGATATATGAACAAGTGGGTTGTTCACATGAATAAGGTTCTTCAGAGTATATTAGATACTTTCAGAGTTGTATTAATTTTGTGTGTAAATCATATGCCACTTATTTAGAGTGGCTGTCTGAGTAAAACAATGGATTGGATTTGTTGACTTTGCTCCTAAAGTGGGCTTTATTCATTTTAGGAGTGAGTTATCCAGAAGGATCTAAAATATATTTTTTTTAAATGCACTTTTAAAGTGCCTAGTTTCTGATGAATGAATAGAAAATGAAAAGTGGGGAAAGAAGCATAATCTTTTAAGGTTTTAAGTTTATATATGTGCCACATTTATGTAATATTAGTTACAAAATAGGACATTCAGAACCTTTATGCTGTTTGCATGTACTGTGTTCCATAATGTGTAGGTTACAACATTAAACAATATGAAATATCGCTCTAATATTTTTTGAGTATATAGTTCCTTGACTTTTCTTACACATATTACATATATTCTTAATTTAACACTTGGCTGTTCATAATTCTTATTGTTGATGGAGGAGTATCTTTAGAGGTATCAAAGCTAAAAATTCCATTATGTAATATTTTACTTTTTAATTTGTATCCTGTATTTTGGTTTCTTGTTGAGGTACCACTGGCCTTGAATGATTCACACACACACACACGTGTGCACACACCTATTCCCATCATTGTATAAGCAAGATAGTTATTGCTTATGTTAATTTTCCTGTTTGGGGGGCTGAATGTTTTAAGCTGTGGTTTTATAAACAAAGCTATAAGTAAACTTAATTATTTTTTTATTTGAGGAGGATATTGTTTAAAATCTGTTTTGAAGAATTGCACTATTTAATAATGCTGCTAGTACATGAAACAACTCTGGGAAATTTATTTCATCAGATAAGATGAATGGCTTTCCAGAAGGTGTTTTTTCTTTTACACTTCACCTTAAAAAAAAAAAAGAAAGAAATTGCCCATATTTAAGAGGTTGTTTTGTCAAATTCAGTGCTTGAGGTTGATTAGTTTCTGGTCAGTTCAGAAGCTACTACCTTAGTAAGAGGGTTTCTATGTGGCCTTTGACTCAAGAGACAAGAATGACCAAATAGACTTTCAAGGTAATAGGTATAGAAAAAACCCTCTCTATTATAAGGGAAGAAACTTGACCTTTCTAAAGAAACAGCTCTTAAAAATGTTTCTGACCACTGAAGAGTACTTGAGGCATATGTTCCAATTTCAGTTTGCCTTGAAATTGGGTTAAATAGATAAAAGCAGTTTTAAAAAATAAAAAGTAAATTAGTCCAGAGCCTTTTAGGATAAAACCCTATTTAACACTTCTTCATGGTAGTATTATCAGAATATTGCCTTTGCCACCGTGAGTTCTACCAACTGCTTCCCTATGTGAATTATAAGAGGACCTTGAATTAATCATAAGAAAATGGATTTTTTTTCCTCCTGTTTTCTGGAAGAAAAAAGATAAGTGTTCAGGTAATTTATATTTGATGATTTTTTTTTTTTTCTATTTTGGTTTCTCTACGTCTTTGTTCAACTAAAAGGCTAGTTATTTATTCTTGGAGGATTGTGATATGTTTATTAAATGTCAAAATGAGATTCTTTTTAAAAAGAAGGCAAGTTTTTCATAGTGTTATAGTCAGCTCCAAAGAACTTTTTCCTTCTCATAAAGAATTTTTTATTTGTATATATTTATTGTGATTCTATTAATTTGTTGAATTAACTGACTTTATAAAAAATATTTACAAACTTTTTCTTGCCTTAAGATGTAATATTTTCCACTTAAATGATTATCTAGGGAGTGATTATTTGCATTACAAAAGAATTCTTTAGTTTATCATTCCTTTAAACCTGTGAGATAGGAATGCCAAAGTAACATTTAACATACTTCTCTGTGACCTTACATAATTAGAAATTTTAAATTATGTTCATAACATAATTTGCTTTTATTTTAATATGAACACATATTAGGAAATTATTTGGAATATATATTTCAAAGTGGTTATAAGAATTAGGCTGAATTTAAAAAAATATTATTTTTGCTTGGACTAATCAAATTAGAAATACCTCTGTATGTGAGACTTAAGAATTTGTATAGTCTGTGATTAATGGAAATAAGAGCATCCTTTCTTTGTTCCTAATGATTATATTATGTTATTGTTTTGCTTAGTTGGAGAACAACCGTGTATTAGCTTTACTTGGCTGATATCAGTAAATGTGTCTATTTCCTATATGTAAGGACTGCACTTATTAATTTATGTAAAAGTGAAACACTACAGTAGCAGAAAAAAATAGCATTGGCTCTTTAGCCAAAATAAGCACTGTAACATGGATGTATTTCTACTTCTGCCAAATAAAAAAGTGATGGTACATCTTGCTGATGTATTGAATATTTTATACAATGCTTATACGTATTTGCAAGGTCACACTTGTCTCAGCAAACCCTTACCTACCTTATGGGAGCTTTCAGTCTCCATAAGACCACATATACAGGCATGGAGAATACAGAGCGCTGCAGAAATATTGAAATCAAGTGTAAAAGTATGTTTTCTTTATGTACTAACTGGGAGAGAAAACAGTTTTGTGATCAATAAAGGCAAAGTACTTGTGGTTTTTTATTAATAATTTAAAGTGTTTTGGTTAAAATTGCCATCAAACACAATATAAATTTATCTTATTGATGTACGTGCATCCTTCCCTATTCAGACATGCCCCTTGCCCACCACTTCTTGGTTCAGATACATTTATTCAAGGAGAGGGATGCTGCCTGGATACCACTGAAGACACCGGATGGTGAGAAGGGTTTATCTCGTTATAAAAACAGTATTCTCGATTTGGGACTTTTTAATGAAGAGGTTTATTTTAGAATAAACCTGTACAGTATAGATAAATGTGTATAGTTATATTTTTAGACTGTTAAACTAAACATCAACTTAAGTATATTACTTAATAAACGAACCATAAAAATATGAGTTAAAGTTTTTCCTAGCAAGGATATAGGGTTGGAGATGGAATGGGAAACCTAATCCATGTCTCAGTCTCATCTTCTGTTTTCTTTGTCATCCGCCATCCTCCTGTTGTCTCATGCCGTCCTCTTTGACCCTGCTACATGAACTTAATATTTTGCCCTTTAAACATGTCTCTCCGAATTTTTATGTTTGTCTAAAATACTCCTCTACAAGAGTCTCAGTGTCCTATTGTTACACTCTTTGTAGAGCTTTGCTGGAAATTGTTATAAACTCACTTGGTTTATTCAGCTGTCTTTTCTACTGTTCTTGCTTTTGACTTCTATTTTTTATGTAGTGTTTCTTTCTACACTCTGTATTCCGTAATACTTTACCCTGCCACTTCTCCTTTAATCTCTGTCTCTCCTCATGCTACTGACATCTTTGATCAGGCTGCTCAGCTCTTTTGTCTGATGAGGTTCTTTTTTTGTTTTTTTCTACCTTTGAACAGTGAAAAACCCCTAAGTAACCTTTATCGTTTGGGCAGGAAAGGACTGAATTCCAGTACAGGAAAAAAAAAAAAAAAAGCAAACCTTCCTTCTATGATGCTTTTTATTCTGTACTTAAAAGCCACAGCAAAGCAACTGGTATATCAAATACCACCTCAACGTTTTGCTTTTAACTGTCTCTATGTGTGTCACAAAAGGCTTTCACAAAGTATACTTATATATAGAAAATTACAGAACTTTTGTAATTTGCTATTTGAAATAATACCATAATACTTAAATATAGAGAAGAACTTTGACATTTGAAAGCACCTGAAATATGTGACTTCTAGAATTTTGCTAATTCTTTTATTTAATAACACTGTGAGAGAATAGGCCCAGGGACTTTAAAAAGGACTGAGTGCTTAATGTGGTAGCAGATGGATAATTTTTTTAAAAGTAGGTTAAAGCGGGTGCATTTGTTATCTATTGCTGCATAAAAAATTATCCCCACATTTAGCCGCTTTAAACAACGAACATTATCTCCCATAGTTTCTGAGGGTTGGGAATTTAGGAATGGCTGGTTCTAGTGGTCCAGGGTTTTAGGGTCTGTCCTGAGACTGCAGTCATCTGAAGGTTTGACTAGGGCTGGAAGATTTGCTTCCAAGATTTGCTCACTCACATGGCTGTTGTCAGGGGGACTTAGGTCCTGGCCACGTGGGCCTCTTAACAGAGCTGCCTGAGTATCTTTAAAATACAACAGCTGGCTTTCCCCAGAGTGAGTAATCCAAGAGATATCAAGGCAAAAGACACAGTATCTTTTATAACCTAGACTTGAACAGGACATACCATCACTTGTACCATATTCTATTAATCACACAGACCAACGCTGACACAATGTGGGAGGAGATTACACAAGGGTGGAAAGACTAGGAGGCGGGATCATTTGGGGTTATCTTGGTGGCTGGATATCACACCAGGGAATCATAATAAATTGTATATAGATAATGTAGACATTTTAATTTTAAATGAATATGTGCACATTCTTGGACCAATATTTTGAGGTAGGGTGAAGGCCTTTACTAGGAGTATGGATCTACTGGGTATTCTGAGACGTCTTTGTTGTAGAAACTATACCTCAAAATCATCATCTGGGTTTTCCAGTTTCCCTTATTTAAAGGAGAAAAAGTTACATGAAAAGCAATGAGTCCCAAATCCCCCTAGGTTTTCATAATTTTCTACCCAATCTTTTACATTTGTCTTCCCCACACCTAGCTTGATGGTAATGTTTATAAGCTATTTGCTTTTATTACGTCTTCAAAGCATTCAACTTAGCTTTTATAAAAACTATTAACTGTTCATTTTTGCTTTTGTATTTCTTCCTTTTTGTAATGTTTGTGTAATTTCAGTAACATGCAACTGATGTAATCAAGAGTGAGAACAAATCTAATTGATTCATGATAAATATACAAGGAATGTTTAGACAGATAGACAAATCTTGGATTTCTAATAGTCTTCTCAAACTTAGCATGTCCAAAACGGAGCTCCTGACCACACCAGCCTAAACCTCCTCCCCATCTTTCTCATCCCGGTAAATGAAAACATTTTTCCAGTTCCTCAGGCCCAAAACTTCTTTTCCTCACATCTCACACTCAATCTGTTGCCAAAATCCTACCAGTTCCACTTTTTTTTTTTAACATCTTTATTGGAGTATAATTGCTTTACAATGGTGTGTTAGTTTCTGCTTTATAACAAAGTGAATCAGTTATACATATGTTCCCATATCTCTTCCCTCTTCATCTCCCTCCCCCCCACCCTCCCTATCCCACCCCTCTAGGTGGTCACAAAGCACCGAGCTGATCTCCCTGTGCTATGCGGCTGCTTCCCACTAGCTAGCTATTTTACATTTGGTAGTGTATATATGTCCATGCCACTCTCTCACTTTGTCACAGCTTACCCTTCCCCCTCCCCATATCCTCAACTCCATTCTCTAGTAGGCCTGTGTCTTTATTCCCATCTTACCCCTAGGTTCTTCATGACCTTTTTTTTTTTTCTTCTTAGGTTCCATATATATGTGTTAGCATGCGGTATTTGTTTTTCTCTTTCTGACTTCACTCTGTATGACAGACTCTAGGTCCATCCACCTCACTACAAATAACTCAATTTCATTTCTTTTTATGGCTGAGTAATATTCCATTGTATATATGTGCCACATCTTCTTTATCCATTCATCTGTTGATGGACACTTAGGTTGCTTCCATGTCCTGGCTATTGTAAATAGAGCTGCAATGAACATTTTGGTACATGACTCTTTTTGAATTATGGTTTTCTTTGGGTATATGCCCAGCAGTGGGATTGCTGGGTCGTATGGTAGTTCTGTTTGTAGTTTTTTAAGGAACCTCCATACTGTTCTCCATAGTGGCTGTATCAATTTACATTCCCACCAACAGTGCAAGAGGGTTCCCTTTTCTCCACATCCTCTCCAGCATTTTTTGTTTCTAGATTTTTTGATGATGGCCATTCTGACTGGTGTGAGATGATATCTCATTGTAGTTTTGATTTGCATTTCTCTAATGATTAATGATGTTGAGCATTCTTTAATATGTTTGTTGGCAGTCTGTATATCTTCTTTGGAGAAATGTCTATTCAGGTCTTCTGCCCATTTTTGGATTGGGTTGTTTGTTTTTTTGTTATTGAGCTGTTTGTAAGTTTTGGAGATTAATCCTTTGTCAGTTGCTTCATTTGCAAATATTTTCTCCCATTCTGAGGGTTGTCTTTCGGTCTTGTTTATGGTTTCCTTTGCTGTGCAAAAGCTTTGAAGTTTCATTAGGTCCCATTTGTTTATTTTTGTTTTTATTTCCATTTCTGTACGAGGTGGGTCAAAAAGTATCTTGCTGTGATTTATGTCATAGAGTGTTCTGCCTATGTTTTCCTCTAAGAGTTTGATAGTGTCTGGCCTTACATTTAGGTCTTTAATCCATTTTGAGCTTATTTTTGTGTATGGTGTTAGTGTTCTAATTTCATACTTTTACATGTACCTGTCCAGTTTACCCAGCACCACTTATTGAAGAGGCTGTCTTTTCTCCACTGTATATTCTTGCCTCCTTTATCAAAGATAAGGTGACCATATGTGTGTGGGTTTATCTTCTATTCTGTTCCATTGATCTATCTTTCTGTTTTTGTGCCAGTACCACACTGTCTTGATTACTGTAGCTTTGTAGTATAGTCTGAAGTCAGGGAGCCTGATTCCTCCAGCTCCATTTTTCGTTCTCAAATTGCTTTGGTTATTCGGGGTCTTTTGTGTTTCCATACAAATTGTGAAATTTTTTGTTCTAGTTCTGTGAAAAATGCCAGTGGTAGTTTGATAGGGATTGCATTGAATCTAGATTGCTTTGGGTAGTAGAGTCATTTTCACAATGTTGATTCTTCCAATCCAAGAACATGGTATATCTCTCCATCTATTTGTATCATCTTTAATTTCTTTCATTAGTGTCTTATAATTTTCTGCATACAGGTCTTTTGTCTCCTTAGGTAGGTTTATTCCCAGATATTTTATTCTTTTTGTTGCATTGGTAAATGGGAGTGTTTTCTTGATTTCACTTTCAGATTTTTCATCACTAGTGTACAAGAATGCCATGAGAGATTACTACAAGCAACTCTATGCCAATAAAATGGACAACCTGGAAGAAATGGACAATTTTTTAGAAATGCACAACTTGCCGAGACTGAACCAGGAAGAAATAGAAAATATGAACAGACCAATCATGAGCACTAAGTTGAAACTGTGATTAAAAATCTTCCAACAAACAAAAGCCCAGGACCAGATGGCTTCACAGGCGAATTCTATCAAACGTCTAGAGAAGAGCTAACACCTGTCCTTCTCAAACTCTTCCAAAATATAGCAGAGGGAGGAACACTCCCAAACTCATTCTACAAGGCCACCATCACCCTGATACCAAAACCAGACAAAGATGTCACAAAGAAAGAAAACTACAGGCCAATATCACTGATGAACATAGATGCAAAAATCCTCAACAAAATGCTAGCAAACAGAATCCAACAGCACATTAAAAAGATCATACACCATGATCAAGTGGGGTTTATTCCAGGAATGCAAGGATTCTTCAATATACGCAGATCAATCAGCGTGATGCACCATATTAACAAATTGAAGGAGAAAAACCAAATGCTCATCCCAATAGATGCAGAGAAAGCTTTTGACAAAATTCAACACCCATTTATGATAAAAACCCTGCAGAAAGTAGGCATAGAGGGAACTTATCTCAACATAATAAAGGCCACATATGACAAACCCACAGCCAACATCGTTCTCAATGGTGAAAAACTGAAACCATTTCCACTAAGATCAGGAACAAGCCAAGGTTGCCCAGTCTCACCACTCTTTTCAACATAGTTTTGGAAGTTTTAGCCACAGCAATCAGAGAAGAAAAAGAAATAAAAGGAATCCAAATCGGAAAAGAAGAAGTAAAGCTTTCACTGTTTGCAGATGACATGATACTATACATAGAGAATCCTAAAGATGCTACCAGAAAACTACTAGAGCTGATCAATGAATTTGGTAAAGTAGCAGGATACAAAATTAATGAACAGAAATCTGTGGCATTCTTATACACCAGTTCCACTTGTTAAAAAGTACCAAGAAAAAAAATACGCCAAGCATTTCTCACTACCTTCAGAGCTATCATCTTGGTCCAAACTCCCATTACCTGTCATCCTGATTATTTTGGAAGCCTCCTAATTGGTCTCCCTGCTTCATTTAGTGTGTTTGCAGCACATTGGCCAGAGTGAACATGTTAAAAATATGTCAGATTATGTCACTGCTTTGTTCACAATCCACCAGTGGCCACCCATCTTACTCAGAGTAAAAGCCAAAGTCCTTAACACTGTAAAAAAGGTTTCTCACAGTCTATCTCCTGCCCCACTCCACTCAGTATTATTTCCCCCTTTGCCTACTCAGCTTCACCCACAGAAGCCTTCTTGCTCTTCCTAGAACATGTCAGATAGGATCCTTCCTGGGGCTTTTGCACCTCCTTCTGGACCACTTTTCTCCCACTCCGTTCCCAGCATTCCCTACTTTTCTGCTCTGGTTTATCTCTAATGCATATCACTTAGTTGTTTATTTGCTTACTGGCTGCCCTCTTCCACTAAAATGTATGTCCCATGATGGCAGGGCTTTTTATTTGTTTTGTGACGGCTGTATCCTAAGTATCTAGAACTGAATATTTGTTGAATGAATGAATGATGAATTGAGGGGAGAAGAGGTAGGCCTTGCATGCTGTGGGTAGCTAGCAGAGTTTATGGGAAGAATGAAGAGCTTTATTGTATCTGGTGAATCCGAGTGGATCATTTAAGACTTTAAGTCATAAATATAAATGTGTTAATTATAACTTGGTAAGTGTAAGGAAGAAAAGGGTGGAGTGAGAATTTATAATGGGGGGACTGATAAAGAATGGGGTAAAAGGAAGGCTTCTCTGAGAGAGCAACATATAAGCAGACAGCAAAAGCATACGTTGTAGTTAGGTAGGTGAAGAGTCCAGGGAAAGAGAATTTCATGCAGAGGGAATAGCTTATGCAAAGGCCCTGCAGCCAGAATGACCACGGAAAATTCCATGAACTGAAGAAGGTTAGGGTGATGGTATTGACGGGTGCAAGGGAACAAGGTAGATCATCCAGGCCACGCTAATCTGTATTAGAGTAAGTTTAAATAGCTGTTTTAATTACCAATCTAGAACTTTTCTCTAATTGAAGAATGAATGGTTTATACCTCTTAAAAGAATTTCCATCCCGAGTAAATAGTGTATGGGGATGGGATGGAGAAGGAAAGTTTTAGTTAAGACGAGAAGGCCTTTTCAAAATCCCTTAAAATATAACCTGAGCACCACTGTGCCCAGGGCTGGAAATTGGAGGTGGTTGTCCCTGGCTTATCTGTGTGGATGCTAGTTCGATTTTGTTAATTCATTCACTCATTCATTAAATTTATATTCATTTTATGCATGCAGTGAAGAACTGAAGATCTCCCCACCAGGAAAATGTCGCCGCTGGATTAGTATTTCAGGTTTTAATGTAGGTTGTCTGATGGATTTAATTGGAAGTCTGGTGGTCCAGATTGAGAAGTTCTGTGCAAGATGCCTTAATGTAGGTTTAGAAAGATCAGAGATGATTTGCCTTCAATTAAGGAAAATTGGAAGATTATATAAGTATTATTTATTTTTATGCCTCCTCCTCCCCGCCCCCTCCCCCCTCTTTCTTCCACTTTTCTCTATCAGCCATTCTCTTTGGAGTTGAAGACCAGAACCAAGAAAAGGAGAGCAACAGACAAATGAAGTGGTCCCCAGTCTGCTGCCCTGTGCTCTCAACAGTAAAAGGAAGGTTGGCCAAGGGTCGACGCTCTGGATGAAGATAAGGCAGTGCTTCGGCTTCTTAGACACCAGGACCGGTAGGGCAGCTGAGAAGCGGGCCCAGCGCAAAGTGGCTGCGGGTCGCGGCGAGTCAGCCGCCTCCTGTTTCTGAATCCCATTCCGGTAGCAACCATTTCCCACAAGGGAGGCAGCCTGCCTTCCCCGGACCCCGCCGCGAAGTGGAGGGGGACCCGCGGGGAGGGGGTCAGCGCAGGGACCCAGAGCCGGGCGACCCGCAGGTCCCGGCGGAAAGTTGGCAGCCACCGCCCCCCTCGCCCGCCTTCCTCCTGGACTCTCCACCCCTCTCCGGGCCACACGGCGGAGGCGGGGGGTTGGGGGAACTGGCCTCGTGTTTTGGAACAGCTGCAGCCGGCGTAGGGCCCGCCTGGAATGCGGGAACAGGCTGCACACCAGGACTTTTATGGAAACTTGCTGCTGGAGCCGGCGGCGGCCAGAGGGCTCGTAGCGGCTGGAGCGGCGGCGGCCGGAGCGCCAGGACCCCTGACCACACCCCGGCGCCCAGAGCCTGCCAGCGCGCACCCCGGACCTTCGCGTGTCGCCGGCTCGAGGCGGGTGAGAGGAGTCGGGGGGACGTGGGGAGGGGGCGGCCGAGACGGAGCCGTTGGCTCCCCCGGGGCGGCGGGGATGCGCGCCCCGGCTCCTGGCCCGGCTCCATCCAGCTGTGGCGACGCGCTGGTCCCCCGGCGCGAGCGAAACGGCCCTCGGAGCCGCTTCCGCGGGCTCGGCGGAGGGCGGACCGAGGTCGGCCTGGCTGTCCCTCCGTGGTCACCGGCCTCGGGCTCCTGGCCACGATTTCCTTGCCCGGCTCCGCAGCTTCAGCTCGGCTTGCGCCCTGTCTGTGCAGTTTCGGGAGCTTTCTCGGTCCTGCAGGGAGTGAGCCCTAAGGCGGTGGAGCGGGTGCCGGTCCCCTTGCTCTGTCCCAGGGGTCCCGGCAGGTAAAGCGCCGTGTCGTCCCCCACCACGTGCCCCCGGCGCGGTCTCCGTCTCCGCCGGCAGTGCCTGTTGTTTTTAAGAGAAGTCATTCCTGATCGGTCCCTGTGGAGGCTGGGGACTGAAATGTGATTTAACAGCCCATCATCTGCCCCCTCCCTCCAGACTAGTTTTTCGTGATTCTAACCGATGTCGGATGTTGGGAGTTGTGCAACTAGAGCTGGAAGTTGGAGTGAATGATGTAGTCACCTCTCGAGACCTCCCTTCTCTGTATGCTTTTTGAAAACGCCGAGACATTCCAACTGTTTGTAAACTCTGCAAAGCTCTACAAATGCTAAAAAATTATTATTAATGGCGTTTATAAAGAAAATAACCTAGTTGAGAGGTTAGTTGATTATCGCAGTGGCTTCAAGATCTTCATTTCATATTTATTTAATTTAAGGTCCATAATGCGAACGAAGAGAGTTGGAAAGGGGGGTGGGATGAAGAGAGAGTGGGAGAGAGAGACAGAGAGGGAGGATAGAACGAGAACAAGATAAAAATAGCATAAGGATATGCCCTAACAAAATGTCTGTCCTTGGGCTGGAGGCAGGTAAAGAAAAGAAGTTAAGCCATAATAAGAAAGAAATTAGTTCCGTGAGCAAAGCAACGGGAGCATCATTCACCAGCTTAATTTTGTTAATGAATTCATGCATGGGCCCATTGGCCTTCGAGTCACAGCATAACTATGTGTTGGGTAGCATGATTATATAAACTTAGGTATTTATACCATCTTAGTCACCCGTCATTGAGTGAACCACATTATTCTCCGCCAATCCTTTTACAGGTTAAATTGTTGCCATAAGAAAACTCAGATTACACATAAGTCTCTGAAATTCTTTTGAGTTTTGAAGCCCGGTAGGGTGGAAAAGTGCATCATCAACCAAATTGAGGGACAGGGTTTTTTTGGAGGAGGTATATTTAGTATAAATGAACTTTGATTACTTAATGTAGTTAAGTCAGATTCTTTCTCACAGCTATTAGCCCCCTATTTTTGAAGATATTTTATATTCTGGATGGGAATACTTGAAAGAAAAATGTGGGCAATTCTGTATTTTGTCTCCCTTAAAGAGCCCTAAGCAAAAACCACAACAAAATTCTTTTAAATCCAGTTTACGTTGATACAGTATTGATGTAATTTCCATTTTCATGAAAGAGTCACACTTTTAAATCCATTTTAAGCTGAAATGTAGTGAATAGCAATTTTTCCTACTCATTGAAAATGGAATCTGTGCTATTTTTGAAAATTTGATATGTAAGACTGATCATTGTCAAAATGTATGTCATCTTGAGATGACTATATTTAGCATCAGCGAAGGAATGCATTATCTAGGTTTTTGAACAGTATTTTTCCCCTGAAATTACATTTGAGGTATTTGGGTTAGGGTTTCATTTGTGAGCAGAATGAAAACTGGATATGTATATTTGGAAGAGATTAACTGGGAATTTAGATTGCTTAGAACCCAAGTGGCCTGAAATGAGATACTACTTCATTTAGGAAAAAAAAAGAAAACCTACTGTTACCTTTGAAACACCCTAAAGGCAAATAAAAGTATTGTTCAAATAAAAATTCATGCCTAAAAGAAAGAATACAATGTAGTAAATGTAGAAAAGTATGTAACAGATGGGCAGGTGTCTGAAAGATTTTATAGAAGAGAGGACTTAGTACATTGTATGTTTGTAGGCCACACACACAAAACATCTTAGTAGTCAACTTTATAATTAAGAAGGAGAATGACCTACAGCATTCTTAACAATTTCACATATCTCTATTCTTATTTAATCTGCCTGTGGTCTACATCACCTGTATAGTTTCTTTCATGTTCTCTTTCTTCTGGTTTTATAATTGCAAGATTACATATCTATATACACTTAGAGTTGTTGTATTTTCTTTTTCTATTTAAATGCTCAGCACATAGTTTGGCTTGACTTAATGGTAGTATACTTTCTACACTCTAGGATGGGTGGATTTTTACCCAGAAATCCAACTTATTTATTTAACTTTCGGTCAAATTTGCTTTTTATTATAAAGTTAATACAACCATATTATATTTATGCTTAAAAATTGTGGGGAACTGAAAAGGGGGCTCTCATCATCTGACACATAAACAGTTAGTATTTTGATATAGTTCCCTCTTTTCCCCATGCATAGGATGTTTTTTTCTCGCATTGCCATATCTCAATGAAAGTGCATATGTGAAAGCATCTGATACAGCATCTGCCATCTAGTAAGTGTTCAAGAGTTGGTTCTTTTTCTTTTTTTTTTTTTTTTCTTTCTTCACCTCTTCCTTTTTGTTCTCAGATTAGAAGACAGATAGTTTGGGGTCCCTAGGCCAGGTTTTGAGGTTGGTGAAATTTGACTTCCACCTTCCTTTCTGTGCCTCTTTCCTGCCCTTTTCTCCCTTTGACTCTGCCTCCCTCTTTCTGGCCAAAATAGGCCTCCCCTTTGTCTCTGCATTTTCTCAATGATGCTTGTTCATGTAGATCAAGGGCCACAAATTGGGAGCCAAAAAGCCACTTTCAGCCATAGACATGCTTAAAAATTGTACATTTTACATTAAAATACGGATTTTCAGCCTCTCTTGAAAAATTGGAAGATCTTTGCAAAACTGGGTCCACATTTCTGCATAGCAAGAGTACCCTGGAACTAAGTAGTGGCTCCCTCCTCAGATAGGGTACACACTCTTCTTTTGACATAGTCTCCACCATCCCTTACTGTCTGACAATTAGTCATCACTCATTTATATTACCTGTCAATTATACTACATAACATGGACTTATATTACCTGACCATAGACACTTGAATATGCAGGCCCCTGATCTAAGTATCAATATTAGGGCAGGTCTGAAGCCATGATATGATGGAAAGTCTGCTGGACTTGGCATTAGGAACCTGGACGTTAAATGTTGAATATATATTTTGGTTAGCAGTCCTTTTCTTAAATAATCTGATCATGGGAATGGGAAGGAGAGGTTAACTTTCATTGACACTAATTGCTAGTGTCCATTGAGCTAAAAGGAACCATGTATTGAGAACTAAAAATATTTTAACTGGTGGGACTTTAGAAAGCATAGGGGAGATATCTCTGGGAAAGAAATCTTTCCTAGGAACTCTTAAATAATCCTACTCCTTCCCCATCTTAAGTGTTTAGGAGAGTTTCTGCGACCCTTAGACATTGTTCATAAAGTGGAGTTAACTACTATTCTTCCACCTCACAGCCCCACCCACTTGTTTGGAGCCAGCGGCCTGGGTCTTCCCATTCCCAGCTGTGTCCTTCATTGAACGGCCATCTTCCACTTGAAGAGGGGGTGAGGAGGCCCAGTCTCCTCCAGAAATTACTTGGGAAGCCAACATCCTTAAAGCCCAATTTCTGGTTTTTCATGATATCTCGTTTAACGTAAACTCACTCCATTTTATTTTACTTTCTATAATTTTATTTATTTGTTTGTGCATTTGTTCATTCATTCATTCATTCATGCATCCTCATCATCAGCCCTCCTTTTAGAGGTATCATTCATAAGTTTCATTTAGGCTGATTTTGGATCAGACAGTTTTCCTCCTCCTTGTTATTTGTTCACTAGCTCAAATATGAATCGAGTTTGTACTGTGTCCTAGTTGTTATGTGAGACGCAAAAGATAAAGAACCAACTAGAGCACAGTTCTTACCTTTCAGGGACTCATAGTATGGTGAATGCTCTTTTGAAAATGTTACACACAGTCATCTGAGGGCAAAGTATTATATATTAATACAGAAGCATGTCAAGACAGGTTGAAAATAAGATTCTTGGTTATAAGTGAGGAATTATATATTGGTAGGAGAAAAAACTCACTATTTTAAATAGGTAAAATAGGATCTAGTTTCATATTTTTGAGCTGTGATGAGGTTCATGATGTTTTGTGATATAATTTTTAGAGTATAAGGTTACAACCTTCATTACATGTAATAAGGTTACATAATATTTAAGTTTATATTTCTTGTACAAGTGCAAAATTATAAAAATTTAGGGGCTTCCCTGCTGGTGCAGTGGTTAAGAATCCGCCTGCCAATGCAGGGGACATGGGTTCGAGCCCTGGTCTGGTAAGATCCCACATGCCGCGGAGCAACTAAGCCTATGCGCCACAACTACTGAGCCTGCACTCTAGAGCCCACGAGCCACAACTACTGAGCCCAAGTGCCGCATCTACTGAAGCCCACCCACGTGCTCTGGAGCCCGTGCTCCACAACAAGAGAAGCCACTGCAATGAGAAGCCCGCACACTGCAACCAAGAGTAGCCCCCACTTGCCGCAACTAGAGAAAGCGCATACGTGCAGCAATGAAGACCCAACACAGCCAAAAATAATAAATCAATTAAAATAAATTTTAAAAAAATTTAGGCTCACATTTTATGAAGCTCAAAATAATGTTGTTTGTTCCAAAGACTGTAAAGAGGTAGGTTTTAACATTTACTTCTAGTGTATAGGTAAATGTTCTGTCTAAAACCTTCTTAAAAGTTGAGACAAAGAATTTACTTGAGTTTAATGAAACGCAGATTTAAAGCTGTCACTTTCTTGACAATTCTGTTCTCCTTGAGAAAAGAGATAATACATTAACACAATGAAATAGTTATTGTAAATGATAGCTAGCTATGATTTAAAATTCTTTTCTTGATTCCTGCATTACTTGCTATCTTGAAATATTTTAATTGCGTATCAAAAAAAGTCAAGTAAAGTAATTAAATTTAGAAAATTTAGAGGTCAAACATAGGTCCAATGAAATTCTAGAACAGGAACATTAACATGCATATTTTAAGACCATCTGTTATACCTACTATTATATTCCTCTATGAGACTTACATATTGTTTCACAGCTTGAGCTTTATACTTTAATATTCAACCTGGAAATTATAACAGCTCAAAAGTATATACTATTTTTGAAACATATTTTATCAGGCCATTAAGTCATTTTCAAAGACTTTCTGAAGGTTATCTCATTTATTGCTATGCCAGCTGATACCAATATTAGTATATTGTGTATGTATACATATATACAATTCATATACATATACTTCATGTACTTTTAGGTAAAAATGGAGAATGACGGAGTGAAAGAGTAGTTGACTAGAAGTCAAGAAACTTGGAGTCTAGTTCCTTCTTCTTCTGCTGAATAGTTTGTAGCCTTGGATTGGTCACTGAATCTTTTTGAGCCTCCCATTTTTTCATATGGTAAATGAACAGGTTGGACTAAGTGATCTTTAAGGTCTTTAGCGAATGAGCTCTAAAAGTCCATAATTCTTAGCACAAATATAACCAGACCCCATATGTAATTCTGACGGGTAGTAAAACCTGTTCAAAACTGAACTCAATTTTTTACCCCTTAAACATGCTTTTAATGGTAACCCTGTCCACCCATTAACTCAAACTAAGAAACTTGAACTAATTCTTTTTTTTTAAAGATTTATTATTTATTTATTTTTGCTGCATCAGGTCCCAGCTGTGGCACACGGATCTTCCTTGAGGCGCACGGGCTTCTCTCTAGTTGTGGTGTGTGAGTTTTCTCTCTCTGGTTGCGGTGTGGGCTCCAGAGTGCGTGGGCTCTGTAGTTTGTGGCACACAGGCTCTAGTGGAGGCACACGTTGTGGTGCGCAGGCTTAGTTGCTCCGCAGCATGTGGGATCTCGGTTCCCTGACCAGGGATCGAACCCATGTCCCCTGCACTGTAAGGCGGACTCCTTAACACCAGACCACAAGGGAAGTCCCTGAACTAATTCTTGACAGTATTCCTCTCCTCACCTCTACCCTCCAAATTTAATTGGTTAAAATTCTTGCAGTAATGCCCCCAGTACAACCCCCTGCCCTGGAGGAAGGGACTTTGTCTTTTTGTTCACTTTCATCTCTCCACAGCCTAGGATAGTCCCTGGCATGTAGTAGGAGCTTAATAAACACTTGTTAAATAAATGAATGAATGGGTCACCATGTCATGTCAATTATACTTCTGAAATGTCTTTTCCAACGTTTCATTCCTAATGCTGCTATCTTAATTCAGGCCCTTATCTTCTCTTGCCAAGATCATTCTACTTGTCCTCCCTGTAGTCTTTCCCCATTTTATTCCAGTTTTCTACACTGCTCTCAGTCTCTCTTTTTTTCTTTCTAGAATACATATCTTATTAAGTCACATTTCTACTTTTAAAAAATCCTTTGCTGGCTCCCTGTTGACTATAGGATCAAGTCTAAACTGTTTCTAAATATGGCATTTAGGAATCTTCCTATTCTGTGCCCAGTCTGTCTCTCCAGTTTTACCATAGATTCTCTGGACAACTTATAGCTCCCCCAATTTGTACTGGGCTATCAGGCCTTGGTGTTTTTGTTCGTGTTGCTTCTTTGCCTGGATGCCCTTACTCTCTTTTCTACATTGCGAAATCCTACTTATCCTTCAAGATCTAAATCAAATGTCACCATCTCTCTCTGTGTCATCTGCCCTCACCCCAGCCCCCTCCTTAACCAACCATAGTCTTTCCATGAATTTTCCATATTTCTGTAGCCCAGTATATCCTGCTGTTATAGCACTTATTACTTTGTTTTATAATTAGTTGTGGTACCATCTGTTTTTCCTAACAAAGCTAATTGATTTCAAAAGCTGTCGCCTACATTTTGTATACCATCACCAGGCATAATGTCTGGTACACAGTAGGTTCTCCTCACAAAAATACTGTGTTTGTAAATACAGACCTAATCTGTCAAGTTTGAAAAAAAAAATGCATTCTTGATAAATCATGGACAGGCTATAGTAATATTGCAGTATTCCCTCTGAAACCTATGATGGATACTTGTCTTCATTTAAGAAGACATTGAATGCTTAATATGCTGGAATGGCATTATTAAATCCCTTCATCATACCTTTATTATGACCAAGCTTTTGTTGATGAACCACATGTTCAACCTTATCCTTTGGTCAGTGTTTTGTCTTATTCTTGATGACAATTTGACTGGCTTGCTTGAGATCTTAGACACTTAGAAAAGTACAGTGAGGCCTAATTGTTGTGTTGCTGCTGCCCCTTTAAGGTGGCTAAAGACATTACATCTGCCTGCCCAAACAGAAGAAAAGTTACTTAGTACTAGATTAAGAAAAGTGTGTGAGATTCCAGATATAAATCTTTTGGCATTTATGTTACTGAGTATAGGAATTAAGTTGTTAAACTAAGCCTCATTTAGTGTTCTAAAATACAGTAAGGGAGTGCTCAGTCTACTACTTTATTTTTAGAATTAGAACTGACATGATTTGATAGAATATCCTTTCCTATAATTCAGCAAATCTCAGAATGTGGTTTTAGAATCCTTGGGAGTCCCCAAGACCCTTCAAGGACCCATGAGGTCCTTCCTTTCCTAAAAACATATCTGTATGAGGCCATGTTTTCTTTATATACTTCAGTCAAAACAACATATCACGATAGTTTGAATGCAGAAGCAGATATGAGAATATACCTGTCTTTTATTAAGCCAGATATTAAAGAGGTATTCAAAAATGTAAAACAGGGCTTCCCTGGTGGCACAGTGGTTGGGAGTCCGCCTGCCGATGCAGGGGACACGGGTTCATGCCCCTGTCCGGGAGGATCCCGCATGCCGCGGAGCAGCTGGGCCCGTGAGCCATGGCCGCTGGGCCTGCGCGTCCGGAGCCTGTGCTCCGCAGTGGGAGAGGCCGCAGCAGTGAGAGGCCCATGTACCGCAAAAAATAATAATAATAATAATAAAAAATGTAAAACAATGTCACTTTTCTAATTACTTTTATTTTGGAAAGTAGTTTTTTTCATAAAATGTGTTTATGTTGATGTATAATGGGCTTCTTATTTCAAATGACTTAATAAGTATATATTTGGAAATTCTGTTTTAATGTTCAATATATTATATATCTATAGATATAATCTATATAATCAAAAGCTTTCTGGGCTCCTCAATAATAGGCTCAGACATTAGGCCTTTTTATACTTTCTTGGTAATTATCTTTCATCCCATGTGGTCTATGAGCTCCATGAAAAGACATATTTTATTCTATATTCATCTTTGTATATGTAGTGCCTTATACTGTCTAACACATTGTAGAAAGATGTTTAATAAATGTTTCTTGAATTAATAATAAATACATATTTATTCATTTTAGCAAATTTCTTCATTTCCCATTTATTCTTAGTTCTATCATACTCATCACCTCTGAATTTAAGAAATAACATGCAAACCACCTAGTATATGGTACATAATAGGGATTCAGTTGTTATTTTCCACGCTTCTCCTTAATTAGTGTAGAGACACCAGGTCTTTCCTCTAATTACTGTAACTTAAAAAAAATTCTTACTTTTTTTTTTAACATCTTTATTGGAGTATAATTGCTTTACAATGGTGTGTTAGTTTCTGCTGTACAACAAAGTGAATCAGCTGTACGTATACATATATCCCCACATCCCCTCCCTCTTGTGTCTCCCTCCCTCCCACCCTCCCTATCCCACCCCTCTAGGTGGTCACAGAGCACCGAGCTGATCTCCCTGTGCTATGCGGCTGCTTCCCACTAGCTATCTATTTTACATTTGGTAGTGTATATATGTCCATGCCACTCTCTCACTTCGTCCCAGCTTACCCTTCCCCCTCCCCGTGTCCTCAAATCCATTCTCTACATCTGCGTCTTTATTCCTGTCCTGCCCCTATAAAAAATTCTTACATTTTATTGATATATGTAACTTCATTTCATTAATGACTTCATCAAATGAGAACTTGCCAATTTTCTTTGAGTGGTTACTTTAAAGTCTTCCCACGAGAGAATAAAAGGCGAGAGTTGCGGGGTTTGATCCTGGGCATAATTCTGAGGGCTAGGAGGAGGTCCTGTGCAGTGCCTAGAATGTGGTGGGTGCCACTGCAGCAGGGCTTAAAGCGTCTGTAAAGTGCTGTGCGCTGTGCTGAAATAGGCATTGGGCAGGCTGTAAGAAACAGACTTTGCGTTGTTGAAGACAATGGAAAAAGCTGATAATTGTTGAAGCTTTGTGGTGGGTGTATGGGGGTCTATGATATGAGTTGCTCTAATTTTATATATGCATGAAATAATAAAAAAATTAAAGAAGATAGATTAGACTGATACATCTAAGATGTTTAATATAAAATATTTAAATTTATGCCAGGTACATCTAGCAACTAAAAAATCTAGTATATCTAGAAAATCTAAGCACATTTTGAGATGTCAGAGACTGAAGGAAAAAAAATCCATGCTTAGGTTGGAGTGCAGAAAATCACCATTTCTATTTATTGTTAGTTTGGGAAAATACTTCATTGGGAAAGAAGTGGCTTAAGAATTGTCTTGGAGATGGAAACAGGCATTGAATGTATTTGTTGAGGTGGGAGGTTGAAGGAATGGAAGGAGACAAGGTAAATCAGAGAGGCTAAGGGAACCTGCAAAAGGGCCTGACAAGCCCAGGTAAGAATTTCGGTTCTGGTGCATGATACACTGTGCAGTTTATATCCTCAGAGCTGAGTGACAGACCAGAGTTAAGGAGCACAGAGCAGTAGAGAAGGCAGTAGCCGAGTTGATGAAAGTAGAAAGAATGGCAAGCTGTTACCTTATTAGAAATCAAAAGAATCATGGCTAGAAGTTACTCTGGAACTTTTAAAACCTCATTTTAGGGACTTCCCTGGCAGTCCAGTGGTTAAGACTCTGCACTTCCACTGCAGGGGTGTGGCTTCGATCCCTGGTATTGGGGAGCTAAGATCCCCCATGCCACATGGTGAGGCAAAAAAAAGAAAAAGAAAAAGAAAGAAAAAGAAAACTTCATTTTACTAATATGTAATGTGTACTTAAAATCATTATTCTGATTTGCAAATGAAGCAACTGACAAAGGATTAATCTCCAAAATATACATGCAGCTCAATATAAAAAAGAAAACCCAATCCAAAAATGGGCAGAAGACCTAATAGACATTTCTCCAAAGAAGATATACAGATTGCCAACAAACACATGAAAAGATGCTCAGCATCACTAATCATTAGAGAAATGCAAATCAAAACTACAATGAGGTATCACCTCACACCAGTCAGAATGGCCATCATCAAAAAAATCTACAAACAGTAAATACTGGAAAGGGTGTGGAGAAAATGGAACCCTCTTGCACTGTTGGTGGGAATGTAAATTGATATTGTCACTATGGAGAACGGTATGGAGATTCCTTAAAAAACTAAAAAAAGAATTACCATATGACCCAGCAATTCTACTACTGGGCATATACCCTGAGAAAACTATAATTCAAAAAGATACAAGTACCACAGTGTTCATTGCAGCGCTATTTACAATAGCCAGGATGTGGAAGCAACCTAAATGTCCATCAACAGATGAATGGATAAAGAAGATGTGGCACATATATACAATGGAATATTAGCCATAAAAAGGAAGGAAATTGAGTTATTTGTAGTGGGTTGGATGGACCTAGAGTCTGTCATACAGAGTGAAGTAAGTCAGAAAAACAAATACCGTATGCTAACACATATACATGGTATCTAGAAAAATGGTACTGATGGACCTAGTGGCAGGGCAGGAATAAAGACACAGACATAGAGAACGGACTTGAGGACACAGTGGGGAAAGGGGAGGCTGGGACGAAGTGAGAGAGTAGAAGTGACATATATACACTACCAAATGTAAAATAGATAGCTAGTGGGAAGCAGCCGCATAGCACAGGGACATCAGCTGGTGCTTTGTGATGACCTAGAGGGGTGGGGTAGGGAGGGTGGGAGGGAAGTCCAAGAGGGAGGGGATATATGTATACATATAGCTGATTCACTCTTTTGTACAGCAGAAGCTAACACAACATTGTAAAGTAATTATGCTCCAATGAAGAAGTATAAAAAAATCATTATTCTGATAATATGTACCAGTTAAGAACTTTGAAGAGACTGCATTAAAAAAGCTTTCCTATAGCAACTGAGGTAACTTTATGTACTCACCACATTGGATTCTGGTACCTATTGAAAAGTTTTAATAATTCAGAAATGTTTATCAGCATTCTGAAGGAGAGAAAACTATTAAAGTGAATACTTTGAATTTTATAGCTTCTCATTTTGTAAGTTATTAATCAAAATAATGATCCATATGAATAATAAATATATATGAGTATTTCTAGTAAGGATTATTATGTGAAATTGAAGGAGGGCCTGGGACCTCTGTGCTAAATAAAGCAGCAAATTCCACATGAGTTTATAGACTAGTAGGTGAAATGTTGACTAATAATATATGTAAAAAAGCATGAAAGTGGGAGGAGTTGATAAAATGATCAAAGATTGAATGGGTATTTGGAATTTGAGAATCTGTTTCCAAAACATTAATTTGAAAATCTTTTGTTAAGTGTTCGATAGCATATTTTAAAATGTAGTATTGACAGTTTATTAAGGGAATAAAAGTTGAGTCAGAGGAATGGAATCTTTTAGAGTTCCTGGTTTTGATGATTACTACATGGATATTGAAAACCTTTCCATGATGGCTTTTGGGATTTATTTTAAATTATAATTTATTATTTAACAAGCATGGAGCTAGGCACTAGAAAGGAACCAATCCTCTGTATTGTGGGAAAGGAGCATAAAGTCTACCAGATGTACAGATGAAAGTCTGGGGGGAATTAAGAGTATTGCAGAATGTAGACCGAGAATGGAAGTCATTGACCTTAGGCATCTAACGGGAAGTTTGGGGTATGGTGTGTGCTGGTTTTCAATTCTGTATCAAGTACGGTGTTAGAACCATACTGGTGTCTACAGATAGCAAGGCAGACTGAACCATTAAAAATCCTGTTCCAAGGCTTTTGTTCAGAGTTTTGGCCAAGAGACTGTTAATAACGTGAGAATAGGGAGAGCATCTGTCTATTCAGTGTTGCATTGCTCAATGCCTGGCAGAATGCCTGGCACATAATAGATGCTTAATAAATATTTTTGTAATGAACGGTGTGTTCTATTTATATTGTAGTCCGGCATAATGATAATCCTAGTGAGAGTCATACATTATATCCCAACAATCCTTAACTGTTTATAAAGTGCTTCCTCTTGAAGTTGGCAGGATTTACTTATTCAGTAAAAAATTATTATATATGTCTTCGATGTACCAGGTACATGCTAAATACTGTGGATACAGTGGTGTATAAAATACAGTCTCTACTCTCAGAAAGCTCACTTTCTGGTAGAGGAGGTGGTCAAGAAAGTCCTTTATTACCATACATTGTGGTAAATGCCACAGTTAGGGTAAGCATGGGGGTGCTACAGAAACACACACAGGAAAAGCACCTAACCCAGTCTCGTGGAGGCAAGGAAGGCTTCCTGGAGAAAAGTGACAGTTTATCTAAGAACTAAAGGATGAGTAGGAGTTAGCTAAGAGAATAAGAGAATGAGTAGAACATCAGGCTGGGGAGCTAGCTGTGTGAAGGCTCAGGTGTGCCAGTATTTCAGTATGGGTGATGGAGGGAGGTATGGAGAGAGATGAGATCAGAGAGGTAATTTAAACGACCAAAGTGTATTAACTCACTGAAGAAAAAGTGTAGAGTCAGAAGAAAAGGGCAAAGGCTGAAACGTGGGGGCAGACAACACTGAAGAAGTGCAGAGAGGCAAAGAAGCCCTCAGAGGAGCAGAGAAGGAATGGTCAGAGACATGAACAGGGAGAGAACTGGTGTCATGAGCCAAGTGAAGGCTCATGAGAAGGATTTCAAAAATGAAAGAGTGGGACTTCCCTGGTGGTCCAGTGGTAAAGAATCCGCCTTCCAATGCAGGGGACGTGGGTTTGATCCCAGACCCCTGGTTGGGGAACTAAGATCCCACATGCCACGGGGCAACTAAGCCCGCATGCCACAACTACTGAGCTTGCGCACCTCAGTGAGAGAGCCCACGTGCCACAAACTACAGAGCCCATGCGCTCTGGAGCCCCCGTACCACAACTAGAGAGAGAAAAACCTGTGCACCACAACAAAGAGCCTGCATCACAACGAAAGATCCTGCATGCTGCAACGAAGACCCCGCATACTGCAACTAAGACCTAACGCAGCCAAAAGAAGATAAATATTTAAAAAATAGAATGGGGCTTCCCTGGTGGTGCAATGGTTAAGAATCCGCCTGCCAATGCAGGGGACATGGGTTCGAGGACTGGTTCGGGAAGATCCCACATGCTGCAGAGCAACTAAACATGTGCGCCACAACTACTGAGCCTGCGGTGTAGAACCTGCGAGCCACAACTGCTGAGCACGCCAGCCACAACTGCTGAGCCTGCCAGCCACAACTACTGAAGCCTGCTCACCTAGAACCCGTGCTCCACAACAAGAGAAGCCACCACAGTGAGAAGCCCGCGCACCACAACGAAGAGTAGCCCCCGCTCGCCACAACTAGGGAAAGCCTGCATGCAACAATGAAGACCCAACACAGACAAAAATAAATAAACAAATAAATAATAAATAAATTTGGTTAAAAAAAAAAGAATGAAGGAGTGACTGAGAGTGTCAGATGTAGCAATGAGGTTCAGAAGGCAGGAACTGTCCATTTTATTTGACAATATGAGAAAAGTATTATTATGCCTAATTTACATGTAAAACTGAAGTTCATAGAAGTTAACTGGCTTGCCCAGGACCATACATCTAATAAATGACCTCATCCAAGTTTTCTGGCTCTAACTCCAGTACTTCTTCCGTAATCATTGTCTTTTGTTTTTGTTTTTGTTTTGGCCACGCTGCACGGCTTACGGGATCTTAGTTCCCCAACCAGGGATCGAACCCGGGCTCAGGTCAGTGAAAGTGCCGAGTTCTAACCACTGGACAGCCAGGGAATTTCCACCATCATTGTCTTATTGTGTTAGAAACGTCAACAATTAACTGAGAAAGTATCATTTGGATATATTTATAATTCTAAATTCTACGAAGGTCCTTAAGCAGCAAAAGTTCTAGGAGAATATTTTGGAAGATTTCAAATTATATTTGTACGAATCTTTTATCAAATTTAAAAATACACAGGTTTGTACATTTTTGTATGAGAGAAGTTATGAAAAGTTATGACAAGTTCAAACCTGTATATGTCATTTGTTCTGAAATTTTAATTTCATAATACACATTCCACCACATGTAATTATGATCATTTATTGATACATATTGAGCAGCTTAGTCCACGGCATGGTCCCTAGTTGGCTGATAGAAAAGAAGGAGGTAGTTTGGGCAGAGTTGAAGGTGACGGTGCCCTCCTGGCAGGAAGGGCATGAATATTTAGGACATTGTGGAGTTAGGATGGAGAGAGGGTACTAGGAGGCAGAAAGGAGAGGATTTAAGGAAACTGAAGCATTTTCAGCTGCAGTTTAGAGTGCATTATGGCTCCATTCCTTGACTAAAGTTCACTGTCTATGACTCCCTTTCACAGGAATTTCTTTTATGGGTTTATGGTTTAGTGTTGAGAGTCACTAAAATGTGTGACATTCAACTAGTTTTTAAACGTTTCACAGAGTCTTTGTCATGACTTTGTTGAAGTCGATTAATACTTTAAAAAGCCTTCATAAAACCAAAATCCTCACAGGCACTAAACAAATAAAAGTGAATTTGGTTACCCTAGGAGTACACTGTTAAATAATGTTCTGTTAGATTAGAGATTCAGAAGCCTTTTGTACTCTCGGCAATTTAGCAGAATGATGAGATATATCATTGTGTTCCTTAATCAAGAGAATAAGATACATGTGAATATTGTTACTGGCTTCTTCACTGTCATTAGTTACAGCAATAGGAGTGCTGCTTGCATGTTGCTGACTTAGGCACTTTCAAAATCAGAGACCGAACAGTCCCTAACTTTATCATACATGAATGAGTTTACTAAATGAATTCTAAACCACAACCAGCTGAGATAGCAGCATTTCATTCAGTACCTGGGAATCCTTTAATAACCTCACTGTGTGTTTTGCTTAATTAACTCCAAGTAATTCTAAGAGAATAACTGCTAGCATGTATCACTTTAAAAGGAAATAAACCTCTTAAATAAAAACTCTGTGCTGCTCACATAGGGCAAAATACCTGCTTCTCACTTATCCAGCACCATGTTCTGCTGCCAGTTGCCAGCTAAATATTACAAATTCACTAAATGTAGAGAATACTGTTAGTAATGTCTTTTTAGCTTCCAACATATTTCTACTGCTCAGAATTGTGGTTCTCAAATAATTGGATTAAAGGCTATGTTGATTACATAAGTAGGTAAAAGCTTATAAGCTGGTTGGTATTCCCATACAAAACAATTGTGCTGCTTTCTTGGCATCAGCATAATACAGTGGGTAAGAATGCAGACTCAGTAGTCACACTGCCTGTTTCAATCCTATGTCCACCACTCATTAGTTGTGTGGTCTTTGACAAGTTACTTGACTTTTCAGAGACTCAGGTTTTTTTTTCAAATTCTATTACATAAACTCTGAGACATTGTTCTCATATTAATATTTTAAGAAATTTTAAATTATTGAGCTTGGAAAGTTTTTTGAGAGAGGGTTTTATGGTAGTATTTACTTTAAAGGGTTATTGTGGGAAATAAATGAAATAATGCTTGTTAACCAGTTGACACATTACCTAGCACATAGTAAAGGCTCAATAAATATTAGCTAGGATTATTATCATCATAAATTATTCATATTGTGATCAAAGGATTTATTAGTGAGATAGTGGGTTTCGATAAGGCAATACATCAATGACTGTTGCACAGAGTTCTTTCCTGTGAAGTTAATAAACCAAATGTAGTCAAATTTATACCTTTAACCTGGTTTAGCACAGAAGGACAACTGAGTTAGCAATGGAAACACGCTGTTGTTCTACCAGGCAGAGTCATGCCTTTTAAAAATTATCTATAAATCCTACAAATATTTATCTGTTGATTTTGAATTTTCTTCTTCAACATAAAACTATGTAAGAGATATGGGTCCTATGGGTCTTCAATCTACACCTTAAAAGACAGTCCTATGATGCAAAAAGCTAATAAACTTATTTTGCTACAATTTTTTTATCCTCAAAATGCAGAATAGAGCAAACTGTCGGCAAAGGATAACTTGCTTATATTTTAACCAAAAATGTTAAAGTTAGTACTATTCAAATTTTCACAGATTTTCAAAAAGAGAGCTCAGAATACTGAAATGACATTAAAAATTTTTTTTTCAAAAATATTTATTTACTTGACTGTGCCAGGTCTTAGTTGCGGCACGTGGGATATTCGTTGCCATGTGCTGGATCTTCCTTGCGGTATGCGGGATCTTTTTTAGTTGTGGGTTGTGGGATCTTTAGTTGTGGCATGCAAACTCTTAGTTGCGGCATGTGGGATCTAGTTCCCTGACCGGGGATCAAACCCAGGCCCCCTGCATTGGGAGTGCAGAGTCTTAGCCTCTGGGCCACCAGGGAAGTCCCTGAAATGACATTTAAAAAACTATTTTAAGTGGTTTTGCTCATACTAAATTTTAAAAAATCAATCTCATTTTATTCTGAATCTATAAATAAGTCAAGGTATAATTTGAAGATTTTTTAAAAATAGATGACGAGGGCTAGCTGATCTGTGTATTCTCCAGGATTACTCTTGACAGGCTAATTCTTCACTATCACCAAGCCACACAATCTTCTTTTATTTCACCAGGAAAAAAAGGCTTCCTGAAATTCCCTCTGGCCAATTAATTCAGCTAAAATGATCAGTCCCTATAATCCCATGTGAGATGCTCAAATTTTCATCATACCCTGTGGTATTACTCTTTTAAATTGCACAAATAATATGTTAATGTGCTCACTAGCAGGGAAATGTTGGTTTTTATGGAAAAGGGTAAATTGTGGTGAAGGAGACTGAATAATGAAACTCATCAAACTTATTGATACCCACTAATGGTAGGTATTATTCTTGAGATATCTAATCCTAACTAGGAAGCAGCAGAGTTGGAATTTAGATTTAGGTCTGATTATCAAATTGTAGTAATCAAAGTGTGAGGTGATGAAGGCTTGTATTAGTATGAGGGCAGTGAAAATAGTCAAGTAATATATAAGAGCAAATTTGAAAATAACATTCACAAATCATGACAATCTATTAAAATTTAGGAGATATAGAAGAAGGATGTACCATAAATAACTCTAAAGCTTGAGAAGCTATGAGAATGAAGACTAGGTTTTGTTAGTTATACAAGAAGAAATATCTAATAGGTAACTCTAGATATGATACAGTGGCTCAGGTAAGAGAACAGAACTAGAGCTGCTTGTTATTTTTATCTCAGGCACATAGATTACTCAAACCTTGGTTAATGATACTCTCATTCATGCATGACCTCCTTTTATTAGGTAATTATTGTTAATAATGTAATAAGCACCCACAGACCCACTAAACAACCAAAGTTAGGATCTTGTTAATAATTACATGGAATCTTGTCCAACCCACTCCTATCATATTGTCTCCTCCTACAAAGAAAAGTTTAGCCATAGATGGCTTCACTGGGAAGTTCTTGCAAACACTTAAGGAAAAAATAATACCAAGTCTGCATGAACTCTTACAGAAAACTAAAGAAGAAGAAATACTTCCTAACTCATTCTATGAGAGCAGTATTACTCTGTTAACAAAAGCAGACATTACAAGAAAATAAAACTGCAGACTAATATGCCTTATAAACATGGATGCACAACTTCTTAACAAAATTTTATCCAATTGAGTTATCAGTATGTTGAAAGAATAATGCATCATGACGAAATGAAATTTATCCTAAGAATATAAAGTCTATTTAAGGGACTTCCCTGGTGGTGCAGTGGTTAAGACTCTGCGCTCCCAATGCAAGGGACCCAGGTTCGATCCCTGGTTGGGTAACTAGATCCCACATGCCTGCTGCAACTAAGAGTTCACATGCCACAGTTAAGGAGCTGGCGAGCTGCAACTGAGGAGCCTGCAAGCTGCAACTAAGGAGCCCACCAGCCGCAAGTAAGGAACCTGAGAGCCTCAACTAAGGAGCACGCCTGCTGCAACTAAGACCGGGCGCAACCAAATAAATAAATTAATAAATAAAATAACAATAATAATAATAAACAAACTTACATTAAAAAAATGAAGTCTATTTAACATTTGAAAATTAATGTAATTCACCATAATGAAAATTAAAATCATATGATTACTTCATAGACATAGAAAAGGCATTAAATTAAATACAACTTCCATTCCTGAAATTACTCCACCACAATAGGAATAGAAAAGAACTTAATCTGATATAGAGCATCTAAGAAAAATCTATAGTTAAAAATCATATTTAATGGTAAAAGACCGAACATTTTCCCCCTAAGATCAGGAACAAGGCAAAATGTCTGTCCTCACTACTTCTTCTTCTTTTTTTAAAAGTACTGGACTATAGTTGATTTACAATTTTGTGTTGGTTTTAGGTGTACAGCAAAGTGATTCAGTTGTACATATACATACCTCTATTTTTCAAATTCTTTTCCCATTTAGCTTATTACAGAATATTGAGCAGAGTTCCCTGTGCTATACAGTAGGTCCTTGTTGGTTCCTTTCACTGCTTCTATTTCACATTGTACTGAACAGTCTAGCTAGTACAATCAAGCCAGAAAAAGAAATAAAAGACATCCAGATTGGAAAGTAAAAGTTAGAACTGTGTTCACAGATGATATAATCGTCTATGTGGAAAATCTGATGGAATCTACAATAAAGTAATAAATTACTTCAGCAGGGTAACAGGATATAGGATCAGAACACAAAAATAAATTCTGGACTTTCCTGGTGGCGTAGTTGTTAAGAATCTGCCTGCCAATGCAGGGGACACAGGTTCGATCCCTGGTCTGGGAAGATCCCACATACTGCGAAGCAACTAAGCCCATACACCACAACTACTGAAGCCCGCGCACCTACAGCCCATGCTCTGCAACAAGAGAAGCCACTGCAATGAGAAGCCTGCGCACCACAACAAAGAGTAGCCCCCGCTCGCCGCGAATAAAGAAATTCTTCCGTGCGCAGCAATGAAGACCCAACACAGCCAAAAAAAAAAAAAAAAAAGTTGTATTTCTATATACTAGCAACAAACAATCATCAATTGAAATGTAAAAAGCAGCATTTACAACAGCATCAATAAACATGAAATTATTTAGAGATAAATCTCACAAAAGATGTGGAAGACCTGCACAGTGAAAACTATAAAACATGTCTGAGAAAAAATTGTAGAAGATGTAACTGAATCAAGAGATATACTGTGTTCATAGATCAAAAGACTCAACAGTATTAAGATGTGAATTCTCCTCAAATCCATCTACAGTTTTCAACACAATCCCAATGAATATCACAGCAGGCGTTTTTACAGAAATTGACAATCTGATTCTAAAATTTGTATGTGAATACAAAGGACTTAAAATAGCCAAAACAAGTTTGAAAAAGAAGGGTCAGAGTTACACTACCCTTTTCTTTTTCTTTTAATTTTTTTTTTTTTTTTTTTTTTGGCCATGCTGCACGGCTTGCAGTATCTTAGTTCCCTGACCAGGGATCGAACCCAAGCCCCAGCAGCGGAAGCATGGAGTCCTAACCACTGGACCACCAGGGAATTCCCTACACCACCCTTTTCAGGTCTTATTATATAGTACACTAATCAGGGACTTCCCTGGTGGTCCAGTGGTTAGGACTCCACGCTCCCAATGCAGGGGCCACGGGTTTGATCCCTGGTTGGGAACTAAGATCCTACATGCCCCATGGCATGACCAAGAAAAAAAAAATTGTGGCATGGTGACTATAGTTAAAAACAAACAAACAAACGTAATATTGGCATCAAGAGAGACAGATAAATTGATGGAACAGAATGGAGGGTCCAAAAATAGACCCACATATGTATATGGTCAATTGATTTTTGACAAAGGTACAAAGGCATTTCAGTGGAGAAAGGGTATGCTTTTTCTTTTTTTTTATTTTATAAATTTATTTTATTTATTTATTTTTGGCTGCGTTGGGTCTGTTGCTGCGAGAGGGCTTTCTCTAGTTGTGGCGAGCGGGGGTTACTCTTCGTTGCAGTGCGCAGGCTGGTCATTGCAGTGGCTTCTCTTCTTGTGGCACGCCGGCTCTAGGCTTGTGGGCTTCAGTAGTTGTGGCTCACGGGCTCAGTGGTTGTGGCTCATGGGCTCTAGAATGCGGGCTCAGTAGTTGTGGTGCACGGGCTTAGTTGCTCCGTGGCATGTGGGATCTTCCTGGTCCAGGGCTCGAACCCATGTCCCCAAGAATCCCCTGCAGGCGGATTCTTAACCACTAAGCCACCAGCAAAGCCCAGATAAGTTTTTCAATAACTGGCCCTGAAAAAATACAAAAAAAAAAGAAAGATCTTGCACCATATACAAAACTTAACTGAAAATGGATCAAAGACCTAAATGCAAAACCTAAAACTATAAAGCTTGTAGAAGAAAATGTAGGATAAATTCTCTTTGGGTTCTTTGTGCCAGTACAACCCCAAAAGCACATTCCATAAAAGAAAAAAATTGATAAAATGGACTTTATAAAAATGAAGAACTTCTGCTCTTCAAAAGACACCGTTAAGAAAATGAAAAGACAGGGAATTCCTTGGCGGTCCAGTGGTTAGGACTCTGTGCTTTCACTGCCGTGGCCTGGCTTCAATCCCTGCTCAGAGAACTAAGGTCCCGCAAGCTGTGCCGCACGACCAAAAAAAAAATAAAAATAAAAATAAAATAAAAGAGAAGCCAAAGAGTGGGAGAAAAATCTTTCCTATTCATACATCTGATATACATCTTGTACCTAGAATATACAAAGTACTCTCAAAACTTAATAATGGGAAAATAAACAACCAAGTAATAAAATGGGCAAAAGATTTAAACAAATACCTTCACCAAAGAATATTTACAGATAGAAAAGATACATATGAAAAGATGTTCAATATCATTAGGTATTAGGGAAATGTTAAGACCATAATATGATGTCACTACACACATTTAGAATGTCTAAAATTAAGAAGATGATACCAAGTGTTGATCAAGATGTAGAGAAAGTATAGCTCTTGTACACTATTGGTGGGAAGATAAGATGGTACAACCACTTGGAAAACAGCCTGGCAGTTTCTTAAAAAGTTAAACATACATTTACCATAAGGCCTAGCCATTATACTTTATTTATTTACCCAGGAGAAATAAAAAAGCATATGTCCACAGAAAGACTTGTACGTGAATATTCATACCAGCTTATTTGTTTTTTTTTAATAAGGAGACTATATTTTTATTATTTTTTAAATTAATTAATTTATTTAATTTTGGCTGCACTGGGTCTTCGTTGCTGTGCGTGGGCTTTCTTTAGTTGCCGCGAGCGGGAGCTATTCTTCACTGCGGTGTGCAGGCTTCTCACTGTGGTGGTTTCTCTTGTTGCGGCTCATGGGCTCTAGAGCACAGGCTCAGTAGTTGCGGCACATGGGCTTAGTTGCTCCATGGCATGTGGGATCTTCCCAGACCAGGGCTTGAACCCATGTCCCCTGAATTGGCAGGCAGATTCTCAACCACTGCACCACCAGGGAAGCCCAATACCAGCTATATTTGTAATAGTAAGTGGAAACAACCTAAATGTCCATCCACAGATGAATGATTAACAGTGGTTAACTCTGGTATATTCATACAACGGAATAAAATTCAGTAATAAAAAGAAATGAACTATTGTTATATGCAACAACATGGATGAATCTCAAAATAATTATGCATGGTGAAAGAAGCCAAACAATAGAGTATATACTTGTATGATTCCATTTATAGCAAATTTAAGCTAATCTACAGTGCCAGAAAGCATATCTGCCTAGGGATGGAGGTGGGAAAGTCTAGAAGGAAAGGGAGGTTAAAGGGGGTCTGAGAACACTTTTGGGTGTAATGTGTATATTCATATCTTTTTTTATTTGGCCATGCTGCATGGCTTGAGGGATCTTAGTTCCCCAACCAGGGATTGAAGCCAGGCTACAGCAGTGAAAGCACCAAGTCCTAACCACTGGACCGCCAGGGAATCCCTACATATACATATATTTTTTAAATATTTCATTTATTTATTTGTTTATTTATTTATTTATTTATTTTTTATGGCTGCATCTAGTCTTAGTTGTGGCACATGGGATCTTCTTGCAGTGCACGGGCTTCTCTCTAGTTGTGGCGTGAGAGTTTTCTCTTCTCTAGTTGTGGCGCTTGGGCTCCAGAGCACGTGGGCTCTGTAGTTTGCAGCACGTGGGCTCTAGTTGAGGCGGGTGAGCTCAGTAACTGTGGCACACAGGATTAGTTGCCCCACGGCATGTGAGATCTTAGTTCCCAACCAGGGATCGAACCCGCATCCCCTGCATTGGAAGGAAGATTCTTTACCACTGGACCACCAGAGAAGTCCCCGTATATTTATTTATTTATTTATTTATTTATTTATTTATTTATATCATGATTGTGGTGATGGTGTCATGGGTATATACATATGTCAGAACTTATCAAATTGTGCACTTTCAAAAAGTATAACTTATTGTATGTCTATTATACCTTAAAATTTTTTTAATTAAAAGTTTAAAGCCAATAGATAAAATTCTAAAAATTATTCAATTAATACAGAAGTAGGCAGAAAAAGAATAATAGAGGAGCAAAAAAAGAGGGGCAAACAATAAACAAATAGTAAAATGGTAGGCTTAAGTCCATTCATATACATAGTTACCTTAAATGTTAATGGGCTAAACACTACAATTAAAAGGTATTATCAGAATTGTAACATCCAATTATATGCTGTGTCCAAGAGATGTGCTTTACATATAAAGGGATAAATAGGTTGAAAGTAAATGGCTAGAAAATTATACACCATGCAATAAAGAAAGTTGGTGTGGCTATTTTAATAACAGATAAATTCAATACAATGAGATAAGAAGAGGGAAATTTCATACTGATGAAAGAGCCAATTCAAGAAGAAGATATTATAGTCATAACATATGCATTTTTAAAAGTTTGAAATTGCATAAAACAAGAATGACAGAATTAAAGGAATAGACAGGGACTTCCCTGGTGGTCCAGTGGTAAAGAATCCGCCTTACAATGCAGGGGACGTGGGTTTGATCCCTGGTCAGGGAACTAAGATCCCACATGCCACGGGGCAACTAAGTCTGTGCACCACAACTACTGAGCTCGCGTGCCTCAACTAGAGCCCATGTGCTGCAAACTACAGAGCCCACGTGCTCTGGAACCCACGCGCCACAACTACAGAGCCCATGTCCCCTGGAGCCTGCGTGCCACAACTAGAGAAGAGAAAACCCACACACCACAATGAAGAGCCCGCGCTGCCACGAAAAGATCCCTCATGCCTCAACGAAGATCCCACGTGCCTCAACTAAGACCGGACACAGCCAAAAATAAATAAAATAATAAAGGAGTAGAAAATTCCATATAGTTTAAGACTGATATAACTAGGCCAAAAAAAACTTTTTTTAGTAAAGACATAGAAGACCTAAATAACAAAATCAACCACCTTGGCCCCATTGATAATTATAGAATAATACATCCAATAACTGCAGAATACAATTTTTTTGCAAGGGTACTTGATACATTCACTAAGTTATTCTGGGCTGTAAACTTACAAGAATCTTTTAACACCTTGCGCCTTGTACCTTCTATACCCTGAATCTTGGGAAAAGAAGCTGAGGGTTATTATAATTTATTACTTGCTTGGATGATGTCATTATTTTTTGAGGGGCAATTAACGTGCTATTTCTCTTTAAAAAAATACACAGCATATTAAAAAATTAAGGCATCAAAATTCTTATTCAATACTAATATATTTTTTTCAGGTGCAAAAAATTACAAAGCTTCATAATCACCCCAAGACCGCATAGAGCAAACATGAATGATATTTCCCAAAAGGCTGAGGTAAGTCTTAAAAGTTAAAAAATAGGGGAGTCATAGGGTTGACTGTAGAATTGCTGAAAAGGGCAACTGGTGGAAAGGTCATTCACAGAAGTTCATAGTGACATAGTGTCAAGATGTAAAACATAAGAAGAGGTAAAATTCATAGGCTGGTCTTGGGCCCAGTATTTTCGTTTGGATTCTTATCTAGGAAGCATGATTATTAAGTTTTGTGAGTGATAGTGAAGTGGATGTGATGGCTAGCATCTTGAGTAGATTTTAATATCTTGATAAATTTTAGAAGTTATGTTTTCAGTATTAAAAAAACAATTGATGTATATACTTTAAGGAGAAAGAGATAATTCACTCTCAGATGAGGATCCTTCTTAGCTACTTCTAGCAGCTGCAATTAAACTTATCTTAGGCCTTTTTCTGGTTCTTGGCTGTTGTTACTGAGAGTTGTAATAAGAAGAAATCAGTTGCTGACACCCCAAAATTATAAACTTTAAAAAACCTTAAAATGGCCAATGGCACCATAAGTAGAAAATAAAATGGGGCTGGGTATGGCACAGATTAATTAAGCAATTTGCCATTATCACTAGAAGAAAGGGTTTGGTGTTCTGAGGCAATGAAGTTTTATTTTCTGAAACTTCTTTTAGAGATCAGTTTAATTTTCAAAAAGATGAAAATAATTTGCTTTCCTGGTTTCAGATGGAGGAAAATCATTTCTCTAGTCTTTTAACAGATTCCTCCTTCTTTGGAAAGCTCTTTTGTCATTTGGGAATTTTCCTCTTAGGGCACATCCTACTTGGAATGATACAGCATTCTTACATATTTTCAACTTGGGTTTAAAGAAGTTCTAGATGGGCAGTATAGCAGTAGTAACAACAAAAATCACTGCTTGTGCACAAAGACCTTGGCTCACCTCAGCCACAAATGAGAAGTAAAGGCCTTCAGTTTTGCTGATATTAGATATGGAAACAAGCAAGAATTAGGCTTATGTGAATTAGTCTTAAACTTTTTGCTTTGTTTTCAACTTCATGTAATTTATTAAAATTAGTCTTGGTATCTTTTAAGCAAGAGGTGTAAAATCTGAATCTTTAATGTAATGAAATACGACAATAAAATACATGTTGTTTTAAATTGGAATCCAGTCTTCAATTTTTATATTTTGCTAGTCTTCAGCTGCAGTGGAACATACCTACAAAATGGGACTTCTTTGCTATATATTAATAACATTTTTACTCTCATATTTTCTGTAATTTCATTTTTCATACTTAGATTTTAGAAAGTATCTAATCAGATTCCGATTATACAAATAAAGGTTTCAAACTCATTTCTATCTATAGTCTGTTTCAATAAATATTTCTTATATTGCTTATTCTGATCTATCTTTACCTAATTTCTTCCTTTCTTATTTTTTTAACTTTCTTCTCTTTATTTTCTTCTAATGAAGCTTCTGCTTTCTTCATCTAAACCTGTACCAAAAACCTATGTGCCAAAACTTGGCAAGGGTGATGTAAAGGATAAGTTTGAAGCCATGCAAAGAGCCAGGGAAGAAAGAAATCAAAGGAGATCTAGAAACGAAAAGCAAAGAAGAAAAGAACAATATATTAGAGAGAGAGAATGGAACAGGAAAAAGCAGGAGGTTATTTTATTTTATTTTATTCTCATGTAAATATTCATTTTCATCTTTTACATTTTATTTGTTATTCACATTAACTACATTTCATATTAACTATATTTAATATTTTCTGTGTTTATAAGCTAACTGCAAACTCTGCATATAATGTGATCTAGTCTAAAGTTTGGATATGTTCATATTAATTTATTTAACCATCTAGATTAAAGAAATGCTTGCTTCTGATGATGAGGAAGAGGTATCTTCTAAAGTAGAAAAGGCTTATGTCCCAAAGCTAACAGGTAAGACACTTGAGGGGCAAATTGTAAATAAAACTGCAAAAAAGGAAGCATAGCAAAATATCAAACATGTTTCATATATTCTTAGGAACTGTTAAAGGTAAATTTGCTGAAATGGAGAAACAAAGACAAGAGGAACAAAGGAAGAGAACAGAAGAGGAACGAAAACGCAGAATTGAGCAAGATATGTTAGAAAAGAGGAAGATACAACGTGAATTAGCAAAAAGGGCTGAGCAGGTATACACTAGATATTAAGTTGGTATTTGCTTCAGAAACTAATTGTACAGAGTAAAACTAATCAGTATGCTGCCTAATCAAAATATTTTAATATAACAGAAACCTATTAAATAGTAGCTAACATGGAAATAAGATCTTAAGCACAAATATTTAATATCAAATGCCTAGAAGGATAAGGGCAGAATGTGCGTATTTCAAGGTTGAATACTGACATGACTTTTGTTATATACCATCTTATCATTCTCTCTGCATTCCTTACAATGTCCACATTCCTTATTTGTCTTGACACATTAGAGAATTTTACAAAGATATAAGGCAAGTTCACACATAAACTATCCACAAGCATATAACAAAATGCTGGTCTTTTAATAGCAATCAAAAAATACTTGCTGGTTATTATCAAACACAGGCTTAATTAGGATATCTTCCTACTCAATTATTTGAAACAAATTCAAGTCACATTTTATTCAATAATGGTATTATTAGCTAGCTTAGCTTTGTTTTTTAAGTTGGGGATGGTAGTAGAAGGGAGAAATGTGTGACAGTCATTTCCGTCGTATAGCCATTACTGTTGCCCATAGCCACAGAGGACAAATTAGAGGGAGAAAAACATTATTACTATGATTTTATATAGTCTCTTAATGAACTTAGAATTCCCATATGTTTTCTTCTCAGAGCATGAGAACTAAGAAGCTGGTAAGTATTTTAAAATACTCAAGAATCTGATCTAATTTCCAGAAAAAGCTAATGTCTCCAAATGATTCATGAGTGTAATGACATAGAAACTTGAAATTCTAATAGTCATAATTACATTTTATTAAGTAAAGAACTGGTCAATTCACAAAAAGTTCTTTAATATATTGATATTCGTTTTATATTATAAACGATCTGTAGTCATAGAGACATAGAAAAAAGACACAGAAGACAGTTATATTGCTTATGTACTTTAACCTTGTCTACACTGTAGGATCAAAAGAGATGATCAATTTATTGAGCTTAACGAGACAATAATGGTATCTATCTCCTAGCATTTTTAATAAGATTATATGAGTTAATAAATGCAAAGCACTTAGTACAGTGCCTGGTACAAAGTAAGTGGGCTATAAATAAATGTTTCACCTAAATAATGATACATATAGATAAAATGTCATGAAATCATTTTAGTTTCTCCTCCTTCTGTCATCAGTATTTCAACAACTATCCTAACATCGTCTTCACTGTATATTGTCTTTCATAACCGTTTTTATTGTGAGATTGTACTTGGCTCTTTTTTGCCTACTCTTTAAGTGCCTTAAATCTATTTGCTATGCTTCTTTCAGTTTCTACTACTTTTCTTTAAAAAACGTGACAGGGAATTCCCTGGCGGTCCAGTGGTTAGGACTTGGCGCTTTCACTGCCGGGGCCAGGGTTGGATCCTTGGTCAGAGAAGTAAGATCCTGCAAGCCACGCAGTGAAGCCGAAAAAAAACCCAAACAAACAAAGAAAAATTTTTTAAGTGACAAAGAAGGCAAAGCATATGCTATATTTGCATGTCAAAGAAATTCATTTACCCTGACTTTGCAAATAACCACTTTTATGGCACAAACAGTCATTTATATGGTGACAAATAATGTCATATGCCGGATGAATTACAGAAAAGAATTGGAATTTCCTATATTTTATTACTTTGTATCTCTTTGTCTGAAGAAAGGTTGGTGTACTTTACCTCTGCCACCTCCAGTCATCAAAGATTAGTATTCATTTTGAAATGAAATTTCAGACTTCCCTGGTGGTGCAGTGGTTAAGGATTTGCCTGCTAGTGCAGGGGACACAGGTTTGAGTCCTGGTCCAGGAAGATCCCACATGCCACAGAGCAACTAAGCCCATGCCCACAGCTACTGAGCCTGCGCTCTAGAGCCCACGAGCCACAACTACTGAAGCCCACATGCCTAGAGCCCGTGCTCTGCAACAAAGAGAAGCCACCGCAGTGAGAAGCCCCTCATACCACGATGAAGAGTAGCCCCCACTCGCCACAACTAGAGAAAGCCTGCACACAGCAATGAAGACCCAATGCAGCTAAAAATAAATAATTAATTTTTTTAAAAAAGAAATGAAATTTCACAAGGGAATACAATTATAAGGAGGGAGTTCCCTTATTATATAATAAGGGAATACAATATATAATAAATCAATATTTTAAGTTATATATAAAATATATCACTATATGTAATTATATTTATAATACAAACTGTAAAATAAGGTAATAAAATATATAATTAAAGTATATGGTGTTTGTTTGGCAGGAAATGGTGAGTATACACATGGGGTTCGTCTACCTCTTTTAAGTCTTGTGCCCTTTTCCAAAAAGCACTGATTACACTACCACCCCAAGAACTGAATATGGCAGTGGTTTCAAAAAGAAGAAGTGTGTGTGTTGAGGTGAATTTGAATATGATGAAGACATAGGATACTCAGAGAGAGATGGAAGAAAACTAATCATGAAAAAGAACCACTTTCTTTAGTAACCCTAGATACTACATGGCAGGGTGTGAGAGAATCTTGGTTAATAAAATTTTTAGCCTATTAAATTATTTGAGAATATGTAGGTAGAGCAATATAAACTATTAATAGTAATTTCATCTTGCAAATATGGGAAGTCTAATTTTAAAACCTAGTTAGATACATTTTCCACTCAAATCTAATAAAATTTAATATAACTTTGACTATAAGAAGTAAGGCATGACATAGTCAAGAGAGTCTTAATGTTTGTTTGAAAAATCCTCTTGTATAAGTCCATATTCAAGAACGCTATAGAAAGGATTCCTGAGTCAGACAGGTAGCTGAGTGACATTTAAGATAATTACCAGTTCTGAGATTCTAGGATATTATGATGAATTAAAAATAGGCATACTTCGGGCTTCCCTGGTGGCGCAGTGGTTGAGAGTCCGCATGCCGATGCAGGGGACGCGGGTTCGTGCCCCAGTCCGGGAGGATCCCACATGCCGCGGGGCGGCTGGGCCTGTGAGCCATGGCCGCTGAGCCTGCGCGTCCGGAGCCTGTGCTCCACGGTGGGAGAGGCCCGTGTGCTGCAAAAAAAATTAAAAAAAAAAAAAGGCATACTTCGTATTCTGGATGTTGCAATCAAAGACCAATAAAATTTGGGGGAGAGGGCTTCCCTGGTGGCGCAGTGGTTGAGAGTCCGCCTGCCGATGCAGGGGACACGGGTTCGTGCCCCGGTCCGGGAAGATCCCACATGCCGCGGAGCGGCTGGGCCCGTGAACCATGGCTGCTGAGCCTGCACGTCCGGAGCCTGTGCTCCGCAACGGGAGAGGCCACAGCAGTGAGAGGCCCGCGTACCGCAAGAAAAAAAAAGAATTGGGGGGAGAATCTTAATTTGGTATAATCTGGTTATCTTTGAGGATATTTTGATAGACAAGGTTAATGTCTAACAACTTAGAAAAAGAGAAGTTATTGGTGGGAGATTGAGATGTTGAAAAGAAAGGGGAGAAAGGAAGTTGATTTGGGAAGGAGCAAAAGGAGTTTTCTTTCCATAAATCAAAAGAAATAATTGGGAAGCAGATCTTCAATAGTAGCTTCTGAAAGCTAGCACTATAACTGAACTGAATATCTTAGTTCTCTATGAATATACTGAGACCATGGCCACTTAGGCAAATTCATCTTTTTCTTTGTTTGTTGAAACCCAATGGAAAAAAAATTCTATCTTTTGTTGTTTTGATAATGGTTTAAAATGAGCAAAGAATAAAGCAAAAATAAAAACAAAAAAACACCCAACCAAACAAAGAAAAACTATTCTAAATATAGTTTATTTTCTACTGTAAGCTAATAAAAATCTAAGAAGGTTGTAGCAGCAAGAAAAAGAAATTTGGAGTTAAAAAATTTAGAATTTTTCTTCCCTATGCTCTCAATGTCTCGCTTCTCACCATATCTCCTAGAACTTTTTATTGAGATTAACATGATTTGTAGAGGAATTGTTAGCACTCTTTTGAAGGGAAATAATTTTGTAATTATTTTATTACAGATTCATGAAAATTTTTCATAGTATCATTTATCATTCAATAAAACCTTCACCATTTACACAACAAATCAGTGTAGTAAATAATTCTGTAACAAAGCAAATTATTCTGAACAAAGCTATTTAAAATAAACTATTAAGGGCTTCCCTGGTGGTGCAGTGGTTGAGAGTCTGCCTGCCGATGCAGGGGATGCGGGTTTGTGCCCCGGTCCAGGAAGATCCCACATGCCACGGAGCGGCTGGGCCCATGAGCCATGGCCGCTGAGCCTGCGCGTCTGGAGCCTGTGCTCCGCAATGGGAGAGGCCACAACAGTGAGAGGCCCGCGTACCATAAAAAAAATAATAATAATAAAATAAAATAAACTATTAAGATACAAAATAGTTTTATTTTTAATAAATGATTTGTTCAGAATAATTTCTTTTTCAAGAAATTTGGTATCTTAATAATATGTATTATTTCTTCTTGACAGAGAATATAGAAAAGTGGGATGATGAGAGAACAGGGAGTTAGCCAGCCCAGTTCCTAGTATGAGACAAGGTACAGCAGAATTCCCTTAGACTGAGTGAGGAACAAACTACTTCCAGCTCTTTCACTGGTGTTAAAAATCAAATTAAAATAATAAACAATCTGAATTTTTACTTTCTAACTTTTTCCATTTTCCTGTTGCTTATGTTTCCTTTTCCTGAGATCTCAAACATTGTGTTATTTAAATCACCTTTCTGTCATTTCTCACTCTGTTATGTATTGTACATTAGCCTGCCCCTCAAGCTAATCTTAATGGCTAAATTGAGCTCCCTCTTTTTGAATGAGGGCCTTTCCTACCTAGATCTGTCAAAATATAGAGTAAACAATTATGATTTCCAGAATTATTTTCCCTTCTAAACTAGCCATGTGAAAGCCTACACCTTTTACTGCACTTTATTATTGTGTCAGTTATATTTTTGCCATCTATTTATATTATAAAATATAGTCATGATGATTATTTGATTGCTAATGATAGGTTTTCCTTTCACTGTGGCAGAGAGAGAATGGAGAAATGTTTCTGTAGCTCCGTTTAAATTGCTACAGAAACGTTAATAACTGCTGGTTGTAAGCTCACAGCCAGATTGTAAGAGTTTGGTCCATTATTCAAATTCCAGAATTACAAAGGTAGGCTTTATTTTAATTTTTTCTTAATATGTTGTTCCCTAGATATTGATATCAAAATGCAAAAATTAATATAAAGTTTAATCTCTATTTAAAAGGACATAATTGGCTAATTTGGAGCAACATAAAATACTTCAGAATTCTAAATTTTGAAATTTACCATAAATCACAACGAATACTTTTCAGTTGTATGTTTAAAGCAAAAAGCAGAAATCTGATGTAATGTAATGATATAAAATTCTTATTCAATAGATTGAGGACATAAACAATACGGGAACTGAATCAGCATCAGAGGTAAATGGACATTTCCTTTAATGAAACATTCACCTAAAATTATCTGATTCACAAATAATCTTTCAATTAAAAAAATTAAGAGTTTTTTTATTATAAATATAGCAACAACAACAAAAAGGACAAAAATATTTTGCAAAGCAAGATCATACTTTTGAACTTTCAAACGCTATAGCTTAGTGTTTTTAAAGAAAAGTATGTTTTTGCTTTCATGGTTAGAGACACAAGTCTCGGTTTGAGATACTCTGCCAAGGCTGTATATTTCTTGAACTGTTACTAATAGTTGAGATTGTTGAAAGCTAACATTTGAAAAAGGCAGTTTTCTTTTCATCATTTGTCTTCTTTCCTCAGAGTTCCTGATAGTTTGTTTTGCTTATCACATACTAGCAGAGAGTACAGTACCTATTACCATGAAGGAATGTTCAAACCACAAAAATTTTAGTTATCTCTTTTTATCTAACAGAGAAAGTTAAAGATCAATCAATTTGATGGTGTGCCTAAAACTACAGCCACATAAATTGGAAGCAGTTTTATTTTAGGAGGCATGTGTTACATATTACAGTTCTTCACTTTGTTTTTGAAAAAAGTTCAAAGGCAATAACAGATGATGTAATAGAACTAATTAAAATGGATTTTAAAAACAAGTTTAAGAATATTTGAATAGGACCAAAGGCCAAAGAGTTTTGTCCATAATATAAATGTTTTCTAAATCACTTGGAAATACTGGGGTTTTTTTTCCTTGCTAAAATGTTAGTTTTATTAAATATTTAAAAACTTGCATGGAGAGAAAAATCAAACACAGAAACCTTTCTTGTGTGTTTAAACTGAAGCCATCCACCATCAAATTGATTTAGAGTATGCTCACATGCACATTACCTTTTGTGGGATGAGTGCACGGATAGTGAAATTCAGATAATTTCATGCAATTTTATCCAAACAGCTGTATTAACACCATCTTCTAGGAAAAAAGATGCTTCTTGAAACCTGTCAGCAGTGGATTTCAATAAGATTAACTCATCATGTACAATGAATTCAGAGAAAGAGCTATTTAATAGAAATCTGTAAAAAATATTAATTTTTGTTCTTCATAACATTGATGGCAATGTAATGAAATCCACCAATGATGGAAGTCCCATGAAACCTAAATTTTGATTAGGAAGAAATATGCTAATTTTCTATTTTATAAATTAGGAAGGAGATGATTCACTGCTTGTAACAGTGGTACCTGTCAAATCACACAAAACATCTGGAAAAATAAAAAAGAATTTTGAAGATCTAGAAAAAGAACAAGAAGAAAAGGAAAGGATCAAGTATGAAGAAGATAAAAGAATAAGATATGAAGAACAACGTCGGTCTCTCAAGGAAGCAAAGTGTCTTTCATTGGTCATGGTAATTTTTTAAAATAAAGAACAAATAAAAGCAGTTAAGTTGGTTAGCAGCATATCCCTTTATGATTAACAGGTTTTTGTTATGTTTTCTTAGGACGATGAACTGGAAAGTGAGGCAAAAAAAGAGTCACTTTCTCCTGGAAAATTGAAACTGACTTTTGAAGAATTGGAAAGACAAAGACAAGAAAACCGAAGGAAGCAAGCTGAGGAGGAAGCAAGAAAACGTTTAGAAGAAGAGAGGCGTGCTTTTGAAGAAGCAAGGCGGCAAATGGTAAAACAAACTGATATATGTAACATTTATATATGATATTACAATACATAATTTATTATGATACATAACATTTATATATTATACAAATTATATATTATATGTATAATATGTTATATAAATGTTATATATAAAACATTTAATATTAAGGGAGGTAGCTGGCTTTAGATAAGGTTCATTGCTATATATTTAAGGAGATTTTCTATATACAAGGGTCTGATTTTGAAACTGTATACATATTCCATATATAACATGCATTTATATTATTTTCTAGTTTTCATTTTGAGATATTTTACCTAATATGCCTTAAATTTTTATTTTTATAAATTGTTGTAAACATACAAAATAGTTATTCAACAAATCTGATTTCTCTTCATCTGTTAGCTCAGCCTGCAATGTGTTTAATAGCATGGTGCAGCACACTTTCAAATCTAATCATAATTGTACACTTAGTGTCAGTATATATATATACTGAATATAGAGAGAGATATGTATATATGTGTGTAATGTATATAATCTAAGTGCTTAAGAGCATGGATTTTGGAGCCAGACTGTCTGGATTCAGATATCTAACCTTTATTGTGTACCCATGGACAAGTTATTGAACCTCTCTACATCTTAGTTTCCTCATTTGTAAAATGGTGAAAATAACTGTGCCTACTTCTTAAATCATTGAATGAGTTAATATAGAAAGCAGTTAGAGTAGTGTCTGGCATATAATAAGTGCTTTATTTATTTATTCATTTATTATGTATTTTTATCTTTTTATTATTATTATTTTTGACCTCGCAGCACAGCTTTTGGGATCTTAGTTCCCTGACCAGGGATTGAACCCATGCCCCCTGCAATGGAAGCACGGAGTCCCAACCACTAAATCGCCAGGGAATTCCCAATAAGTGCTTTAAAAATGTTAACTGCTATTATTATAGTAACAGATTTAACAAGAAATAAAATTGAAATAAAACACTGATTCCAAATCTCATTGCAAGAATTTAAGAATGGAATATATATAATTTTTTAAACTTTCAGACTTTCTTGATCAGCTTTCATTAATGATGTTCTGAGGTCTATATCTCCAAAATTTTAATTTTCTAGATGTTTGTTTGAAAATGTTGTTATTGGGTTGGCCAAATTTCATTCAGGTTTTTCCGTAAAACGTTATGGAAAAACCCAAACAAACTTTTTGGCCAACCCAATATTTTGGGTAGTTACAGTTGGATAATACCTACACATTTTAGATATCACTGGTGGTCAATTTAGTGAAAAGACATAGAAATATCATTAATTAATCAAATCATAAATTTCAATGAGTATTTAATTAATTTAATTAGAATTACATTAGAATTTTAATTATAAAATCATAAAATTTGAATTGTATATAAAATATTTCCAGATAATGTTTTATCCATTTAATAACCATAGTTCATAGTAAAAAAAATCCATGAAAATTACAGAATGAGAACTTTCTTTTATTATGTAAGAGACTCAGTTTGTGTATACTTGAACCTCAATTTAAGTACACACACACAGACACACACACTTTTTTTTTTGGAAGATAAATTGTAGAATTTTTAATCAATGAAATACTACACAGCAATAGAAAATAATTAACTACAGGTAGCCCCATCAACACAGATAAATCTAAAAAAAACTACAAGATTCAGCAAAACTGTAAGTCAATAGGACCACATACAGTATAATTTCTTATATGTAAAATTCAAAAGCTGCAACACTGAACAAATTTTTACATATTCAAACAAAGCAAAAGAATAACAAACACAAAATTAAGCATATTAGTTTCCTCTGAAAAGCCAGCAAAAGGTGGATGGGCTCTTGAAGGATACACGAGGACCTTCAAGAGTACTGGAAACATTCCATATCTTAAACTGAGTAGGACCCACATCTGTGTGTTGGTGTTACTTTTATTTATTTATTTATTTATTTATTTATTTTAACATCTTTATTGGAGTATAATTGCTTTACAATGGTGTGTTAGTTTCTGCTTTATAACAAAGTGAATCAGTTATACATAAATATATGTTCCCATATCTCTTCCCTCTTGCGTCTACCTCCCTCCCACCCCCGCATCCCACCCCTCCAGGTGGTCACAAAGCACCGAGCTGATCACCCTGTGCTATGCGCCTGCTTCCCACTAGCTATCTGTTTAATGTTTGATAGTGTATATATGTCCATGCCACTCTCTCACTTCGTCCCAGCTTACCCTTCCCCCTCCCTGTGTCCTCAAGTCCTTTCTCTAGTAGGTCCACACACATGTTTTATGTTTGTTCTGGGAGAGTTAATGTTTAATAAAACTTTTAAATGATTCCTTAAGAATTTTAAACAATTAATCTTATCCATTTAAAAATTTGACTTGCTTGAGCAGTTTTATTTAACTTGGGTACATCTTTATTTGGAATTTTTCCAAATTTGATTTTTTAAATCATATGAGACGTTATAAAGGAAGGGGATTTTGGTCAAGAATACTAGAACAAAGAAACATTTCTGTGTAAGGTGGCTGAGTCTGTGCCTTTTGATTTATAATTCATTCCTGTCTTTGATGAATCCCAGTTCTTAGTAGTGAGTTGTTTCTTGGTTAGGTAAATGAAGAGGAGGAAAACCAAGACACAGAAAACATTTTTAAAGGGTACCGCCCTGGTAAACTCAAACTCAGTTTTGAAGAAATAGAAAGACAAAGGAGAGAAGATGAAAAAAGGAGAGCAGAAGAAGAAGCCAGAAAAAGAATAGAGGAAGAAAAGAAGGCATTTGCTGAAGCAAGGAGAAGCATGGTAAGATAGAATATGACTGGAGAAGGCCATTGGGATTCAGTATGTTATGAGAATCATTCAACTTTGGGGAATACCCTATTATTTCTGAACTTATATGCCAAAAGTAGGGATGACATATAAGTTATTAAAGTCTCCTATGGCATAACACTGTCAGTTAAAGGTGTTTGCTTCATTATAGTGTTGAGAAAGTTCTGATTAAATTGCTATGCCTAGCATAGAGGGGTGTATGTTATCGTCCTTCTCTGGGAAGGCATGTTTTCCAGAACTAAGTATCTAAGCGAGGAGGGAGGGGGGTTCCTACCCCCACCTTTCCTTCCCTCCTCTCCATTCTCTTCTCCTTTCCACATTTCCTCCTTCCCTCCCTCACTCCTTCCTTCCTTTCCTCCTTTCTTTCCAGTATCCATCCCATCTGGGATATATTAAATGATCAAAGCCATTTAATCACAATTAGTTAACTCTCCAAAATGCTTACCATCACTCTGGATATTGCTACTAAACTTTGTTACAAAGTTATACTTCTTATACCATTTTTTAAAATTTTATTTATTTATTTTGGCTGCGTTGGGTCTTCGTTGCTGTGCACGAGCTTTCTCTAGTTGTGGAGATCAGGGGCTACTCTACACGGGCTTCTCACTGCGGTGGCTTCTCTTGTTGTGGAGCACGGGCTCTAGGTGCGTGGGCTTCAGTAGTTGTCACTCGCGGGCTCTAGAGCGCAGGCTCAGTAGTTGTGGCACATGGGATTAGTTGCTCCACGGCATGTGGGATCTTCCCAGACTAGGGATCAGACCCGTGTCCCCTGCATTGGCAGGCGGATTCTTAACCACAGAATCCAGGGAAGCCTCTATACCATTTTAATGTTTGTTAAATATAGTTACCTGAGAAACTTTATTTTTAAGTAAGTTGACACGTGAATGCTGCATCCCCTTCCTGAAACATTTTAATTGGCTTCAATGATATCATGACTTGGTTTTCTTCCTGTGTCTGGGTGAGCTTCAGACAGATATATCCAAGTGTTTATTTGGCTTCATCACCCACCCAGATGCTCAAATCAGAAACCTGAGAGCCTTAAGCACTTCCACCTCTCATTCATGCCTCACATCCAGTCATTCACTGTCTCATTTCCTATATCACTCTAAAAATTGATCAGTTTTCCCCCATTTCCCACTACCACTACTATAATGCAGGTCACTGTTATCCCTTGCCTCAGGCCAACTCCTAATTAATTTGCTTTCTTGCCTATAATCCATTATTTTCCTATAAAGCCAGAAGTGGCCTTTCTTAAAAAAAAAAAAAAAGTAAATTTGATTATGTTACTATTTTGCTTAAAAATTTTCCACGTCCCTTAAAACAAAAATCCAAACACTAAAATTTTAAAATAAATTTCTTTATAACCTTGCCCTAGTATTTTCTCCAGTTTCATTTCTTGATTCTTCCTTTTTTTTTTTTTAAATAAATGTATTTATTTATTTATTTTTGGCTGCATTGGGTCTTTGTTGCTACATGTGGGCTTTTTCTAGTTGCGGCGAGTGGGGGCTACTCTTTGTTGCAGTGTGTGGGCTTCTCATTGCGGTGGCTTCTCTTGTTGCGGAGCACGGGCTCTAGGCACACGGGCTTCAGTAGTTGTGGCTCTCAGGCTCTAGAGCGCAGGCTCTAGAGCAACTAAGCAGCTCACGGGCTTAGTTGCTCCACGGCATGTGGGATCTTCCCGGACCAGGGCTCAAACCCCTGTCCCCTGCATCAGCAGGCAGATTCTTAACCACTGCGCCACCAGGAAAGTCCCTCTTGATTCTTCCTTAATCTGCCATGTTTGTTCCAGACATACTAAATTTCTTTCCATTTCTTCAAAACGCTATGCTCTCATCTCTGGAACTTCATAAATGCTATATGAAACGTGTCTCTCTCTTTTCCCTGTGCTGAGCTATCTCCTATTCATATATTCCATTTCCTCTGGAAGCCTTTCCTGATAATACAAGTTCCAGAAAGGTGTTCCTTTCATGTATTCTTAGAGCATTTAGTGCTCCCCTAGCACAGCACTAGTGCTGTATTGTTGTGGCTTATGGCCATCTTCCTCACTCAGTGAGGCTGAGACCACATCAAGCACATGGCACGGGACTTCACTGAAGTCCGCGCACTCTAGGGCCCACGTGCGTCAACTACTGAGCCCACATGCTGCAACTAAGGAAGCCCACGTGCCTAGAGTCCATGCTCCACAACAGGAGGAGCCACTGCAATGAGTAGCCCACTCACCGCAACAAAGAGTAGCCCCTGCTCACCACAACTAGAGAATGCCCGTGCACAGCAATGAAGACCCAATGCAGCCAAAAAAAAGGAAAAAGACGGTGCTTGGACTTAGGAAAAGAAAAGCACACGGCACAATGCATTCTAGTGTAACAAACTTCCTGTAAATGCTTGTGGAATAAGTGATTTATTTTATTTTATTATTTTTTGTTGAAGTAGAGTTGATTTACAATGCTGTGCCAATCTCTGCTGTACAGCATAGTGACTCAGTTATACACATTTATACATTCTTCTTTTTAATATTCCTTTCCATTATGGCTTATCACAGGATATTGAATATAGTTCCCTGTGCTATACAGTAGGACCTTGTTGTTTATCCATCCTATATATAATAGTTCACATCTGCTAATCCCACACTCCCAGTCCTTCCCTTTCCCCACCCCTTCCCCCTTGGCAACCACAAGTCTGTTCTCTATGTCTGTGAGTCCGTTTTGTAGATAGGTTCATTTGAGCCATATTTTAGATTCCACATATAAGAGATATCATATGGTATTTGTCTTTCTCTTTCTGACTTCACTTAGTATGATAATCTGTAGTTACATCCATGTTACTGCAAATGGCATTATTTTCTTCTTTTTTATGGCTAAATTGGAATAAGTGATATTAATACTGTCTTATTAGGTAATCCTTGATTCACAAATGGTTTCTACACAGAAACCCTACAAACATTCTGAAAGCACTTAATTTCTGGAGAATCAGCTGGTTCAGAAGTGGTAGATAAGAAGTAGCTGTGAAGATCAGGAAATCTAGTCCTGGGAGCAGATTTTTAGGCCAAATCTGCCGTTTTGTAATGACTCACTAGTGGAAAAAGTGCAGGGAAGGAAAATGGCATTAAACCAAAACTCTGGTTTCCTAAAGACATTTCTATATCAGGAAAGGAAAGAGAAACTTTTTCTTTCATTTATGTTGTTTTCTTATCTAGGGCCAAGTATTGTCATTTCATATTATTGCTCAGTTAACTCATATATTAATACAAATTTTTTTGGCAATCTGGATTTTAAGACCATATAAACATTATTTCTAAGTTGAACTGGTTCTGTGGTAAAGCCTGTCATATATAAAACTTGGAACAAATAATAATTACCCTGTACCTCTCTTATTCCTATGTCTAGTTCAGCCACAGGGACACAATTCAAGTGAGAGGTTTATGTATATACTTTCAGGGGCTAGAATTAGGTCATTGGTTTTCATGGCAAAATGTACTCCAAGTCAGTGATTTAAAAGCAGAGTTTCTATTTGCAATTTAGAGATTGCCTATATACAGGGAATGATATTGTAATAATAAAACTGCTATTTGGGAGTTTACCATAGTGTCAGACACACTGCAAAGTGTTTCCAAACTTTATGTAATTCTCATGACAACTCTATGAAAGTTGTCACAGATAAGGAAACTCAGATTTAGAGAGGCTATTTAACTTGCCCAGGGTCATAACTAAATGGCAGTTAGACATGTAATTCATGAAATTACAAAAAGGTAGTCTAAATAGTTATTTATAATTTTATTAGAAAGACTTTTAAAGTTTGGAATTTCACCTTTTCCACATAGTATTTGTGTTGACTTTGGACAAGTTACTTTTTAGTGCCTCAGTTTCCTCATCTATAAAATGGGGATATTAATGACACCTACTTCACAGGGTTACAGAAAAATAAGTCAATACACATAAAGTGCTTAGAATTGTACCTGGCAGCTATAAGTATTAACTATTATTATTTATTTTTAATTACCCTGACAGTAAATAAATCAGCACAATAAATCACAGCATTAACTGATTTTTGCCTGATTATGAAGGGGTCATGATATCTAATTCATTCAGGTAAAAACCATGATTTAACTGAAATGTTCTATTTTAATTACCAGAATGGAGGTTCATTTTAATCCAATTAAAACGTTTTCCCAATATTAGAACATCTTTTTAATTTTTTTAATTAAAAAAAGTTTTGTTAGAACATCTTAATGTCTAATTCAAATTACTCATAGTATAAAGTCAAAGTATTTATTTGTGTTCACTGGAATGGAGACTTTATGGTCACCATTTTCTCTGTTACTACAAAATACTTTAGTCTTACAGTTTCTAATAATTCCTTCTTGTTTATTGTTTTATACTTTTAAAGAGAATTTTTGGTTTTTAGTTCAATGTGAAACCTTTCTATTCAAGAAATATTCCCTTTGTAGTATGTATAATTCTGTCAAGAGTGATAAAAGAATTATTTTAAATAGGTAGTAGATGATGACTCCCCAGAGATGTATAAAACAATCTCGCAAGAATCTCCTCTTACACCGGGAAAACTAGAAATTAATTTTGAAGAATTATTAAAACAAAAAATGGAAGAAGAAAGACGACGAACAGAGGAGGAACGGAAGCATAAGCTAGAGATGGAAAAACAGGAATTTGAACAACTGAGACAAGAAATGGGAGAGGTAAGACTTTAAGAAATGTCCATTTTTACTCCACAAATATTTATTAATCTCAGTATTTCACATGCATTACCTTACAATAACTTTCTAAGTATTATTATTCACATAAAGGACACTCCTATGAGGCATTTGGTACAAGTTTCAGCATAGTTGAGTGTACCTTCCCAGCCTGCTATAACTCTACTCCTTCTTGCTAGTTTGAAAAATATATAAGATTCCAAGTGACTGAGATATTACTGTAGTACGTAAGTAAATATTTCTTCCTATATGCCTCACAATTGTGTGAGATTACACCATGATTGAGAACTGTCACTCTAGAGTACTTAATATACCCATTTATACTTATTTTCCTTGAAACAGAATTAAACTGGTAATCAAAATAAGAAAAAACTGTAAGAGTACCATGGATGTTAATAGGAATATCAGTTTGGCAAGTCTTTGAATAATTTTACAGGCATACTGCATTTCATTGTGCTTCACTTTATTGCACTTTGCAGGTACTGCACTTTTTACAAATTGAAGGTCTGTGGCAACCCTGCATGGAGCAAGTCTGTTGCCACCATTTTTCCAACAGCATTTGCTCACTTTGTGTCTCTGTGTCACATTTTGGTAATTCTCTCAATATTTCAAACTTTTTCATTATTATTATATTTGTTATGGTGATCTGTGATCAGTGATCTTCATTGTTACTATTGTAGTTGTTTGAGGGTACCACAGACTGCTCCCATATAAGATGGTCAACATAATCGATAAGTGTCTATGTTCTGACTGCTTCACTGACCGGCTGTTTGCCCATCTCTTTCCCTCTCTTCAGGCCTACCTGTTCCCTTACACAACAGTAATGAAATTAGGCCAATTAATGGTCTCTGAGTGTTTAAGTGAAAGTAAGAGTCGCACATCTCTCACTTACACTTGGCCAAGAAGCGATTTGTCTCACTTTAAATTAAGCTAGCAAGATTAAGCTTAGTGAGGAAGGAACGTCGAAAACTGAGACAGATAGGCCAAAATCTAGGCCTCTTGTGCCAAACCATTAGCCAAGATGTGAATGCAAAGGAAAAGTTCTTGAAGGAAATTAAAAGTGCTCCTCCAGTGAACACACAAATGATAAGAAAGTGGAAGAGCCTTACTGTCGATGTGGAAAAAGTTTTAGTGGCCTGGATAGGTCACATAAGCCACAACATTCCCTTAAGCCAAAGCCTACTCCAGAGCAAGGCCCTAACTCTCTTCAATTCTATGACGACTGAGAGATGAGGAAGCTGCAGAAGAAAAGTCTGAAGCTACCAGAGGTTGCTTCTTGAAGTTTAAGGAAAGAAGCTGTCTCCGTAACGTAAAAGTGCAAGGTGAAACAGCAAGTGCTGTTGTAGAGGCTGCAGAAGTTATGCAAAAGATCTAAGATAATCAAAATGAAGGTGGCTACACTAAACAATCGATTTTCAATGTAGACAAACAGGCTTGTATTGGAAGAAGATGCCATCTAGGACTTTTTTAGATAGAGAGGAGAAGTCAATGCCTGGCTTCAAAGCTTCAAAAGACAGGTTGACTCTCTTGTTATGGGGTAAAACATAGCAGGTGACTTTAAGTTGAAGCCAATGCTTACTTACCATTCTGAAAATCCTAGGGTCCTTAAGAATTCTGCTAAATCTACTTTGCCAGTGCTCTATAAATGGAACAGAGAACCTAGATAAAGCAATCTATTCACAACCTGGTTTACTGAATATTTAAAGCCCACTGTTAAGACCTACAGCTCAGAAAAAAAGATTCCTTTAAAATATTACTGCTCATTAATAGCGCACCTGAAAGAAACTTCTCTAGGCAGGAGACACAAGAGAAGGAAAAGACATACAATAATGAACCCAAAACAATTAAGAAAATGGGAATAGGAACATACATATCAATAATTACCTTAACTGTAAATGGATTAAATGCTCCAACCAAAAGACACAGACTGGCTAAATGGATAAAAAAACAAGACCCATATATATGCTGTCTACAAGAGACCCACTTCAGACCTAAGGATGCATACAGATTGAAAGTGAGGGGATGGAAAAAGGTATTCCATGCAAATGGAAACCAAAAAGAAGCTGGAGTAGCAATTCTCATATCAGACAAAATAAACTTTAAAATAAAGACTATTACAAGAGACAATGAAGGACACTACATAATGATCAAGGGATCAATCCAAGAAGGAGATATAACAATTGTAAATATTTAGGCACCCAATATAGGAGCACCTCAATACATAAGGCAAACGCTAACAGCCATAAAAGGGGAAATCGACAGTAATGCAATCATAGTAGGGGACTTTAACACCTCACTTTCACCAATGGACAGATCATCCAAAATGAAAATAAATAAAGAAACACAAGCTTTAAATGATACATTAAACAAGATGGACTTAATTGATATTTATAGGACATTCCATCCAAAAACAACAGAATACACTTTCTTCTCAAGTGCTCATGGAACAGTCTCCAGGATAGATCATATCTTGGGTCACAAATCAAGCCTTGGTAAATTTAAGAAAATTGAAATCGTATCAAGTATCTATTCCGACCACAACACTATGAGACTAGATATCAATTAGAGGAAAAAATCTGTAAAAAATACAAACACATGGAGGCTAAACAATACACTACTTAATAACCAAGAGATCACTGAAGAAATCAAAGAGGATATCAAAGAATACCTAGAAACAAATGACAATGAAAGCCGACGACCCAAATCCTATGGGATGCAGCAAAAGCAGTTTAAAGAGGGAGTTTATAGCAATACAATCCTACCTTAAGAAACAAGAAACATCTCAAATAAACAACCTAACCTTACACCTAATGCAATTAGAGAAAGAAGAAAAAACTCCCAAAGTTAGCAGAAGGAAAGAAATCATAAAGATCAGATCAGAAATAAATGAAGGAAACAATAGCAAAGATCAATAAAACTAAAAGCTGGTTCTTTGAGAAAATAAACAAAATTAATAAGCCATTAGCCAGATTCATCAAGAAAAAAAGGGAAAAGACTCAAATCAATAGAATTAGAAATGAAAAATGAGATGTAACAAATGACACTGCAGAAATACAAAGGATCATGAGAGATTACTACAAGCAACTCTATGCTAACAAAATGGACCACCTGGAAGAAATGGACAAATTCTTAGAAAAGCACAACCTTCCGAGACTGAAGCAGGAAGAAATAGAAAATATAAACAGACCAATCACAAGCACTGAAATTGAGACTGTGATTAAAAATCTTCCAACAAACAAAAGCCCAGGACCAAATGGCTTCACAGGCAAATTCTATCAAACATTTAGAGAAGAGCTAACACCTATCCTTCTCAAACTCTTCCAAAATATAGCAGAGGGAGGAACACTCCCAAACTCATTCTACAAGACCACTATCACCCTGATACCAAAACCAGACAAAGATGTCACAAAGAAAGAAAACTACAAGCCAATATCACCGATGAACATAGATGCAAAACTCCTCAACAAAATACTAGCAAACAGAATCCAACAGCACATTAAAAGGATCATACACCATGATCAAGTGGGGTTTATTCCAGGAATGCAAGGATTCTTCAATATATGCAAATCAATCAATGTGATACACCATACTAACAAATTGAAGAATAAAAACCATATGATCATCTCTATAGATGCAGAAAAAGCTTTCAACAAAATTCAACACATGTTTATGATAAAAACCCTCCAGAAAGTAGGCATAGAGGGAACTTATCTCAACATAATAAAGGCCACATATGACAAACCCACAGCCAACATCGTTCTCAATGGTGAAAAACTGAAACAATTTCCACTAAGATCAGGAACAAGACAAGGTTTCCCACTCTCACCACTGTTATTCAACATAGTTTTGGAAGTTTTAGCCACAGCAATCAGAGAAGAAAAAGAAATAAAAGGAATCCAAATCAGAAAAGAAGAAGTAAACCTGTCACTGCAGATGACATGATGCTAAACATAGAGAATCTTAAAGATGCTACCAGAAAACTACTAGAGCTAATCAATGAATTTGGTAAAGTAGCAGGATACAAAATTAATGCACAGAAATCTCTTGCATTCCTATACACTAATGATGAAAAATCTGAAAGAGAAATTAAGGAAACACTCCCATTTACCATTGCAGCAAAAAGAATAAAATACCTAGGAATAAACCTACCCAAGGAGACAAAAGATCTGTATGCAGAAAACTATAAGACACAGATGAAGGAAATTAAAGATGATACAAATAGATGGAGAGATATACCATGTTCTTGGATTGGAAGAATCAACATTGTGAAAAGGATTATACTACCCAAAGGAATCTACAGATTCAGTGCAGTCCCTATCAAACTACCAATGGCATTTGTCACAGAACTAGAACAAATAATTTCACAATTTGTATGGCAACACAAAAGACCCCAAATAGACAAAGCAATCTTGAGAAAGAAAAATGGAGCTGGAGGAATCAGGCTCCCTGACCTCAGACTATACTACAAAGCTACAGTAATCAAGACAGTATGGTACTGGCACAAAAACAGAAATATAGATCAATGGAACAGGATAGAAAGCCTAGAGATAAACCCACGCACATATGGTCACCTTATTTTTGATAAAGGAGTCAAGAATACACAATGGAGAAAAAAGACAGCCTCTTCAATAAGTGGTCTGGGAAAACTAGATAGCTACATGTAAAAGAATGAAATTAGAACACTCCTTAACACCATACACAAAAATAAACTCAAAATGGATTAAAGACCTAAATGTAAGGCCAGATAGTATAAAACTCTTAGAGGAAAACATAGGCAGAACACTCTATGACATAAATCACAGCAAGATCCTTTTTGCCCCACTTCCTAGAGAAATGGAAATAAAAACAAAAATAAACAAATGGGACCTAATGAAACAAAATCTTTTGCACAGCAAAGGAAACTATAAACAAGACAAAAAGACAACCCTCAGAATGGGAGAAAATATTTGCAAATGAAGCAACAGACAAAGGATTAATCTCCAAAGTTTACAAGCAGCTCATCCAGCTCAGTATCAAAAAAACAATCAACCCAATCCAAAAATGGGCAGAAGACCTAAATAGACATTTCTCCAAAGAAGATATACAGATTGCCAACAAACACATGAAAGAATGCTCAACATCACTAATCATTAGAGAAATGCAAATCAAAACTACAATGAGGTATCACCTCACACTGGTCAGAATGGCCATCATCAAAAAATCTACAAACAATAAATGCTGGAGAGGGTGTGGAGAAAAGGGAACCCTCTTGCACTGTTGGTGGGAATGTGAATTGGTACAGCCACTATGGAGAACAGTATGGAGGTTCCTTAAAAAACTAAAAATAGAACTAACATACGACCCAGCAATCCCACTACTGGGCATATACCCCAAGAAAACCATAATTCAAAAAGAGTCATGTACCATAATGTTCATTGCAGCTCTATTTACAATAGCCAGGACACGGAAGCAACCTAAGTGTCCATCGACAGGTGAATGGATAAAGAAGATGTGGCACATATATACAATGGAATATTACTCAGGCATAAAAAGAAACGAAATTGAGTTATTTGTAATGAAGTGGATGGACCTAGAGTCTGTCATACAGAGTGAAGTAAGTCAGAAAGAGAAAAACAAATACCATATGTTAACACATATATATGGAATCTTAAAAAAATGGTTATGAAGAACTTACAGGCAGGACAGGAATAAAGACGCAGACGTAGAGAATGGACTTGAGGACATGGGGAGGGGGAAGGGTAAGCTGGGACGAAGTGAGAGAGTGGCATGGACTTATATATACTGCCAAATGTAAAGTAGATAGCTAGTGAGAAGGAACCGCATAGCACAGGGAGATCAGCTCGGTGCTTTGTGACCACCTAGAGGGGTCAGATAGGGATGGTGAGAGGGAGACGCAGGAGGGAGGAGATATGAGGATGTACATATATGTATAGCTAATTCACTTTGTTATAAAGCAGAAACTAACACACCATTGTAAAGCAGTTATACTCCAATAAATATGTTAAAAAATAAATAGTGCGCCTGATCACCGAAGAGCTCTGATGGAGAGTTGTGACGATATTAATGTTGTTTTCATGCCTGCTAGCACAGAATCCATTCTGCAGCCCATGGATCAAGAAGTAATTTCTACTTTCAAGTCTTATTATTGAAGAAATACGTTTTGTAAGGCTATAGCTGCCATAGATCGTGATTCCTCCAATGGATATGGACAAAATCAATTAAAAACCTTCTGGAAAGGAGTCAACATTCCAGGTACCATTAAGCAGAGTTTTAGAAGACTGACTCCAATTTTGAAAGAAATTCTACAGCGGGTACAATGCTATCAAAGAGCATTGCAAGCTACAGAGACATCGTTCACAAAAGAAAGAGTCAATTGATGCAGCAAACTTCATTGTTGTCTTATTTTAAGAAACTGTCACAGCCGCCGCAGCCTCAGCAATTAACACCCTGATCAGTCAGCAGCCATCAACACTGAGGCAAGACTGTCCAACAGCAGAAAGATTACAACTCACTGAAGGCTCAGGTGATGGTTAGCAATTTTTAGCAATATTTTAAAGTTAAGGTATGTACATTATTTTTTTAGACATAATGCTATTGCACACTTAATAGACTACAGTATAGTGTAAACATAACTTTTATATGCACTGGGAAACCAAAAAATTCATGTGACTCACTTTATTAAGATATTCGCTTTATTACAGTGGTCTGGAATTGAATTCCCAATATCTCCAAGTTATGCCTGTATTTTATTAAATTATTCTAAGATAGAATTTTGATACTATTAAATACCTTAGTATGGTTTCACCAGCATTGAAATGAATTTTAAAAATACATATATAGGGACTTCCCTGGTGGTGTAGTGGTTAAGAATCAGCCTGCCAATGCAGGGGACACGGGTTCGAGCCCTGGTCTGGGAAGATCCCACATGCTGTGGAGCAACTAAGCCTGTGTGCCACAACTACTGAGTCTGCGCTCTAGAGCCTGCAAGACACAACTACTGAAGCCTGTGTGCCGCAACTACTGAAGCCCACGTGCCTAGATCCTGTGCTCCACAACAAGAGAAGCCATCGCAATGAGAAGCCCGCACACCGCAATGAAGAGCAGCCCCTGCTCACCACAACTAGAGAAAGCCCTCACACAGCAACAAAGACCCAACACAGCCAAAATAAATAATTTAAAAAATACATATATACACATACATACCTATAGACTGTACAGGGCCAGCTTCATGAACATGCAACTTGTGCCCTCACAGGACGCCATGCTCAGAAGGGACACAGGATTTAGTGCTCTGAGGTTGCCTTTGAAATTTTAAATAAGTTTATCTTTGAACTTGTGTGTGTTGTAATTGAAAGTTGGTTGGACAGTGGAGCCTGCACCAGAGTCTCGGAGCCTTGGCTCACCCACTCCACGTGACATCTCCATGCTTCCTCATGGTGGGCTCTCAGCAACCCTTTTCCTACCTCCTGATGTCCTAGGACCCTGTCTAACCTTCACCTTCCTAACCCTGAACACTGCTTCTCTCCATCTGGATGGCCAACCAGTTACATAGGCACAAGTGGGGAGGGTGAGGGAAGAGGCCAGCATTCCACTGTCACCCTTGGCCTCCGGCTGGGCAGGGGGCCCTAGCAACAACACGAACAGCAGTGTCTGGGATGAGTGCACAACCCCATTACTTGGGGTGAGGTGAGCAGTGGCTTTCCCAGCCTAAGTAGGATTGACAGTGATATGGCATGTTTGGTAGGTGACTTGGTGGGGGCCTCTTGCCAACTCCTGATCTAGGAACCGAGTGGGGTTCCTTCACAGAGGTTGCAATCTCTTAGAAGTTGCCTCCTTGTCATGGGTTGGAGCAATGGGACTGTGGGGATATTTACTTCCTTGCCCAGATCAACCAAGAGACTATAAATGCTGCATAAATATATAGTTAATAAGAAAATATAATGAATATGCTGTAGAAAAATACTGCAAAGTGTACCCTCAGAATTTTTAAAAAATGTAATAGCATTTATTTTATAAAGGAAGCTGAAAATGAATTGTCTGTCTAGAAAAACAAAGTAAATTAGAATATATTTTAGTAATACTGTTGGGAAGTAATCTAATTCATATATGGCAGGGTGTAATTGTCTGACATTCTGGTGCTACTAAGTGACTCACTCCACTGTGTCTGGGAGTTTTCAAACAAGTAGAATGCTAATTCCAAGATTACATAGATCATAACTGATTAGTTCAACCATTAATTTTGATCAGAGTGATGTGGGAACCATTGTGATATGATGTGATAATTTGTTAATTTTGTTAATTTGATAATTTGATAATTTTGTTAATTTCTGGTATTTTAGGAGTTGCCCATTTTCACCCACATAGACCAAAAAGTGGAGGTAGTATAAAGGAATAAACTTTCTTTTTTCCCTTTGTTGAACCAAGAAATTAAGCCTCATGTCAACATCATCCACCGTGACTCTTCCCGCAACCCCACCCTGCCCAGTCCCACCTTTTTTTTTTTCTCTGCCTAGAACTCTAGGTCTTCCCCAGGAGAAGTGTACCAGGAATAACTGCAATATTCTACCACTCCATTAGGGTTTAGTGTAAGAAGTATACAAAGAAAAGGGAAAGACAAGGTAAAAGACAAGGGAAAGGAACCTGAATAAAAGGTATTCAAGATAAAATTGTATAAAGAATTGGAACCCAATTTTTGTCGACTCATCTTTCTTGGCAGAATATAAAATTGAGAATACAAGTGATATGTAGCAAAATGTAGGGATTTTACTAGACTATATCTGTAGAAATGCTTAATTCAGTTGAGTTATTAAGAGTAATATTTAACTTTGACTATCATCAAATCAAAGACAGGAGCAATTTTAGAGATACTGTGGCTCTATATAGAGATGAAAAAATCATGTCCAGTGGACTAAGTGACCAGGCAAAAGGCCACACAGTATCAGAGTCAGAACTATTGACTCCTAGCCCAGTATATTTTGAATTTTCTTTACCTTCCCCTAAACAAAGGCCTTCCTACAATTCCTAGTAAAAGCTAATCTTAACATATATATTTTACTTTTAGCAGGTTATAATGGAATGTTAATGAGGTTTTGAGCCATAGTCCCTAATTGAATAGCATTTTAAATGAAATAAGATGTTATCTACAGTCTTAAATTTGTAGCACTACTTTTAATTAGTAAATTTAGGCACTGTGTTTAGGGAGGAAGTTATTTAACATTTAGTTTTGGCTGCACATAAGAAATAGTGAACTTTCTGGATGGTTTGTTGTACAAACTAATTTTCTGGTATTTAATATATAAAAATCTTAATTTTTTTGAAGGAAGAAGAAGAAAATGAAACCTTTGAACTGAGTAGGGAATATGAAGAATTAATCAAATTGAAAAGGAGTGGTTCTATTCAAGCTAAAAATCTAAAAAGCAAGTTTGAAAAAATTGGACAATTATCTGAAAAACAAATACAGAAAAAGATAGAAGAAGAACGAGCAAGAAGAAGAGCAATTGATCTTGAAATTAAAGAGCGAGAAGCAGAAAACTTTCATGAGGTATACTGTTTTATATTTAACAGTTATAGTTCAGTAATGATGATGAACTTAACAGAAATAACACTGACTTTGAAATAAGTGTTGGAATTTATAGTTAACCATCAGTGTATATAATAATCTGGGAACTTAAATAGCAAAAGCACATTAAAATCTTAAGAGACTTTGAAAGATTTCCCTACTCTAGCATTGTTCCAAAATGACTTTTATAAGAATTAAAGCCTACAGTGAACATCAAATGGTTCACTTTAGCAAAAATAGCTTAGAAATATTTATTGGCACAAGTTTTACTTTGAATCAGTAGAACCAGTGTATATTAAACTCCAGAGATTATTCATACATACTTTCTTAAAAATGAGGCCAACAAAGCCTATATGATATGTTCAAAGTCATGCCAATCATTCAGTGGCAGAGCCTAAATCAGAATTCAGGTGACATGAATTTGAAGTACCTCCATATGTAAAATAAGGAGGCACTCACTAGATGACCTATAATGTCCCTTCCAGCTTAAGGACTAGTTCCATGATTATGAATATTGGTTTAAATAAGATCTGGAAAACTTGTTCTGTCAAAATTGCCATTTTATGTTATATTTAACATATATTCTTCTAAAAATTGATTTTCATCATATATTTAACTATAAAACAGGTATGGGAATTTAGGAGGGCCTTCAGAGGAGATTGGTGAATAAAAAGAATGATGAAACTATGGGCAAATTCCAGGACTATAAGCAATTCATTATTACTGAGACAAGTAGAGTGCAAGCACAGCAAAAGATGATGAAGACGCAAGCACAGGCAAGATGACCCATCTTAGATGCCATGTTAAGGAACTTTGTTCTATTGGGGTGCAATGAAGGTATTTTTAAAACATGGAATGATATTATCAAATAGGCATCTTTACCGCAAGATCATGCTGAAGCTAAAGATGGCTTTAGATTTATGCATTAAAAAATTATCTGAAAGCCTACTATGTTCCGGGGACTGTTCTGGACACTGGGACTACATTGGTGAATAAACCTGCAGTCCTTGCTCATATGGTGTTTAGAATCTAACAGGTGTGGGGCAGGAGACAGGGGATGGAAAACAATGATTGGGTAGTAAATAAAAGCTATGGAGATTAACAAAGCAGGGTAAAAGACTATAGAGTATGTGGTATAATTTTGTACAGGGTGGTCAGAGAAAACATGAAGATTTGAACCAGAACTGGAATGGAGAGGACTGATAAGTATGTAGGATACAAAATTGGCAACACTTAGCTTGGGAATGGTGGTGGAGAGGAATCAAAGTGACTGGGTATACTAGGTAATAGGGGAACATAGGAGTTTGGTAGGAAGAGAGGTCACAAGCTACACAAATGGAGATGCTGTAGAACATCCAGATATCAATTAAATTGATATGCATCTGAACTTAGTGCAACATACACAAAAACATAAGGACTTAGGGACTGGGTTATAAACCATTTTGTCACAGCTAAAAACTAATGCCATTGCTATTTTTAATATCTTCTATGTTGGGCCCTATGTTTGTTTTTTTTTTTCTGTACGTGGGCCTCTCAATGTTATGGCCTCTCCCGTTGCGGAGCACAGGCTCCGGACGTGCAGGCTCAGCAGCCATGGCTCACGGGCCTAGCCACTCCGCGGCATGTGGGATCTTCCCAGACCGGGGCACGAACCCGTGTCCCCTCCATCGGCAGGCGGACTCTCAACCACAGCGCCACCAGGGAAGCCCTATGTTAAGTTTTGGGTGCATAAAAGAATATAATATGCCTTCAAGAAATCCAGCCTAATGAGATGTATGAAAACAATTTAAATTGCCATCAAGTGCTAAGATAGTTATGTATTTAGTGTTATGGGATCAAGTAGTATGGAATCAGTATTCCTAGGAGATGTTTAACAGGGCTGAGAAAATGACATTTTAGCTGAATGTGAAGGTTGAATAGAAGTTTCAGTTGAAAAGGGAAAGCATTCCAGATTGGAAGGACAATGTGAGTTAACACGAAGGCTGTAAAACTTTATCTGGCTAAATAGGTTCAAAGGAAAGGTTCATATAATAATAGGTGATAGGATAAAAAGTTGTAAAACTAGGTTGCAGCTAGCTGAAGGGCCTTTTTAACCTTGTGGACACTATAATCCGGGAACAATGTTAATAATCAGGGATTTTTGGGGCTGCACTGGGTCTTTGTTGCTGCGCGCGGTCTTTCTCTAGTTGCGGCGAATGAGAGCTACTCTTCGTTGCAGTGCGTGGGTTTCTCATTGCGGTGGCTTCTCTTGTTGCAGAGCATGGTCTTCGTGGCACGCATGCTCAGTAGTTGTGGCTCGCAGGCTCTAGAGCGCAGGCTCAGTGGCTGTGGCACACGGGCTTAGTTGCTCTGCGGCATGTGGGATCTTGCCAGACCAGGGCTCAAACCCGGACCAGGGCTGAAACCCGTGTCCCCTGCATTGGCAGGCTGATTCTTAACCACTGCGCCACCAGGGAAGCCCAAAATAATCAGTTTTAAGACAGAGTAATAAAAGGCTTATGTTTACAGAATCCTGGGATCATGGAGGATAAAGTGGAAGATGGTCATGAAGTTGGGGGCAAGGGAGAAAAACTGACCCAAATTTAACAAAACTGAGTTACAGGCAGGTGGTTGCTGAGAAGCCTAACATTGCTTCAAGATTACCAGGGAAACTAGATGATGCTACAGAGAATTCAGGAGGTCAGGAGATGAGGGACGGGTGAATAAAGTGTTTTGGACCTGTGAAGTTTGAGCTATATTTGGAAAGGTAATGGCAGTCTGAAACACAGGTACTGGGCTCAGGGAAGAGGCAGGAGCTACAGATTGTTTCAAAGAATAGATGTAGATAAAGCCATCTTGAGAGTTAATAGTTGGAAGGTGAATGATAAAACCCTGGAGAACACCAACATTAAATGGACGGATGGGCCACAAGATCAGTTGATCCTTCAGAGACAAATCACAGAAGGTAAAGAATTTAAATAAGCATGCGCTTCCTTTTTTTTTTTTTTTAAGAGAGTGAAACCTCAGTGATACCTAGTCCTATAAAATTTGTAGGTAAAATAAATGAGGTAGGTGGCTTCTTGTTTTAATGCTATTACTGACTCTTGTATAAAAGGATATGAGATTAGGACCTGGCTGATCTTCTGTAATCCATGAGGATGTCCTAAATTGAGTTTCCTCAATTTAGAATTTGTAGAATCTGACATTCCTCCTACCATATCCATCTAGATTAAGGGTCACTGAGATCCTGTGTTAGCATAGTTTTGGCAGAGTATAATCAGCTTCCAGAGTAGGATCTTCCCCTCCCATCTAATCATATATTTGTTTTCCTCCTTTAGAAAATACCTTCTCTTTATGTTCCAGACACCTTTCAAGGCCTAACTCATTCATGTAACCTTACCTAAGAATTCCATCCCAGCTCCTGTAGCCCTTAACCTGTACCAACATTTGGTACGTAAACCACTTAATTGCCTTAGTGTGTTTGACATTCTATCTAGATTTTACAATAAGGTGCACTCCAAAACCATTCCTTGCGTTTTTATCCCAAATTCATTGCCTATTTGGGTTGCCTGTAATATCCACATGCTGGGAGTATCAATGCCCTGCTAAGAATGCACCTAGACTCTAGAACAAAGATCATTCCATTTATAACGTGACTCTCTTAATTTCCTGGAAACACTTTTAACCTGGCTTTTCAGGGATTCAAGAAAAGGCAACTGTACTCAATAACTGAAAGACTGTTCATGAACTTTCTCCCAGTTAACTTATGATGAATCTTTTTTTTTCTTTTTGCGGTATGCAGGCCTCTCACTGTTGTGGCCTCTCCCGTTGTGGAGCACAGGCTCCGGACGCGCAGGCCCAGTGGCCATGGCTCACGGGCCCAGCCGCTCCGTGGCATGTGGGATCTTCCCGGACCGGGGCACGAACCCGTGTCCCCCGCATCGGCAGGCAGACTCTCAACCACTGCGCCACCAGGGAAGCCCATGATGAATCCCTTTTTTTTTTTTTTCTTGGTACGCGGGCCTCTCACTGTTGTGGCCTCTCCTGTCGCGTCCGGACGCGCAGGCTCAGCGGCCATGGCTCACGGGGCCAGCCGCTCCGCGGCACGTGGGATCTTCCCGGACTGGGGCACGAACCCGTGTCCCCCGCATCAGCAGGCGGACTCTCAACCACTGCGCCACCAGGGAAGCCCATGATGGATCCTTTTAATGATTATTTTCTAAAGGCAGGTTTGAGGTAACCAAGAGTAACAGTTATGAATTTACACAAACTTTTATCCAAAAATCCAGAAGGCAAGTTATTAACCAGGAGGGATTCAGTCAGAATAGCAGTTATTGTACCTGCCGAAATATCCTATCTTGAGGATTTATTCTGTAAGCAAAGAATAACATTAACTGTTTAAAGTCTGAACAAAGAGGTCCATTTTTCTTTCCATGTAAGTCTCAGAAAAGCCTGCTGAGATTAAAACTGCAGTTTAATACTTTGCTTGTTAAGCAAGCAAACCATTGTTTAACATGTACTTTTTACCCTATCTTTTAAATATAATAAACAATCATATCGACACCGTTCATAAACAATAATGGTAGTCAGGCTTTATGTTTATCCACTGAAGGTTAAATAATGGCGTTAACAATAGAATTTACCCATTACGTCTCTGGTTGTGCCTGATGTTCTAGCACTTTCCAGTATCAATAAAAATTTGATTCAGGAGAACCAGAAAAACTATCCAACTTACTTTTAACTCCTCCTTCTACATTCATTGGAGCTGTGGTGCAACACCTCAAACTAATGTAAAACACTGATGAACCAAGATTCTTCTTATACAGGCAGTTATTTTACAGCTTGTTTCAAAACTTCCTTTATTGGTTGCATGTGGTACCTGGAAGCAATTTCCTCATAGTACAGTGAAATATAAGTGGTGGGATTTCCAGATAGACCCACAAGAGTCTAAGTAGTTTAGAAACCAAGAGTCGACTACAACTTTTGAAACCATGGATTAACTGTACCCATAAGACCCCACTCTACTAAAACTGCTCTCAAAAGGCGAGTGATCTCATCATCACCAAATTGGTTTTACAGACTCACACTATTTGACAGTTTAAATTCTGCTGCTCTTAAATTACCCCCTTATTTTCATGGCTTCCAGCTCTCACCCCTAAACAGACTGACTCAGAACCATACTTCACCTCAACGATTTCCCCAAGTTCCAGCCATTGCCTCTTTCAGTAGCTGTCTTCCTGTTTGTTCTACCTGCAAACATTCTATGCCATTGCCCATCAATACATTATTTGTTGAAAGAAGAGTGAGGAAGGAAATCATGAAGTGGGAAATAACAGAAATTACATTTTGGTATTATGTAGTAGGGTGAAGAGTGATATGGAGACTCTAACGAGAAGGAAGTATTTTAATAATTGTTAACAATGTATCATATCCTCACCCCTTTCTGTTACTCAGTATCAACAAGCACTGAGATTTGGTTGGGCAAATAAATACACCAGGACTCCAGAGATAATGTATGATCTTTACACGGGGAGAAAAGGATTCCAGCAGTTAAGAAAATAGTTCACAAATGAAACTTTCATCTTTCCCAAATTGGGGAAATCTCCATGTCTGCAGTGTGGCAAATAGGCATAACCAAACATGTTAATTATTTTGTGCCTAGACATCTTCAGAACTATTAGCATCTCAGTTCTTGTTCGTTTTTAGAAAACAATTCTTATTCTTGGCCCATTTTTGTAAAGGAAGAAGATGTTGATATCAAGCCTGCAAAAAAAAGTGAGGCTCCATTTACTCATAAAGTGAATATGAAAGCTAGATTTGAACGAATGGCTAAGGCAAGAGAAGAAGAAGAACAAAGAAGAATTGAAGAGCAAAAGTTATTACGCATGCAGTTTGAACAAAAGGAAATTGATGCAGCACTACAAAAGGTACCAGGCTTACATTTCCTTTATTTTCCAAAGATGACCTTTTAAAAACAATGAAGTTTTATGAGGAGGTATTAAAAAAACATTTTAATAGTTTTCAAGTAACTGAAATGTTTTATAAAATACTTTGTAGTAAGCATACTTACATGTTCTTTACGTTGGGGGGAAAAATATATTTACCTCCAAATTCTATTACTAAACCACTGTCCTGAAAATAGCACTATAGTATAAATGCCAACTTGAATGCCCTTATTTTATTATAGAAAAGAGAAGAAGAGGAAGAAGAAGAGGGTAGCAACATGAATGGCTCCACCATTGAAGATGAAGAACAAACCAGATCAGGAGCTCCGTGGTTTAAGAAGCCTCTAAAAAACACATCGGTTGTAGACAGTGAGCCAGTTAGATTTACTGTTAAAGTAACAGGAGAACCCAAACCAGAAATTACATGGTGGTTTGAAGGAGAAATATTGCAGGATGGAGAAGACTATCAATATATTGAAAGAGGAGAAACTTACTGTCTTTATTTACCAGAAACTTTCCCAGAAGATGAAGGAGAATATATGTGTAAAGCAGTGAACAATAAAGGCTCTGCAGCTAGTACCTGCATTCTTACCATTGAAAGTAAGAATTAATCACTCTTTGAATCTAGAACTTTTATTCTATTTAAAAATGTTTTCCTTTAAAAAAGAAAATCACTTTTCTTCTCTCTTTTTTAGCTGACGACTACTAGGTCCCCTTCCCTCTCCCTGGAACACACCCTCTCTCTCCGACTTTCTTACTGCATCCATCCTTTCTGTGGCGGGGCCAGAAAAGGAAACTGGAAGTGCCACTATGCTGACTTCTCATTCCTTTCCCCAACAGTCTTCACAACACAAGCTCGTCTGAAAAGTACCTCCTTCCTTTTCAAATGAGCACCAGATTCACATTACGCAGTATACGTTAGTGTGTAATTTAATAAGGCCAAGTGGGAAATTTACTCAATTATTTCTATCAGAACCTATACAAAGGCTGCGTATTTCCCATATTTACAGCAATTATGTTTTAAAAAATCAAAAATCAGACATATTTTGCATGAAAGAATACCACTTATAAGCTATTCACACCTAAAATTAGTCTGAAATAGCTGAGTTAAGGAATTTGGAACCTATCAATTTGAGTGGGCTTTTTCCCTCAGTAGTTTATCATTTTGGTTGTTGTAGTTTCAGAGTCTTTCTGAAGCAGAGATATGAAGGGGTAGGGGTGTCATTTCTCCCTCTGTGTGGAGAAAACAAAAAAATTAAAGACTTTTAAGAAACAACTGCCAGAGCAAATCTGATGGACACCACTGCCTAATACAGAGTTCTGAGTGCTGAGAATATCAAATGTACTTTTCAAATGTGTGTGATATATATTCAAGCTTATAAAGCAAATTTATGTTGTGACCTTGCCTGAACAAATTATATTTTAATGAGAAAACTTTGTATTAATAGTTCATACAGGAGAAAACAATTTCAACATAATGAAAGATTTCAAGATCTAGAATTAGATTTAGGGAAAAATGGCACAATCTTCAATTTTGAGTTTTTAAAGTGAGTTTGTAAATAATTAGCAACCATGTACTAATCAAGTTGTTTTATATTTTAATTGTCTGGAAGACAATTTTATTTTACAATGTAAACCCATAATAAAGTCACTTCTGTATTTAAAAAAAAGTCTTTCAGTATTTTAGAAAAGAGACGAACATTCCCTTATAATATTCACCAATGTACATTTATTTTTTTATTGAGGAAACCATAATCAATACAAAATTACAGCAATCATGTACCCTTTTACATACAATGGTATTAAAGCAAACTCTAAACCACGGTTTGTAAAGTATTCAATTTACCTCAAGTCCAAGCTGCATCTCCCTAAGACACTGTTCCCATCACAGTAGCCATTTTAAGCCAATCTTCTTTTTACACGGGTAGTTTCTGTAGAGAACACTTTTCTCAGGACGAAAATGCATTGAGCATGCATAAGAAAAAATATATATATATGTGCAAATACATTTAAGAGTTTCTATAGGGGTATCACTGAAGAAAATAAAATCCTGGGACTTATTTGCTTTCCTAAAAGCACCAATTTAAAAAAATCCCTCAAAAGTTTACTGTGGCAAGAAAACTCAAGTGACTAAACAAAAAATAAGGTTATTTTCAGAGTCAAAATTACCTTTAACTAGGTATTGTTAAAATACATTTTAAAGTGAGGCAGAATTTTCAGAAAATAAAGACATCTTCATTAATTAGTAATTTCTACAACCTTATTCTAGACAACATAACTTTGCAGGTAGAAGTGGTTCTCCTGGCAGAGTATTCAAACAAATGTTATCACTTTGAATACATTTCTATTTCCCTCTTAAGGTACTGTTTACTCCTCTCCAAACCCACTCCTGTCCATTAACTACTAAGGCATCTGTCTAAGGATGTATTTTACAATGCTCATAAACAACTAGTATTAAACCACTAGTTTTAGTATTAAAACCATTTTCATTAATAAAAAATAAAAGTATACTTCCCATTTCTAAAAGAAACATCAAACCATAAGAATTCTAAGTACTACCACACTAAGAAATCTTAAAAACAAAAACACATTGTCAAGTTTAAGTGCTAAATAAAATAAATCAATTTCAAGCTAAACATTCTTTCTACCACTCCTAACATCCATTGCATTCAAATCAACTGGCTCACCTGTTCTGCTTTCCATTTATTTCAAGGTTAAGATTAGCGCCATTTAAAAAACGCTTGCAGTATCAGTGAAGGCTTATGATAATAAAAAAAATTCTCATGAGACAGAAACAATGCCCCAATATCTATCAGCATTCATATGTATTTTCTTTTATAAAAATGCAAACTACAACTAACCAAAACTTGACAGGCTCTTAAGGTTCAAAGAGCTCCTTAATATCAATCTTAACATACCTATCATTGACTATTAAAACACACATACACACACATAAATGTGGTGCAATAACTACATAACTTTCAAAATTTAACAGTTCATGGAACATTTAAGATCAAGTGAATAGCACTTTAAAATGAAAAGTGATCAAAGCAGGTACATTACACCCTATACCATATATTATGTATGGGAAAACATTTCATTTTTCTCAATTATGATTTGCCAATTTTACCTTCTACATTGAGCCCTTCTATGGTCCATGCTCATCGGCTCACCAATGGCATACACTCAAAGGATTCCTCTTATGGGTAACTATCTCAGGACCTGATTTTATGAGCTATGATTTGGTGCTTGCAGCATCTTCAGCACTGTGTGTGAAAATGAAGGCAGTATTTTTGAATATTTTTCTTTGTTGCAAAGATAAGCAGGAGTTTTAAAAGGATCAGCACATTTTAGAAATCGAATAAACAAAACTGATATGATGCTGCTTTAATACATTCATCTTAACTCAAAATATGTACCAGTTAAAATCATCTATAAGAACACACAAACATTTTAAACTGGCAAAAAATAAAATAAATGCAGCGTCAGTTATTAAAGTATTATAAACCAGAAAAATATTGGTTGCTATACAGATTATGAAAGGTTATTTGCTATACAGTTAACATTTCACTGATGCACATGCCTTTACCAAAACATACTGCCAGTATTTCTTATAATTTTTTCCTTTTTCAGTGTATATAAAATAGTTATGAAAACTGAATTGTCTAAAAAAAAAGTCATAATGAAATTCTTGACCCATAACGTCCTTACTGAATTACTACAGTTCAAGAATAAGAAAAAAAATAAAGACTCCATAGCTTTGGAGGGCAAAGAAAATGTCTTGTCAATCATAAACAGATTGTGAAGGCTGTTGAAGTTTCTGACCAAATGATTTCCTAAATCTTGAAAACTATGTAATTGTCCTTTTTAAAATTTTAACAATTCTTCTATATTTGGGAAAAGTTCGGATGTAGTTTAATTACAGCAGCAATCTACTCATCATATTTTCCCATTTTAATTTAAAAAATTAAAATAAAAAACATTACCCAGAAATGTAAACAGTTGTTTGAACAACTTAAAGACTTTCCACTGAAATGGTAGCATAAATAACAAAATACACTTTGGGGAAGCAGTAAGCAGTAGCAGATTGCTTTTGAATACACAACCACAAAACCCTCACAGGGACAACATTAATGTACTGAAATATTTATTTATATATGTCCTTAGGTTGTGCTTACCTGTTGCTTTTTGCAGCAGAACCTAAGGTGGAAGGTCTGGGAAGGCACTGTGAAGTATAAATAATTGCACTGTTTGCAATTAATAAAGATTTTAAACCTTAAATGAATCAAAATCAACAGCCTCCAATTTGTGAGTCATGATATTGAATCCAACTGAACTATCTCTTCAGTTTAATTAATAAATGTACCACTTTCCTAAAAGTTCATCTATAAAACAGTATCATGCAAAATACTGAAACTGTTCACATCAATACCCTACTCTTAAAGATAACAGATAACTCCTTAACTATTAAACTTGAAGCTAGAACTACATATCCATATCTAAATAAGGGTAAGGGAAGTCACTCTAGGTTCTATAAAACAGTCAAAAAACATTTCAAAACATCTACAATGAACTAACTATACTGCTATTTTCTACCCTATAAGTAATCTCAACATTTATGTCCTTGCACATCTTTTCTTTATAGTATATTCAGAACAGCAAATGGTGCTCCCCCACCAATGAAAGAACTAGTATATATATATTTAGGAAATGGTGTTAAAACCACTACATTGCTTAATATTTGCAAACTGAAAACCACTCTGTCTGATACATTTCAAGTCTTTCATATTAATATATAAGATATGCATGTTTTACACTGAAAAACAATATATTTTAGGAGCACCAATGAGTAATACTATTCAACTTTGTTAATGATCAGTTTTCTTTAGCTATAGCTAAAGCATGTCAAAAATACTTACCCATTAAGCTCACTTTAAAAAAAAATACAGACCTATGAATTATTCTATGTTAAATTAAGAAGCAGTTATGGTTTTCCAAGATATAAGCACTGTATTCCAACATAATATTCACACAAAGTATGGCATTTGCATTATGTGGAACATTGACAAAAAGATACTGTTGCAGTTCATCAATTTGTCATTCTGATGTACTTACAGTGCAATGCTCCTTGAAGGAACACAATCAAGGATGATACACAGCACAGTCCTCCTCACCCCTACAGAGCTAGTTCTATACTGGCTGGATCAAACCTGCACTTCAACAGACAATGGCAAGACAGACTGTATTTGCATGTAGTCTAATATATTAATATGCAAAGAGCCAACAAATATGCAAAGAGTAAAACAATGGATTTCAACAAAATATCAGAACTTCAGCATGAGTGTTATAGAGTAATAAAATGATTTCAAGTACATAAAAAAATTAAGTTGATTCAATGATTGGACTTGTGCATTTACAAAACAAAGCTTATCTATACTGCAAAAAGAAAAAAAAGAAAAAAAGAAAAAAAAAGCTTGAACATTTTCATACCCCAATAATGTTTCAATGGCAGATGCACTGTAGCTATACTTTTTGCACACTACTACTTTTTCTACCCTAAATTTAGAAAGAAACACTCTAATATTGTATACATTTGCAAGAGCTGCTTTACATGAAAAAACTGTTCTTATTATAGACTACTCATATTCACTATCTGAAAACTGTTTAAAATTAGTTATGCTGAAACAGTCTTGGAAATCAAGTAATTATCAAATTAAAAACAGAAAGGTTAACTGTTATAGCAGCAGTACAGGTCTGAAACAGTGGTCATGTATAAAAGGAAATTTCACTGTTAATGCAATGGAAGTATGCCAAAAGATCACTGTACACACATGCAGTTTTTAATCAAACAGAAGGGGAAAAAAATGAAGATATCAGGATTACTTGTGCTGAAACAGCCAAATACAATAAATGGAAAAGATCCTCCAACCTACTACTATACTGCAAGGGGGAAAAAAACATGCCAGTGTTTAAAAACTCAAATTAATATTTCATGGGGAAAGCTTATATATTTGTGTATATGTATCTTAATTTATCATTGCTAAGAAATTATGAATCCTTTAAATACCCACATATCCAACTTACCGACACAGGAGGTTTCATATCATTTATTGTAAAGCACAAAACAGGCATTTTAAAAGTGAAAGTATACATTGAAAAAAGTACATTTATATCACAAAGCATTGACCACATAATAGTTGCAAATACATTTGCTGGAATGTGTACATCTACACTAAATACTAAAAACAAACCAATTTTCATTTCTACACAGAAATATTAACCTCCTATCAGTAGTGATAGATATTTTGTACATTTTCAAAAAAAAAAGAAAAAAAAAGAAAGAAAGAAAGAAAGAAAAAACACTATTTTAAACCAAAAACAAAATTAAGATCTTCATCAAGCCGTCTGCATCCATATATTTAACAAAGGTTTTTTTCCCCCACACAATGAAGCAAATACTGTATTGTCCACTTCTTATTATTGGCCCTGTGCAGAAGAGATACATAAGAAATACACAAAAAGTTAAAGAAAATCCTTTAAATGGAGCTAACTCAGGAGTGAATCCTTTAAGAAAGAAAAACTGGTTAATATAAATGGTGGTGGCTTCTTGCATGATTTGCAAATCCCTGGGGGAAAAAAATTTATTTTTAAAATCAAAGGCATTATAGAGATATCTAGCACTCAGATGCCAGAAAGCATTGTAAAAAACAAACAAACAAAAAAACCCAAACAATATAGCACAGTATATACTTTATACTTTGCCTGATAAAAATTTAAAAGGCAAACATAATCCCAGACAACAGTAAACATGCAGAGAACAGGACTGGAGTTGAAATCAACACATCAGCAAATTTATTATACCTGAGGTGCTGGAGGATGCTGTGGCATTCCCTGGGGACTTGTCTGGGCGTAGTAGGCTGCTTGTTGTCTATAGTACTCAGCCCAGGCTGCACTATAATCTGGCTGACCACCTGGTGGAGCACCAGTAGGGGCAGGAACTGCTTGACCTTTGAGAAAACAAAACAACTTTGTTGCTGTAACCACAACTAAAAGCCCCAAAGAATCTCAGTTCTAATAAAAACAATACCTTGCTTCTTGTAATATTCCTCCCAAGCCTTTGAATAATCTTGTGTCTGCCCTTGTTGACCTAAAAAAAACCCCCTAAATTTTAATACAAAATTATATCCACTGTAAGTACAGGTTATAAAGACAAAAGCACAGAGGGTCAGAATTGCTCCTGTTTTATTTTAAATATTCACTAGTGTCAGAAAACTACTCTGTAATTAAAAAAAAAATCTAAATGCTCTTTTATTTTCTTTTTGCCTTATACTAATCAGAACTTTTAGTTCTAGACCATCACTATTAATAAAAAACAAAGCCATCCACATAGTTTTAACTAAGATAGGTAAACATTTAGGCATAATCTCAATTCAATTACAGAATTAATGTTCTAAATTCAGTATGGAATAGCAGTCCACGGTTCACCAGTGGTGATGCTGGGAGGAATGGATGGGCCACTATTTTTTTGTTGTTGTTTTCTTATCCATTTGGATTTGTTACACTACAAATTTTAAATAAAATGTAAATCTTCAATGGAGAAAAAGAAAAAACATGTTTTGAGGAAAAAAAACCCACCTAAAAGCTATTATTTAAAGACTTCATTATTTTAAGATCTGGCCAACATTTTTGTTTCCTGATAAGTAACCTATAAACTACATGTATAAACACTAATCTTCAAGATATCTTTTAATATGACATTTAAAGTTTTTATATGCTGTGTCCAAATTACAACACAATTTTATTAAAAATAACTTGATGAAGGACATAAAAAATAATCACTACTGAAGAGGTTGTAAGAAGCAAAATCAATGAAACACAAAGCTCAACAGCTTGCACAAGCACGTTCTTCTAGGTGACTTTCTGGAATTAAGAGACTAAAGAGACATACTCAAGTGCGATGCATGAACCTTGAATGGTCTCTGGATTTAAAAAACAAAATAAAAACAAGTCCTCCCCAACACACAAATAGCTACAAAAGACATTTTTTCTGACAACCAGGGAAACTTAAATATGTTGATATTATTGAAAATTTATTTAGAGCAACAGTTGGCAACTTACTTTGAATTGGCTCAGGCACCAAAAAAAGTATACATACAAAGTACATGTCGCAAACTTTTTGAAAATGGTCAATCTGGATAGGAAATATAAATGAGAACCTCAGTTTCCCTATTTAACTCCTTTATTTGAAAAAAATTTTATTTAGTTTGTAACTTATCTGACTTTATGAAATTATTACAGCTAGACAAAAAAATACTGGCAGAAAGCTGTTTTTATGTTTGTTAGATGTTGCCAACAAGGCAACTTTATAGTTTTAGAAAGTGGTCTATTCACCATCACAAAATTGGCCAAAGAATAAAAGCAACTGAGTAAATAAAAATTTCAGATTTATGACTAACTTAAAAAAATGCAAGAAACTCCCCCCTACTTATATGGGCAACAGCACAGAGAAATCCCATATACTGTAAACAAAATTCTCACACTTTTGTTTTCCATACTCTTTTCAAAGAGGAAGTGAGTCTAACATTTTGATCTTATGAGGAGACACAATTCAAGTAAATCTAAAACCAGTTTCAGTATTTAGACAACTGCCAAATATCTTGGTACCAATAGTAATAAAACCATACAACATTTTCTTACAAACTGCACACTTGAAAACTTGCTGACTTGAGGCCAAACTTATTTAAGACAGCAACAATTTCCTCTTCAGGTTTACAAGTGGAACTAAACCTCATTGTTAAGAGATACTCATATTTTAGAGGCAAAAAATAACAATATCAGGGAGACATATCAAGAAAATTCATCAAACTCGAATGTTTCCTGAAAAACACCCCCCATCCCAAACTCAAATAGCCCTGTGGAAAGCTAAAAGTAAACATGTTAGACTCTAAGAAAAATAAACAGTTGGTTAAGTAAGTCATCAACATTTGACATTCCAATCTTGAAAGCGTCCATAGAAAATCTCATTCCACTCCTATGTGAAGGGCAAATGTCATTCTTTTTGCCCAGGTGAAAGCAGGGAAAGAACTGTTCCTATCTAATCTATTTATGTTTTGGCTCTTCCCCTAGCCTCTCGCCCTTTGGAAAGCCATGTCCTTAACTTGTTCCCTTTAGTCTTCTCCTCAGTTCAAAAACTGTTTTGATATGAGATAATTTAGTAGAACAATACTTAACATTTACATGTAACTTTACAATGTATAAAGTCTTAATTTCATTTCATTCAAGAGATAAGACTTGTCCTAGAGTTCATATGTAACATTCTATTACAGCCCGAGACAGCCTTGCTTGATTTTTACCCTCAGTTATTTCTCCATACACCTGCATCTTTCCCACAACCACTCTCGCCTGGCTCTTTTAGGCCATATGCTAAGGGTTCAGAGTCCACTATATCAGTGCTTAACATTAAAAGGGACTCCGCCTCAAGTCAAACTTATCCCAAAATGCCTTCATTTACTTTCCTCCAAATAGAAACTGCCTGTCTCTATTTTGAAACCTATTTCTCTTTAGGGTGTTTACTTTTATACAAAAGTTCCCTTCATTCTAGCTTCAAAAGCACCCACATCCAGACTGCTGTCATTCCGTATAGGACAGCGATATGAATTCCTTAAAGTTTCCGTCTTTAACCCTCCAGAATCTCATCTTTAAGAATTTCTCTCTTAAATTCTCTTCATGCTAATCTACGCAATTTACAATTGTTTCAGAAAACGAAACTAATTAAAAAACTCATGTTTCAACAGACTTTTTTTTTTTTTTTTTTTTTTTTGCGGTACACGGGCCTCTCACTGTTGTGGCCTCTCCCGTTGCGGAGCACAGGCTCCGGATGCACAGGCTCAGCGGCCACGGCTCACGGGCCCAGCCGCTCCGCAGCATGTGGGATCTTCCCGGACCGGGGCACGAACCTGTGTCCCCTGCATCGGCAGGCGGACTCTCAACCACTGCACCACCAGGGAAGCCCTCAACAAACTTTTATTAATAAGCAAACTGACAAATCTACAGTGTTAGTGGGAATTTTCTGTTTTTAACAGAAAAAGCTGAAATGGCTTCAAAAGCCGAGACAGTCTCCCTAGTTTGGTGAGGAGGACACTGGATTAGAAATCAGGACATCCTTACTGGACTGTCAATATTATGACATAGTATGAGTGTGTTTCATAATTGTAATCATTGTTGCTTTTGTTGTGGTTATCCATTTACAATGCTTGGTGTCAATTTATCTCTTGTAAAAATAAAATACAGTGTGCGTGTGTGTGTGTGTGGGGGGGGGGAACAAACCTCATGGGAATAGCAAACCCAAAAACTGCAATAGATACACAAAAAAGAAACCAGGACATCCAGAGTCCTAGGAAATCCTACCTATGCCACTTAGAAGAGTAAAACTCAGTATTTCCAAATAAGGGAGTTTGACTTAGAGATAAAGATCTTTCTCTCTCCCTGATATTTTATTACCCCTTTCTTTCCCTTCCATTTAAAAACATCAAAAGATTGAAATGATTACTTTGATGCTTTAAGGTTTCTTATTTGTAGTTATCCTAAAAAGATCTTAAGGACAAGCAACGCATCTAGAAGAAATCAAAGTAGTTAAGCAATCAATCCTTTACAAAACAAAAAAACAAAAAAAGACATACAGGAAAAATATATGGACCTTGTAGCTATCATTAAAGACCTGACAACCTAACATTATTTAAGATTTACAAGTAAGGGGGAATCACTCAACCAGTTCACTTTGCTCATAAAATTAATAGCTTATCATTGTGCTGCTACAGAAAAACATTCAAGTGAAAAGAAGGTGGGGGTTAGGAGGATCTTCTAACATGGTGTTATGGCATAGAACACTGAAATTTACATTGAGAATCACAAGTAGACTGTATCTTATGACAAAACTATCACCTATAGATACTTTCTGTATCAGTGAAGGATGAGCAAGTTTATCTTATTAGCTTCTGTTTGTGACAACTGGCTATGGTGTAAGTGTGTTAATTTTGAATGAATGAGAATAAGCATCTGAAAAAAACCTGGTCTGTCCGGAAGTATAACATCAAGTTTGAAATGGTTCCTGAAAAATGCAAATTCAGGAGACAGGCTTGGGACTTAGACCCTCTTAAGAGTTCAAAGTCTGGTTCCACCACTTTGTACTTGTGTGACCTGTTTTGCAGTGTGCACATCTAAGTGTCAGTGAACAGAAAGAACTCCATCCACGGTTTTGCTTTCTGCAGTGAAGTGACCTGTGGTCAACCGTGGCCTGAAAATATTAAGTGAACAATTCTTAAGTTTTAGATTGTGCACCATCCTGAGGAGCATGATGAAATCTCATACTGTCCCTTTGTCTAGCATATCCCACATTAGTCACTCAGCAGCCATCTTGCTTATAAGATTGTCCTGGTACTGCAGTGCTTATGTGTCTGAGTAACCCTTATTTTACTTAATAATGGCCCTGAAGTGCAAGAATAGTGATGCTGGCAATTTGGATATGACAAAGAGAAGCCTTTTCCTTTAAGTGAAAAGGTTAAAAGTTCTCCATTTAATAAGGAAAGAAAAAAATCGTATGCTGACTGAGGTCGCTAAGATTTATAGTAAGAACAAATCTTCCATGAAATTGTGGAAGAGGAAAAAGAAATTCATCCAAGTTTTGCTGTCCCACCTCAAAATGCAGGTTACAGCTACGGTATGTGATTATCTGCTTAGTTAAGATGGAAGAGGCATTACATTTGTACGAGGTATTTTGAGAGAAATCACATTCATGTAGCTTTCATTCAATATACTGTTATAACTGTTCTATTTATTAATGTTGTTACTCTCTTACTGTACCTAACTCATAAACTTTATCATAGTTATGTACTTATAGGTAAAAAGTACAGTACATATAGGGTTCAGTACTATCCGCACTTTCAGGCATCCATGGTGGGGAGGGGACTTGGAACATATCCCCCATGTAAAAGTGGGGGACCACTGTACAGTTTTCATTCACAGCAGTTTGCAATACTCTCCATTAGAATATAATAACCAGAAGGGCAGGGTTCCTAGGTGTTATGCCCAGAGTCACATTCTCAGTATCTATTCCTATGCTTGGCATATAGTATATGCTCTACATTTACTGAATGAAAACAGCCCTTCTAGGTGACTGTTTTTCCTTTTTCATAATGAAAATGTTATTTAAGTAATTAACTTCCTCTGTTACTTTTTTTGTGTGTGTGTGGTATGCGGGCCTCTCACTGTTGTGGCCTCTCCCGTTGCAGAGCACAGGCTCCGGACGTGCAGGCTCAGCGGCCATGGCTCACGGGCCCAGCCACTCCGCGGCATGTGGGATCTTCCCGGACTGGGGCACGAACCCGTGTCCCCTGCATCGGCAGGCGGTCTCTCAACCACTGCGCCACCAGGGAAGCCCTGTAGGTTACTTCTTATCTGCTACTTTGCAGCACAAATATTACACGTAACCAATTTTTGCTTGGTGCTCTATAATTTAACCGGTGCCATTTAGGTTACTGACATGTAACTTATCTTTGACAAAAGTATAGGTAATATTCAATGTCCTATGTGCCAGTGGGGAAACTTTTAGTTTCAATTAGTAAATGGCTGACAAATGCACTTAGAAATAAAAAGATTTCTTAACCACAAATTTAACAATTATTATTTGTAATGACCATGATACCTCTGGAAGTTCAGTGATTTTGGAATGCATTCTTTTTTTTTTTTTTTTCTGGTACGCGGGCCTCTCACTGTTGTGGCCTCTCCCATTGCAGAGCACAGGCTCCAGACGCGCAGGCTCAGTGGCCATGGCTCACGGGCCTAGCTGCTCCGTGGCATGTGGGATGTGGGATCTTCCCGGACCGGGGCACGAACCCGTGTCCCCTGCATCGGCAGGCAGACTCTCAACCACTGTGCCACCAGGGAAGCCCTGGAATGCATTCTTGTTCAACAGTTCTATACCTCAAGATTTTAAAAGTTATCGGATGAAAGAAGTCCAAGGTAATAAAAACACAGAACAAACAGGCTTTTTATCAAAATCTTCAACCTTTTAGTGTGATATTTACTAAATGTTTCAGTTTAATAAAATGTATAAAAAAAGAAATGTAGAACATACCCATTTTCTTGTAGTACTCTTCCCAAGCCTTGGTATAATCAACCTGTCCAGCTGGAGCTGGATTCTGCTGATCTCCTTATTTAAGAAAAACATAAAAAATTATGATTAAGGTTTTTAAAAAGCAATTTTGGCCCTTTCCTTCTGTTTTTTGTGTAGAGGAGTTGGGAGTAGCCTGTCATGGAGAATGAGGGTAGGAGAGAAGTGCTGTGTGATAGTGGCATCCTTGCTGGTGCCAAAGACACAGGACTCTGGGAGTACAGAGATAGTGTACAGAGAAGATGGTCTATTTATTTAGAAGAGTAGTTACATTGAGCATATAAGTAAATTCATTGGTCAAATAAAACACACTGACGATACCAGGTCTTTCACCATTTATAAGCATGGAAAGTGGGAAAAGCTAGAAAGAAGAACTTTGAAACCCTGGAATGGAATTGCAGGTGATATGAATGTACAGTTTTAAAAATACATACACATATGGATATTTATGTATTTTTTATATGTATGTAGGTATACATGTACGTAAATTCATTTCCTAGCTCTGTACACTGAAAGGAGCTAGTAGCAGTAACACCTCAGCAGCAATGAACACAACTGTTAAGTTTCTAAATATCATCATCTACTAAAAGAAATCAGGGATCATTGGAAAAATGGCTGATTCAAGGGCTGGAGCTCAAAAAGCACAATATAAGCATCTTATTGTGCAAGAAGGTAGGGAAGTGCTTAAAGAATGACAGGCATGTCAAAAGGATACAGGAGCCATCTTGAAGCTACTCCTGACTGGCCAAATCTAGGACAATCTGGTTAAGTTAAAAATATAACTTACTGAATAAAACAGGAATCCATACTGACATAGAGAAATAAACAGAAAGAAAAAGGAAACCTCTTCCATAGTAAAATACCACCTAATAAATGCAGAATGAATGACAAAAGGAGAAATTATCATATTTGAATCAGGCACCTATTATCAATGAAGGCTAAGGCCTTCACTAAGGAACAGAATCCTAAGAAAGTTTAGCTTAGAAATCCTAGCAAGTTTTCTAAGGAAGTTTAGCTGTGGTACATGTTTTGATCAGAAAGGTAGTTTTCTCTTTGCTCTAGTAGTTTTATAATTTGTACTAGTTCTTTGTTTCTGCTATCATTTGTTTTTAAAAAAATGTTAAGATTATAAATCACGTCTAATCAAACTGAATTGTAAAACTTCTACTGTATCTTTATTTTAAGGAAAAATGAGAATAAATTTATCCTCTTTGTCCTGCCCCCCTCCAAAAAAAGAAAAGAATAGTGGTATAATCTCAGTATAACTCTCCAGACAGTATTAATTTCGAAGAGAAAAATGGTGATTTTATGGTATAGAATCTTGGCAGACATCAACATAACTAAGTGACCATGGTTACCACCTCTGGGGATAAAACAGGTCCACATTATACGACCCCTACCGTAATGCACTAAGAGAAAAGCATTCATTTCTGACGTATTCTTGCCATAATGTAAGCAGGAACCCTGACTGTGACCTCATCTTCATAAGAAAAGGTTGAAGGGACCTAGGTTGATCCCTAAACATCTCACAAAACAAAAGGTCTGTACTCTTTTGAAAGAAAAAGACAGGAATTATTCTTGATTGATGAGAAGCTGTTGGAACAATTGGTGAAATCTCAGTAACGGCTATGCCTTGGGATAGTAAGATGTATCAACGTTGATTAAGGAGTGCTCTGTGATGGTTATTTTTGGAGAAATACAGGAAGGAGTATTTAAGGGTAATGGGGCATTATGTCTACAGCCTGGTCTTAATGGTTCTGAAAAAGACTAATGATAATGGATATGAACACATGTGATAGGGTAATGGATCAAATGGGGAAGATAAACATCAACAGCTAGATTATCTGGATGTTCTTGGTAATGTATCTTACAACTTTTATGAAAGTTTGCAGTTATTTCAAAGTAACTTGTTTTTAAAAAGCAAAGGCTGCTTACTGAAGCTGTAACTAAATAATATTATAAATTTGGGGGTAATACACCGATGCACTTTATATATAATTCCAAACACAGGTTTTCACTTCCACATAGAAAATAAATTCTTTAATTACCATAGTTACCTTGTCCATTGGTCTGGGTTGTAGTTGGTGCACCGGCAGGAGCTGCAGGTGGTGGCTGTGCTTGTTGTTGATAATAGTGAGCATAATAAGCAGCCCAAGCTGCTGAATTTGGATCTGTTCCTGTTTTAGCTAGAATAAACACAAGTTCTATATTTGTATCTAAAGCCCGTATCAATCAATCACACACACACCTCTCTAGCAAATATAGACCCCCAAATTAACTGGACATTAAAAAACAGTAAGTGGACACTTTCAAATTCTTCTATTATTTTTACTGTCATCATTAGCTTTTATTATAGAAAACTTAGTCTCAGAGATTAAGTAACTTTCCTAGTTCCTAGAAAACTAGTGACTGGCAGAGTTGGGATACGAATAAAGATCTTTTGGTTCCAAATCCAATGCTTTGTCTCAAACCATCCTGTGCCCTTCTTTTTCTAAACCAGTTTTGCCTCAAGCACAACAGTTTTATGTGGCAGATGACTAAAGGAAAGGAATTCCAGGGACTAACCTGTACAAGAAAGAATTATTTTACAACTATGAACTCTGTCCTATCTTGTTTTCAATAAAGAGACAACTTAAAGACCTTGGAAAAAGAAACAGATTCGCCATATTTCATCTCATCATATTTCAGTGATTATCCTAAAAGATAAACTTGATGTCACTGCCCTATTTGAAATTCTTCATTTATTTCCTGGAGTCTTTAGGGACTATTAAAGCTTTTAAGTACAGAATATCATTCAACATATTTAACAAGATATTTGGATACCCTCGCTTATACTTTCCCTTCCAGCCTCCTCTCCCTGCTGTCAATATTTTTCCAATACTCAAGTTCCGCCACAGTAAATTGGTTGTACTTTTCAAAAGTCATCATGCTCATATTTGGGCGTTTCACCATGTTATGTTTCCTCTGCACTTGACTGTCCCTCACTCATCCTTCATAAAAATCAACTGATGCATTAAAAGTTTGAGACTTCTCAGTCAGAAACAGAAATCCTCTTACTGATTCTGTCTTTTATACTGGGTGTATCATATGATACTACAGGTATATCTTTGTTAGTTTATATCCTGAAAAAAGATGTAATTTCCTTAACCAGATTCTATATCTATATGTAATCTATTTAGCCTTCATCCCAAATGGGCAGCAATTCTCAGCTGCCTAATAAAACAAAGGTTAGTGATGTTTGAGAAAAAAAGGGTAAAGATTCCCAGAGTGATCCAATGTCTAAGGTGATACAATTATAAGGCATTATGCCACTCTCCATAAGTTTCTAAATTAATACCTGTGTCCCAATATATAGTATCATTACCTGTATAGTAATTAATACAAATATGTCACAGCATGTCTAGATAGAGAAACTGAGATAAAACAGACTTTTAGGAATTGATACTTACACTCTTAAAATGTGTAGACCATATATGAAAACCAGTTTCTTAATTACATATAACTAATATGTACTGAGAACTTACTAAATTCATTCATTATTATACTCATTCATTTACTTATCATTTTATAGATAAGAAAACAGATTTAGAGAGGTTCAAAACTTGCTTACTATCCCGTAATTAGTAAGTTATGACTAGGACTCATTCAAGTCTGTTTCACTCTAAGTATGTGACTACTACATAAATCTTTAAACAACCCAGTAATTTTTTTATAGAAACAGATTTTAATTCAGAGAATACAGACTTTACTGTCAATATAGGGCCACATTTAAATACCAGGATGTTTAATACAAAGTAATGAAACAATTTCATTTTGGTTTTTACATATAAGCAATATCTAACCCTAGCTGTTATTTTTTGGCAAAACGGGTTATTTCTTTCCCAAAGGCGTTGCTGAAAGCCACATTCATTAACCAATTCTTTCATTGATGACTTCACCACTACCCCAAGTGGGAAAATGAGACTGTGAAACAGAGACCAGTTCTTATTACCATCATTTCTCTCAATCATACTACCTACCCAAACAGAGCATCCAAATAGGTGCAATCCTGCAGATCCAAGTTACCCAATATAAATCTGCCCCTTAATTTTCTCAGTCTCTTCAGTGGTGGGATTCTTCTGCTTAATAACACCATACCAATTAGCTTACAAGAGGGAAAGAAAAATCCTTCCATTCTTTAAACACTATTATACAATAAATTATATTTGACCCTTCTTAAGTCCTTCTAGCACAGTATTGCTAACATTTTAAGTACGCATTTCTACAGAATGTAAATTCATTGCTGCATACTCAGGCCTTAGTGCACACAGTTTAGTTTCTTGAATGTGTGGGAGTTATGGTTATTTGGTAACTGTCATGTTGTATCCATGTTCCAAAGAGCATACCTCCTATGAAATTAAGGTATGTTATAATACAGGGCCACCCTTAACTCCAGAAATGTTTAATAAAATTCACTAAAACAATTTCATTTAAATTATTTTAGTTTTAAAAAAAATAAGTATAGGGCTTCCCTGGTGGCACAGTGGTTGAGAGTCTGCCTGCCAATGCAGGGGACGCGGGTTTGTGCCCCGGTCCGGGAAGATCCCGCATGCCAAGGAGCAGCTAGGCCGCTGAGCCTGCGAGTCCGGAGCCTGCGCTCCGCAACGTGAGAGGCCACAACAGTGAGAGGCCCGCGTACCACACACACAAAAAAAACAAAAACTAAAAAATAAGTATACTAGTGTGAAAAGGACCTTCCTTGAAACTACTCCAGTGAAAGAGGCCTAAGAGGTATGTAGTAGGTGAAGGAAAAAAAAGGATCATTTATAAAAGTTACTGGTTTCAATGAATGCTCTTTGACCGTGATGGAAAGAAAACGACAGGGTGGGAAAAGATTCATGGATAGAATAAAATGTAACAGATACAAATCACATCTGAACAGAGAGAATATTTAACTAAATTAATTTGAGAGTTCCAACATGCAGGTATTTAATACAGGCCTGCTTTTTACTAATGTGAAGTTATATCAGGAATACTAAAATAGGCAACTTATATATCTTATTTGAGAATTTGGAAGTTTAATGCCCAAGGATTAAACACTCCAACTGACTCTCACACAATTTTATAAATAAATGTACACTATTCTTTCATGGATAATGTCACAATTAACATACAATACATCTGATGACACTAGCATCTAAAACCTAAGACACTGTACTTCTTCCTATACTTTTGGCTTTTAGCATTGTTATACTTTCTACTTTCTCTTCTAAAGTAGAGAAAACCAAATGCAGGTAGAGAAAGACCTACGAAAACAGACCATATTCACAACAGTCTTATACACTGTAGTAGAACCAGAACCTAACACTTCTGCTGAAGGAGTGAAACAAGTGCAGAAAATGCACACAATGTAGAATCAACACTAGAAAATGTATAACTATAACAGGAGTGGCAAACAAAAACACAGATTACACCCAAATGATAAGCATCTTTTACCTGGATCTGGAGGGGCCTGTTGCTGCCAATGTGGATATGCATTTCCCCACCCCTGGGGAGCATAAGGGGCTGGAGGACCACTGAAAACACAGAAATCAATTTTAAAATAGTTTCCCAAAATCTAGAATCTTTGAGGAAAAACCTAGAACCAAACTTAAAACTTACTGAGGAGCAGGGCCAGGTGGTCCCGGATTATAAGGTGCAGGGTTATATGGTCCCATTGGAGTTCCAGGCCCAGGGGGCCCAGGAGGCCCATGGGGGCCTGGGACACCATGGGGCCCATGGGGTACAGGTGGCCCTAAAGGATTTACTGGGCCCTGCAAAAAAGCAAAAGACAAACAAAAATCAGAAAGACAGTAATGGTTAAACATTTCAAAGGCCAAATAACCTTCTATTTCTACCCTTTTACCTAACCACAAGCAATCTAAAATTTATGATTTTCCTTCATTTCTTCACTCATGTTGCAAAACTTCTGAACTCTTACCATATTAATGAGGCATGTAAAATTAATTAAAATCAACAGCATTAGCAAAGAACTGAAACATTAACTTTACCTTCTATTCTTTTCAGGCTATTCCCTTTTCCATTATTTCCCTTTCCTTGCACAATTTTTACTTTTACTAGCCCTTTATCATCTTAATCATGGAAGCTTATCAAATATCAAGTTCTTACCTCTAGCTCTTCTTTCTCTGCATCTACTCTACATCTATTCACTTAATATTGTAATCAGAGAACCATGCTGACAATACAGTCCTCAAATTGCTTAGGTCTCATATCGTGAACTGGCTATTGAATACTTCCCCAATAATGTAACAAGTTCTCACTCAACAAACCAGTCCTTCTCACAGCCTTCCTGTCACTGAGCCCCATTTCAATAAATAATTTATTTCCTCCCTTATCCTTTATCATAATTTTCTGAATACCATGAAGATTCCCTTTTTAACTGATTTAGCAAATCAGGATATTTCGTATCCATTTCATGCCACATCGTAATTAATAATGCTTAGTTCTTCTTTGATAATCCAACTTGTAAGGACCACTAGATTTAACTGTTCTAAAATAAAATATTCCTTTCATGCAGTTAATACTCACCATGTGACAACTTGGACAAAAATGCTTAATCTATATATGGTTATCAATTTTCTCACTACAATAAAGCCAAACTTCAAGACTTTCATAATAACCTGTCTCTTTAAGTCTCAAACTGCTGTCATTATCCCTCACTTCAATTATACATAACCTTTCCTTTCCAAATAGTAAAAAAAAAAAAAAAAAAAAAGGATTACTGAAAAAAGGTAGCAACATTTTTACAGGGCTTTGTGCCAGGCACTCTTTTAAGTGATAAACACACATACTTCAAACATTTAATCCCTGTAACCCTAAAAGGTAGGTATGATTATCATCACTTTCAGATGAAAAAGAGGCAAAGAAGAGTGTAAATATCTTCCCCCAAGGTCACACAGTCAGTAAATGATCCAGAGTATTCTGAATCCAAATAGCCTGACTCAAGAGTCCAAGTTCTTCTTAAGAGCTTCTCTTGAACAACGTATCTAGTCTGTCCATCAATCCAGAAGCAATGCTGATCCATGCATAATGATAGCAAAATCCAAAACGAAGATGCACTATTCATTTTTCTGGCATCAATTCCTGCCATTACTGAGTCCAACAATTATTTTCTTCATTTTTTTGAACAATTATACTTATTCTCCATACCACAGAACTTATGTTTGTGTATATTTTTATAAAGTATTCTTTTTAAAAAAATAAATCTATCTATCTAACTATCCTACCTACCTACATACCTATCTATCTATCTTGGTTGCGTTGGGTCTTCGTTGCTACACGAGGGCTTTCTCTAGCTGCCGTGAGCAGGGGCTACTCTTCATTGTGGTATGCAGGCTCCTCATTGCGGCGGTTTCTCTTGTTGCGGAGCATGGGCTCTAGGCGTAGGGGCTTCAGTAGTTGTGGCATGTGGGCTCAGTAGTTATGGCTCACAGGCTCTAGAGAGCAGACTCAGTAGTTGTGGCACACGGGCTTAGTTGCTCTGCGGCACGTGGGATCCTCCCGGACCAGGGATCAAACCCATGTCCCCTGCATTGGCAGGTGGATTCTTAACCACTGAGCCACCAGGGAAGTCCCTATAACGTATTCTGAAGTGTCTTTTGTACATCTATTTTTGTTTTTCCAAGCAGAGAGAAACACCCCATTCACAGCATGGCAAACATCAAGAAGAACTTTCCTAAGATACTCTAATTATTATTAATAATTTAAGATGCTCCTTCACGTTAATTCTTCATAGTAAAATAAAAGAAACACAGTAAAGCACTATTTCCTCACTATTTCCAAATTTGATCATGCATCAGAATCACCTGGAACATCCTTCCAAAATTAGATGCTGGGTCCTATTGCAGACAATCTGAATCAGAACTGTGTATGTTATATGTGTCAAGGTGTAAAGCACCCAAGCGGTCGACATTTTAAAACTCCCCAGACAACTGTCAGCCAGTCTAAGAATTAGGATTTATAGATTTCTACTTTACTGAGGGGGGAGGCATCGGATTCACCTTTGCTTCACCAAAGTTGGATAAGCAAGCCCTTAATAAATAGTGACTTCCTGTTAACTGTCTCCTTCAGGTATATTCCACAATCTTCCACCAGCCCTAATACCATAACTCAAGTAATGCTATCCTCTTATTTACCCACCCTCAAGTACAAGGTTCTGAACACCTGTAACTGTGTATTAACTGGGTTATTTTCATTGCTGGAAAATCTCTTCTATATTGTATGTTTCTATTATGTAACCAGACCTATAATTTTAGAGTAGAAATTAACATTTTTCTGTACAGCACTTACAGGAACATATGAATTAATGTCTTATTTAACTAACAGGATCTGTGGTATCAATTGGAAGTTTATCTTTTTTTTTTTTTTTTTTTTGCGCGGTACGCGGGTCTCTCACTGCTGCGGCCCCTCCCGTTGTGGAGCACAGGCTCCGGATGCGCAGGCCCAGCGGCCATGGCTCACAGGCCCAGCCGCTACGCGGCACGCGGGATCCTCCTGGACCAGGGCACGAACCCATGTCCCCCACACCGGCAGGCAGACTCTCAACCACTGCGCCACCAGGGAAGCCCCTGTTGGAAGTTTAAAGCATACTCACACCAATCTTTTCTTCTATGAGTTGCCGAGCATAGTCTATTTGCTGTGGAGTGCCACGAATTGTAAATAACTTCATATTAGGATCTGCATTAGGTGGAGGATTTCTCTGAAGTTCTATTCTTGCACCAGACTGTTGGCTTATGCTTTTTATGGTTTCACCTCCTAAAATCAAAGCACAGTAATTTCTCTAAAGATTCAAAGGATACAAGAGGAGCTATTCAAAACAAACTGGTCACAATTAAGAAGGAAGATATGAACAGTATCCCATTTACCAATATTCTCCTAGGAGTTTCCATTTATTCTACACTTTAAATCAAATTATATGAAGCATTTCAAACATTTAAGTTTTAAGACATAACTTAGTATGTCTGCACCCAACCTTAAAATGAATTATAACATCAAAATATTTGCTTCAAAGAAATTGCTTTTCTAAGCAATGTATATATAAACTAACACAATGATTTAAAAATTCAAAAATTTAAAAACATGTCAGGAAACAGCAAAATAAACAAAAACACTAACCACTTTCTGGGTCAGAAGAAAAATTTCTTACACTGATAATTATACTGTTGGTTCCCTTCTCTAGAAGCCAACGTGATTCAAATCCTACTCTTGATTTAAGTACATATAAAGCCCTTCATTTAGGCTTTAGGTGTTACTATCAGCATAAGAACACTTTTCTACTAAAACACAGTCAGAAAAAAATTATTGCTACTCATTTACAACAGCAACAGAACCGTTAAATTATTAACCACACATTAATAGTTTTAAATACATTGCCTTTTCCTATTATTAATCCAGTTTTCCCAGTCGGTACAATGAAATTAAATTCCTGTAGTCCACCAGGTGGTCCCATGTTCCAGTTGCCTTGACCTCTACCTCTTCCTCGACCACCAGGTCCAGGTCCACCAGGATTACCAGCCTAAAAGAGGGGAAAGACAAAGTCAGAAATATGCTCTTCTTTCCACAGTAAAATTATTACACATCTATTTCCCTTAACTTTCATTTTCCTAAATGAGAAGTTTAGAGAAGTTGGGACACAACTTGGCCCAAATAATCAAGAAATGTCCACCACCATTTATTCCTTTTATGCCGTGGTGAATAAAGCAGTGCACTTATGTAGCTGACATCCTGCTCCAAAATGTTTACCTTAAAGCAATTTAAACTTTCTAGCTATTAATAAAGTATCACCAAACAGATTCGGATAAAAAAAATATGGAGGGGGACTTTCACATTTAATGAAGGAAAAGTATTTTTTAAATGAAAACAAAACAATGAAAATTTAACATTCTATCAAACCTGAACACTTCGAAGAAGGTCTGTAATAATTTCTGCAGCATGTTGACATCGGTCTGGAGGTCCTGTTATTTGTGCTATTCTATCTGGTGTCGTTCCGTCATCTTTAAACAAAGGAACAAACTGGATTAATTTAGCATTAAGTTAATCAGTGTCAAAAGTAACTGCCACCAACGTTTAGAAAATAAATATATGTACTCACCTGGCTTAAACTGAATTCGAACACCAGCATCATTTTGTATTTTTTTAATCATCTCTCCATTTCTTCCTATTACGATGCCAACAGCAAATCTTGGAATGGGGACCTTACGCAGAGAGGACTAAGAATTAGGAAAGCCATTTCCTGAAAAATTAATCTGCCCCAAACCATAGAAGTACTATATTTATATCAAAGAGGATGGCAAGATACAAAGTACACATTCTGTATTCTAAGATAGAAAGTGGGGGGGAAAGACAGTACAATGTTAAGAGAAGGCTATGTAAAACAAAACAGGAAAAACCTTATTTTATTTATGGACTAGCATTCAACCAGTTCTAAACTGGTATTTTTACTTACATCTATTCCTTCATTTCCTCCTATTCTTGACCCATACTCATTTCGAACTTCTCTGAAGCCACCTTGATCACGAATTAATTCTAACACCATTTCCTTGGCTTGCTGAAGTAGAAAAAATTACCCAATTTAGGAATCGTGTCTCAAAACACTGTAATTATTCATGCATGTGTTCCCCCTCTGCCATCCACCCCAAATCCCTCTTTGTAAAATATAAACTTAAGTTTACTTGAACTTTGTATGGGTCCCCTGTAATCCTAAGAGGTTTGTCAGCACCAGTGTTCTGAGGTCCATCTTGGATCATAACCATTTTAACTCCAGCCCGTTCCTGTTAATCACAGAAATCAGATGTATTAACAAAAGGGGAGAGGAAGAAAACAGGCTTCAAAACAGACAAAAAGTAATCATTTTACAAACACAGTAATACCTGAAGTTGTTTAATAGTCTCTCCCCCCTTTCCAATGACTAATCCTGCTTTGCTAGCTGGAATCATGATTTCTTGAACCGCATTTCCTGGCCCATCACCATGGTGGAAGCCAGGGGCTGGTCTTCCTTTTTCAACAATCTGGTCCAGTAACCGTTTTGCTGATCTGTTAACAAATTAATAGCCAATACAAAATAATATAATCAGGTACTCCTCCCATCCCAATTGAGGATAAGGTGGCCTAAAACTAAATTTTAACAATTAAAAGAAAATGCCATGAGTGTCAAAGACTGAAACCACACAATAAATTTTCTAGGTATCAATATAATCAATATTTTTGAGAGTAGTCCAAAATTTCCGAGAAGACACACCCTACTTCTAAAGTTATCTCAGAATAAAGCTCATTCTTCCAAAAATTAAACAATGTGTTTACTTTTTAAACCTTTACTTTGGTTACTCACATGTTAAAATTTATTTGTTCATTCAACAAATACTTAAGAAATGTCAACTATATGCCAGGTACTATTCTAGGTAATGGGGTTACAGCAGTGAAATAAAAAGACAAGGTCCTTGCTGGCATGGCTTAACTTCATTAAATAAGTAAAAATAGCAGGTTAAAGAAACAACATATCATTTGTTAAGTGCTATAAAGAAAACCAAAACAAGATAAGGAGGACAGGTTGTGTGTATGTATGTGAAGGGATGCTATTTTATGCAAAATAGATGAATGAACAATTCCCTGGCAGTCCAGTGGTTAAGACTCTGCGCTTCCACTGAAGCAGACTCAAGTTCGAAAAAAAAAAAAAAAAAAAAAAAAGAAAGAAAGATGAATGACCTTACTGATAAGGAGACATGTGAACCAAGACCTGAAGGAAGTAGAGGAGTGACTGTGAAAATATCTGGGGAAAAACGTTCCAGGGAGAAGAAACAGAAAGTGCAAAGGACTCTAATGAGAAGCACGCTTGGTGTGCTGAAAAAATAGAAAAGAGGCTAAATGGGGCTAGAACAGAGTGAGTTGGAAGAATGGTAAAATATGAAGTGAGAAAGGTGGCAGGTAAGCCAAGCCATAATAACGACACCGACTTCTACTCTAAATGGGAAAGCATTAGAGGATCTTTGAGCAAAGTAGTGATATGAATTGATTCATATTTTAAAAGGATCAATATGGCTATACTATAATTAGACAAGGCTAAAAAGAATGGAGACACATTGTGGTAATATAGGCAACTGGTGTCATAGATAAGGTGACAGTATAGAAGGTGGCAAGAAGAGGCTGAATTCCAAATAACTGGGAAGGAAAAAATGCTTATCGATAAATGAGACTTTAGAGAAAGATAAAGTATTAAAACAGAGTTTTCATACACTAAAATGAGATGAACTAGATTGAGTAAAAGAAAAAGCATGGGCTGGAAAACAATGATTCTGTTTTTAACAATTTGAAGTTTAACATTTAAAGCTGTCTAGTAGACATTCAATTGGACAGTATACTAAGGAAACAGCTGGATATGAATCTGGAATTTAGGGAAAGAAATCAAGGCTGAAGATTCAAGCAGAGCTACCAACTTTTACGGAGTTTTTTTGGTAAAAGAGAGCAGAGAATTAGAAATGTGGGGTTTAGGGATGGTTTTCTGTTTAGAGGGATTTTCAAGCATGTTTATATGCTGTTAGAAATTTTCTAAGGGGAAAAGGAATAGCGCAGGAGAAAGTCAGTTCAATTGCAGGGACAATATCCTTCAGTAGGAAGGAAGGGCTGGAACATGATTTTTGTACTTACTGGACAGACTCAGGGGTTCCAGTTAACATACAAGACCTTTCTGGAAGGCCACCACTGTCTACAATTAAAAACAAACAAAAATCTTAGGCCAAGAAAACGTTAACAGCATCATTTTCACTAGCAACTTTAAAAATGCTAGTTTTCTTGTCACTTTGAAAATAATAGCAAGAGAATAACATTACCAGGAGCTATCTGTATTTTGCATCCAGATTCCTGTTGTATGCGTGAGATCTGTTCACCTCCTCTGCCAATTACTAGTAAGAAAAAAGAAAATTATTTGCTGAAAGATTTTAAAGTATGTTTTGATTATGTTTTTTCATAGCTTTCAAAAAATTAGATTACTTACTAAATCCAACCATCCCATCTGGAACTTTGTATTCTTCTGTCATTACAGACCTGCTAAGAAATAACAGAAACCAACATTTTCCTTCAAAGAAAGATAATTTGTTTACAAATAAAAGGTAAACATAAAAATGGGAATCTAATGGCTCCTAATAGCTTAAACTAGATTTCCAGGCACATACTTAAAATACTCAAAAGTCAAAATATGGGGCCTGAGTAGTTAAACCCAGTATCTTAATCAAGGTCATACACATCAAGTGAGGAAGGTATCGTGGATGGAACAGTCTGAAGGCACGAACAAAAAGGAGTTGGGGTGCAGTTCAGGAGATATCATTTTAACAGTTATTTTAATTCAGCTTAGTTCTTCTAAAGTGTGGCTAGTTCCACCCATCCTTTCAAATTACAAACGTATCTCACTCAAGAAAACAGATCATTTGCTATCACCTATTTGCGTCAAGGGAAATGAACTATATATACCAAAAAAAAAAAAAAAAAAAAAAAAAAGCAGACACATATTCACTATATACTAACTTGGCTGTGTTTCACATACAGTTCAACTAAAACTTGCAAAATGCTCTTTGAAAAGCTTTTATTTGACTATACCTTTGCTGCTGATGCATCGGTGGTAACTGTGTTCCGAAAGCTACCAAAAAATTAAAGTGAGAATTTAATTTAATTGACATATATTTAACAATATAATCATTTTAAGCAATTCTAAAATCTTTCCCTGACACACAGACAACACCCTGAAGAGCACAAAATTTTATGCAGAATACTTAACACTGAGAGTGGGCAAGAAACTCAGTGAAATGGCAGACATTATTGGCAATAGCACAGAAAAAAAACTGTCCTTTTTCAAGCAGCATAAGCAAAGATTAAGAAATGGAGCTATAACCCCTATGTTCATAGCAGCACTACTGACAATAGCCAAGACATGGAAATGACCGAAACGTCCACTGACAGATGAATGGATAAAGATGTGGTACGTATATACAATGGAATACTACTCAGCCATAAAAAGGAATGAAATAATGCCATTTGCAACAACATGGATGCAACTAGATATCCACACTAAGTCAGAAAGAGAAAGACAAATATATCACTTATATGTGGAATCTAAAATTTGACACAAATGATTCTACCTATGAAACAGAAACAGACTAGTGGACAGAGAACAGACTTATGGTGGTGGGGGGTGGTGCTGGGCTGGGGGAGGGATGGAGTGGGAGGCTGGGGTTAGCAGATGTAAGCTAATATGTACAGAATGGATAAACAATGAGTTCTTACTACATAGCACAAAGAACTACATTCAATATCCAATGATAAACCATAATGAAATATATAACAACTGTACTTCAAAAACAGAGCTATAAAATAAACTGAACATGTAAAATGACTTAGCAACTAAATCTTAAATTATATTGATACATGGCCATAATTGAAGTGGGAGATAGGAGGTATATTTTTACAAATAAAGTCATACAAAAAGATAATTTATGGCCTTCAACTAACTTCAAAGATACCCAACAAAACATTGGAACAAAGCCCTAATATTAAAATCCACAGTTAGTTTAACTTTTAACCCAATTTAAAATAAATACTTACAGTCATTTTGAGGAGCAACTTTCTTAGCATCTGGCTGATCTGCAAAATTAAGAGTCTTTTAATTTTTTGCCAGTAAGTACAAACATAAGACTTAGCTCCCCCATGCCCAATCAAGAATACCAATATAAACATTTACTGAAATAGCTGAGGGTATGGTTTATCATTTGAACCAAAACTGCCAAAACTCAACCCGAACACTTAGTGATCAAAAGAAAACGGCATTTCTTTCATTCTCTTCATGTTTAAAAGATGCACAGACATTAAAAAAAATTCTTTTTTACTGAATCAAATCACTGACCTTAATGTATGTTAAGCACTTTAGAATGATACAAGACAAAGTATTTAGTCCGTTACTTAGCAAAACATCACATGCTAAAGTCTAATGATGCTTCCCACTGTAGGAACTGAAGATTGGAAGGAAAAAAACCTATCAAAATGTGAAAATTTGACATATCAAAAGTTGAGTGTATCTGACAGTGAACACAAAGCTATACAAAGTAAGTAAAAAATCACATTACAAGGCAATCTCAATCTAAACTGTTCTACTGTTCCTAACCAAACATTTCACAGCATAAACTTCAAAAGAAACTCAAACAACTACATGACTTCATCTTTATCTACATCCTTTACACACATGAATACAATGCGTACCTTAGAATAGGCAACCTACAGCTCAAAGTACTACGTTCTCCTCCCCCCTTCAAACTTAAATGATTAAACATCAGAATGTTGTGCAACAAAAATTCAGACACATAATCCAAGAAATATTTGTGTCCATTTAAGAATCCACTGGTTTATTTCACGTTTACATACTGAACACAGGTAATAAATAAAAATTCCTGCCTTTAAAAGGAGAGGGCATTCCCTCCCAGTGTGTTGTACTGCTCGGACTTGTCCAAGAGCCATCTACACATAAAATAAAAAGAATACATTACATACAACATCTGAAGCATCATTAGCTCATTTTTTTTGTATATTAAAACCTCACTATAAATGTGAAAGACACTTAAATAAAAGGAAACCAAGTACTCCTGGTCAAAAGCTACAAATACATTCTATACGCTCATTCAGAATCCTCCTTTAAAAAAAAAAAGGGCAAAAAGAAAATGTATCGAAATTCATACATCAAATCTAAAACAAAAAAAATATGTGCAGACTTCTAAGTTCAGAAGGTTCAACAATTATGTTTTTAAAAAATACAAGGCACTGTTTATCTACTGTTTTAAGCCACATTTTGAGTTAAACCTGAAACACAAAACAAGGTACTAAAACAAACAAAAAATGGTATAACCTGCAACACACTAAAGTAGCAAACTATAGCAACTTCAACCTTTAAAGTGAAATCTGAAATAACAAAGTAATGAGAATACAGCATCTCAGATTAATTCATGTATGATGAGAAAAACCCATGAAATGTTTCCTAAACATTTTGTATTTTTGTTTTCTTCAGTACATTAACAAGTCGTCTGTGCAAACTATCAATCTGGCACAATCCTAAAAGAGGGAAAATGATGTTCTCTAGTAAGACAAAACTGGCTGGTTAACTCAAATTTTACCTACCTTGTCTAGGTCTCTTTCCCCCCCTCTCCTTTTGAGTCCAATATAACCCTTACAATTTTAGGAACCTTATGATAAAAGCAATGTTTCAAAAAAAGAACATTTGAAAAATACTGAAAATCACTTCAACTAAACTCTGTGTAAAACAATTTAAAATATTTATGGCTATAACTTACCTCCATCTTCCAAAGGTCTTTTCTGTCCCCCATAACCATAGTCATTTGAATTCAGTGATGTACCAGCATCACCTCCAATTTTTGCTGCAATCTTAAAAAACAAAAAACACACCGTTATTAAAGATAGCATCATAACTACATTATTTCCTAATATATGCTAAGTATCTATCACCTAAGAAAATTAATTTGATAGACAAATTAAAATTACAGTTCAATTTATTACTATCATTAATAACTTCGGAGAGTTAACAAATAATCATCATCTGGAATTGCTTCTGATATATCTCTATAAGAACAAAGAAGTAATCAATTAAGAATCTTTAGAAGACTGACCAAATAACTTTGAGGAAAATATGGATCCTAATTCTATCTTCTCCATGTCTCTCTCCCATGACTCTCTATGTGTTGGTATAGGGAGAATGCGAACATGCTAAGGCTGTGCTGTCTAATAAGGTAAAATGCTAGCCACATTTGGTTACTGAGTATTTCATGTCTAGTCCAAATTGAGATGTACTTCAAGTGTAAAATGCATACCAGATAGCGAAACCTTGGAACAAATATAAAGAATGTAAAGTGTCTCAAAAATTTTTATATTGAACACGTTAAAATGGTAATATTTTAGATATGTTGGGTTAAACAAAACATGTAACTTGCATTATACTTCTATTGGACAATCTTTTTTTTTTTTTTGGCTATACGCGGGCCTCTCACTGCTGTGGCCTCTCCCGTTGCGGAGCCTGGGCTCCGGACGCACAGGCTCAGCGGCCATGGCTCACGGGCCTAGCCGCTCCACGGCATGTGGGATCTTCCCGGACCGGGGCACAAACCCATGTCCCCTGCGTCGGCAGGCGGACTCTCAACCACTGCGCCACCAGGGGAGCCCTGGACAATCTTTTTCTAAGGGAACGAGGAGGTGTGGAGGAAGCCTGGGAAGTTGTACGTCTAAGGAAGCCTCTGTTATAGAACCACAACTCATTTCATTGTTAGAGACTTTTAACTTTTAGAGTGGGGCAAACGTCGTATAAGAAACACCAGCCTCAAGTCATAAGTGGGGCACAACCAGGGGTTATTTACTGCATTTTTCTATGAAAAGGGAAATGGAACTAAAATTGCTGAGTGCCAGCAAAAGGCCAAACTCTGTATTATAATAAATGTTTTATACTCATTTTGTCACTGAATCATCACAACAATTCTATGAGGTAGAGTACTTAGTGAAATAGATATCCATTTTACAATTGAAAAAAATCTCAAGAGGTAACTTAACAATGTTACACAGTAAGTCAACGGTGGAGAAGTCCCAATTTCTACACACCTCCTTGGCAGTTACTACAAGTGGTAATCACCAAAGATGGGTGATGGGCTCATTAGAGTTCATCACGTTATTCTTTCAATTCTGAGTATGCTTGAAATTATCCATGATAAAAATTAAACAGAAAATGAAACTTTTGGTGACTGGAATTCTTCTAAAAGGGTGTTGATGTGGAACTAAACCAAGTGCCTCAAGCTTCATTATAATTAGAAAACTGGAAAGGATAAGCATATCCAACGACTTGAATCCAATATGTATCACTTAAGTCCTAAACATATAACAGTTCCCATATACCAAATGTATTTCCTAGGATTCCTAGGTTTCCCTTTTCTCATCTGTAAATGCAAACACCCACCACAAAGCATATTGGGATTAAATATAAAAATGCTCAACAAAAAAGGTATACAATTATATATTTCCTGACTTTATAGCTTTGGTCACTCTAACCTATCTTAATCATCTTTCACTTTCTCAAAAGCTTATTCGAATCTTTGATCTAATTAAAATCTTATTTCTTTCCTGAAAGTTTTCCTCATCACACCTGAGAACTGCTTTTCCACCCTTCAGCTTTAAAGCAATCAGCATTTGAACTGTTCCTTTGGAAATTTAACATACTCCTAGGCATTGATGTTATGAGGAAAATATTTCTGGTCCAAGGAAAGAGTTAACAGTAATGAAAGAAAATGGTTTAGGCTGGTAATACCTTCTGCAGTTAGCTTTTATAAACACTGAGTTTGCAAAGCAGCACTCCTTGAACTCCAAGGAACTTCTGCACAGAAAAAGGATATTTATTTATACCTCCCTATCCACTGAATAGTTCTAAAAATATCCAACTGAAAATAAAATTGATCCTTAGTTCACTCAGAAGAACCAGTTAACACCATCTCAAAAATTCAGAACCAATACGAAAACATTAGAGAAGAACTTTTAGAAAAAAATACTAACACAGATTTAATCAATTCTCCAAGATCAATAGAAAACATACACTTCCTAGGTCACTTCACAGAATTTAAGAGAAACAGTAATTCCTAAAATCCAATCTCTAACTATATAAAATTCTTATGAGACTAGTAGAATTAAGTGTAGGTAACTTCTTTCATTTTCAATTTACAATAAAAATTCAAGCTTTCCATTTGGACCCTCCCTGCTTCTCAAATGAGTAAATATTTTTTGTGCTTTCAATGTTTTAGCATTTTCCATCTTTCTTCATCAATTATTCCTAGAATCCAAGAATTTTGGAGTTGAAAGGAAATTTGAGATTATTCAGTCATACCACCTGATTTTAGAGGTTAAAACGACAAGAACAAAACCACAAACAACAACACACAAAAAGCTGATTTTCAGAAGTAATTACCTAAATGCCCAAAATGACTATCTCCTAATTTTCAGTCTACATGCTTCCTTAGGCTTTGGGGTCCAACCGTGATTTGGGGTCAGTGGTAATTCTGGTTTTACTGCTTTGTGTCCTTGCCAAATTTTCTTAAGCATTTTGTGCCTCATTCATCTTCTGTGTACAAAAGAGATAAATAGTTTCTACACTTACCCTGTAGAATAGTTGTGAGAATTAAATGAATTAATATAAATATGCTTAGCACAGAGCCTAATATGTAGCATATAAATTGCCAGTTACTATGAACAAATCAGCACACTTTAATTCAACTATAAAGCAGGTTCACAAGACTTCAAATATTCAATTTAAAAAATGTAACAGGTTTTTAGTTGTACTGGCCAAAGATATACACTTTGAAAGAACATAATTATTTTCAGAACAAAATTTCATTACTGCTTTAATTCATTAAAGGTATCTGTTGATTCAATTCAATAAATAATGAGTACCTACTATGGGCAAGGTCCTAATGGATTCAATTCCTATGCACCAGAAATGTGAAGAGGCTAGAAATACTACTAGCCCACCCCTTTATTAAGCACTGTCCCCTCTTTACAGCCCAGAAATCTTTGCTTATTATCATAATCAAGCTTTGCTCTCCCATCTCAAAATGTGTTAGAAAAACAAAAACAACCAAACTACCCCCTCCCACCCCGCACACACTCAAATGCTAGTTTTCACTGAAGAGATTAATGGTAAGTAAAAAGTCAACAGTTCTATTTTATAAATTTTTCATTGCATTCAAACATAATACAGTCTGAATTACTTTCACAATTATCAAGAAAGAGATTTCAAGAATTGAGTACTTAACGACTAATTTAATAGTTTTTTAGAGGGGAAGTGATGAGGATTGATATTCTTGCATAACCTGTTATCTACCACTATACTTAGTCTCAGTCTCTGATTCACTTCTATCTTCTTATAACCTTAAGGGGAAAAAAGTAGATAGATATAGCTCAACTTTCCAGTGTTTCAAAGACAGAACTTGTTATCAGTGTGATCACTAAATATCTAATCAAAGAGTTTCAACATCACCCTCTGCAGTTACAGTGTGAAATACCCAAATATAAATTTCTAAAGTACACAGGTTGGAAACCCTAAACTAGAGAAGCAGTCTGGTGCCCCTGTGCTAGATTTAGCTCACAGAATATTATAAAAATCTGGAAATTTCACAGTAAAAAAATAAGCTACTAGAATTCTCTGGAAAAAAGACTGAGCAACTCGGCCTCAATTGCCTGATGGCAACAATCAGCTAGAGTAAATGCTACTAGCATTTACTAGATAGGGACCAGGGATCCTAATCATTTGTTCTGCTTTCCTGCATAACAAAGAACTATCCAGCTGAAATGCCAATAGCTTCCCAAGCAGTATGCAGCTCTTTGAAGGCAAGAAGCTGTTCTTATACCTCTTCCTTCCAAAGAACACAGCACAATACTCTAGACAAAGAAAAGAAACTTAAGGTTAGATGGAGATTTTGGAAATATAATTCAGTATCCATTTAATATAGATAAGGAAAAAAGTATTTCAGGGATTAACCTAATTTGTCCCTTCAGCCCAAGCACTTTTCCCTATACTCCACTTACATAATCAGACAAGCAGCTCTACAACCAAAATACGGAGGCATTCTCAAATGTAACCAGAAGGGGCAATTCAACTCAAATGCTAAATATGAGAATCTCAAATTTAAGATCAATTCTGTAGAAACAATCTAATTACAGCAAAGACACTTGTAAATTATATTACAGAAAGGGCACTGGGGCAGCTATTGGCATATAAACAGAGGACAAGAAATTCATAGTTTGAGGACAATTTCTATACTTAAAAAAGCAGTCTAAATAAGAAAATTGTCTTCAGAAGTTGTATCCACCTGTACCTTTTCTCACCTCATTTTCCACCCTCCTTCCCCCACCCAACCCTATCCTCCAGTGACTTCACTCTTAGGTTCTTGTCATCCCCGAAACCCCCATACCTTTGCACATGCTGCTTCTTTCTCCACTGGTCAAACTCTCACTCATTCTTTAATGCCTTGCTTGAAATATCAGTCCTTTACTTTGGCAGTTAGGTACCCCAATCCCTGGTGTTATGTACAGTACCTGATTCATAGAACTCTAAAATGTTTACAGAACAAATGGATGAATGAACAGTGCCCATATTTTGTCTACTGTTTGAAAGCGTTAATCAGATACTTCTATTCTTTTGTCTTTGGTTCCTTGACCATCACAGCTTCATAGAAGGCAGAAACCCAATTAACACATTTAAAAGGCTCCAGGATTTATGTACAGTGTGTGTCACAAATTAATTCAATATGCTGGTTGATAAAATAATTCAGGTGAGTCTTCCAATCCAATCTAATAAAACCCTTCTAACAGAGTTCCTGTCATTATATAAATGTTTCAGTCACTATTCTAAACATGTTCAGAAGCAGTAAATAAGAATTAGGTGAATAAATCGCAGAATTAGGGTTAATGATGACCTTCTGTTGACTCCTTGGAAATTTTCTGATTAAATACAAGTACAGGTACATTTTGTTAAATAATGTGTTCACATTATAAAAATATGAGCGCTTTGCTACATCACTACAGATTTTATGGATTTTGACTCAAATGATCCTTTAATCCAACCGGGGAGTGAAAAATAAGTTAACGAAGTGAACTCCTAATGTAATCAAAATATACCACAAAATTGGATTCTGATTACCATGAGCTTAACACTGTACTCTAAAAATGTCTAGCATCTAACACGCATCGTGTCATAACGAAAATATGATTCTTACTTTTACTTAGACACAAGTCCATACCAACATCACACGTTTTAAAATTACATTAAGGGACTATCTAATAAAGATAAAGTTCAAATAAAATCCTGAAATATAATTTTTTTTTTTTTACAGCTTTTGTTTGGGAAAGTGGTGCCTTGAGGGCAAATGTACGCACCTACGTAATACAAAGAGGTCTGGTCAGTTTACGACTCTGAACTGAGAGGCAGATTCAAATTGAAACTTAGGGTATAATGGCCCTGAAGCCATTTTGAGAAGAGGGAAGGAACCGTAGAACACGCGTAAATCCCGCCCTGAAAAGGGATTCCAACCCGGAATACGAGTGCTCTCCTCTAATTCTCTTCCTTGAAGGTGTGAAAGTGTATGGTACCGAAAGATTAACTGCGGGAGAGCTCAAACGGGTTGGAAGCTCTAAAGACTGCTTTAATGACAGATCCCTTCCCTTACCAAGGCTCCTGCGGACAGACCCTAGTCCTTTCCCAAACTCATTACTAGAAGCTTCCATACTATTGTGTAAAACTACGCGCGCTTTACCCCATGGAAGAGGATGTTCACTCCGAGGAAAAATGCTAACACCTTGGAGAAAAAAGCGCGAGCACCGCAGAAACGGGAGAAAAATCTAAAGCCATCTTCGCGTAGCACACGTTGGGGTTCAAAGTGGCTTAGACACCAAGAACACAAAACCGAGTTCCAGCCTCCATTCGGTATTACTAACGCGGGGAAACGTGAGTCTCGTCACATTTCAGAGGGCGGAAGGGCACTTCTTTCCTCTTCCTCATGCGCGAAGAAGTAGCGGCCTACTCAGCCAGCGGCCAATTACCGTGAGCTGTCGGGGTCTCGCCGCGCGGTCCTGACTTACCTGTCGGGCTCTCTGCAGCGCATCTTTGAAAGCATCGTTAACTCCTCCACCACCACCGCCGCCGCCTCCACCACCAGCTGAGCCAGAGGAGGGTGGAGGCACTGTTGAATAATCTGCCATGCCTACTCTACAGTGGCCGCTACCGCTTCTTCGCAGGGACCTCTCAGCCAACTGCTAAGAAAGAAAGAAAATGGCGGCCGTCGAGGCTGTATCACATTCTTGTGCGACCATCGTGCCGTAGAGGGGCGGAGTCTGAAAGAAGAAAATCTCGCGATGTTTTGAAGCAACGCGCTGGTGTGGAGGTGGGGCTGAAAAAAGACAGGCAGCGAGATATCGCGAGAATTGTCTTTAGATTTCGCGAGAATGGGATTTCTATTGGCGCCTCCTCTATGTGCGTTCGTGGGTTGAGGTGGTGCGGTTATCCCTCTGGGTTAGTGGATAAGACTGGTGAGCTGGCCGCCGTCTGCTTGAATTTTTGAAAGGCTGGAGGAAAGGAGTAGTTTCTTATCGGTCGCCGCCTCAGGGAGGTAGAATGGGTGAATTTTCCGCCGAGGGTCATTCTGTGTACCAATGGGGAAGTGGGGGACGTCGATAGGCGTAACGGCGGCGCAACAGTGTCTAGAGCGTGCCACCGGGAGGGCATCTGGGAGACGCGCGCTTTGGCCGCCGCGCGGTGATGCTCCCGAAAACGTCCGCCCGGCATAGCGGGAACGCGGCATGATTTTAAGGGTAGTAAAGTGTCCCTGCATTTTACTTCTAGATTGTCAGTTTTGAGTTTTGTCACAAGTGGGGATGAATTTAGGCCGGAGGCCTTAGTTCTCGGGCTGATTTCGAAGTTTTTGTGTAAATTCTTTGGATGAGGCTGTGACAATATGACTGCCTTTTTCTTTACCTTTTTAAAAATGTAATTGTTCCTAAAATTCAGTTTTAGCCAGACTCAGTAACCTAGTATCGTATGTATCCATGGCCAGTTTTATTGAGATCCTTATAGATAAGAAACAGCGTCCATTTCTTGACCAAAATTGGCTTTGTGGCTTCTTCGAAATAGTTTCCCTCAGCCGCAACCTGTGAGAACTCGGATGTTTTGTATTGTCATCCCAGGACTAGATGATGATGATATTGATTATTTTGTTTTTTGTTATCTACTTCAGTTACCAGGTAATTTCTTTCTGGAGCATATCGTGTCATTAGTGGTAGTAGTTTCAGACCCATTAGAATGCTTTAGGAGTCGATCACAGTGATTTTATTTTTCCCCCAAATTCTTTCCCTTTAGATAACAAAAAATGAAGTAAAATGAACTTTACCAACTTTGGTATTTTGTGTTTAGTGAGTTAGGTCTCAAAGAGTACTTTTCCCATTGCTAGTCTTAGAGTAATTAAGAGAAACGTGTGCTGCAGTCTTGCTTATACCTGAAATTAATGTATCCACTTGCTCAAGGCCCAAAGTAAGTCTGATAACAGTTACATGCACACAGGTACAAGTGGGCCATCATTTTCCCATAATTAGCTTTTCCTACCGTTTTATCCATTTACAGCTCTGATTATGTCCTTCAGTGTGCATAGCCATCTATTTCGATTTGGGGGGGGGGGGAGTTTGTATTTGGAAAAGCAGTGAATGTGTTGGACTACAGATTTAAGCATAACTGGTAAAAAGAAAAACTGTATAAGCAGTGTTGGGTGGTATTGCTAAATAGGATTTCTTCAGCTGTGCTTTGAGAAAGTCTGTCCAATAAATGGCATTTATTAGTCAGTAGTTGATTTTTTCATATTTTATTAATTAGACATATACCAGTTAGTCCTGATCAACATAGTGTTAGTCACAGAGTGATATAATTTACCTCCAAAGAAATAAACTTTGTTTCATGTATACCACAATTTTAGTTATCTCTAAACATTGAAAATAAGTAAAGACCTCCATTTCTAGTTTTTTTGGTAGAGTCTCCTGGAAGTACGGGTATTCTAGGATGGGAACCATTTGGAATCAGTCAAGATTAGGATTTCTCACCCTTAGCACTACTGACACTTTATGGCCAGGTAATTTTTTATTTTATAGCACTACTGTGCATTGTAGTATGTTTAGCAGCATCCTTGGCCTCTACCCATAGATGCCAGTAGCACCTGTGCCAATATGAGAACCCCCCACACCAATTATGACAACCAAAAATGTCTCCAGAGATTGCAGATGTCCCCGGGGAGGCAAAATCACGCCACAGTGAGAATCACTGGTGAGCCTTGATTGCTAACCCCTGATTTTTCCATCAAGAAGACCTATTTACATTGCTTCAGAGGTATATTCCACATTCCACTACTTTTCATCTCCACTACTCCTGAGTTACCATCACCTCAGTCTTGGGCTGTTACAGTAGCATTCTAGTTGTTTTTTCTGCTTCCACCCTTACATGTTTACAATTTACTTTTAAAAATTATAAAACTTTGTACAGCGAAGTATATAATGTATGTATGTAATGTTTCAAATGTAACAAGCACCCATGTATCTCCTTTCCAGGAATGTTCTCCAAAAAGTAGACCATTACCAGTACTCTTGAAGCTCAGGGGTGCCTCTACTTGAATGTATTACAATTGTTTCTTCATATAGCAGCTTAAAAGCTTTCTTTAAAACATAAATGAGATCATCTCACCTAGTCTTCTCTCCTGTTGCACTTTAAATCCCATCTCCTGGAATGGCCTAAGGGCGCCATGTAATCAGGCTACTATCTAAACACTTCTGCTCCTCATTCCATTTGAGCCACCTTACTGTCCAAGGACATTCCTGCCTCTAGGGCTTTATGCTTGCATTTTCCTCTGCCTGATTCAGATGTTCTTATAGACCTTCACATGGATGATTTGTCCTCATCATTTGGGTCCCAGTTCAGATGTCATCTCCCTAGACCATCTCTGACCTCTGTTGTGCCATTCTGCAATCACTCTCCAATTACCATGCTCTCTTTATAGAATTTATCGGAAATTATGTCGTATGTGTTTACTTGTTTATTGTCTGTCTTCCATTAGATTGTAAACTGCTGGAGAGCAAGGACCTTGTCTGTCTCTACCACTGACTAGTCCCTAACACATAGTCTTAGCATTCTAGATATCTGTTGAATGAATGAATGTCAAAAAAAAATCCATCTCTACATTTTAGTTTATTTTGTGACCTTGGTCAAGTGAACTTAGACTCTGTGTCTCAGATTTCTCATCTACATAATGATCATAACCTGCGTTGGTATCCTCAAATGAGGTATCTCTGTGAGCTCTTCAGAAACTGGAAAGTGCTATCAAATGGAAATTGGCTTTATTAAACATATAATTTGGCTTCTGGTATTTCATAATTAGGAAAGGATAATCCATGGTACTCCACTTCTATAAATTTTTTGGATTAAACACTATGTTCAAATCTTAGTTTTGGTAAACCCAGGATCCTGTAACAGCAACTGAATCGTAGGAAAACTATAACCAGTGACTTGATTTGGTTATATATGAATTAGTTCTGAGTCCACTCAGTCTTCTCAAAGCCATTTGTAGTTTGCTGGTTACTCTAGATAATTTCATTATAACTGATGAAATCAGACTTTTCTTGACTAAATGCATTTCCCTTTGCAATGTAAATCCTCTTAAAAGTGGATGTATCATAGCTAATCTAAAACTGGTTTATTGTGCTTTGAGAGATTGGCTAAATTTTCAGCTGAATTCTATTTTATAGTCACTGTCTTATCATAGAAGTTAGTATTCCATATTTCATTCTCAGGATGAAGCAAAAGTCAATGTTTTTAAGCTTATAAGAGTCTAGCTGGGGCATTTAGATTTATCAAATAACAGAATGAAAAGATTAGTAAAGATAGTACAAGTTGGGCTATTAAATATACTGGCAACATTCTTCATTTTACCTTCTGATTTATTGGTTACCAAATGACTGATTCTTTCTCAGCATAACTTTCCACTGTTGGATTAGTTAAATCTGTGTGGAATATTAACAGATTCTTGTTTTATAGCTATTGGAGAAAAACAGTCCATTATAGCTTTTTGGATAGGCATTTTAGAGTGGCAAAATTGTACAGACTTCCTGCCTCATCTTTATATCTATCACCTACCTGCTAACAACCCTTAGCCAAAAGGAGCTGATAAATTTATGCTGTATTCTGTGTGTCATTTGAACCAGGCCTGTATTTTCTCAGTGCACAGTCACAACAGATTCAGGTTAAATGTGAGGAGGAAAGTGGCCAGTTAGTTCAAAGTAAGTGGTCCAGGATGTTGTTTTAGGGTATTTGATCATTAATGTTGGTCATTGGTCTTAATGACTTTTGTATCCTTTCTGATTGAGTTTGTAGGATTCTGTTTCAGACTGTGTGAATGGAAGCAAGAACTATCAGTACTTGCATTATAAAGGACAAAGTTGTTAACACAAATGTAACTAGGGAACTTTGTGGAGAACAACAGCTTGACTAGTGTCTGAAACTGGAGGCAGCCCCATGTAGTGAAAAGAACTCTGGACTTGGTCCCAGAGGATCTAGATTCAAGTCTGACCCATGTGCCCTTTGGTAAGTCACATAACTTCCTTTTACTAGCGTACCAGAGACAGCAGTTTAATCTGTTTTTGAAAAGTAAAGGATAATAAAAAAGTCTTATGTTTTTACACCATGATTTCTGTCTTTTCTCTTTCAGAAGTCACCATAGTATCATCTCACCCTCAGTTATTAGAAATTTCTTCTCTGATTTGGATGTCAGATTTAATAGTATGTCCTGATTGAAAGGCTGTTAGAGCACTGACAAATCCTCTAGGATATTGCTCATGACCATTGATTTGCCATAAATCCAGCTGTTTGCCATCCTTGTCATTCCCACCTATTCATAACTGTAGAGCCCTTGGGCCTTTGCACATATCTTTCTCTTTGTCAGGAACACTCCTCACCTCTTCCATTTCACTGTTGCCTGTTGAAATTTTTCCATTTTTCCAGAAAACCTGTCCAGAACTATCAAATTTAGGGATTCCTATATGTATTCATGTACCATATCATGGTAATAATACCATAATATCATTTATTGTTTAGAATTCCCACTAGATTATAAGGTTCATGACAGTAAGGGCTATGTCTTTTTCTGTGTCTTTACTGCATAGCACACTCTAAAGTGCTATATACTGGGCACTGTAAGTGCTTTACATGTATTTAATTCATTTATCCTCACATTGGCTTTATGAGATAGGCGCTATTAAAATCTCCATTTTGCTGGGGTACAGATGAGTTAGCGAACTTGCCCAAGGTCACATGTTAGTAAATGTTAGAGCTGAGATTTGAACCTAGGCAGCCTGACTTGAAAGAATGGAAGAATCTATTAAAAATCTATGAAATGTATCTCTTTGTAATTTCTAGGGTATGAGTCACAATTTGGTATTCCTTACTTGGACGTTTAAAATATTTGCATTAGGGCTTCCCTGGTGGTGCAGTGGTTGAGAGTCCGCCTGCCGATGCAGGGGACACGGGTTCGTGCCCCGGTCTGGGAAGATCCCACATGCCGCGGAGCGGCTGGGCCCGTGAGCCATGGCCGCTGAGCCATGGCTGCTGAGCCTGCGCGTCCGGAGCCTGTGCTCCGCAACGGGAGAGGCCACGACAGTGAGAAGCCTGCGTACCGCAAAATAAAAAAAAATAAAAAAAAACAGGGAAAATAAAATATTTGCATTCGTTTTTATCAAGACTTAGGCTAAAATTCTTCATGGGAAGGCAGCTTTTAATGTAAGGTAATAAAAGTAGATTACTTACAAAATTTAAAGAACCCGTGTGTTGTATAACATTATAGAAGCTTGTTTTTCTGTATTGCTAATTGCACTGGGTGGATTAGTAATATGCCTTACTAAAGTATATAGTGCTTTATGGTGTGTGTGTATATATACGTATATACCTGTATATTTGATGATGATTAGTGTTATTTTTCAAATACATTGTTCAGGGGGTTTACGTGTTTGTAGTACACATCACTAACTAGATTGTAAGACTTCTCAAGACAAGGATAGGATTGATTAATTTTAATTTTTCCCCTATATTACCACACAGCCCCTGTGATAATGTTTGTACTGTTTGTCTGCATATTGTATTCCTCTACAAAATAACCCATCTGCTAAAAGAAGCATATCAGGAGTTTTTAGATTAGACTCTTCTGAGAATTCTGAGGAAAATCTTTATAGTTTAATCTTTTAGAACAATTAATGCTTGAGACAAAGGTTCTTTGTGAAAATATAATAAATTTTCTCTGCCCTTGAGGACCTCTTCATTGAAGGTGGAAGACATATGAGGGAGAAGGGTGGGGTTTGCTGAAGTACCATTTCCAACTTTACAGGGTCCTTCAAATCTAGTGAGAGTGAATATCCTTTCTGTATCATACAAAGGACCTCTTTGAATATATATAGAGTGTTTGGCTAATTGCACACATCTGTTGGCATCCTGTCTATAAGCAGGATCTGTCCTTTGGGATCATAGGAGACAGAATGTAGCATCATAGAATATACAGAAAATTGAATATCAGTATTCAGTGAGAAAAGTTTAGAGCTGCCTGCTGGGAAGCCATAACACTCCCAGCTTCCCATTACTTTAGAGATGTTGCTAGGTCAAATATCTGGGACTCAAAGCATCTGTCTCAAAGTGGACTTTACCACTCAATTCTTGAGTGATTTTTAGCTAGTTCTATAGCATGTATTTCAATAATTTGTAATAAAGCTGGAATATAATGCTGTAGAATATCATATTTGATGAAACTGCAGAATATATATATGTATGGTTTCATAATTTACATTAAATTGGTCCTATACTCACTCCCTAAATGCGTTTCCAAACTCGTGTCTGCAGTTACCTCTAAGACTTATTTGTATGTTGCCTCAAAACCAAAATGTCTAAAAAAAATTCATATATTTACTGTTCTTAGTCTCCCTTTATTTTGTGGTCAAAAGCATCTTTATTTGTTCCTCCCCTACTTAGATCATTTATTTATACATCAGTTCCTTTCACTTCTTCTGTTACATTTATCTTTTTCATTAAATTTTTAGCCAAGTAAAGAGTCTGATAAAAAATCATCTTTTTTCATGAAACTTAACCTGACTAACCAATTCCAGTGATTTTGCCCTTAATTTAATGGTTGTCTGCATTTGTTACAGGGAGATTTTTTTAAAATGTGAAAGCTGAGCCACAACTACCACTCCCAGCAACTCTGATTTAACTGGTCTATATCTGTATCTGTAAAAACTTCCTATGTTGATTTTATTTGTTTATTTAATTTAGCTGTGCTGGATCTTAGTTGCGGCATGTGGGATCTTCATTGCGGCATGCATGCGGGATCTAGTTCCCTGACCAGGGATTGAACCTGGGCCCCCTGCATTGGGAGTGCAGAGTCTTAACCGCTGGACCTCCAGGGAAGTCCCCCTCAGTTGATTTTTTTAAAGTGCAGCCCACACTTGAGAACCACTGAAATACAAAGTCTATATGCTCCATCAGATTTTTGCTTATTTTTAATGCCTTGCAGTTTGTTCTCTAGTTGTTATGGGCATATAGTCTTGAGAACTCAAGCTCTAGAAACATTTTCTGTTTTTGAACCTATCAACTTTTTGTTGATCTAGGCTAATGGCAATGTTAATTGAACAGGGCCACCAGCATCATCTGGGGGTGCTTTTAAAAATGTGGATACCTGGGCCCCACCTGGATGTAGTGAATCATTTTTATGGGAAATTACGTTTTTTTAAATGTGTCTTAGGGGAATTCCCTGGTGGTCCAGTGGTTAGGACTAGGCACGCTCACTGCCAGGGGCCTGGGTTCCATCCCTGGTTGGGGAACTAAGATCCCGCAAGCCATGGGGCATGGCCAAAAAGAATAGCATCTTAGATAATTATGCTCATCAAAGTTTGAAAACTGACTCTTTATGCAAAAAGTATTTAATAAGTATTTGCATAATTAAGCTGAATTAAAATTTGTCTCCCCAGCTAGACTGTAGCAAATGTTCTGAATACAAAGATCTTGTCCTTTCCCGTTTCCCCTCTGTGTAAGAGAGGGCTGTGGTCAAGGACTGGCTTTCACTCTTCGGCTTGCCCAGTATGGCTTAGTGCTTTTCTTTTGGTAGAAGCCTGATAAATATTGAATTGAGTTTTATATGTAATCATACTTATTTTGCTGCAAAGCTAGAGCTAAAAACAAATTGTTGAATATGTGGTTACGAATGTTGGGGGCCTTCGAGGCTAGGTGGCACAGAAGAGTAGCTTCACTCGAACTTTTCCTAAGAACTTGGAAAGACTTTTAGGATCGTCTAGTCCATTTCTTTCATTTTATGGAGGAAACTGTGACCCAGATTGCTTGAGTGGTATGTACAAAGTGACAAGATGAATTGCAAGACTAGAGCCAAGACTAGATTCCTAGTCCAGTGCTCTTTATTTCATGAAATAAGTTCTCTTTGAAGCAGCAGTGATTGGGTTAAGTTTCAGATAGAGGTTTTCTGCTTCTTAGGTTCAAGGGGAAGAAAACTCTGTGCACAACCAGAAACAGCTTGATTTTTTAAATCAGGACATCTGCCTTTACTCACATTTAGTTTTTGAGATAGATTACTAGAAGATGGAGGATCTTTGCCGATGAAATCCTTAACTGAAGATGGGTGGGTGTGAGATATAAAACTCACTTGGCATACAATTTTGTTGTTGTTTTTAGTGGAACTTTGCTTCTCTGTCCTGACATTTCCATGTCTCTATTTATAGCAATGATCTCTTTGGAATTTGCCTTCTGATTGTTTGTTCTTTTATGTTGCTTCATATTAACTGATATTCTCACTTCATTTTTAAAAGAGTGTATTTGAAAGGACTTGAGAAGGAAAAGAAGGAATAAAAAATTTTAAAGTATCTGAAATTACTATTTTCCTGTGACTTAACCATAATATTCTTCATAACAGATTATCTAATTATAGTACCTTATAATACAAATACTATAAATTTTCAAGATAGCATGGTAGTTTATTTTCTAAATTTAAAAGCATATCGGGACTTCCCTAGTGGCACAATGGTTAAGAATCCGCCTGCCAATGCAGGGGACACGGGTTCGATCCCAGGTCCGGAAGATTCCACATGCTGCGGAGCAACTAAGCCCGTGAGCCACAACTACTGAGCCTGCGTTATAGAGCCGGAGAGCCACAACTACTGAGCCCGCGCACCTAGAGCCTGTGCTCCGCAACAAGAGAAGCCACCGCAATGAGAAGCCCGCGCACCACAATGAAGAGTAGCCCCCCGCTTGTCTCAACTAGAGAAAGCCCGTATGCAGCCACTAAGACCCAATGCTGCCAAAAAAATAATAAATTAAAAAAAAAACTGTATAAAAGCATATGAAGTCTACAATAAATTCCTTTTATCCAGAAGAGGTATTACTTTTAGATTCTTAACAACCTTGCTTTTTTAACTGTACTTTGATATAAGTGAAGATCAAGAGATTTTATTTTAGTTAGAGTCTTTAAATGGTACACTCTTTTTAAGTGCAGGAACTGCCTTATTTACACTTTTTTTTAAACTTTTGAATTTTATTTGTTTATACAGCAGGCTCTTATTAGTTGTCCGTTTTATACATATTAGTGTATATGTCAATCCCAATCTCCCAATTCATCCCACTGCCACCATCCCCTCCACCACTCTCCCCCCTTGGTGTCCATACGTTTGTTCTCTACATCTGTGTCTCCATTTCTGCCCTGCAGACCAGTTAGGAACTGCCTTATTTACTTTTGAGATGAATATACTACCTGGCATCTAGTGGATGCTTATTAATCTATTCATTTATTCAGTTCAGTGAAAATGCTGGGCATTGTTCTAGGTGTTAGATATACAGTAGTGAACAAAATAGACAAACACCCTTATCCTCATGGACCTTATTCTAGTGAGTGAATGTTGAATGAAACCATGAATCACTTTGGAAAGACTCTATATTTGTTTTCAGATCGTAATTTGCATCACTCTAAAAAAGGTTAGCGAATTCCCTGGCGGTCCATTGGTTAGTACTCAGCGCTTTCACTGCCAAGGGCTTGGGTTCGATCCCTGGTCAGGGAACTAGCATCCCACAAGCTGCCTGGTGTGGCCAAAAAAAAAATCCTTTGAAGAAGTAAAAAAGGATAGTCTGTAATTTATTAAGCAATGGGTTGAAGAGTTGGAATGGCAGAAGCTTAATCAGACCACTCATTCATTTAAACATTTATTTCCTAGTGTGAGTATGTAAAATTATTTGAAATAATTACATAACTGCCAGTCATTGTCATCCTAATTGTCATTCAGATCTTGTGTTCTGTTTGTAACCCTGAGTAAAATGTTCTATGTGTAACTTTATGAGTAAAGGCCTCAGTTGCTAGCCCAGCTACAACCAGGGAACTTCATCAAAAATCAGATACCACTGAGTGCCTCTGATTATGCTGGCCCCAAACTCCATACACACCAAAGTTCTAGTTGTTTACTTGTTTGTTGTCAGTTTTTCACACCGTAGTGTGAGCTCCACAGGGTCTATTTTAGTCACCACTGTATCTTAAGTGCATAAAATAATGTGTCACATAATGGATGCTAGTAAATATTAATAAATCAATCCTCGACCACTGAAAATACAATTTCCTCCCTACTCATAGCTACAGCCTACATCTAGTCTTCATCCAGACTACTCAAACAATAAAAATCTTCAATTCCAGTACTCTCTCAAGAAAACCTCTTATTATTTTAATCGCCTGTTTACTAATGTATTCCTTCTGTTCTTCTAGTCTTTTGACACTTCTCTTTTTTTTCAATCTCTGTTACTTCCTGGCCTTATTTGCCAGTCACTTCAAGAATTCTCAACTCCCATTCCCCTTTGTCTTTCAGTTATGTCCACTCTTTAAATCTACTCTAAACCACTTAAGATAGACTTTGGAGTCAGTTAAGCTTCAATTTACCATTTGCTACCTATGTGCCAAGTTATTTAACCTGGCCATGTTTAATCTGTTTTGAGTCTCATTTTGTTCTTTGTGCTCTAAGCATTGTTACGAAAATTAAATGAGATTATGGTAACCAGATACAATTGCCTATAAGTAATGAAAACCCTTATTAAATAATAACTAAAAAGTCCAGGTGCAGAGTCACTCTAGGGCTGGTTGATTTAGCAGCTCAACAACACATGAGGTATCCATATTTTTTTCATCTTTGCCCTCTGCCATCCTCAGCATGTGGCTTAGTGCCCCTAATGATTGCATAATGGTTGCCACAGTTCCCAGTGTTATGCAGGCATGATTGTAAAGTGGAAAAAGAAAGTTTCTTCCCTTTAAAAACAAGGAAACACTACTACCTCCTTCCTCTGGTTGCTCATTAGATTAACCTTGTGCTGCTCAGAGCTGAATTACTGGCTTACTCGAGCAAGTATCATACTTGGTTTTGAATAATTAAGATTCATCTTCTGAGGCTGAGAGGCCTTACCTTATTAGTAATAGTTATTGTTACTACTATATTTGTAAATCTTAGGACTCTCTCCTTGGACCCTTTTTTTTTCTATCTACATTCACTCTAGTATACTCTCCTTTAGTCTTGTGGTTTTAAAGTTCACCTCTACTGATATTTTGTCTTCCCTCTGTACTGCCTCTATGAATTCCAAACTCATCCAAATGCCTATTAGACATTACCATTTATAAGCTTAACTGGCGTCTTAAACTTAATATGTCCAATATTGTACTCTCCAATTTCCTCCTGTAGCTCTTCTGTCTTCCTATTTTAGTAAACAGCAATTCTGTTCTTTTAGCTTGCTGAAGCTGAAAAACCTTGAAGTCATTACTGATTTCTCTCACATTCCACATCTGACTCATCAGAAAATCCTATTGACTCTACCTTTAAAATAAAGTAGGACCTCCACTACTACATCATGGCCCAAATCACCTGAACTATTATTGCAATACATTCTTAATTAGTCTTCCATCCTTGCCTACCATGCTTCTCTACTCCAGATGTCAAAGTAATCCCATCATTTTTCTGCATAAAACTCTCCAGTGGCTTCTCACCTTCCCACCTTATGAAGAAATGAATAAAATGAATATTGATTCATCTTGTCATGGTTTCCGGTTTTGGCTGGGTCCTCAGTGAGATTTAGTAATCCTTTACTTGTTTCTGATTAGTTTCCTTCCTAGTTCACTTAACTACTATGTCAAACCATTACCATTCTGTGTCAAATGCCCTACTTTTATTCTCAACTCCTTAGTTGCAGATGTCCTTTTTAAAAAATTTTAAGAGGATTGATAGCATCTATAAACTTTTTAGTCTTCCTAGTCCTCTTGCCTTCAAATTTATAATTTTTTCCTTATTTATTTTGTCTTAATCTCAGAGCCCTACTTCTAATTTTGTTCAAATTTCATCTATTTCCAATCTTGGCACCAAACCCTCCTATTTCCTCTGAGACCTTAATTAAGCAATTATTTCCTTTCTTATGTATTTTTATATATCTCATTTTCCTCTCTATTTTTTCCTCTCTTGACCATCTTTTTTTTTTAATTTTTATTTATTTATTTTTGGCTGCATTGGGTCTTTGTTGCTGCACGTGGGCTTTCTCTAGCTGCAGCGAGTGGGGGGCTACTCTTCATTGTGGTGTGCAGGCTTCTCATTGTGGTGGCTTCTCTTGTTACAGAGCACGGGCTTCAGTAGTTGTGGTGCGTGTGCTCAGTAGTTGTGGCATGCAGGTTCCAGGGCCTGTGGGCTTCAGTAGTTGTGGCATATGGGCTCAGCAGTTGTGGCTCACAGGCTCTAGAGCGCAGGCTCAGTAGTTGTGGCACACGGGCTTAGTTGCTCTGTGGCATGTGGGATCTTCCCAGACCAGGGATCGAACCCATGTCCCCTGCATCGGCAAGCGGATTTTTAACCACTGCGCCACCAGGGATGTCCCTCACTTGACCATCTTAAAACCTTCTTTATCCCTACTTTATTACAACTCTCTCTTCTTCCCTCAGATGACTTTCTTTAAAAGCTTAAATTTCCTATTCCATTTTCATATCTCTTATTGTTCAATTCACTGGATTCTGGCTTTTGCTTTCATTGCCCACAATTCCATCTACATCATAGGATTGTTGTGAAAGATTAAATGAGGTTATATGTATTAAGTTTTAGAATAATGCTGGCACATAGTTAATGTTTGAGTGCTTACTATGATTAGCTATAACTACTGAAACAAAAATCATTCTCAGTCTAGTGGGTACTTTTCTATCACCCTTCTTGACTTTCCTATATCCTTCATGAAACACTGTCCTCCTTTTCGTTTTGGGACACCAGTGATATCAAGATGTTTTCAGCTCCAAGTAACAGAATTTCTTTAACAATAAGACCAATGATAGATGGTTCTAATATTGATTAAGGGATGCAACAACACTATCAAGGACCCAGGCTCTTGCTTTCTTTGTACTCTGGCATTCTCACCGTGTCACAGATGTTTACCTTCAGGATTGTAAGATAGCAAGCACCATAGTTTAATCATCCCAAAGCAGAAAGGCAGTGCTGGGGTTTCTCTGGGGTAGGTATCTCTTTATGGAGAAGACAGTCTCCCCCAGAGTTCCCCAGAGCATTTCCCTTACATCTCATTGGCCACCCCTACACCAGTCACTGGCAAAAGGAAATGTGATTACTATGATTGACTTAAACTAACCATGAGTCATTCCCCAGGGGCTGGTGGAGGCACTGACCTTCCTTGAGTTCATTATTCTGGAAGAAACTAGGTATCTGTTATCCAGAAAGAAGATAGGAATGGCTTTGTGGTTCATAATCAATAGTGTCTGCCATACCATTCTCACCTGGTTGATCTCTGATTGTTCCTTCTTAGTGTTTTTCATTTTTTCCTCTTGATTGATGTGCCCCCTAAATGCTAGTATCCCAAAGTTCTGTCTTTGATTCTTTTAAAAATTATTCTTCTACCCTTTAAAATAACACCTGTGTTATGATCTTTTCTAAATCTTTATCTCCAGCTAAGACTTCTTTCCTAAGCCCCAGTTTAGAATATCCAACTGTCTCCTGGACATCTTCATCCACATTCAATTCAATTGATATTGTTGTGCTAGGTTTTTAGGAGTCAAAAAGTAAATAAACCTTGCCCTGTATGATCTTACATTATAGTTGGAACAAGTTATTCCAACACAGGTAGTAATTAGGAATGCAGTTTTATCAAGCAATAAAATTTTCCAAGTATAGTAGTAGCATAGGGTCTTCCTTGGTGGCACAGTGGTTAAGACTCCACACTCCCAGTGCAAGGGGCCCGGGTTTGATCCCTGGTCAAGGAACTAGATCCCACATGCATGTCACAGTTAAGAGTTCGCATGCCACAACTAAGACCCGGCACAACCAAATAAATATTTTTTTTAAAAAATAAAGAAGTAGCATAGGTGAAGAGGTTATAGGAAACTAAATGGAACTCATCTTTTCTTGAAATGTACTCTTCCTATATTCTATACTTTAATTAGTAGCACAACTCTGCATACCTTTGGCCTAATGGTTAGGATTCCAGGCTTTCACTGATGTGGCCTGGGTTCAGTCCCTGGTCCGGGAAGATCTCGCAAGCCACATGGCCAAAAAAAAAAAAAAACACGAAGGGGCTTCCCTGGTGGCGCAGTGGTTGAGAGTCCGCCTGCCGATTCAGGGGACGTGGGTTCGTGCCCCGATCCGGGAAGATCCCACGTGCCGCGGGGCGGCTGGGTCCGTGGGCCATGGCCGCTGAGCCTGCGGGTCCGGAGCCTGTGCTTCGCAACGGGAGAGGCCACAGAGGTGAGAGGCCCGCGTACCGCAAAAAAAAAAAAAAAAAAAAAAAAAAAAAAAAAACGAAGAAGAAGAAACCAGGGCAATCTAAAATTCTTCCAAATCCCCCACATAAAGTTGGTTGGCAAATTGTATGTATTCTACCTCTATTAAATTTGCCCATTTGTCTTTTTATATCATAGTCATCATACTTTAGGTCCTTGTAATTTCTCATTTCATTGAATTATTCGCTCAGTAAAAGTTAATTGAACAGCAATGTATAACAAGACCTTATACTAGGAAAATGTTCTAAAAAAAGAAAAAAACCCAAAAAACAAAAAACTGGGTTGTAGGGAGGCTACAACCCAGTGAGTAGGGCATAAGAAAACAGATGGTTATGTAGTTATGATAAGTGGTAGAGATACCGAGAAAAATGTGGGAACTTGTGGTCAGTGGAACCTAACCCAAGTTGGGATCAGATTTGCCCAGTTAGAGACTGAGTCTCCAAGTAGTACTAAGCTGAGTATGGAGTGGGGAAGAGGGAAATACACACATACAAACACACCCCACTCAATTTATACATACCAAAGAAATATTACTTTAAAGACGTTACTTTGGGTGACTGTGTAGTTTTCATTTTGCTGTTGCTTAAAAATAATATTTTAAATGATCATAATTAATTTAGATTATCAGTAGTAGTACATCATCATACAGTTGATCCTTCATATTCACCAGTTCTTTCAGATTTGCCCACTCACTAAAATTTATTTGTAACCCTGAAATCAGGGTGCTTTATTGGCCATTTGCATGTGCATGAGCAGAGCAGCAAAAAAAATTTGTCTTATGTTCCCAGCTGATATCCAGCAAGGCAGTGCTTAGCCTTCTTATATCAGCTCTCATTAACAAGTCTTTGTAGTCTATTTAGTGCATTTTTGCATTTTTTGCGTTTTCCTGCCTTTTTTTTTGGTGATTTTACTGTTTAAAGAGATGTTTGAATGTGGTGCTGAAGTGCTGTCTGACGTTCCTAAGCACAAGAAGTCTGTGATGTGCCTTATGGAGGGAATACATGTGTTAGATAAGCTTCATTCAGGTAGGAGTTACACTACTATTTGACCATGAGTTCAGTGTTATAATAAATAAAGTGTCTTCATTACAGAAATACACGGGAAACAAGGTTATGTGTTCATGAGTTGACTTAACCCAGCATTTCCTTCAGGGGCAATGATTCAATATTTGCTAATTCAGCATTCACGTAACTTTATAGAATATAAATATGTTAAATAATGAGACAGGATAAATTTGACTTTGGGAACCAGCCAAAGTCATTTATGGCCAGGAGTGATGAGTTAGATGGTCAAGCTGAACAATATAGAGGTATGATTAGTTCTATTAGATTCAAATGAGAAATTGGGGATAGGCAAATATAATTTAAAAACTGCATGACTCAGCTCAATGGCATTAATATTAATCACTATATTGATATGGAGACTTTTATTCTATTAACATATATGGGGTGCCAATGTTCCAGCTACACTCTGAGCACTGTGTTTTTCTATCTTTGCAATGGGAATAAAAAAGCAAGACTAATTTTAATTGGAATGACCGTCTAGATTCCTACAAGGTACTAAGATCCGTTCTTTACATTCTTTACATTTGCAGTATGTGGTTTTCTAAAATTGTAGTTAAAATAAAAATTGAAACCCTTTTACACCCCATTTACAAAATTTATCCTTTTGATTTAAGAGGAAAACAAATTGTTTTCTCTCAAGCTAATAAAAACTCTGAGTTGTGTCTAAATCAGTAGTTTCCAAACTTGAGTGTCCATTAGTGTCACACTAAGGGGTGTGGGGGGGTTTAGGTCTCATCAAAAATGGAGATGCTGGGCTTCCCTGGTGGCGCAGTGGTTGAGAGTCCGCCTGCTGATGTAGGGGACATGGGTTCGTGCCCCGGTCCGGGAAGATCCCACATACCGCGGAGCGGCTGGGCCCACGCGCCATGGCCGCTGAGCCTGCGCGTCTGGAGCCTCTGCTCCGCAACGGGAGAGGCCACAACAGTGAGAGGCCCGGCGTACAGCAAAAAAAACAAAAAAATGGAGATACTGAGACAGCATGCCCCTCTTTTGATAAACATCTCACTTCACTACCCTAAGTTTTCTAATATATTCCCCTTAGTGAACATGCCCAGATTGAGAATTTTAGTTTACAAGTTTTATTTTACCATCAGCCAGGCTGATGTTTTATAAGCTTAAGTGTTTACAGTGAAAACTGTTTTTTTTTTTTTAATTTGCTAGATATAACAAAATTTTATTGTGTTCACTGCTGCTTTAGCCTGCCCTCTCCCTCCAGTTAAAGGATAATTTGTATAAAGCAGGGGTTGGCAAACATTTTCTCTTAAGGGCCAAACAATAAAATTTTTAGGCTTTGTGGGCCACACAGTCTCTGCTACAACTACTCAACTCTGCCACTGTATGGGGAAAACAGCAATAGACAATAGGTACTATTTTATGTTTATATTGTATGGGAAGGGATCATGACTTAGACTGTTTTGATCTCAGTAACTGTTGCCTTTACTTGCTGATTTAGCCTAATAATAAAAAGGCTATATTTTAAAATATTAAAAACTCAAACATTAAAACCCATCCAGTTAAAATTAAATTATTCTTGAAATCCTACTTTTTCTTTTACCTATAAATGTCCTCCTTTAAGCAATTACAGTACTTTGGGCTCATTGTATTTGGAGTTAGGCAGTCGATGGCCTAATTTTATAGCAGTTGGTGGATACTAACTATACAACAGGTTGGCTTATTTTATACATGTCCTAATACTTAATATTTGGTAGGTAGCAATAAAGTCTTTGTATCATATTTTAGTCTCCACTGTAGCAGAGGTTTAATTATTTATGCCTTCACAGGTGCAACATATTATAAAGATATTTCATACTTAAGGTTAGGTACTGATTTAAATTTAAAATAAATCATTTTAGGGACTTCCCTGGTGGTCCAGTGGTTAAGACTTCCAGGGGGCATGGTTCGATCCCTGGTTGGGGAAGTTCTGCATGCCGTGCAGCACGACCAAAATAAATAAATAAATAAATCATATTATTGAGTTGTAGACAGTTGGAGAGCTAAACAGACTTGCGAGATAATCAGTTTATTGCAGTCTTGCCTAAGAGCCGAACAGTTTGGCGAAACAGCAGCTTATCCTCTCCTTTCCTGCTTTACCTCTGGGCTACAATCATTTTTTTCCCCTCTACTACTTGTCTTACCCTGAGAAGCTGTTGGTTTCACTTTGGCCACAGAGTGCTCTCCTCTCTGGCCAGCCAGTTAAGTTTTCCAGGTGATTCTGATGCCTTCCCTAGTTACTTGTGAGAGGAGAAACTTTAGAAAAGAATAAAGTGAAAATCGCATAAATTCCTCATTTCCCAGTGTTGCTTTTACTTTCAACACTGTGAAAGCATATACTGAGTGAGCATGTGTAAATAGAACCATCCCCACTACTTTACCCTAAAAGTAAAGTATTACTTTGAAAAAGTCCTCACAAAAAGTCCTTTTTTTGCAGATGAAAAATGGGATGTTTTGTTTTTCAACTTTACTGAGATATAATTGACAATATTGTAAGATATTTAAAGTATACATTGTGAAATTTTGATATATGTATACATTGTGAAAGGACTTCTCCCCTCTAATTGACACATCCATCACCTCACATATTTATCTTTTTTTTTTTAGCCGCGCCAGCAACTTGTGGGATCCTACTTCCCCAACCAGGGATTGAACCTGGGCCCTCAGCAGTGAGAGCTTGGAGCCCTAACCACTGGACTGCCAGGGAATTCCCTCTGTCTTTTTTAAAAATATAAAATGCTTCACGAATTTGCATGTTATCCTTGGGCAGGGGCCATACTAATCTTCTTGGCACTATGCCAATTATATGTACAGCTGAAGTCAGCACTGGAATACTATTTTATGAGTAAAAATGAACTTTTTTTTAATTTTATTTTATTTTTGGCCATGCAGCGTGGCTTGTGGGATCTTAGTTACCTAAGCGTGGAGTCTGAACTACTGGACCACCAGGGAATTCCCAGAAATGAACTTTTCTTTAATATTCATCTGTTAAGATTCTGTTTTCCCTAAATGTTCATGTCAGAGATGTGTATGTATGACATACTTAAGTTTATAGGTTAAGGTTCCTGAAAAGTTGGATCATAGCACTGGGAATTGGAAGGAACCTCTAGATCTACACTGTCTAATACAGTAGTCACTAGCCACATGAAGGTAAGTGCCTGAAATGTGGCTGTCTGAACTGAGATGTTGTGCAAGTGTAAAATTCACACTGGATTCTGAAGACTTAGTACAAAAAAAGAATTGTAAAATATATCTTATTGATAATTTTTTATTGACTACATGTTGCAGTGTATGATATCTTAGATTTATTGAGTTAAATATATACATTATTAAAATTTCATGTTTCTTTTATTAAAATGTGGATTATAAAAATGTTTCAGTAACATATGTGGCTTGCATTTGTAGCTCACTTTATTTGTAGCTCGCTGCTGGACAGCACTGCTCTAAGTTATGTGATCTTTCAACATAATCAAATATCAATTTACAACACCCATTTAAGGTGACCTAGAAACTCTATAGTTTCTTTTGGCTTTCTGATTCAATATTGAAAAATATTGTACAGAACACTTTAATTCTTTTTTTTTTAATTAAAAAAAATTTGGTGGGGGGCACCCTGCGCGGCATGCAGGATCCCAGTTCCCCCAACAGGGATTGAACCCACACCCCCTGCAGTAGAAGTGCGGAGTCCCAACCACTGGACCACCAGGGAAGTCCCAGAACACTTTAATTCTAAAATGTTAGGAAAGTATGACATTAGCTCACTGTATATTCATTAGTCCTGTGGTAAGCTTTTCAGTGACTTCTTATAAAAGAGAGTTAGAAAGAAGGGCAAGTTATTATTGGGCTATTTTATTAGGAAACTTTTTAATATCACCACGGAATAAAATCAGTTCTACACTCCCCAAAAAGGAAATGCTTTTTTAAAAAGGAGAAAATATTTCTTATGCATGAGTATCTCCAGATAACTCTAGTATTTTTTATAAAATGATTAAAGCAGTTTTATTTTACTTACTTTTTTTAAAGGCGTGTACTTTAAAAATTTGTTTTAATATTATTTTAAATCTTTTTCTTGGTAAATACTGTTAAGTTGGTCAAATTGAATGTGTAAATTCTATTATAGTGCTTTGTGCCAGGAAAAGTATTGTAAAATCAAGCAATGAAGGACTTCGCTGGTGGTGCAGTGGTTAAGAATCCACCTACCAATGCAGGGGACACAGGTTCAAGCCCTGGTCTGGGAAGATCCCACATGCCGTGGAGCAACTAAGCCTGTGTGCCACAACTACTGAGCCTGCGTGCCACAACTACTGAAGCCTGCACACCTAGAGCCTGTGCTCCGCAACAAGAGAAGCCACTGCAGTGAAAAGCCTGCGCACTGCAACAAAGAGTAGCCCCCACTCACCACAACTAGAGAAAGCCCGTGTGCAGCAACGAAGACCCAACGCAGCCTTAAATAAATAAATTTGAAGTACACCAAAAATTTTAAATAATTAAATAAATAAAAATAAAAATAAAATACACAGAAGACTGGCACAAGAAAAAAAAAGCAATGACACAGAATCAAAACTTGAAAACTTGGGAATTACTAATATAACTATAGTGATTAAAGTACTGGGAAATTTAGGCAGTATAGACAGTATTCCAAGGCGAATTATGATTGATAAAGCTCTTCCTATCAACTTTTTAGGTTAGTTTGACATCTTTTACTGGTGCTCTTGGAAGCTTACAAATATTAGTGAAATTTTTTACCTTAATAAGAGAATTAATTTCACTAGCTTACTAAGACAACTAAAAAAGTAATTTCACTAGCTTCAAAGTAAATTGACACTTAAGAAATGAAGCAAGCTTTTGAATAAAGTTTATTTCAAAGACCTAACAAATTAGCACTTTTTGAAGAACATGAACGAGCAGTCATTAAGTAAAAAAATGACATTCAAAACTTTCAGCAATCTGACCATAACTTTTATCTGTCAGCTTCCTACAGTGAGCCTTCCTAAATCATACGATTTAATCTGACCATTCTTTTTGCTGTTTTTGCTTCTGGGCTTTGAGTTCTTGGTCCAAATCACAAACCCTCCCCCTTCCTCTCTTTCTTTCTAAATTGTATTAATCTTTCAAGATCCTCACATTTTTTTTTCTGAAACCTTTCCCATCCCCACCACTCTGCCCAAAATGAGCATATAATTAACATTTGTATAGTATTTTACTTTTCGTAAAGCCCTTTCCATATTGTCTCATTCTATATGTCAATCTAATGAGGTGGATGATGTTATTCATTTTGGAGAATAAGGGAATAATACCTGATTTTTCCAGAATTTTGTATAAATGCTGAGTAGCAAAACTAAGAATACTGGAACCAAATCCTCTCATTCCAAGTTTGATGCTCTTTCCTCTCTGCCTCAATGGTCCCTTTACTCCTATAATAGTTACACAACACCTATTTGGCCTTTAATTGTTTACTGTCTTTGTATCAAACTAATTTGATTGTCAGCTGTAGATTTGAAGGGATATGTACAGATTTTTACATGGGGAATGGGAATAAATGGAAAAGATGATGAGAGCTGAATACATCTCTTCTTGATAATAGAATCAAAGAGGTCATTAAGAACTCCTTACTGGCCCATTTGCTTTTCTGAAAGCATTATATTTTTTAAAGTATGATACCCAGACTTTCTTCTTTTCCTCTAGCCAAAATAACTACCTACCTTAGTGCCAAATTTTTAGTATAATTTTTAAAAGGGAGCCAAAAAGAGAGGGCTTCCCTGGCCACCCTGGCTAAAGTAGCCACTTTCCATCTCTGTCTTAGCAACATTTAAAATTTTTCTTTAAGGTACTTCAAATTATCTGAAATTTTATTATTTCTTATTTAACTTGTTTATTGGTTGTCTTCTCCCACCAGAATATGAGTTGAATGAGAGCAAGGATGTTTTCTGTCTAGTTTATAGCACATAGTATGCACTCAGTAAACATTTGCTGAATGATTGAGATACTTTATTAATGGAGAATGTTCCCTATGGTCATAGCCACCTTTTAAAACAAGTTTTGTAGAACCCATCAGATACTATAAAATGGGCACTCACGTGCTATTATTGACTGCCTAATTCCAAATTCAAGTCCAAATTACTGTAATTACCCAAAGAAAGACATTTATAGTTAAGAAAAAAGACAGGGTTTCCAGAACAGTTTAATTTTAAGTAGATGGCATTTAATGACTTAAAGACACTTGCCTTAAGTTTGCTTTTTCTGTTTTGTAATGTGGATGGAGTAAGAAATGAATCATTTCAAAAATTTTTAATTTTTTTCCCTAAAGTTAAAGTTGCATTTGTAACCATGACAAAATTTTTAGGTTTTATAACTTATGCTCAAAATTTGAAGCCTTTCCACAGGAAAGAGAATATAGAATCTAAGTTCCAAACTAGCAGTCAAGCAATTTGCTATAAGAAATCTATAATGATTCCTCAGTGCTGGAAGGAGTTTTAGGAAAGTATAAAATGTAGAGGTAAAATATATTCTATTATTAGATGGCCATAGTTTGATTATATGTAATTATTTAGGTATTATCTAAAACGCAGGCCAAATATTAGGGCACCAGCCTGGTAGTACTCCTTATGTTAATATTAGAACAATGTCTATTTAAGTATTGTTTAAAATATCTTAACTCGGGCTTCCCTGGTGGTGCAATGGTTAAGAATCTGCCTGCCAGTGCAGGGGACACAGGTTCAAGCCCTGGTCCAGGAAGATTCCACATGCTGCGGAGCAACTAAGCCCGTGCGCCACAGCTACTGAGCCTGAGCTCTAGAGCCCATGAGCCATAACTACTGCACTCGCGTGCCACAACTACTCAAGTACGTGTGCCTAGAGCCTGTGCTCCACAACAAGAGAAGCCACCACAATGAGAAGCCCACACACCGCAACAAAGAGTAGCCCCCGCTTGCCGCAACTAGAGAAAGCCTGCACTCTGCAACAAAGACCCAACACAGCCAAAAATAAATAAGTAAATTAAAGAAAAAAATTTAACAAAAAATATCTTTACTCACTATTAAATTGCTAGCCATTGAAAAGCTCTTTGAAATCTTATCACTACTTTCAATATCAGATGTGTGTGCATATATATAGATGACATATGAGAAAGCATACGGAAGTGTTTGATAAACTGTAAACTAATATATAACTTATTATTACAGAGAAGACATAGCACAGTTATTTACTTATTTATTTATTTTTGCGGTACGCGGGCCTCTCACTGTTGTGGCCTCTCCCGTTGTGGAGCACAGGCTCCGGACGCACAGGCTCAGTGGCCATGGCTCACAGGGCCAGCCGCTCCGCGGCATGTGGTATCTTCCCAGACCGGGGCACGAACCTGTGTCCCCTGCATCGGCAGGCGGACTCTCAACCACTGTGCCACCAGGGAAGCCCCACAGTTATTTTTTTAATACTAAGAGACTAAAATTCAGTGATAAAGGTCTGAAAAGGGAACATGGCAAGGGGCATGATCTTAGAGGATGCCTGAGTCCTTTGGGGGTGATTCTGGTAGTTACTCTAATGCTTTATACCAAGTAAAATTTCCTCAGTAAAGAGAGATGATTGGTCAATAGACCTCCAAGTGGTGGCAGAATAGTTTGTATAGCTTAAAATAATGAAAACAACTTATATGTGTATGTCATTATATAAATTTTAGTGCTTTCATGCACTAAATTTCATGCATGTATTATTTGATTCTCACAATAACATTTGTGAGATAGGAATTCAAAGAAATTAAATGATTTGCCTAAATTACCTACTAAATGGCAGAGCTGAGATTAGGAACCAAGCATGGAAATTCTTAGGTCTTTATTTAACTTATACTTTAGACATTTGTAGCCCCTTTATGCTAGTCCACTAGTAGGAATTGAAGATTCAGTGATAAATAATAGTTTTCCCTAGGCATCTTTCAAGTAATGTAGTATGATTGAGGTATATGAGGCAGCAACAAATCAAGGCTGGAGGGATTTTCTGACTCTCAAATCAAAGATATATATTTTTAAAATATAAACACAACTTTTTATCCATTTATTTTTTTATTTATTTTTTGTTGTTGTTGCGGTACGTGGGCCTCTCACCGTTGTGGCCTCTCCCATTGTGGAGCACAGGCTCCGGACGCGCAGGCTCAGCGGCCATGGCTCACGGGCCCAGCCGCTCCGCGGCATGTGGGATCTTCCCGGACCGGGGCACGAACCCACGTCCCCTACATCGGCAGGCGGACTCTCAACCACTGCGCCACCAGGGAAGCCCTATCCATTTATTTTTAAATTGACAAATAGGCTTTATTTTTTCGATCAGTTTTATGTTCACAGCACAACTGAGTGGAAGGTACAAAGATTTCCCATAAACCTCCTGCTTCTACACATGCATAGCCCCCCCCACATTATCAACATCTCCCACTAGATGGAAAGATGAACTTAATACTGATACATTATTATCACCCAGAGTCCGTAATTTACATTAGGTTTCACTCTTGGTGTTGTACATTCTATGGGTTTGGACAAATATATAATGACATTTGCCTACCATTCAGTATTATACTGAGTAGTTTCACTACCTTAAAAATCCTCTGTACTCCACCTATTTATCCTTCCCTTCCCACTAACCCCTGGCAACCACTGATCTTTTTATTGTCTCCATAGTTTTGCCTTTTCCAAAATGTTACATAATATGTAGCCTTTTCAGACTGGCTTCTTTCACTTAGTAATATGCGTTTAAGTTTCCTCCATGTTTTTATATGGCTTGATAGCTCATTTCTGGCTTGCCTTTTCATTCTTTTGATAGTGTCTTTGTCAACAGAAAATTGTTATTTTTTTTTTTTTTTTTTTTTTTTTTTTTTTTTTGCAGTACGCGGGTCTCTCACTGTTGTGGCCTCTCCCGTTGTGGAGCACAGGCTCCGGAAACGTAGGCTCAGCGGCCATGGCTCACGGGCCCAGCCGCTGCGCGGCATGTGGGATCCTCCCGGACCGGGGCACAAACCCGTGTCCCCTGCATCGGCAGGCGGACTCTCAACCACTGCGCCACCAGGGAAGCCCGAAAATTGTTATTTTAATGAAATCCAGCTTATGAATTCTTTCTTTCATGAATTGTTCCTTTGGTATCATATTTTAAAAACATTGCCAAACCCAAGGTCATCTAGATTTTTTCCTATGTGCTAGGAGTTTTATCATTTGTATTTTACGTTTATGTCTGTGATCCATTTTGAGTTAATTTTTGTGAAGGGTATAAAGTCTGTATCTAGATTCATTTCTTTGCAAGTGGATGTCCAGTTGTTCAAACACTATTTGGAACATTTTTTCCTCTATTATATTGCCTTCATTCCTTTGTCAAAGATCAGTTAACTATACTTATATGAATCTATTTCTGGGCTCCCTATTCTGTTTTATTGACCTTTTTGCCTTTCCTGATCTATTGTTCTTTCACCAATACCACACTGTCTTGGTTACGGTATTTGAAATACACTGCATTTGAATACAATGGATGCTACCTATAGGATGTCTTAATGATTCTAAATTTAACAGAGAGTCAATATGAGTAAGTAGAAAATAACCGGAATATTTGGAAAAAGCCAATTCTTCTTAGTTGGATAGCTTTTCTGTGAGTGGATGTGTGTGCTTGTAAATAAGGGCATTTTGTTATACATATGGTATAGTAATCATTTTTCCAGGAAAAAATTCTTCTAGTTCATATGATGAAATCATTGTTATCATTACAGTAGCTAACACTTGCATGGACTGCACTATCCACATTTAAGTGCATCACACATTTATCTCATTTAATCCTCATAACAGCCTGCAAAGTAGGTATTAATGTTAATCCCATTGGACAGATAAGGAAACTGAGGCACAGAACGGTTAAGTCCAAGGCCACACAACTAGTAAGTGGTGTTGCCAGGATTCTAATACAGGCAGTCTGTCTCCAACATCTATGCTTTTACCTACTACACTGTCAATATTCCCTGATGCACCTTAGCAGATTTTATAACCACTATTCAAATATCTCAAGCACCGTTAACAAGGTATAAAAGAGCCTCAGTTGGCTTATTCTTGGATAAGAAGTATCAGGGAATGGAAGTCATAATTTACTAATATTAATACTAAATGAGAAATTTCAGTTCTGATTGTACCGAGTTAAGAACTAAATATTGACAGAAAAAGTTTTCAGCAGGAACATCGGTAAACTATTAGAAATCATTTGTATTCAAGTATTGCAGTGATGATCTAAATTTTAATAGTAATTTCTTCTGAGACTCTAGAAGGCTTACTGTCTTTCTCTGTACTAATTTTATTGTAAAGTGAGAAATGATTTGTGAATTGAAGAAATAAAACTTACTTTTTTATTGTCTGTGAATAAAGCCAAAGTAGAAGGTGAAGATGGTATCAGTTGAATGACTAGTTATATACTTTCAGGGTTTTTTTTTTTTTTTTTTTGCGGTACGCGGGCCTCTCACTGTTGTAGCCTCTCCCGTTGCGGAGCACAGGCTCCGGACGCGCAGGCTCAGCGGCCATGGCTCACGGGCCCAGCCGCTCCACAGCATGTGGGATCCTCCCGGGCCGGGGCACGAACCCGTGTCCCCTGCATCGGCAGGCGGACTCTCAACCACAGGGCCACCAGGGAAGCCCGGGAAAATGTGTTTTTAAAAGAAAAAATATCTCTCATATTATGCCTCATAAATAGCATATCCAGATTTTAAGCTGATCCAGTTAAAGTCTTAAAAGAAACATGAGTTTTTACTGTCTGTAACCTGATACTTTCTCCTATCTTTCCTGAAGCAGAACAAAAATTCTTTAAATAGTGACCCTAGGAGTGGGGAGGGCAGATCTCATTCTGTTTTAGTTGAAGTAACTAAAATCAGATATGAAGCTTTCAGAAGTTATTAGTTTGCCTGAACTATTAACTCTTGTATACTAAAAAAAAAAAAGTTAAAATCATCAGCTAAAGTCATATTTAAGTCCTTTACTCACTTAAAAACCTTGCTTTTGCTATTTATGATATGTAGAATTTTACAATGCCAAATTCCTGGCATTTCTGATTGATAGACCCTAGGAATTTTGAAAATGACACAAATTATTTGACAATTTTAATGTAAACAAACCATATTTTAGTATTGTATATCTTACATTTGAATAACTTGAAGTTGAAATTAATATACCTAAAATAAGTATTTTTATTTGTATAATAACTTTAACTTATTTTAATGGTAAGATACTTAATGGCTATAATGATTTTATTGTTGCTTTTTTACCTAGAATGGAGTAAATAAATGTGTAGTTAGGACATTCTGTGCTGAAATATAGGTTTCTTAATCCACTTGGCCTCTTAAAAAGGACATAAAAATGGTAGAGCCAGAAGGAAAATGAATAGTTAATCGTGGAGGAGGAGAAAACCTAGCTCAATACTTTCACTAGAGGCAGCTGGGGAAGTGACGTCCTGTAGCATTTGCTGTTCTAGAAAGTACAGAGACACGTAGTGAAAATGGGAGGATCTAGAAGGAGGCCGTCTCCTGTGTAGTGTATATTTATCTGTAAGTGAGCTGTTGGGGAAGGAATTAAATACAGAGACACTGTCTGCTTGCTGTCTTAAGACAGCCAAGCTGAATTGCTGATTTGCTTTAACTTTTAAAATACCCAGCTTGGTTTATTTTTCTTAGAATCATTGTATTGCTAAGACTGGGGACGCTGTTTTCTTTCACAAAGGGAATCTAAGTTCATTTCAAGGCATTCGAAATGGGGAAAGACTATTATTGCATTTTGGGAATTGAAAAAGGAGCTTCCGATGAAGATATTAAAAAAGCTTACCGAAAACAAGCCCTCAGGTTTCATCCGGACAAGAACAAATCTCCTCAGGCAGAGGAAAAATTTAAAGAGGTCGCAGAAGCTTATGAAGTATTGAGTGATCCTAAAAAGAGAGAAATATATGATCAGTTTGGGGAGGAAGGTAAGTATTCAGTGTACATCTTTCTGTTTCTCCAGCTCTGTCTCTCTTTTTTCTCTCTCAGCCTTCTGGTTATTAAATTAAATTCTCTGACATTTCAAAAGTAGAAAGGCAAATAATGGATGAAAACAAGATTTCATCTCTGATCATATGAATGAATGTTACATAGCTATGAATGAAATGTATTTGTTTGCCTTTTTTTGGATTTTGACATTTTGTAATATGTTTATTCTACCATTAGATTTATAATGTTAACATTATATTTGAAAAGAAACCTTAAATTCCCATACTCATTAAGAAATTGTGTCAAAAGTCTTATGCAACCTGTTTTATTTTCTAATGAATTTTCTGTCAGAACCAATAAAGATTCTTTAGTCATTTAAAATCTTAAGATTGGCAGTTCAAATTCTGGGTAGTTTATATTTTATTCACGAAAACAAAAGAAGTTTTTTGCCTTTCTTATGGCAAAGCTAGTTTAAATTAAACAGGACAGAATCGTCTCTCTGAGAAGCCGAAGGCCCAGGCATTTAGCTGTAGTTGTTTTTGGCATTCTGCCTGGAGAGGAAAGAATTTTCCTGATGTCATAAAATACCAGAACAAGTTTTTAGCTTAATTGTAAACAGTAATTGTGTGCCAAGAAAATGAGATCTCAGAAATACAATTTTTTGACCTAAAATGGCCACCTAGTTAGAACAATTATTGATTTACTTTAAGGTAACATTATTTCTTTTAAAATTTTACTATCTAGGTATAGAGGAAGGCATGATAACTTCCCTTTCCTCTCCCTGCCGCACTTTTGTTTCTTGGATTGTGAGATCAGAAACTAGTTGAATACAGTAAATGGGAATAATTGAAGGTTATCCTTTTATTATTCTGGATTTTAAAGTGTTTGTCCATCATCTCCATATAAATGTAGCTATAAAGTAAGACTATTTTAAATTGCTAATTTAACAAAACACTTTAATTTCTACAGGTTCTGGGATTTTCAGCGTTTTATATCAGGACTAAGTTGTTTTATTACTAATTTTTCTCCCCAGATGTTCTTTTTAAAATCATTGTAGTTATGAAAACTTTTTTCAGGTTTTTTTGCTTCCTTAATTGCATTTAATGTTAAATTTTCCTAATTAGAAATATATCCTGAAGTATAGTGAAGTAGTGACTGCTTATTTTGAGTTAAATTTAGATAAGCAGGGTGATTGTGCAGAGGGTTTTTTGCTGTTGTTGTTTGTTTTTGATCTGAGTTGCCCCAAATTGCAGTTTCTGCTGCCAGTTTTGGTGTGATGAGGACCTGCAGTGTCAGGTTCTTACAGAGTACTTGCTGAAAAAAGCAAATAGTGGGCAGTTCAATCCTGTTGGTTCCTTATGGCCATACTACTCAAAATGCTATGATTTGGTTCTTCTCAAAACCTAAGCAGGATTCTGAGATACTACTAACCATATACTACTCTTTCTGAAGAAGTTATTTTGTAATTTTGTAAAGAAATCTACAAACATGGAGTAACACAATAAATTCCCATGAAAAAGCAAATATCCACTGATTTAATCCCCATCTCACAAATAGCTCAAATCTGTCTATAACTAAACCATAAGATTCAGTGTTTACTAAGGATATTTGCAGAATTTTCAAGTCACCAAATGATACATTTTTCTTGGCTTAATATTACCTCTTAATAGTGTTTTTCTTGGGTGATATTTCTCCAGTTTGATTTTTACTGAGCATCATCAGTGAATGAATTAAAAAAAAAAGCTAAAACAGGATCATCTGTGTACCCCAAATCTTTTTTTTGTTCTTGACTCAGGTAATTGATATAAGCAATAGAGGTAATAGTAAGGGAAGAATAAGTTTTTTAAAGCATTGAAATATATTATTCAGAAATATCATTCTCTAGTTATGTTACTTTAAAATACAGTTAAATGAAAGTTATTCGATTATGTTTTAGAAATTATCTTCCTTTACAGAAAAGTATTATATTTAGTTATCCTTTATTTAAAATACCTCATTACGTATACTGTTAAAATGTGGGAAAATATTTTTGTGTCTTTGCCTGTCATTGATCTGTTTGTGCCTGCAGGCCTGGTTCCATAGCCCTATGTGTTTCTCTAGAAGTAACATAACAATAATTTTAGGACTGTGGGGCCATTACTAATTTACCTGATATACTTTTTTCCCCCAATTATTGCTTTCTTTTGCAAGGCCTGAGACTGTGGAAATAAGGAACCATGAACTGAGAATTGTATGAGTTGAACATGCTAATTTATATATTTAGGACCTAACAGAACCAGTGATCCCACAGTATATTTGTGTTTTGAAAATCTCTAATATCCACAATTTTATTTTTTTTAATTTTTTTTATATCTACTTGGTTGTGGGTTTTTTTTTAATTTTATTGATTGATTGATTGATTGATTGATTTGGTTGTGTTGGGTCTTTGTTGCTGCTCGCAGGCTTTCTCTAGTTGCGGCGAGGAGGGGCTACTCTTTGTTGCGGTGCTCAGGCTTCTCACTGCGGTGGCTTCTCTTGTTGCGGAGCACGAGCTCTAGGCGTGCGGACTTCAGTAGTTGTGGCGCATGGACTCAGTGGTTGTGGCTCGTGGGCTCCAGAGCACAGGCTCAGTATTTGTGGCGCACGGGCTTAGTTGCTCCGCGGCATGTGGGATATTCCCGGACCAGGGATTGAACCCGTGTCCCCTGCGTTGGCAGGCGGACTCCTAACCAGTGAGCCACCAGGGAAGCCCCTCTAATATCTACAATTTTAAATTCTGGGTTTTTTAAAGGTTGGATAAAAATAGAGATGTTTTGAAATTATCATATGACCCAGCATTTCCACTCCTAGGAATCTGTAAAACAGAAATGAAAATGTAGGTCCATAGAAAGACATGTACATGAGTGTTCACAGCAGCACCATTTGTGATGGCTCCAAATGAAAAAATCCGAAAGTATCATCTTTTAGTGAATGGATAAAGTGTGTTGTATATGTATATATATACACACACACAAATACTACTTAGCAATTAAAAGGACTGATTTAATAAAACATGTTACTAAATGGAATAACCTCATGAACTATGCTAAAAAAGTCAGATGTAAATGACTACATATTCTGTTACTCCATTTGTATGAAATGCATGGATAAGGAAGATTTATAGAGAAAGATAGCAGATCAGTGGTTGCCTAGGGCTAGAGGTGGGAACAGGGGTTAACTACGAATAGAAATGAAAGAACTCTTTGGGTTGATGGAAATGTTTTATAACTGGATTGTAGTGATGGTTGCACAATTCTACAACTTCACTAAAACTACTGTATATTTACAATGGGTTAATTTCATTGTATGTAATAAATAAAACTATTTTTCCATATGGAGACGTTTCTCGATAGTTGAATCATTTGAAACAAAAAACATAGAACTACAGAAATTGAAAATTGGATTTTGATCCAGTCTCTCCCCTAAAGTTTTAGGTTTAGTTCTGAATTGTTCCATGATGTCAACAGAAGTTTATATTAAAAGACTTAAAAAAAAAAAAAGATTTTCAATAACACATTTTCATAGTAGTCTCGTTTTCTAACATTTCTTTTTCCTTATGCCTTCTTTTTTTATTGTTTATGTTTTACTCAATAACTTAAATACTGAAAGGTAGTATTTATATGATCAAATTTGTGTTTAGTATATTAATCTTTATACTAGCTTGCAGCTTCTATTCTTTATATAGTTAATCAACTGAATCTTTTTATTTACTATATATTTTAAAAAATGAGTAAATTATATTTTTATGAATCAAAGCTGTCTAAAGAATTTCATTATGCTAGTTAACTCTGTAAGTATTTTTATAAATCTGGGTTTTTACATATTAGATCTCCTTAAAGAAAGTTTTTAAAGTCCTATAATTTTTTTTTGAAATCCTAATTATTCTCCAATGCTGCTTCTTTTGATAAACTTTTAATCAACTAACTAATGGATATCATTGTTATGGATAGTATCCCAGACACATAATTGTTTCTGGATTGCAAATTGGTTGATTGGTTGTTTTTTAAATAATAGCTGTCGGTACAACATAGGTAAATGTTGACTCTGGGGTGCATTTCTTGCTCACACGAGTGATGATGGTGTCTAGAAAAAAATTTGGATAGCAGAGGGAATCTAGCTGAATATTAAAATTTTCCATGAGCAGTCAGAATGTATGTAGTAAAGAGTTGACTGTGTAGTTGATGACAGGCTTGTTACAATTCAAGTGCCGGACAATGCAAGTGATACTTGCATAATAATTCATGTTGTATTGGTGCGAATTTTGGTAGGATTTTTCTCAGTCATAGAGGATACGTAGTTGACTGTTTAGTGTCAAAGCTGCATTGTTGGCTGTTAGCTTTGATAAACGTCACTTCAGACTGTGTGTGAATCTTCTCAGGGACTCTGTAATCCTGATTGAGTTACCATTTTTGGCAGAGGAAGGAAGGGCTTTTAGAGAAAAGCCAAACCCATGATGTAATAACTTAAAATGTTATTCTTTCTTTTCATGAATCCATTATAGGTCCAAAACATTTAGATTTTGTCTTGTAGAGGGTTAGATTGAGCAGGCTAATTCACTCAATTTACTTTACTAACTCTTAAATTATTATACTCTATTTGTGGGATGAAAGATGAAGTGATTGAAATAATTTAGCATTGGTTTAATCACATTGGTAATGACCTTGAGTTATATGATATATATATATCATTTTAAAAAATCTGCCACTAGCTTTTTTTAACATTTGGAGTTATAACTATACCACTAAAATTTATAAAAAGAAGTTTTGGATGAGCTGTGTGTTAAAAGTTCTTGTCCTGCTTGTACTTGTCATTCTGATTCTACAAGGCATATCCCTGAGTGCTATTTGGATGTATCATTCAATACATATATTGACAATTTTCAAATTGTTAGATTTCTTTTTGTGTCTCCAGATTTCTATTCACGGATGAAGGTAAAAATTTAAAAATCAGCTGACACTGTTGGATGAAGTAGAGTACATGTATACCTTTTAATGGAAGTTGCCAAATAGAATAAGACACGTAAAACTCTGTGAAATCATGCTGAGTGACTTCAGTAGAATTTTTTATTATTAAATTTCTCATATATGTGTATGTGTGATTATACTTTATATTGTTTTTGCTTCTGCCTTTTCTGAAATATCTTGGCACTCAAAAGACATTTTAAAGTTTCTTTTCGGAGGCTTTAAGAATTAGTTCATTCCCTTTATTCAATAAACATGAGCGGGGCTTCCCTGGTGGCGCAGTGGTTGAGAGTCTGCCTACCAATGCGGGGGGCACGGGTTCGAGCCCTGGTCTGGGAGGATCCCACATGCCGCGGAGCAACTGGGCCGGCCCGTGAGCCACAACTACTGAGCCTGCGCATCTGGAGCCTGTGCTCCACAACAAGAGAGGCCGCGATAGTGAGAGGCCCGCGCACCTGATGAAGAGTGGCCCCCGTTCGCCGCAACTAGAGAAAGCTCTCGCACAGAAACGAAGACCCAACACAGCCAAAAATAAATAAATAAATAAATTTAAATAAATAAATAAACATGAGCGCCTGTCATTTTCAGACCTGTATGCATGAGCAATGCAAAAATGAATAAAATGTATTTCTTGCCCTCAAATTGGTCACTGCTTGAATATATTGGAATCTCTTAGTTTAATTCTCTTGAATTTTTTTTTACAGTTTCATAATTTTTGTATTCTTTTCCTGCTTGTTTCCTTGGTCAGGAATGCCCATAAGGCTCATTCAGAAACTTTGCTGATACTGTAATGATATAAATCCTTGTCAGTATTGATCCCTTAAAAGATCACTATACTGTTGTTCTGTGGGTTTTAGTAGAATCTTCCTTCATTATGTAGTAGAAAATGCTACTTCAAATATGTAATCTCTTGTGAGCTACTTATTACTTAGTTGAGCTTAAAAAAGAGGATCAAAGGGTCACTATCTTGGGGTCTGAAGCAGGTTGTCCATAATAGACAGAAATAACCAGCCCAAAGGCCTTACATGTCAAAAGAGTTCACAGCTCATGATTTCAGTCTTTTCACATGCTGTTGAAATTAATGCTATCACATGGTATGCCTAGATAAAGAATTTCATTATCTAGGATAGGATAACAATTTTAGTGTCTAAAATTTTTTTCATAGGGTTTTCTGTTTTTAGAATTTTTTCCCTTTCTGCCACAAATGAGTTCTATTTAATTCTTAAACAGTGAAAGGTGATCTGAAATACAGATAGTTAGTATAAATACGGTATTTTATATTATTGATTTGTGCTCACTGATTATAATGGTACTCAAAGATTTAGGTTACGTATTTTGCATTGATTACTGAAGACCTTTCAATTGACATCTTTTATTTTTTATTATTATTTTTCTATTTTATTAAAGTATAGTTGATTTACAATGTTGTTAATTTCTGCTATACAGCAAAGTAATTCAGTTATATATATATATTATTTTTTATATTCTTTTCCATTATGGCTTATCACAGGATATTGAATACAGTTCCCTGTGCTATACAGTAGGACCTTGTTGTTTATCCATCCTATATATACTAGTTTGCATCTGCTAATCCCAAATTCCCAATTCTTCCCTCCCCCACCCCTTGAATGACATCTTTTAAAAACTTAAATTTATATACTTTAGGTTATCAAACCAGTAGCTTATGAGATAAGAGGTTCCCGATTTTTATTTATTTTCTTTTTACCTGTGGAACAAAGACTCAGGAATAAATGATCATTAAAGATGGGGTTTGGGGCTTCCCTGGTGGCGCAGTGGTTGAGAGTCCGCCTGCTGTTGCAGGGGACACGGGTTCGTGCCCCGGTCCGGGAAGATCCCACATGCCACAGAGCGGCTGGGCCCGTGAGCCATGGCCGCTGGGCCTGTGCGTCCGGAGCCTGTGCTCCGCAACGGGAGAGGCTACAACAGTGAGAGGCCTGCGTACCGCAAAAAAAAAAAAAAATCTTTTAAAAACTTAAAATTCATATACTTTAGGTTATCAAACCAGTAGCTTATGAGATAAGAGGTTCCCGATTTTTATTTATTTTCTTTTTACCTGTGGAACAAAGACTCAGGAATAAATTATCATTAAAGATGGGGTTTGGGGCTTCCCTGGTGGCTCAGCAGTTAAGAATCCGCCAGCCAGTGCAGGGGACACGGGTTCGAGCCCTGGTCCGGGAGGGTCCCACATGCCACAGAGCAACTAAGCCCGTGCACCACAACTACTGAGCCTGCACTCTGGAGCCCGTGCTCCGCAACAAGAGAAGCCATGGCAATGAAAAGTAGCCCACGCTCGCTGCAACTAGAGAGGGCCCGCCTGCAGCAGCAAAGACCCAACGCAGCCAAAAATAAATAAAAATAAAATAAATAAATTAAAAAAAAAAACCAATGAAGTTTAAAAAAAACAGTTAAAAAAAAAAGATGGGGTTTGGAAGAAGAATTTGAAAGATAAAAAGTTAACTTAGGGTGGAATGATTGGAAGTTATGTAGCAGTTCTGTATTCAGTTATAATGGCATTTCTGGCCAATATTAATAAATAGCAACCTAAGTTAGCCAAAGTTTATTAGTAATACAGTTGTTGAAAGTTTAACGTTCAAGAGTTGTAAGCATTTTTCTAATCATGCTTATCTCTTCATTTAGGGTTGAAAGGAGGAGCAGGAGGTACTGATGGACAAGGAGGTACCTTCCGGTACACCTTTCATGGCGATCCTCATGCCACATTTGCAGCATTTTTCGGAGGTTCCAACCCCTTTGAAATTTTCTTTGGAAGACGGATGGGTGGTGGTAGAGATTCTGATGAGATGGAAGTAGATGGAGATCCTTTTAGCGCCTTTGGATTCAGCATGAATGGATATCCAAGAGACAGGAATTCTGTGGGGCCATCCCGCCTCAAACAAGATCCTCCAGTTATTCATGAACTTAGAGTATCACTTGAAGAAATATATAGTGGTTGTACCAAACGGATGAAGATTTCTCGAAAAAGGTTAAACCCTGATGGAAGGAGTTATAGAACTGAGGACAAAATTCTTACTATCGAGATAAAAAAAGGGTGGAAAGAAGGTACCAAAATTACTTTTCCAAGGGAAGGAGATGAAACACCAACTAGTATTCCAGCAGACATTGTTTTTGTCATTAAAGATAAAGATCACCCAAAATTCAAAAGGGATGGATCAAATATAATTTATACTGCTAGAATTAGTTTACGAGAGGTAAGTTGGTAGGACATAGGATTCTGAAACCAAACAGAATTATGCATGTGATCTTAGGGCATTTATCTAAATAATAGCTAACATTAATTTTATGTTTACTACACATTATTTTTAAAATTATCATAAGAACCTTCTGAGGTAGTACCACTATTATACCTCATTTATGGATAAGATTATACTTTCTAAGTTTAGTTATTTATACTTACAACTTAAATCACAATTTTAAGTGAATTATACACTATGAGGCCTAGTCTGGATTAACTCTACTCTGTTTTTTACGGGTATGGCTTATGAGATCTGCACTGTAATCTCATCACCTTAGTCCATGTATAGGATTTTTCCAAAATTGTTAACTTGGGTTAATAACTATATAACAAAAAAAGTATTAAAAGACAAAATAATTTATGAGGGTACTGCTTTAATACATTAGTTCGTATTTGTTCTATTTTTAGGCACTATTTCTCAAATTGGATTGTAATCCTGCAAATAAGGCCATATCAGTTCCCTGCTTAAAATTCTTAAATGACTCCACATAGCATCTACCATAATGTCTAAACTCTTTATCTTAAAATAAAAGGTTGTTTTTAATCTGATTTCTAACCCTCAATGTATATGCATTTCCCTAAGCTTGATGTATTTTTATCTTGTATACCTCTGTGTCATTGTCTGAGCTGTACTCTGTGGAACACTGCTGTTCCTCACTCTACCTCAACACCTGCTACTGGTCCAATGCTTACCCCAAACTTACCCCCTGAAGCTAAGGGGGTAGGTTGGGTGCCCTTTCTCTCACAAAAGACTTCTGCACATACTTCTGTGCCAACTTTATACTGTATTATAATTACTAGTTTGCTTCTGAATTCTTTGTGCGTTCCTTGAGGTGGGGTCTGTGTGCATGGTCCCTATATGCTCAGCCTCTAACAGGAATATATGGCATATAGTAGGTACTCAGTAAATATTTATTGACTAAAACAATTAGTATATTTCTTGTCCTAACATTTTCCCTCCAGAGAAGTTTGTAGTTGCTCCTATCTTATTCTTTCTAGTCCTAAATTTCTCCCTCTTCTCTTCTCCCATTCCATCCCTGCATCTTGAATGTTGTAATAGCAGCCTCAAACAATCCATTTCATTCCAGGGCAATGTGAAAGACATTCTTTCCTCCGTTTTTCCTTTTCTTTTCCTTCCCCTTCTCCTTTCCTTCTTTTGTAAAATGTCTGATTATATGTGTCCTGAAGGGACTTTCTAATGTGGAAAAAGTCTTATAATTATTGATATTCTTTTGGAGGTTAAAAATTTGCCTTAGAGGTATCGTCCTTTACAGCTGGTAATATTTTTGATTAGACTTTTACGTGTTGAAGTTTGTTAATTTTATTTGGTCCATTTTAGGCATTGTGTGGCTGCTCATTTAATGTGCCAACAATGGATGGAAGAACCATACCTATGACAATAAATGATATTGTGAAACCTGGAATGAGGCGAAGAATTATCGGATATGGGCTACCGTTTCCAAAAAATCCTGAGCAACGTGGTGACCTTCTAATAGAATTTGAGGTGTCCTTCCCAGATACTATATCCTCATCATCCAAAGAAGTACTTAGGAAACATCTTCCTGCCTCATAGAATGAAAAACTTTGTTACCCATATTTTGATAAGGCACTGAAAATATAAAAGGACTGGCCATTTACTGATGTACATGTGAATTCTGTATAAAGACATGTAAATTATTTCGAGGGTTCATTAAATTGCATGAATAGAGACGGGTCAAATAAAAAGGCAAAAGGGATTTTTACAGTTAGAGAAGGAGAGAAAACCATTCACTGTATTTTATTTCATTTCTCCCGAATCAGAAAATTTTAGTATTTTGCTTACATGTAAAACTTGTTTCTGTGGAGTTAGTAGATATATTTCTAATAAAGTACTAGGTTATCCAAGTACTTTATGTCTTATATCTTTACATTATCAGTATGATAGGTTCTCATTTATAATGGAAATTTAAATCCTTAACGAAACTATACATGTGATACGTATTTCTAGAAAATAAAAACTCAAAGTCACTTGGAAATCTGGTTAACTAGATTAAAGTCACCATATGAAATGCTGCTATAGGGCTGGTACCCATAAAAGGATATCCTAATACATATATTTCACCATTTTGATTTTTAAAGTATGCTGTAGCATTTCTTAATAACATAGTTGTAATGTTCTTAAGGCAGACCTTTTCTTCATAAAAAGGATATTAATGGCAATTTATCTCCTGTGGAAATCCCAATTGGCCTGAATTACTGATATTTTAGAAATAGGTTGTTTTTAAAATGCCACATATAATTTTATGCAAGTTGACTATATATCTTGGACTTAATAAATTATAGGTACATTTTATTGTCCACTAGTTAAAAATAATTTGTTTGATAATAAATGTGTTTTTAGAGGAAATATTGTTACTTGGAATTAATTTTCCAATTACACAGCCTTCTATAACTTACTCATAATATGCTATATGTACCATATGCAATTTCCCTAAAAAGAATAAACTACCACTATGGTGTTAAACCAAAATATGGGGAAAATAAACACTAACTGCTGCTTATGAATGATGTTGCTACTACTTGTTATGCATATAAGTGTTTTACTTTTTCATATGTATAGATTGCATTCTTAGGTGTTTTAATTTTTTAAATATATTTACGTTTAAAAAGTTATTCTGGGGCTTCCCTGGTGGCGCAGTGGTTGAAAGTCTGCCTGCCGATGTAGGGGACACGGCTTCGTGCCCCGGTCCGGGAGGATCCCACACGCCGTGGAGCGGCTGGGCCCGTGAGCCATGGCCGCTGGGCCTGCACGTCCGGAGCCTGTGCTCCGCGGCGGGAGAGGCCACAGCAGTGAGAGGCCCGTGTACCACAACAACTACAAAAAAGTTATTCTGTTTTCTGTTTTATAGCTATAGTGAGAATGATATTTTGAACCAATGTTTTTGGTTCAAAAGTGATTTTCAGGATGATTGGTATACAAGGTATATTGGACCCTATCACCTTTCAGCAGAATATTGTCTTCTTTTAGAAATTCAATACTTAGGTTTTAATCACCACATACTTTACCACTTTATTGAGATATAATTCACCTGCTAAAAAGTTTACCCTTTTAAAGTGTACAATCCAGTGGTTTTAGTATATTCACAGAGTTGTGCAACCACTTTCTAATTCCAGAACATTTTTATCACCCCAGAAGGAAACTGAATAACCATTAGCACTCACTTCGCATTCCTCTGGCCCCTGGCAAACACTAATCTGCTTTCTGTCCCTATGGATTTATCTATTCTGGACATTTCCTATAAATGGGATCAAACAATGTTTGGCTCTTTTTTTTTTTTTTGGCTTCTTTCACTTAGCATAATGTTTTCAGGGTACATCCATGTTGCATCATATATCAGTACTTTGTTCCTTTCTTTATGGCAGAATAATATTCCATTGTATGGATATACCACCTTCTGTTTATCCATTCATTAGTTGATGGGCATTTAGGTTATTTCCACTTTTTGGCTATTATGAATAATGCCACTATGAACATTTTTGTACAAGTTTTTGTGTACATAATTTTTCAATTCTCTTGGGTATATACCTAAGAGTAAAATTGTTGGGAATAACCATATACTTTAGTTGCAAGTGGAAAATGCTTGAAAATACCAGAGAATTCAGCTAATCGTGCATATTATTCCATCTAATTCATAAATGATTCCTTTATAACTTTTCTCTGAGTGACATTTAAAACTCCTTAGGGAAGTACGAACATCATGGAAATTTTCTCACAGGTCTAAAGAGATAAGAGCTGAAAAGCATCAGTCAGAGTGGTAGGTGTGGTTTCTATTTTAAACCCACTGTCATTTATTGTAATTTCCTTGATTAAGCATTTTCTCCCAAGTTAAATAAATGATTTGTAGATTAGATAGATGGATAACCTTTGGATTAAAAAGTATTTTTTTAAGTACAGAATTATTCTTCTAGTAGTAAAATTAATTTGCATTGCTATAGAAAAACAGTATATCAATATTTTTCATGTCTTTCAGTATATCAATATCGAATAATGCCTTAGTTTGTAGTAAGTGCCCAATTTTTATTTACTGAATTTGACTTAATGTAAGAGTTTTAAAGTTTTCTTATTTACTTAAGTTATGAAGATACTTTTGATTTTAAAATGTTCTCTTTAAACTCAACCAGGTTCTTGGATACCTGGATAGTTTTGAAGTACTGTGGATCTCAGTAAGCTAATTGATAAACATGTTTACCTACCTTTCCTACAACTAAAATTTGATTGGTACATCATCTCTGTAGCTGTTAGAATTTTGGTTTATGTGAATGTAGTTCTTAAGCCATTCTTATAAAGAGGAAACTGGAGATTTGGGTAAAGAAAAGGAGAGTAAAGTGAATGACAGAGGAAAATGAGAAATTTTGGATGCAACCTTAAGCATGAGAAAACCAGAGGCAAAGAAATCCACTCCTGTTTCTGTTAGAGGGGTGGCACTGAGATGAAGACAAAAAATCTGGACCAGAAGTACTGCTGTGACACTAAATTATAACAGGAGATCTGTATCAGAGAAGAGCTTGGGAAATATTTAGTTACGTTTAATAGGTTAAAGGTTGCCCAATATTTTTAATCAGAAGTATATATTTTGCATCTCTGGGACTGGGAATGAAGGGGTTCAAGAGATGGGATTAACTGAGAATTCTAAAACCTGAAAAATATGAAACATTTGGAATGAGGCTAGGCTTCTTTTTTTCTTAATTGCCTTTCTTCATATACCTGTTATGTCTAACAAAGGAAAAATAAATTTTCAAGCATCTTACTGAAGCTGTGAGAATGAGCGACCCTGAAAAGTTTCTAGGAAGCAGGGACTGGCAAGCCATATTTATTCCTTGTTAAAGACTATCACTCTTTTTTACTTCGTGCAGCCATCATTTTAGTGACCATAAACGCTGACTTCCGGGCGAAGCCCACCCGAGGGCTGTGCGGCCCCCAGCCCCGACAGGGGGGCCCCGCTCTCCCCAGCTCTGCGCGCCCCCCTCCCCAGCCTCCGGTAGGACTGGGTGCCATCTCCGGGCCCACCCACTTCCCGCGCCCCCCAGCCCCGTCCCTCCGGTTGAGTTCCCCACCCCACGCCCAGGAACACACGCGCCGACCACCTCCCCCCACCGCAACCTCCGGCGACCCCATCGCCCGGGCCTCTCCTCTCGCATCCCCGGGCTCTTCGTGCCCTTCGGTGCGTGGGATCCCCACTTCCTCACCCACCCCATCCCGCGCACTCACGGGCTCTCCCGGGGCAGCGCCCAGGCCCGCGCTCCCCAGCGCCGCAGCCTGGCTCAGGCCGGCCGGGCCGACCCACCGGCCGGAAGGGAGGGCGGGGCGCTGGGCCTTCTCAGAGGGCCTGGCCACTGTGGCTGGGCTGCCAACCCCGGCGTCCCCGGGTCAGAGTCCCGAAAAAGCGATAATCTAAAAACCGCTTGACTAAGATGACAATTGGGTTGGAAACGCGTATGCCCCAGGCAGGGGTTTCTGAGAGTCTATTCTTCCGTGGGCTAGCTTCAGTTGGGGCGGGGGGGCTTTGATTATTTTTGTCCGTTTCTTCAGAAACTTTCTTTGAGTTGGATTGCTTCTGAACAAGCTTCTAACTTCCAGCAAGTTGTTCCCGTTCTGTGGTGTTTATGGCGGGGCGGGGCGGGGGAGTGGAGTTTGAAACCATCCAGAGATTTCCTGTTTGCGGGTTGTTAAGGACAGAAGGTCAGTTACAAACCACAGGGTGGCCAGCAGGTGCCCAGGTGTGACCCACACAGCCCGGATCAGCCTCTGCCCCTGCATCTGTATTGGGAGTGTGTGTGTGTGTGTGTGTGTGTGTGTGTGTGTGTGTGTGTGTGTGTGTGTGTGTGTGTGTGTGTGTGTGTGTGTGATTCCTGTTTGCCTTACTTGGATTTTCTGACTTTTCTGTAATAACCTTGCTTTGCCTTTGGCGAGGGTGGGACAGAGCTGGGGGAGGAAGCATAAACTAGAAAAGAAAGTAACCCCGGTATTTTCAAGTTTGGATTTTAAAGTCTCAAATCCGAAAAAGAAAAAGAAAAAGAAAAATCTGACTTCTTAGGGTTGCTCTGCCTAAAACATTTTTTTTTTCCTATAACAACCGAAATTCCTCAGCTAATTGTGTTCCTACCGAATGCTTTCAGAAACATACCTCTCTCAACTGGGGAAATTATATTTTACTCTGGCTTTTATAAATTACACTCCCTTACTTATTAAAACAACCTAGAAAATTGGCACAGCCCACTTCAGAGTAGTAATTATACAATAGGGCTAGTTAAACATTTTATGCCTTTTTTTCCAAAATATTTGACTCATAAATCTTTAAGGAAATTTTTCAGAAGTTAAAACTAGAACACTTAACTGATAATGGGGCCTTAGTATTATTTAAAAATTAGTTGCCGGCTTATATACATTTATTCTCATTAAATTTGTAGAAGGTATACATGATGACCAAGTGGGATTTTTTCTAGGAGTGCAAGACTGGTTTAGTATTTGTAATTTCTCCAATACAGCATTGTTCTCACTCATCTCCTTTGTGTTGTCGTTGGCAAATATACTACATTTCTATATATTATGGTCAATACGTTATATGTATGTTGTTTTATACAATTGCTTTCTAAATCAGTTAAGAGAAAGAAAGGAGAGGAAATAGGATTTGCATTGGGTTTTATAATTACATAATTACCTCTGCCAGGGCTCTTTGTTCATGTGGATTTGAGTTACTGTCTTCGGCCACTTGCTTTCAGCCTGAAGATCTTCTGTTAGTATTTCTTGTAATGTGGGTCTGCTATCAACAAATTCTCTCAGTTTTTGTTTATCTGAGAATGTCTTTATTTTGCCTTCATTTTTTGAAAGGTAGCCTTGCTGGATACAGGATTCTTGGTTGACAGATTTTTTTCTTGGAGCACTTTTAACATCTTATCCCACTGTCTCTGGTCTCCCTTATTTCCAGTTATAAGTAAGCTGATTTTATTGGGGTTCTTTTGTAAGTGATGAGTAGTTTATTTCTTGCTGCATTCAAGAGTTTCTCTTGTCATTGGCCATCAGTATTTTTACTATGATGCCTATGGATCTCCATACTTATCCTGTGTGGAGTTTGTTGACCTTTGTGGATATACAGACTAATGTTTTTCAATAAATTTGGGAAGTTTCCAGCCTTCCTTCCTTCCTTCCTTCCTTTCATTCTTTCTTTTTTTTAAGATTTTTTTTTTTGATGTGGACCATTTTTAAAGTCTTTATTGAATTTGTTACAATATTGTTTCTGTTTTATGTTTTGGTTTTTTGGCCACGAGGCATGTAGGATCTTAGCTCCCCAACCAGGGATCAAACCTGCACTCCCTGCATTGGAAGGCAAAGTCTTAACCACTGGACCGCCAGGGAAGTCCCCAGCCATTATTTCTTTAAATATTTTTTCTTCTCCTTTCTTTCTCTCCTCTCCTTTTGGTACTCCAGTTTTGCATATATTGAGGCATTTAATGGTGTTCCACATTTCTCCAAGGCTCTGTTCATTTTCCTTCACTCTTTTTTCTCTCTATTCATTCTTCATTCTCTCTATTCTATTGAATTGCATAAACTTCATCAGTCTGTCTTCAAGTTTGCTAATTTTCTTCTCCTGCCAGTTGACATCTACTGTTGAGCCCCTCTAGTGAGCTGATTATTTCAGTTATTGTTGTTTCAGCTCTAGAGTTTCCACTTGGTTCTTTTTCATAATTTCTCTGTATTGACATTCTCTATTTGATGAGACATGGTCATCATATCTTCTGTAATTAATCATGGATTCCTTTTGTTCTTTGAACATATTTATATTGTCTACTTTGAAGTTTTTAAATCCAACATCTGGTTGCTTCACATGCAGTTCTTGTGCCTTCTTACTTTCTGGTGTAGGGGTCATATTTTGTTTCGTTGTATGTCTTATTATTTATTTATTTTTTATATTAAGCATTTTCAATAATATATTAGAGCAACTCTAGGTACTGGTCCCCACCTTCTTTAGGACTTGTTATTTACATTTTTAGTGACTGGCTGAATAATTTAGTAAAGTCTATTTTCCCCATGTGATGGGAAGCCTCTGGTGTTGCTCTTCAGAGGATGCAGCCTTGAGTATGCTCAGTCACCCTGGGATGACAGTGATTTTAATAAGGCTTTCTTTGTCTCTTTCCCTGACCACACCCTGCTGTTAAGCTACACTAATTGCTGATTGATACTCTATTGTTTTCAACAACAGCCCTTGGGCCATAAATTGCTCCACAAACTGATCAAATTAGATTCCTTTGAAAGGATAGTTCTGAAATTTTGTTTGAGATTTGTTCTCACCCCAGGAGGGCTCCGCCCACTTATCTCTTTCCTCTCTCAGTCAAACTAGTGCTGGCAGGTAGGAACAATGTTGCCGATCTTTCTGAGTGACACTCCTGCTTTAGGAGCTTAGTGCTGCTGGGTGGGGGGCAATTTGAGAGTGACACCAGGTTTCCTCAGCTTGTCTCTCCAAGCATGGAAACTCTGCCCCATGAACCAGTATAAGGGCCCTGAGGGCTCCAGTGTCCTCAGCTGTGCTGTTCCCAAGGTAGATCCTCCATCCTAATGTGGGAGTAGAAGGAGGGATCCCCCAACTCTCCCTCACACTCACCCAGAACTTAGCCTCAGCCACAGGTAATGGGACAGGATGAGAAATACTGACATCCTGCCTTCCCAGGAAGATAACCCTCTGACTGGGTTATAATTCCTCCCACTGGAGGAACAGGATACTCCTGGCTGTGCCCATCTGGAGTGGAGTTTCCATCTCACTGAGTTGGAAGGGGGAGGGATAGTGTGGGTCTTTGTTCAAATACCACAGGTTCTTACTATTCTTACAAAATTTTAGTAGCTTTTCTTTCTTTCTTTCTTTCTTTTTAAAAAATTATTTATTTATTTATTTGGCTGGGCCAGGTCTTAGCTGCAGCACGCAGGATCTTTAGTTGCAGCATGCGGGATCTGGTTCCCTGACCAGGGATTGAACCTGGGCCCTTGGCAGTGAAAGTGCAGAGTCCTAACCACTGGACTGCAGGGGAATTCCCTCTAGAGATTTTATTTATTTTTAAAATATTTTATTTATTTATTTTTGCTGCGCCGGGACTTAGTTGTGGCATTTGGACTCTTAGTTGCGGCATTGGGACTCTTAGTTGCATGCATGCAGGATCTAGTTCCCCAACCAGGGATTGAACACAGGTCCCCTGCATTGCGAGCTTGGAGTCTTACCCACTGGACCACCAGGGAAGTCCCTCCCTCTAGAGACTTGAAATAGTTGTTTTAAAAAGTAATTTTCACCAGTTTCACTGGGGAGTAGGACTGTGGAGCAGCACATTACTGTCTCATACCGGAGCCTCATAAGGTTTAAATCCTAACAGATTAAAAAAACCTTCTTGAAAGGGTGATAGGTAAGTTGCTTGTAATATGTTTTTTATTATTAATTAATTAATTTATTTATTTATTTATTTTTGGCTGTGTTGGGTCTTGGATGCTGTGCACAGGCTTTCTCTAGTTGCGGCAAGCAGGGGCTACTCTTCGTTTCGGTGTGCAGGCTTCTCATTGCAGTGGCTTCTCTTGTTGTGAGCATGGGCTCTAGGCACATGGGTTAGTAGTTGCGGCTCACAGGCTTAGTTGCTCTGTGGCATGTGGAATCTTCCTGGAACAGGGCTCGAACCTGTGTCCGCTGTATTGGCAGGCAGATTCTTAACCACTGCGCCACCAGGGAAGGCCTGTAATATGCATTAGTTGTTCATATTAGTGGAATTATTAAAATGCCTGAGCTAGTAATGATGTGTTTTAAAAATGTCTTTGGAGAAGGAAAATGGATATGCCTTTATTTTTTTATGAGTAATTTTTTTGCTTACTTCTGAAAGCTGAAATAAAGTACATAATAATATAACACTAGAGGGTGGTCTGTTTAAAATATGATCCACTAATGAAGGAAAGAAAAATGTTGGTGGGAAGAATACTATTAGGCATCCGGTTTTATCAATAACTAACATTTGTAACCTTGGGCAGATAATTTTTTTTTTTTTTTTTTCTCGGTACGTGGGCCTCTCACTGCTGTGGCCTCTCCCGTTGCGGAGCACAGGCTCTGGACGCGCAGGCTCAGCGGCCATGGCTCACGGGCCCAGCCGCTCCGCGGCATGTGGGATCTTCCCGGACTGGGGCACGAACCCGTGTCCCCTGCATCGGCAGGCAGACTCTCAACCACTGCGCCACCAGGGAAGCCCCTGTTGCTTTCATTTTAATTTTTAAATTAAAAAAATTTTTTTCTTCAAGGAGCACATGCTACATTTATAGACATAAAGTTGTTTTCTAATGACCCCTGTTTAAAGTCACATTGTATTAAACAAGAGAGGGGACAAATGTCTTCAGAGGTTGATTTGCTTGTCCAAAGTCTCACAGCCAGTATTCATTCAACACATTTTGACTGGTAACTACTCAGATGCCAGGTGCTCTTCTGGGCCTGGGAATGGCAGCAGTGGACACAGACAGATGGACTACACTTCCCAGCCTCCCTTGCAATCAGGTGTGGCCATGTGAGTAAGTCTCCCCCAGGGAGTGTGAGCAGTGTGCTACCTTCTAGGGCACGTAGAACCTGACTTGTTTTTCCTACCAAGTCTAGAATTCTAACATTGCTAGGACCCCAAAACACTGTGTGTGCCCTTTCCAACTTTAACCTCTTCCTTCCCTCCCTTACAGGTAACCAGTGACCTGATTTTACAATAATCTTTTTCTGGCTTTCTGTATACTTTCCTCTTCATTCTAACAATATAGTTGGTTTGTCAGTTTTTCAGCGTTACATGGTGGGAGTCATACTTTCTTTTGTGTTTTGCCTGTTGCTTAATATGTCTATGAGATTTATCCATATTGTTTCCTGGAACTGGAGTTCGCTTTTATTGCAGGATACTATTCCATTGTATGAGCACACACCACCTACCAAGGATGGATATTTGGGTTGTCTTCGGGTCTGGCTTACCATGAATAATGATGCTGAGAAAATTGTTGTCCATTGCCCTTGGCACACATGTGCACAGATTTCTCTAGGGTAAAGAGCCACATGTCTTAGGACGTGTCCAAGCTCACATAATTTCTGTTCTCCAAAGTAGTTAAAATTGTATTGTCAGATCTCTTATATACTGAATATAAAACCAGCATCTCATTGTGCTCTTGTTTTGCATTTCCTTGATTACCAGCAAGTGAGCAGCTTTTCACATGCTTATTGCTCATTTGTATTCTCTCTTTAGTGAAATCATTATCCCTGTCTTTTACATTTTCTATTGGGTTACTTCTTATTGTAGTTCTTTATATTCTGGATATTAATTACTTGTTGGCTAAATGTGTTGCAAATATATCCTTCAAGTTTGTGGCTTGTCCTCTGTTTTCTTCATGGCATTTTTTGGTGAATAGAGACTCTTAATTTTTAATTTAATCTGGTTTCTCAATCTTTTCTTTTATGATTTGGACTTTCGTGTCTTCAGAAATCTTTACCTACCCTGAAGTCCAAAAGATATTCTTTTATATTTTCTAAGAGTTTTCAGGGTTTTAAAAAATCTCATTTAAAAATTTTTTTTTTTTTTTTTTTTTTTTTTTTTGCGGTACGCGGGCCTCTCACTGTTGTGGCCTCTCCCACTGCGGAGCACAGGCTCCAGACGTGCAGGCCCAGCAGCCATGGCTCACAGGCCCAGCCGCTCCGCGACATGTGGCATCTTCCCAGACCGGGGCCCGAACCCACGTCCCCTGCATCGGCAGGCGGACTCTCAACCACTGCGCCACCAGGGAAGCCCTCATTTAAAAAATTTTAATCCACCTAGATATACTTTTTCTGTATGGTATGAGGCAGGCCTCCAGTTTCATTATTTCCATCCAGATAACCAATTGTCTCAGTATCACGTTATTCAACAGACCTTCCTTGCCTCAGTTGATCAGCAATGCCACCTTGGGTATTTCATCTTCTGGAAAACCAGGAGTCTAGGAGTGAACATTGTGGTGGTTCCATCAGATTTCAGCTCTGGGTTCAGGCAACAGGGAACTTGAAGAGCTGGAGGGAGGGAGGGAAGGAGGGGTGGGGCAGAGGGAGCAGCAGGAAAGAGGGTGTAGGGTGGGGGCACCCAGTGAGCATTCGTGTCTGAAGCCCCCGCCTGAGCTGGAGCCTATGATTACCTTTAAAAAAAAAAAAAAAAATTTGACCTCATGGGTTCTAACAAAAGATTTAATTTTCACACATTGCTTTTATTTAAAAAATGTCAAGGTATCAAAATAAAATTTATAATTTTATTTAAAAAACCTTCATTTAGTCATTAAACAAGTATTTACTGAGCATACTGAGTGTATATCACTGTTGTAGGTGTTGGGATACAGTCCTACCACTAAAAACCTTATGTTCTAATCACAGAACATTTTTAAAAAGTTAAAGAATAATGTATTTTTTTGGATGATGATAAGCATTAAGAAAAAAAGTGATAATGGGTAGGGAAAGAAGAGTGCTACTTTTTAGGTAGAGCTTTCAAAGAACGTCTCTTTGGGAAGAGTGACATCTGCACTTTGACCTCAATGATGCAAAGGGGGCAGCTGTCCATGACCTGGTAGGAGAGCATTTAAGGAAAAAGAATAGCAATTACAAAAGTCCTGAGATGGGAACCTTTACTGAAAACAAGAAAAATACATTTAATTAAGATTTACTTCCTAATTTTCAAATAGTGTCAATATTATGTTTCCTATTTCACACCAAAAATGCAGAAGATAATGTCAAAGAAAGAAAATGGAACTAGAAGGTGTCAAATGTTGACCTCTGATCCTGGCTTTCGGAGCTATAGAGCCTCAATCAAATTTCTTTTCAGGCTTGTTTTACCTATTTGTAAATGGAGAATACTTATTGCTTCCTAATAGAATATGACACTGTATAAAGAATACTAGGTATTGACAGGATGATATTAAAAGAAAAATTTACTTAGACATTTTAAGTTATGTTAAACTAAAAATTTATCTTTGACTGAAGTTTTTCAAATGAAGAGTTTAAAGGACATATGGTTCTATAGCTCTCAGGCTGCTGATTTATATATAGTAGAAAACATTCCTGCATATTCTTGTAAATTGAAATTCTTACCTCTTAAAAATAAAAAAAAAAGTAAAGAAAAGATTTACAATCAAAAGTTTTAAAGAGGAGAGATCTTCAAGTTGGCGGAGGAGTAACACATGGAGATCACTTCCTCCCCATAAATACATCAGAAATACATCTACATGTGGAACAACTCCTACAGAACACCTACTGAGCGCTCGCAGAAGACCTCAGACCTCCCAAAAGGCAAGAAACTCCCCACTTACCTGGGTAGGGCAAAAGAAAAAAGAAAAACCAGAGACAAAAGAAGAGGGACGGGACCTGCACCAGTGGGAGGGAACTGTGAAGAGGAAAGGTTTCCACACACTAGGAAGCCCCTTCACTGGAGGAGACAGGGGGTGGCGGCGGGGAAGCTTCAGAGCCACGGAGGAGAACGCAGCAACAGGGGTACAGAGGGCAAAGCAGAGAGATTCCTGCACAGAGGATCGGTGCTGACCAGCACTCACGAGCCCGAGAGGCTTGTCTGCTCACCCTCTGGGACGGGTGGGGGCTGGGAGCTGAGGCTCGGGGTTTGGAGGTCAGATCCCAGGGAGAGGACTGGGCTTGGCTGCGTGAACACAGCCGGAAGGGTGCTAGTGCACCAGGGCTAGCCGGGAGGGAGTCCGGGAAAAACTCTGTAGCTGCCTAAGAGGCAAGAGACCATTGTTTCCGAGTGCGTGAGGAGAAGGGATTCAGAACGCTGCCTAAACGAGCTCCAGAGACAGGCGCGAGCTGCGGCTATCAGTGCAGACCCCCGAGACGGGCATGAGACACTAAGGCTGCTGCTGCAACCACCAAGAAGCCTGTGTGCAAGCACAGATCACTATCAACACCTCCCCTCCCGGGAGCCTGTGCAGCCTGCCACTGCCAGGGTCCTGTGATCCAGGGACAACTTCCCCAGGAGAACACACGGCGCCTCAGGCTGTTGCAGCATCATGCTGGCCTCTGCCGCCACAGGCTACCCCACATTCCATAGCCCTCCCTCCCCCCAGCCTGAGTGAGCCAGAGCCCCCTAATCAGCTGCTACTTTAACCCCGTCCTTTCTGGGCAAGAACAGATGCCCTCAGGGGACCTACGTGCAGAGGCGGGGCCAAATCCAAAGTTGAACCCCAGGAGCTGTGCGAACAAAGAAAAGAAAGGGAGATCTCTCCCAGCAGCCTCAGGAGCAGTGGATTAAATCTTCACAATAAACTTGAAGTACTCTGCATCTCTGGAATACCTGAATAGACAACGAATCATCACAAAATTGAAGGTGTGGACTTTGGGAGCAACTATAGACATGGCATTTGCTTTCTGCATCTAATTTGTTTCTGCTTTTATGTTTATCTTAGTTTAGTATTTAGAGTTTATTGTCATTGGTAGATTTGTTTATTGATTGGGTTGCTCTCTTCCTTTTCTATATATATATAGATATAGGTATATTTTTTGTTCTTCTCTTTTTGTGAGTGTGTATGTGTATGATTCTTTTTGTGATTTTGTCTCCGTAGCTTTACTTTTACCATTAGTGCTAGGGTTCTGGCTCTCTGTTTTTGTTTTTGTATAGTTTTTAGTGCTTGTTATCATAGGTGGATTTGTTTTTTGGTTTGGTTGCTCTCTTCTTTCTTTTTAATAATTTTATTTATTTATTTATTTATTTATTTATTTATTTATTTATTTTGCGGTACGCGGGCCTCTCACTGTTGTGGTCTCTCCCGTTGTGGAGCACAGGCTCTGGACTCACAGGCTCAGCAGCCATAGCTCATGGGCCTAGCTGCTACACGGCATATGGGATCTTCCCGGACCGAGGCACGAACCCATGCCCCCTGCATCGGCAGACGGACTCTCAACCACTGCGCCACCAGGGAAGCCCTATTTTTTATTTTAATAACATTATTTTATTTAATTTTTTCGTTCTATCTTCCTTTTTTTCCTCCCTTTTCTTCTGAGCCGTGTGGCTGCCAGGGTCTTAGTGCTCCGGCTAGGTGTCAGGCCTGTGCCTCTGAGGTGGGAGAACCAAGTTCAAGACATTGGTCCACCAGAGACCTCCTGGCTCCATGTAATATCAAACGGCAAAAGCTCTGCCAGAGATCTCCATCTCAACGCTAAGACCCAGCTCCATTCAATGACCAGCAAGCTACAGTGCTGGACACCCTATGCCAAACAACTAGCAAGACAGGAGCACAACCCTACCCATTAGCAGAGAGGCTGCCTAAAATCATAATAAGGTTACTGACACCCCAAAACACACGACCAGACGTGGACCTGCCCACCAGAAAGACAAGATCCAGCCTCATCCACTAGAACACAGGCACCAGTCCCCTCCACCAGGAAGCCTACACAACACACTGAACCAATCTTACCCACTGGGGGCAGACACCAAAAACAACAGGAACTACAAAACTGCAGCCTGTGAAAAGGAGACCCCAATAACCGTAAGTTAAGCAAAATGAGGAGACAGAGAAACACAACAGATGAAGGAGCAAGGAAAAACCCCGCCAGAACAAAAAAATGAAGAGGAAATAGGCAGTCTACCTGAAAAAGAATTCAGAGTAATGATAGTAAAGATGATTCAAAATCTTGGAAATAGAATGGAGAAAATACAAGAAATGTTTAACAAGCACCTAGAAGAATTAAAGCTCAAGCAAACAATGATGAACAACACAATAAATGAAATTAAAAATTCTCCAGAAGGAATCAAGAGCAGAATAACTGAGGCAGAAGAACAGATAAGTGACCTGGAAGATAAAATAGTGGAAATAACTACTGCAGAGCAGAATAAAGAAAAAAGAATGAAAAGAATTGAGGACAGTCTCAGAGACCTCTGGGACAACATTAAACACACCAACATTCGAATTATAGGGGTCCCAGAAGAAGAAGAGAAAAAGAAAGGGACTGAGAAAATATTTGAAGAGATTATAGTTGAAAACTTCCCTAATATGGGAAAGGAAATAGTCAATCAAATCCAGGAAGCAGAGAGTCCCATACAAGATAAATCCAAGGAGAAACATGCCAAGACATATTAATCAAAGTACCAAAAATTAAATACAAAGAAAAAATATTAAAAGCAGCAAGGGTAAAACAACAAATAATATACAAGGGAATCCCCATCAGGTTAACAGCTGATCTTTCAGCAGAAACTCTGCAAGCTAGAAGGGAGAGGCAGGACATATTTAAAATGATGAAAGGAAAAAACCTACAACCACGATTACTCTACCCAGCAAGGATCTCATTCAGATTTGACAGAGAAATTAAAACCTTTACAGACAAGCAAAAGCTAACAGAATTCAGCACCACCATACCAGCTTTACAACAAATGCTAAAGGAACTTCTCTAAAGCAGGAAACACAAGAGAAGGAAAAGACCTACAATAACAAACAATTAAGAAAATGGTAATAGGAACATACATATCGATAACTACCTTAAATGCAGATGGATTAAGTGCTCCAACCAAAAGACATAGACTGGCTGAATGGATACAAAAACAAGACCCGTATATATGCTATCTATAAGAGACCCACTTCAGACCTAGGGACACATACAGACTGAAAGTGAGGGGATGGAAAAAGATATTCCATGCAAATGGAAATCAAAAGGAAGCTGGAGTAGCAATTCTCATATCAGACAAAATAGGCTTTAAAATAAAGACTATTACAAGAGACAAAGAAGGACACTACATAATGATCAAGGGACCAATCCAAGAAGATATAACAATTGGAAATATTTATGCACCCAACATAGGAGCACCTCAATACATAAGGCAAATACCAACAGCCATTAAAAGGGAAATCGACAGTAACACAATCGTAGTAGGGGACTTTAACACCCCACTTTCACCAATGGACAGATCATCCAAAATGAAAATAAATAAGGAAACACAAGCTTTAAATGATACATTAAACAAGATGGACTTAATTGATAATTATAGGACATTCCATCCAAAAACAACAGAAAACATTTTCTTCTCAAGTGCTCGTGGAACATTCTCCAGGATAGGTGATATCTTGGGTCAAAAATCAAGCCTTGATAAATTTAAGAAAATTGAAATCATATCAAGTATCTATTCCGACTACAACACTATGAGACTAGATATCAGTTACAGGAAAAAATCTATAAAAAATACAAACACATGGAGGCTAAACAATGCACTACTGAATAACCAAGAGATCACTGAAGAAATCAAAGAGGAAATCAAAAAATACCTAGAGGGCTTCCCTGGTGGCACACTGGTTGAGAGTCCGCCTGCCGATGCAGGGGACATGGGTTCATGCCCCAGTCCGGGAAGATCCCACATGCCACGGAGTGGCTATGCCCGTGAGCCATGGCCACTGAGCCTGCGCGTCTGGAGCCTGTGCTCCGCAATGGGAGAGGCCACAACAGTGAGAGGCCCGTGTACCGCAAAAAAAAAAAAAAAAAAAAAAAGGAAATTATTAGAAAATTAATTTGCATTAAGTGCTGTGTGTATATGCATAATTTACAAATTTAGGGACTTCCATTGTTGTCCATGGGTAAGACTCCACTCTCCTAATTCAGGTGGCCTGGGTTTGATCCCTGATCAGGGAACTAGATCCCGTATCCATGCCACAACTACGAGACCACATGCCTCAACTAAGAAGTCTGCAGGCTGCAACTAAGAAGTCTGCATGCCGCAACGAAGAGCCTGAGTGCCACAACTAAGGCCAGGTGCAGCCAAAATAAATAAATAATAAATAAATATATAATAAAACAAACAAACAAACAAAAAGACAAAAAAACCACACACCAAATTCATGAAAATACATTTTCAGAAAAACTAGTTTCTTCTTTTTCCTAGGAAAAAACGCCAAGGTACTAGTTGACTAAATTTATGTGGAAGATATTAGCTCTATTAGGTTAATCATAATGCCTAGTGTATGAATTAGGATTCTCCAGAGAAACAGAACCAATAGGATATATATCTGTATTGGTATATATATATATATATATATATATATATATATATATATATATATATATATATAAGAGGAGATTTATTGTAGGAATTGGCTCATGCAGTTATGGAAACTGAGAAGTCCCACAGTCTGCCATAGGCCAGCTGGAGAATTAGGAAATTCAGTGGTATAATTCAGTCCAAGTCCAAAAGCCTGAGAATCAGAGGCTCCTGGAGTAGTCCAGAGTATGAAGGCCCTCAAATGAGGAGCTCCAACGTCCCAGGGTAGGAAAAGATGGATGTGTCTGCCCAAGAAGAGAGAGTGTGATTTGCCCTTTCTTTCCCTTTTAGTTCCCTTGATTGCCCTCAATGATTGGTTAAGATTTGATATGGATAATTCTTGCCCACATTGATGAGGGCAGATCTCTTTACTCAGTCTACTGAATCAAATGCTAATCTCTTCCAGAAATTCCCTTACAGACACACACAGGAATAATGTTTTATCAGCTATCTTGGCATCCCTTAGGCCAGTCAAGTGGACACAAAGTTAACCATCACACATAGTGAACATTTAAGTTTTACGTTATTATTGTAAAAAAGTATAGCCCATGGGGGATTGGTTCCAGGATCCCCATGGATACCAAAATCTGGGGATGCTCAAGTCCCTTATATAAAATGGTGTAGTGTTTGCATATAACCTAAGCATATCCTCCGCTATGCTTTAGATCATCTCTAGATTATTTTTAATACTTAATACAATGTAAATGCTATGCAAATAGTTGTAAATACAATGTAAATGCTATGTAAATAGTTGCCAGAGCTTAGCAAATTCAAGTTTTGATCTTTGGAACTTTCTGGAATTTTTTTTGAATATTTTCCATTCGTGGGTGTGGAACCTGTGGGTGAAGAAGGCTTATGTTATGCTTCTTTTTCTTAGTTCCCTCTCAGAACACAAAAGGAAATCATAGTTGTTTCATCTATTGCATGCATTACTTCATTAAAGAAATAAGCACCTATAATCATGTTTGGCTCAATAATAAATATTAGTTATTATTAATCATAGCATATTTTCAACTGGAAATGAACTTAGAATTCTAGTTTCAGGCCTTAGTGCCAGGATTTATTCATTCAGTAGTAATTAAACATTTAAGAGCAAACTATATGCCAGGTATTGCATTCATGAGAATTTGAGAGTTTCTAGTCCCTGGCTAAGATAGGATAACAGCAGGAGCTGCAAGCTCCCTCTCTGATAATCAACCCTAGAGAAACTACAGAACGAGGTGGAAATAAGAGGAACCCTATGGAGTTTGAACTGTCTTGAACTAGGTTGTCAGGATTGATGGGTGGCAGGCTGGTGAGGCAGCAGTGAAAGGACTAGTTGGAGAAAAGCTTAAGTCTGCACTTATCTTTCTCCTGCATTACCTTGTAATAGATATTACTTGCAGCTTCACTTTTTTTTAAATACATTTATTTATTTATTTATTTATTTATTTATTTATTTTTGGGCTGCGTTGGGTCTTTGTTGCTGTGCGTGGGCTTTCTCTAGTTGCGGCTAGCTGGGGCTACTCTTCATTGCGTTGTGTGGGCTTCTTATTGCAGTGGCTTCTCTTGTTGCGAGCACAGGCTCTAGGCACGCGGGCTTCAGTAGTTGTGGCACTGGGGCTCAGTAGTTGTGGCTCATTGGCTTAGTTGCTCCGCAGCATGTGGGATCTTCCCAGACCCGGCTCAAACCCATGTCCCCTGCATTGGCAGGTGGATTCTTTTTTTTTTAAAATAAATTTACTTATTATTTTTTTTTTATTTTTGGCCATTTTGGGGTCTTCATTGCTGCACACTGGCTTTCTCTAGTTGCGGCGAGCAGGGGCTACTCTTCATTGTGGTGCGCAGGCTTTTCACTGCGGTGGCTTCTCTTGTTGCGGAGCATGAGCTCTAGGTGCTCAGGCTTCAGTAGTTGCAGCATGCTGGCTCAGTAGATGTGGCTCACAGGCTCTAGAACGCAGGCTCAGTAGTTGTGGCGCACAGGCTTAGTTGCTCCGCGGCATGTGGGATCTTCCTGGACCAGGGCTCGAAGCTGTGTCCCCTGCTTTGGCAGGTGGATTCTTAATCACCGTGCCACCAGGGAAGTCCCAGCTTCACTTCTGAAAATGGATGCAACAGTCCAGGTTTCAGATGCTGATAACTGTAGAGTATTATCAGGGCCATGCAAAGCCTCGTTGTTGAGGTGGTGATGAAAATGAATGTAGACTGACTGGTAGGCCTTGGATATTTATTCCTCCTCCACCTTTCCTTTAAAATCCTTGTACTATTGAATTACTTCTCCCATTGTGCTTCTCACTAAGGACTTAAAGGTAATACTCTGACAAAGAAGTTGCTTAATGGATAAGCAGCAAACCAGAATGATCAATAGTGCTTAGGCAGTGCCTGGAGTTCTGTGCCCTTGGGCTCTTCACATGACTTTAAACTCACCCATTCCCTTTGTTAATTTACATATCAGCTAGAGTACCTGGGGGAATGTGGCCAAAGTAAATAGATACCAGGGCATTTTTCTTTCCATGCAAAGTGGACCATCAAGTGAACAGCCCAAAGTTCTGCATATTGGGGGGATTTCCCTTCACCATGTGTTTCAGGCCCACCCCAAGTGGGATGTCATGCAATAGCTTTCCATTTCTGGCTGGTGCCAGCAATACTGTGCAGATCCAGGCCTGTGTTTTTTCCCCCTTTCTAAGTGGTCTTTACTTGGCCCCAGTGTTGCCATATCATTTCTATTTAATGGAATGCATTATTCTATTATTTCCATTAATAATGGAGTGCATGGAAAAAAAAAATAAATAAAAAAACCAAACAAAAACAAAAAACAAACAAAAAAATAATGGAGTGCATGTTTCAACTGTATGATTTGGTTGACCAAGTAACATTCACTTCATGAGGAGCAGCTCAGCTTGTGTAATCACTTGGTGTCCCTCCATCAGGTGATGAGTCTCTACCAGCACCCATCAGCAAGTCAGGAGCTGCTTTTCAAAGGGAGAATGGTTGTTGGCATTAGAAAGTATGCCCTTACTGCACAATCCTAGGGCTTTGCATTCTAATTCTCTTATTGGGGCTTATCAGAAGTTCCATATAATATCTATATCTGCTACAATACTTCAGATACACTTCAGCAGAATTGTGAAAAGTGAGCAGGGGGCTATCAGGTTACCATGTTGGGAAAATGCTTTCCAGGAGTACAGTGAGCAAAAGGAAGTATAATAGTATTTAAGGAATGGCCAGATAAAATAATGGCAAGGCTAAAATATAGGGTGTGATTTGGGAGAGAGGCCGGGGAATACATGAGGAACTGGTGCTGGATGTATCCTAGCCTAAGGTACATTTTTATCCTACAAGCCAGTTATCCCCAAATTTAGGGTACATCAGAGTCACCTGGAGAGCTTGTTAAAACATGGACCATAGGTTTGGGGTGGGACCTGAGAACCTGCACTTATAAAAAGTTTGTGAGTGATGCTTATGGTGCTGGTCTGGGGACCACACTTTGAAAACTACTGCTGTAAGCAATTTTATACAGGGAAGCAACACAATTAGATTTAAGTTTACTAAGATCACTCACAGAAGTATGGCAAATGTAGGAAAGATAAAGCACAAGACAAATGAGACCAATTGCAAGATGATCCAATGATTGTGTTAAGAAATATTGAGGTCTTGAGTTAAAGTTAATAATAGAAATAGGAAGGAAAGAGAAAAAAATTTCACAGATATTTATTAAATGACAGATACTGTGCCTAAATATTTTGCTTTGAATTTTTATGGCAGTCTGTATTTTTTCAAAGCATTTGAGATCCTGGCAGAGAAGAAAGTGCTATAATGGCAGAAGATGAGATAAACTTTCTTTGGGGGAATTTATTTTATTTATGTATTTATGTCTTCATTTATTTAATTGAAGTATAGTTGATTTACAATGTTGTGTTAGTTTCAAGTGTACAGCAAAGTGATTCAGTTATACATATATATATATATATATATATATATGTATATATATTTTAAGCTTCTCTTCCCTTGTAGGTTATTACAAAATATTGAGTATAGTTCCCTGTGCTAGAATATATTTTATTTAATTTCCAGAAAGAAAATGTTTATTTGTTATAGATTTAGAGCCAGATTTCAGCAAAATTGAATCATCATTTAACAACCATGAGGATGATATGATTTAAATTTTTCTATTTTCTATTTAAATAGGAATAATCCATCTTCAGCTTGTAAATTATACAGAATGATAAAAAGTGAAAGTAGTCCCATAGTTTTATATTGAATCATAGAATTATATTACTTTTTTTTGGCCACGCCTCACTGCTAATGGGATTTCAGTTCCCCAACCAGTGGCCCAGTTTCGGGCCCCATCAGTGAAAGTGCCAAATCCTAACCGCTAGACCACCAGGGAACTCACCAGAATTACATTACTTTTGTATTTAAAGGAATCTTAGATGATTCAGTTCAACTCTCAGTTTTGTTTTTTAAAATGCAAGTGAGGAAACTGATGCCCAGAGTTGATGAATGACGTGCACGTGAGCTAAGTGGCAGTAGAACTTGGACCAGGTATCCTTATTGCTGGTCTGGTGTTCTGCATTAATCACATCATTGGTTATCATCAATTGCTTACAAAATAAAATTCAAACTTCTTCCTAGTATTCAAGATAATTTATCATCTAGTATTGACCTGCTTTTTCAGTTTTATACATTTATTCCAAACTTAGGCACATATATAACATAAGCCATTCACATCTAATATTTGGCCTGTGCAGAAAGAAATCCCCTCAGGTTTTCTCCTCATGTAGTTCTTATACCATTCTAATCCCATCTTCTGTCAAAATCGAAATCTACCTAAAATATGAGATATTCCTAATCTCTTTGATCAGAATCAATCTTTCCCTCATTCTGCTTATTTCCTTGTAGAGCTCATTATAATCTGCCTTGTATAATTCACAATTACATAACTCTTCCTCATTAGACTGGGTCTTCCTGAAAATACACTTTTCTTTCCCAACATTTAGGTCAGGCCTTTTACAAAACAATTTCTCAATACATGTTGGACTGAATTTATGCTGAATAATTTAAATAGATATCTTGTGGAATTTATTTGTTAATATTTTTATTTAAGAAAAATGTCCAAGGAGGCAGATAATGCAACATGTCTTTGAAACACAATAAATTGAAATAATTTAGAAATAGACTATTCTGAATTAAAGAAATATTAAATACAATGAATCATGAAGACAGGTTGTTTGATAATTTTCCAGTTTATTTTATAACTCGCAATACTCATTTGCCAAATAAATGTACTTCAGGATTTGATTTAATGAGCAGATAAACATGTAATAATAGCCATAATTAAACTGTTGAAATTTCCTATTATATTTTAAAATGATTGGATTGAAAGTGTTTTTTTCTTAACATTTCTCTTATAATTTATATTCACTATTTAAACCAACTTTTATTCATCCAAAATATTTGGAATAAAATAGTCTGATTCATTATTTTGAATAATTAAATATATACCATGTTCAGATAGCCTATTTTCAAAGTTTGAGTACAATGAAATATTCCATATGAAAGCTTATCAAACATAGAACACATACTTGATTCAGAAAATACTATAGGACATTACAGCATGTCATTCATTTTTGTTATGGTTATCTATTATGCAGTAATAACGAATATTCCTTAATCCCTTACTATGTGCTAGGTGTTATGCCACCTGATCTATATGTTATTTCATGTAACCTTCACAGTATCCATAAGAAGTAAATATCTTCAGGGACTTCCCTGGCAGTCCATTGGTTAAGACTCCGTGCTTCCAATGCAGAGGGAGTGGGTGTGGCGGAACTAAGATCCTGTACGCTTTGAGGCCAAAAAAAAAAAAAAGTAAATACCTTCAAGTATGAAAAATTAGCCAAGAGATTAAAAGATTTGTTCCAAATCATAGTCAATTACTATTATATAATGTCTTGATGACTTGAATCAGGTCACTTAATCCAATACTCATGCACTTAATCGGTATCCTGAACAGTTTCCCTGATTTATAACAGTTGTGGCAAGTATGGAAAACAGTACCATCGCTGTGTAACATTCCCTTATGGCTGATTTTTTCCTTTTTTAAAATATATAAACTCATCATTTCTATTTGTTTACTTGACTCTTGAAAATGGAAAGCAGTATGCCCACTTAAAAATTCCATTTGGGGGCTTCCCTGGTGGCGCAGTGGTTGAGAGTCTGCCTGCCGATGCAGGGGACGTGGGTTCGTGCCCCGATCTGGGAAGATCCCACGTGCCGTGGAGCGGCTGGACCCGTGAACCATGGCCGCTGAGCCTGCGCGTCTGGAGCCTGTGCTCCACAACGGGAGAGGCCACAACAGTGAGAGGCCCGCGTACCGCAAAAAAAAATAAATATATAAAAAAACTCCATTTGGATTTTGAATTTATATGTATGTCATGTAAATCAACATTCTCTGCATTCTGCTTGGCAGATAAAAACTTCAGCCCTGTCTCTGCTAAAATTACAGCAAAACCTGTATTATATTATGTTAAATGACGGAGGTTATATTATACTGATTAGTTTTCAGATTAAATTCTTAGTTTTAAAACTTTCTGGGTAAGTTCAGTATTCTAATTTTAATTATCAAATGTGGCAAAATATTTTTGGATAACTATTACTGTATAATTTTTCCAATAAAACCGAGGAACAAACTGAAAAATATTTGGCCCTGTTTCAGAACCTATTATTTGCATGTATTTGAAATTAAAAATGGAACAGTTGGAGACAATTATCTCATCACCACTAATGACTATCAGGTGCTGACAATCTGTCACCTTTTCTCCCAGCAAATGGAAGCAACCCCAGATTTCATATTTTTGATATGTAATATAATTGCTCCACTATTTCTACTCTTATGTGAGATATTTTTCCTTAGAGAAATTACATTTTTTTAGCCTTTGCTGCATCCTGACCTTCAAATCACTATAATGGTTATCTTCAAAGGTTACTTAGTTATCGATTTTATCGAGAATATTTGTTTTACTCTAAATACTATTTTGGATTCTATATAAAGGAAATTATTTGCCCAACTCTGAAGAGTCATCAAGGGCTTATATGCCAACTAATTACTATTTTCAGTTCTGAATACAGTTCTCGAATGATTAAAATATGTGAATTTTGAATGAGACTTTCTAAATCCCATGCAGCTTTTTCATACTTATATTATTATAGAAGGACTTATGTTAAATTAGTTTACTGTTCACATCTATTATTGTTTCTTTACTGTTTTATTTACCATAACCTTAGAGATGCAGAGTAAGTTGGATTCCAAGCCAGAGGGTTTCCTCCAAGTATCGATGGACGAGACAATGCATGTAACATAGTGAACACTATGCCAGACACACAGTAGGTGCTCAGCAAACAACTACATATTATTATCTTATTCTTCCTACTATATCACTTCACCTCCTTTTCCTCTTCGCATTTTCCAGTTCTTTATTTCCAATTATTCCTAAAAGGATTTATCTGAATTTCAGCTAAATAAGGGTTGTTTCCTTGCCTACTTGTCATCTTCAGTTGTTCATTGTTGCCATGCAACTATAAAACATGCTATCTTTAGTTCCAGGGAAAACTGCCTATGGTTTAACAAATCCTGTGTTTATTTTCTCCCAAGTATTTGCTTACTGGATACATACATAACTGGTGTGGGGGAGGGAAATGGTGTTGAGTGGTGTGGGCAGTGTGTGTTTCTTCAGAACTACTAATGTTACATGTTATTAGAGGCTATATTTGCTGGGAAAAACAAGTTAGTAAATTTGTCTTATGATTCATTTGTTGACTACATGTTTTCTTACAAACAAGGTAATATTATTGCTTTTGGCAGGCATATAAAGTTATATTAATTTAATCCTAGAATTTTTTTTTTATGACTCAACTCATACTTGATTTTATAGTTGATACTTTTAGGCTGTAGCAACACAAAATGCTACTGAGTGGAAGTACTGTAGATTGATAACTGGGTTGAACTCTACGCCTAGATGTAAAGCAAAGACAATATATATATATATTTAAAATTATTTATCTATCTATCTATCTATCTATCTATTTATTTATTTATTTATGGCTGCCTTGGGTCCTCTTTGCTGTGTGCGGACTTTCTCTAGTTGTGGCGAGCGGGGGCTACTCTTCACTGTGGTGTGAGGGGCTTCTCATTGCAGTGGCTTCTCTTGTTGTGGAGCACAGGCTCTAGGCATGCAGGCTTCATTAGTGGCTTGCAGGCTCTAAAGCGCAGGTTCAGTAGTTGTGGCACACGGGCTTAGTTGCTCCATGGCATGTGGGATCTTCCCAGACCAGGGCTCGAACCCATGTCCCTGCATTGGCAGGTGGATTCTGAACCACTGCGCCACCAGGGAAGCCCCAGGCAATATTTTTGATTAATTGTAGTTAATTCATTTGTCTTAGGTAGGAACAAAGATCAGTTTATTTTATCCAATGATATTTACTGATATATATTACATATATAACACTACTTGAGAATCTGGAGAGGGTACCAAAGAGGAATATGAAACATGTTCTCTAACTTCAAGGAACTGTGTGGTTGGGTAGACAATTTACCATATGTGAAAAAAGTCAGCATATATGCAAATTCAGAACTCTGCTGCAGAGAAATATTTCTGGTACAATAGATGGGATTAGGTGGGCTGGTATGCCAGCCTCTCTAGACACAAACTTCATCTTTTCCAATTTTTCCTGGAGACATCTGCAGCCTGGACAATATCAACAGACACTCTCTTCCCTCTGACATCTGGTTTGGTTCAAGGTTGCATTTAGGCAGGTGTCCTGGGGAGGAGAATGAAGTCAGGGTAGGCACATGTGTGAGATGTGGGGCAAGAGTACACATGGAGGCCCAGTTACCATATCTTAACTACTGAACACTAATTGCTTAAAAACAAACTGTCAAATAATATATGTTCTAGCCTCCTATTTTGATGAATATATTTTAATAATGATCTGAAAGGCCAGGTTCAAAATTTGAGGTCTCCAGATTATCAGAGTTACACAGAGGAATGTAGGGACATGGGGAGAAACAGGTCTCTGCCTGAAGCCAACCTTATTCTTCTCCTACCCAGCTCTGCTCTGTGCTCCCCCCACCCCTTCCCTCACCTCTTATTGTGGCAAAGAGCTGCTCCTGGCCCACCCCCCAGGCATACAGTTGTGCACATCAGGTGCTGACCTGCCTTGACCCTGGGAAAGCCTAAGCAGTTTTTGGAACCAGACTTGGGGCCACTTGAGCAGGGAAACCCAGGATCCTGTGTATCCAGAGCATGGTCTAGAATGGAGGGCATGAGTTCTGGGTTACCATGCCCCTTGACCCTGTGGACTCCATATCTTGTAGGATTTTGTGCAGCTGAAGGAGGGCTGGAGTAGGTGCTCCCTTTGCTCAGGTCTAAGGGTAATATTAGGTCAGGCTATTCATTTCCCTAGCTGCTTTCCTTCTAGATTGCCTTTGGTTACCTGTTCCTTCAAGCAAATGTCACAGCTCCTCTTAAGGTGGTTCTCTCTACAGAATTTCCTAATTCCTCATTTCTTTGGACTTGGGAATAGAAAGGGCCCTGGGGTATTATACTATATGTTATGAGTATACCCTGACTGCTAACTATCCATTCCTTTTATTAAACCATCACCATATATTCTTAATTTGAGTGTACCATCTATTTCCTTCTGTTACTATGGCTGATACAACTGGTCCCTCAAGTGATATTTTCTTTTCTTCCAGTTTTATTGAGATATAATTGACATATAGCACCCTTAAGTGAGATTTTATGGTAAAGGCGAACTTGATGTAGGCCTTAAGGGAAACTTCCACTCTCTAGGCAAAGAAAAATAGGATTTAGAAATTAAACGGAATTGAAAGGTTATAGAGGACTTCCCTGGTGGCACAGTGGTTAAGAATCTGCCTGCCAGTGCAAGGGACACAGGTTCAAGCCCTGGTCCGGGAAGATCCCACATGCTGTGGAGCAACTAAGCCTGTGTACCACAACTACTGAAGCTGTGTACCTAGTGCCCGTGCTCCACAATAAGAGAAGCCACCGCAATGAGAAGCCTGTGCACCACAACAAAGAGTAGTCCCCGCTTGCCACAACTAGAGAAAGCCCGCGTGCAGCAACAAAGACCCAACGCAGCCAAAACTAAATGATAATAAAAAAAATAAATATGAAAAGAAAGAAAGAAGGGCTATAGAATTCAAACTTCCCACACTATGCCAATATTTTGCCCTGTTTATTTGATATTTTATTTGATACAGCTTAAAGGGATTCTTATCTTTGAAGTTTTTCTTAACTTCACACCCTATTGTGTTCCCTTGTACTAATCCCTCATACATCACATGTAGATATTGATAATGTATCTGCCGTATACCCTACGATGACTCACTTCTCTTCTTACTTTTCTTTAATCAAATTTCAGTAAGCTTTTTACTCAGGCAATATATTGTGACATTATTTCACTTGATGGGAATGCATTATTTATACTGCTTACTAGGTTTTCTCTAATCTTTTTTCATTAGCTCAAGACAAGGTAATGCTATTTGGTGCTATAACAACCATAAGTACAAAGGTAAATTCAAGCCTTGAGACCCTGTAACAATATTCCATTTTGAGGGAGTATGAACCAGACTATGAATCATAATATGTTTATATTAATTTCTTAAGTTATAGAAATATAAACACAAAAAATGTTAAGTTATCCTAAGGAATTAATAGACTCTCTTTGTCTCCCCCTGTAATTCTGCTAAACTTAATAAGGAAAACATGGATTTTCAGGACCCAATTGATATGAGAGGTGAGGGAAAATAAAAAAGCTTGGTATGATGACTCAAATATGTCTGGTCTGGGCCGCTGAGTATGTGACCCTGTTTACTGAAATCAGGAGAAAAAAAAAGGTATTTTTCAGGAGAAAGGATGAACTTGTACAATCTCAATTTTAGTTTCCTACAGTACATTCCCCTTCTGGTAGATGGAGTTGTAGATACAAATTTGGAGGTCAAAAACATCTGCTGAAACCAGAAGAATAGATGTGGTCACTCAGGGAGAGCATGTAGGGTAAGAAGACAAGATGGCCAAGGAAAAATGCCTTCCTTGCAGAACAAAGTTCCTACAGAGTAGCAGTTAGCAAAGATGTGGAGAGGTAAGGAAGTGCTAACTAATGAAGGTTGATTGCCATTTGGCTCTACAAGGATTGAGTTATTAGCCGCTGCAGCTGCTGAACTTTAACATCCTGAAAGGAGGCCAGGGGAGAGATCAGGAGTGAGGTACTCTGTGCTCTGGGAAAACTGGCAGAATAGGCTTTCAGATAGTTAGATATTTTCAGGAGAATTTTCTATGAACCTGGATTCTTGCATCTTCCCATAGTTGGAAAAGCACCAAAACCATTAATGAAGATATCTGTTCCTCATGACTAGCAGCAACCTTCTACTGAGATACGTGTTTAGTTGCAGGTACCCCCTTTGCCAAAATCACATAGATACTGACCTTCCCCCTTACCTTTTCTGAGCAGTTACTCAGAGCTTTCCAAGAGGCTGTCTCCTGGGCTGTAGTCCTCAGTAAGTCCCCCAGTAAAACTGAAACTCAGAGCTCTCATTTTGTGTGTTTTTATTTCAGTCGACAGTTTTGGTGACCACTAAGGGACTCAGAGCAGACTTCTCTCCTTTGCCTGAACTTTATGTGGATCTGGATCCTTGGTACCAGAAGGGCCTCTTGTGCTTGTCTGCCTCCTTGGTGAGCCCAGAAGAATTTGAGTAAGCCTCTTCTGGTTCTTGGCTCTCCTAATTGTTGGTTGATGAGCCTAAGTTTTGTTTAGAGGTATATAACAGGTACCTGGCTCTCCAGTTGAAAGATACAGGGATTTGCTCAGTTGAAAGACACTGAGTGGTCTGGACTGGGTGATTAGGTGGGAGGCTGGCCTAACACCATTCCTAAAAGAAGGGCATTAGAAAGCCAGCCTTCAGCCAAAACAATCTTGAGGGAAAAAAACGGAGCTGGAGGAATCAGACTCCCTGACTTCAGACTATACTACAAAGCTACAGTAATCAAGACAATATGGTACTGGCACAAAAAAACAGAAATATAGATCAATGGAACAGGATAGAAAGCCCAGAGGTAAACCCACGCACCTATGGTCAACTAATATATGACAAAGGAGGCAAGGATATGTAGAAAAGACAGTCTCTTCAATAAGTGGTGCTGGGAAAACTGGACAGCTACATGTAAAAGAATGAAATTAGAACACTCCCTAACACCATACACAAAAATAAACTCAAAATGGATTACAGACCTAAATGTAAGACCAGACAGTATAAAACCCTTAGAGGAAAACATAGGAAGAACACTCTTTGACATAAATCACAGCAAGATATTTTTGACCCACCTCCTAGAGAAATGGAAATAAAAACAAAAATAAACAAATGGGACCTAATGAAACTTAAAAGCTTTTGCACAGCAAAGAAAACAATAAACAAAACAAAAAAACAGCCCTCAGAATGGGGGAAAATATTTGCTAACTAATCAACGGACAAAGGATTAATCTCCAAAATATATAAACAGCTCATGCAGCTCAATATTAAAAAAAAAAAAACCCAATCCAAAAATGGGCAGAAGACGTAAATAGACATTTCTCCAAAGAAGATGTACAGATGGCCAAGAGGCACATGAAAAGCTGCTCAATATCACTAATTATTAGAGAAATGCAAATCAAAACTACAGTGAGGTATCACCTCACACTGGTTGGAATGGGCATCATCAGAAAATCTACAAACAACAAATGCTAGATAGGGTATGGAGAAAAGGGAACCCTCTTGCACTGTTGGTGGGAATGTAAATTGATACAGCCACTATGGAGAACAGTATGGAGGTTCCTTAAAAAAACTAAAAATAGAATTACCATACGACCCAACAATCCCACTACTGGGCATATACCCTGAGAAAACCATAATTCAAGAAGACACATGCACTGCAATATTCATTGCAGCACTATTTACAATAGCCAGGTCATGGAAGCAACCTAAATGCCCATCAACAGACGAATGGATAAAGAAGATGTGGTACATATATACAATGGAATATTACTCAGCCTTAAAAAGGAACAAAATTGGGTCATTTGTAGAGATGTGGATGGACCTAGAGACTGTCATACAGAGTGAAGTAAGTCAGAAAGAGAAAAACAAATATCATATATTAATGCATATATGTGGAATCTAGAAAAATGGTACAGATGAACCGGTTTGCAAGGCAGAAATAGAGACACAGATGTAGAGAACAAACATATGGACACCAAGAGGGGAAAGCAGGGGCAAGGGTGGTGGTGGTGGGATGAACTGGGAAATTGGGATTGACATATATATACTAATATGTATAAAATAGATAACTAAGAAGAACCTGCTGTATAAAAAAAAATAATAAAATTAAATTAAAAAAAAAGAGAAATCCAGCCTCCAACTAACACCCAATCCAGGTTATGTATATACAAAACTTATACTTACAAGCACCAACTTAATTGGGAATTAAAGGAAATCTTGCCTCCAAAATGGCCAAGCTGGGGCTCTTTCATTGCATATGCAGTTAAGTTCAAGAAAGCCAACTTGATAAAATATCCTTTCAGGGGCTTCCCTGGTGGCGCAGTGGTTGAGAGTCCGCCTGCCGATGCAGGCGACACGGGTTCGTGCCCTGGTCCGGGAAGATCCCACATGCCACGGAGCAGCTGGGCCCGTGAGCCATGGCCGCTGAGCCTGCGTGTCCGGAGCCTGTGCTCCGCAATGGAAGAGGCCACAACAGTGAGAGGCCCGTGTACCGCAAAAAAAAATCCTTTCAGAGTTCTGATCCTAAGGGAAAGTCCTTCTAGGAGAAGCTTGCATTTCTCTCTCTGTGTCTTGAGATGTAAATGTTCTACTAGGGCTCTTAGAAATTCATGTCTTATCTAGACCATCTTCAGTTCCTGAGACTGAGAATAAAAGGGGGGGTGTGGAAGGCCTTTTTAAACTCAAACGAGTAAACTTAACTTATTCCAATTGTTACTTATGAACTAGTGAGTTTTATATTATAACACATGATTCATGACTAAGTTTTAAAATCTAACTGTGAGATCTCTCTGTGTCTATACGGATATATGTATGTCTGTGTGTATGTTAGAGATATGGTATGTCTCTACCTCCAGATGGTATTACCAAAATTAATTTGCAAATGAGTTCTATTTAATTGACTTAAAGGAAATTAAGTGCTTATATAAATTCTCAGAAATATAAAAGAAGCTAACCCAAATGAATTTCAGGTTCATGTGAACTGGGAAATATTCAGTATTAAATTAATATTTGGTATTAAATTTAGTTTAGTTAATACAGACATGTCTTTAGAGTCATCAACAGTAAGTATAATAGTATGATTGTACCAAGCTTTACTAGAAGTCAAATAAGATCTTACTATATCTGGTGCAAAGTTTGTCAGCTTTACCAAAGTTTGTCAGCTTTTTTATTTACCAAGAAAAATAACTTTGTATGATGAAGTTTTTAATAAGTAAGTTAAATATAAATGAGTTAAGAACCTACAGGTAAACTCTTTAGGAATAATTATGTTTTAGGAATGTCTACCTAAAAATAGCCTCTCCAGATTTTGCTAACTTGAAACTTCACAGTTTTGCTAAATTAAGTTAAATGATGGAAGTTTATTGACTATCTAGGTCATTTCCAAATAAAATGATACTGAAACATTAATTACTGAACACTGGCTTTCTTTTACAGAGAAACTAAAGGTATTTAAGGACTATTAATAAATATGTTTGGTGCCACACTGAGACATTTTCTATAAGAAAGCATGTTTTTAGACATTATAAATAGTGTTTGCCAATCTACAGAATCGTAATGTAAAATTTCCTAAGTGCTTACTTCTTTGTTTTCACTAGAAATTAAGATTTTTAAGAGTTGAGAATTCTAATTAAAATATGTACTTAAAGCTAATAGAAATAATAAGGGAAATATCTCACTATGCAAGGAAAGTAAGAGTTGTGTTTTCAGTAAAAGAAGATATGAGGAATGGAAATGCATTTTGTTAAGGGAAAATAAAGTAATTTTTTCTTAAAGCTGGTTATTTCTGAATAAGAAAGAAAATAAGGGACAAATTAATATGGGTATAGCAAGTTGTGGAAGGTTCCTGGGGAAGAAATTAAAAAAGAATCCTTAGAAAGGAATCCTTTGTGTGGTCAGGACTGACTTAGATTAGAATGAATTTAATTGAGTAGATACATTTTAAGATTAAAGGTAAAGTGGTGCAAAACTTGAATTTGGTTTTCTCTCTCTGTGAAGAAAACAAAGTTCTCTTAGAATGTTGATCTGCTTTCAGTAACATTGTAAAGTTTCTTTCCCTTTTTATTTATTTATTTTTGGCTGCATTGGGCCTTCGTTGCTGTGCACGGGCTTTCTCTAGTTGCAGCGAGTGGAGGCTACTCTTCGTTGCGGTGCACGGGCTTCACATTGTGGCGGCTTCTCTTGTGGAGCACAGGCTCTAGGCTCACGGGCTTCAGTAGTTGCAGCACATGGACTCAGTAGGTGCAGCTCATGGGCTCAGAAGTTGTGGCTCATGGGCTCTAGAGCGCAGGCTCAGTAGTTGTGGCGCATGGGCTTAGTTGCTCTGCAGCATGTGAGATCTTCCTGGACCAGGGCTCGAACCCCTGTCCCCTGCATTGGCAGGCAGATTCTTAACCACTGTGCCACCAGGGAAGTACCTCTTTACCTTGTTAGTAATGTATCATAACTTTCTGAATTTGTCTTTGAAATCTTTCTTTCTTTATTTAATTTCAATTAATTAATTAATTTTTTTTTTTGGCTGTGCTGCATGGCATGCGGGATCTTAGGGATTGAACCCATGCCCCTGCAGTGGAAGTGCAGAGGCTTACTGGACTGCCAGGGAAAGCCTGTTTTTTTTTAAGAAATAATTTTATTTAATTAATTAATTTATTTATCTTTTGGCCTCACCACGCAGTATGTGGTTTCTTAGTTCCCCGACCAGGGATTGAACCCGTGCCCCCTGCACTGACACTGCAGAGTCTTAACCACTGGACTGACACGGAAGTCCAAAAAAAGATATTAAATTAATTTGGTTTATTTGGTATGTTAAATTACATGGGAAGCATTGTTAAATGAGTGATAAATCTTCCTATGTTATAGGGGTAAATATTATTAATACAGGTATCCTAGAAATTATATGGAATTCCTAAAAATCTGGTATGTCCTGGCAAATTGTTATCAGTCATAATTCTAGTTATCTTAAAATGTTGTATGTCACAGCAGTAACCAAGCTTCTTTGTCAATTGCATTGAAATAAGATCTTTAACTATGCCTTTAAAAATTTTTTGTCATTTATAGACAGTTATTGTTGTATTGATGTTTTTGCAAAAAAATAAAACTTCGTCTTCAAGATTCATAGAAGGGACTGTTTGACAAGTACAGGTTTCTGATAAATTTCAGATCATACAGCTGAACTGGGTAAGGAATTAAAGAATTTTAATGGAAACCCTGATGGCTTCATAAAACTGTTAACAAGAGATCAAGGATTAGTTACATAGGACTGAGTGAACTGCTGAATATGGTTATAATTTTTATGTTTTAAAAAATATTTTGTCTGAAATGTTACTAGCTTTTACTCTGTGTTTTCCAGATATAAGGAAACATTTCCCCTTAAGCTAATTATGGCTTACAGCAATTTGGTAAATTATATCCTTGTAAGCAGAATTGAAACTTTTATCTTTTCTCTCTACCTCATCCCTCCAGAAATTGGAAACTCTTAGGTTCCCAGCAGATTTATCAGGTGAAAAATGAAGGCCACCTCCTGACAAGTGCAGGAATCTCAAGATATCTTGGAAGCTTCAAGAAGAGAGGAATTCATTCAAATTTGTTGATATCACAAGTGGAATTGAGTTATTAGCCACTGCAGCTGCTGACCTTTAACACACCCTGAAAGGAGTTCAGGACAGAGATTAGGAATAAGACTCTGGGAAAACTGGTAGAACAAAGCTTCAAATAGTTAAATATTTTCAGAAGAAATTTCTTATAAACCTGGATTCTTGTGCCTTCCCATACTTAGAAAAGGACTAAAACCATTTATGAAGATTATCTGTTCCTCATGACGGGCAGCAACCTTCTACTGAGATGTGTGCTTGGGTGCATGTACCCCCTTTGCCAAAAGCACATAGATACTGACCTCCCTCTTACCTCTTCTGAGCAGTTCCTCAGAGCTATCTGAGATGCTGTCTCTTGGGCTATAGTCCTCAGTAAATCTCCAAATAAAACTGAAACTCAGAACTCTCAAGTTGTACGTTTTTATTTCAGTAGAAGCCAAAACAGAGGTGTGATTTAAGAATAAGATGGTCAATGCAGTCAGATATTCCAAAAGGTGAAGTAAGACTGAAAAGTGTTAATCATATCTGATGATTAAGTGCTGACCATAGTAAGAGCAATTTCAGCAAAGAGTGAGGGCAAAGTCTGATCACAGTGAGTCTAAGAGCAAAGGGGGAATTGAGGAAATGCAGCTAATTCAAGACTGTTTTGCTTTGCTGTGAAAATGCAGAGGTGACTGCAGGGGTGGAGGGGTGGAGGACTTGAAAACAATGTAAAAGATTTGGGCTTTTGACCATCAGTGGATGGTACCAGGTGGGGAGATGAAAGACGAGAGTCAACAGGTAGCTTAAACATAGAGATCCTCAAGGAATGAACAGATCAGCTCAAGGGTCAAATAAAAGAAGAGATTTCTTCAGAGTTTGGAGAAGGGAGGTGGGTGGAATTACAGACAAAGGGTAGGAAATTGAGGGAGTTCAGGAGTCACACTGAGTGGCCTCAATTTCCTCTGTAGAATAAGAGACAGGGTTTTCTACAGAGACCAAGGAGGGCGGAGGTGGAGTAAATCATCTTGGGAGAGTGCTGAACGTTTGGGAGAGAAAGATGCCCAGGAAGAAGTAAAAAGGATTACTGAGAGTTGCTGAGGGCTTGGCTGAGGGTGTTTAACTATGAATTCAATGTGGCACTAATCTCAAAACTTCTCCTTCCAATTCTGCCTTGCAGGGTGTAAGGTACAGAGAAGGAAGATGGAGATTGACTTCCACTTAAATTCCTATTCCCAATGGCCCAGACATACAGTTACGAAGGCATGTGGCCCAGTTGTGTGTGAGTGCTGACCACACGTTTATGACCACCACCAGAAGGGCCAGCATGTTTGTATTCTAAGATGTGTTCTGTAGAATCAGAATACTAAGGCTTTTATAGAAATTGAGTCATTTAAAAACAAATTTTATTTATTTATTATTTATTTTTGGCTGTATTAGGTCTTCATTGCTTCGTGCGGGCTTTCTCTAGTTGCGGTGAGTGGGGCCCACTCTTCATTGAGGTGCAAAGGCCTCTCACTGCGGTGGCTTCTCTTGTTGCGGAGCATGGCTCCAGGTGTGCGGGCTTCAGTAGTCGTGGCACGTGGGCTCAGTAGTTGTGGCCTGCGAGCTCTAGAGCGCAGGCTCAGCAGTTGTGGCACATGGGCTTTGTTGCTACAGGGCATGTGGGATCCTCCCGGACCAGGGCTAGAACCTGAGTCCCCCGCATTGGCAGGCGGATTCCTAACCACCGCGCCACCAGGGAAATCCCTAGACATTGAGCCATTTTTAAAGGAGGGGAAAGAAGCCAGGAGATGAGAGGAGGGAATGGGCTATCGACTGAAGAACCTGCACAACCTAAACGTTTTGAGTTAAGTTTCATTCGGAGACCTTACTGAGCACTGTAGCGGAGGAGAGCCTCTCAGATAGCTCTGAGGAACTGCTCAGAAGAGGTAAGGGAGGAGCCAGGATATATGGGTGTTTTTGTTGGATAAAAACGTGTTATGGAACATGAAAAGATTACTGCTAATCACAAAGGACAGACGTCTCAAGTTAATGATTGTAGTGCTTTCCTATGTAGGGGAAGATGCAAGAGTCTGAGTTCACTGAAATGATTCCTTAGACGTGCATCTTAACTATCTAGGGCCAGTATCCAAATCACAGAATGCTTCCTTGTTTTCTCCATCCTGAATTCCCCTCAGGGCACACCATCCAGGGCAGCTGCGATGGTTGATGGCTTGATCCTTGTAGAACTGGAATGGTAGGCAACATTCCCCTTCCTCAGGGTCCAACTTTACTTCTCCCTGATCCATCCGGAGGGCAGGTAGCTGCTCGGCTGGTTGCAGGTGCAGCTCCTCTCAGTGGAGGAGGGACCTGAGCAGGCGGGGCCTGGCGGGAGCGCCTCTGCCATTGGCCCAGCCCAGGCTGCACCTGCCCGGTGCCGGCAGGCCCTTAGCACAAAGTCCGGGGTCCCAGGCCAAGGAGGTAGCAGTCCGTGGCAGCGCAGGTGGGTCCCCGCCCTCGGCCAGGCAAGATGCCCCTGGGGCTGCGGAGAAAAAAGAAATGCAATACCAAGGAGACCTCCCGGCTGGTGGAGGGCGAGCAGACGAATGCGGCTGGCGGCAGCCTACCCAGCCTCCCGGCGCCCACCTGCAGGCTGGTTTTCCACACGCAGCTGGCCCACGGCAGCGCCACGGGCAGAGTGGAGAATTTCTGCAGCATCCAGGAGCTCTACGCCAAGATCGCGGGCGTGTTTGAGATTTCGCCGTCGGAGGTAAGCGCCGGGGGCTGGGGCTCAGCCTCTCGCCGCCTCTCGCCGCTTCTCCCACCGCCCCGCGCAGGCTTAAATTGGCTCCGGCTGGTTGAGCTGCGCTTCCCGGATCCCGACGTCGGAAGAGGGGTGGGGTCCGCGGCTGCGAGCGCCCCATGGGGAGAGAGAGGGCCTTACAGGGAAGGGAAGAGGTAAGTCCCAGGACTGGAGAAAGTCACGTTCTCCAGGCTCGATCTGGCCTCTGGGAAACACGGGACGACCTTTCTTCCTCCTGCAAATGAGCATGCTCTAGTAACCCGAGATTCAGCAGCTTCGGCGCCTTCCCAGCGTCGAGATCTGGCTCGGCAAATTAACACCCTTCACTTTGTCTGGACTTTGCTCTCCTGCTTCCTCTGCAGGGCTGAGCGGGCCACGCTGAGCATCTCCGGGATTGACGGGCTAGGGGGTGCCTTCCGGGTGATACCAAACCAAGCCCCATTTTGACCCGCATATGTCATGTCACATGTCATCAACACTTTGGTATTTCCGGGAAGCTTATTATTCCAAGGGCGGATAACTAAGAGAGTTATACTAAACTATGCGGGACTAGTTGACAAAAATTTCAGAGGGGAAAGCCCCTCTAAATTTTACCCCATATCCTTGAAAAGGGACTGAAATTTGCTTTTATTAGATCGATAGCACGTGTGCCAGGAACTGGAGTTTGTTATAGGGTGATTTCCAAAGCCCTAGTTTAGGCGGATATTTATGTGAGCACTTTTTTTCATACTTACCCAAGCTAACTGCAAATGCAGGTGTGAGAAGTCAGTCCAAGAAAGTATTTTGTCCGTATTTCAAGGAAAAGCACAAGACCTTGTTGCCCTGGACTCCTGGGAGTGCAGAGAGCTGCCTTTGGGTGGCACAGAGCAGCATTTGGCTATCTATTCTTTAATGTTGTTTATCAGGTCAGTTCAAGTGAAATTGAGGTCAAGACAAAATTCCAAGAGGAGATGAAAGAGATCTTGAAGCTAACCTTTTGTTCTTTCAGGGTTCCCAGGCACTGAGGGGGCAAATCACAGACCCATTCTATGAATTATTTAGATTAATATAGAGTATTAACGATAATACTTCACGTTTGTATAGGACGTTTCAATTCAAAAAGCCCTCTTGCAGGAAAAATATTATTTGATCTTCTCTGAGAGAGGTAGGTGGCAGAGAGTTCATTGGGTAGTTAAGGACAGGATTTGGAGACTGACAAACCTCACTGTGGATCCAGGCTCTACCACTTACTAGCTGGGTGGCCTTGAACAAGTTTAACTTGTCTCAGTTTCAGCCATTTGTAAAATAGAGATAAGGATATCTACCTTGAAGGGTTATTGTAAAGACTGGAGTGCATGTGTAAACCTATCAGATTGCATTGGTGTATGGTCAGTGCTTTACAAATTGTAACTAATATCATTAATACCTAATATCATTAATACCTAACAGTTAAATGAGTGGGCTGAGGTACAATGTGTCTGGCCTTTGGCCAAGGTCACCTAGCTAGCAACAAAAAAGCTGGGCCGTTATTTTAAACTTGGATCTTCTTGTTTCTAAGCTAAGTGAGCTTGTTAGCATTCTTAACTGACAACTTTAAATATCTGTCCTGTAACCAGGGACTCCAGATTTATTTACTTTGCATTAAGTCTTCCTCATCATAATGGGATACTATTTTGAGTTCTAGATGCATGACTTTACTCAATCCACTTAATCCCTGAGAAGTATTATTATTATCCGTACTTCACAGATAGGAAACTAATGCTTTGAGGTTCAGAAAATTTTCAAAATTACATATAGTAAGTGGCAGAGCCTGTGTTTATTTAATTAATTAATTTATTTGGCCACGCTGTGCGGCATGTGATATCTTAGTTCCCCGACTAGGGATCAAACCCATGCCCCCTACATTGGAAGTGCAGAGTCTTAACCACTGGACTACTAGGGAAGTCCCAGAGCCTGGGTGTAAACCCAGGTTTTTTTTTCTGGCTCCAAATTCCATGAAGTTATATTGCTTCCCAAGTTTTCCAGGGTGTCTCAGCAATAACTTGGCAACCATGTTCAGCATTTTAAGTTTGCAATGTGCTGACTTGCATTAAAATTTCAAGATAAACATTAGGTATTTTGATGTGCTTTATCAAAGTTCATAAATTTTTATAACCCTAGATATATATATTAGTATGTTTATGCATATAATCAACATTAGTGCAGGTTTTCCATCTAGACTAAAAAGAGTTAAGTATATTCAGGGTAAAGTATTGATCATCATAGTATATGTCAAAGTATCTCAATAGTTACTTTTTTAATGAATGAATGAATTTATTTTTTGGCTGCATTTGGTCTTCATTGCTGCACACGGGCTTTCTCTAGTTGTGGCAAGCGGGGGCTACTCTTCGTTGCAGGGGCGCGGGCTTCTCATTGCAGTGGCTTCTCTTGTTGCAGAGCACGAGCTCTAGGCGCGTGGGCTTCAGTAGTTGTGGCACGCGGGCTCAGCAGTTGTGGCTTGCGGGCTCTAGAGCGCAGGCTCAGTATTTGTGGCGCACGGGCTTAGTTGCTCCGCTGCATGTGGGATCTTCCCGGACCAGGGATTGAATCTGTTTCCCCTGCATTGGCAGGTGGATTCTTAACCACTGTGCCACCAGGGAAGTCCCAATAGTTACTTTCGAAACGAGTAATTTATTAAAATAAAATGTACACTAGTGAGATCCCATTTCTCATCCCATTCCCCCAGTAAGAGGAATAGTGGTATACACTTTTGAGATGTCAGTGGGGAAAAAACAAAAAATTTCCCCCCTTTATATGACTGTATCAGAAGTCCTGCCTTTTCTCTAGAGAGGTGGCTATAAGGATACAAATAGCACTGTATGAAGAGCTGTACTCTCTCTGCTAAGGAAAAGAGGGAAGGAGTTGGCCTGACCTGATGGCAGGGAGTCTGTAATGTGCCTCTGGCTGTGCGAGGCGTTTAAGACTACAGGGTGGTCATTCCATCCTCACCATAGCACTGAGGCAAGGAGTCTTCTCATTTTGCAGTTGAGCTACATGAGGCTCTGAGAAGTCAAGTAGCTTGCCCAGAGTCACTGGACTCGTGTGGGGCGGAGTCGGGATTCGAATCAAGGTTTCCTGGTTCCAAGTTCATTACATAGCAGCTGTGGGATTCTTGGTAACTGTATTCAGATTCCAAATACAAACCCGGCAAAACTTCTTTTTTAAACAAACGATCTTTTCAAGTAAAGCCTCAGACTCAACCACCGAAATACTTACTACCTCAAAAAGATGCTGTAGTGAAACTGATAATTATGGATTTCACCTATTTCCTGGTTCCTGAAGGAGGAAGTTAACGAAACCTATGAATCACTTGCAGGGTGCAGTCTGTAATCATTACCTTGAAACAGATGGCCAATTATGCAAAAATCCCTTACAGCTGATATCATTTTTCTAAACAGCTAAATGAGCAATTCAGCAAAAAGAAAAAAAGTAAATCTTATCTAAAAGAACAGTTAAAAGAACAGTTAACTCATAAATGCTGGGTCGGTTTTACAAAACATTTGATACCATCTTTTAAAATATTCAGGATTCAGGGACTTCCCTGGCGTCCATGGTTAGCACATCGCGCTTCCACTTCAGGGGGCATGGGTTGGATCCCTGGTCAGGGAACTAAACTCCTGCATGCCGTGCACAGACAAAAAAAAAAAAAAAAAAAAAAAAGAAAAATTTCAGGATTCATGTATGAGTTGATTACTAAACTCTTGAGCCATAGTCATAAAATTTGTTGAAGGGGCCTTTTGAATATTTTACTACTGTAATTGTTTGACAAGTAGTTTGTGTCATGACATATTTTCTTAATTCTCTATTATGTGGAAAGATTGTGGGGAAAGAGTGAATTTGAAAGAGTTTATTAAGAAATCACTTTTGTAGCTAGATACTTGTCCAGAAGCTGAAAACTCTATAGATTTCAGATATTAACTTTGATTTGGTTACATTAGTTTGTATATGTTGTAATACTAAGTAATTCATTGAATGAATGGATCAAGCAAATACAGCCCCTTCTCTCTCAATACATAGAGTGGTCAAATAAAGCAGTGTACTGGGGAAGCACAAGAGTCAAGAATTGTGATTTTAATTTCAAGCCATATGTTCAACATGCAATTATGTTATTTCTCTTAAAACCAACAACAACAACAAACCTTCTCTTGTCACCTGCCCCCATCTCTTTTGCTATTACCCCATTTCTCCTTTATAGCAAAACTCAAAAGTTTCTGTCTCCAATGAGATATATTCTGCATCTCATCTCTCTGCTCAAGACTGATAGCTCCTCATCTCACTTAGAGTAAAAGCCAAAATCCAATGATGCTTACAGGTCCTGTGGCCTCTCTAACATGCTCCAGCTAGTCTGGCCTCCAGGCTGTTCCTTGAACTCTGAAGCCTTAGGGCTTTTGCACTGGCTGTCTTCTCTACCAGAACCTCTCCTTGGCAAAATGCTCTTTTTTTTTTTTTTTTTTTTGGTTACGCCTTGTGGCTTTCAGGATCCTAGTTCCACGACCTGGTATTGAGCCTGAGCCCTCAGCAGTGAAAATGAGAGTCCTAACCACTGGACTGCCAGGGAATTCCCAGAATGCTCTTCCTGAAGTTTGGTCTAATGTCACCTTCTCAGTGAGGCTGGTACGGATCATCCCATTTAAAATTACAGCACCCCCTAGGAACAAAACAAACAAACAAACAACAAAAAGAAAAAACAAAACCCCTCAAATTATAGCACTCCCTATTCCCTTTTTATAAAAAACAAATTTATTTATTTATTTATTTTTGGCTGTGTTGGGTCTTCGTTGCTGCGTGTGGGCTTTTCTCTAGTTGCAGTGAGCTGGGGCTACTCTTTGTTGCGGAGCATGGGCTCTAGGCACACGGGCTCAGTAGATGTGGCTCGCGGGCTCTAGAGCGCAGGCTCAGTAGCTGTGGTGCACGGGCTTAGTTGCTTCGTGGCATGTGGGATCTTCCTGGACCAGGGCTCGAACCTGTGTCCCCTGCATTGGCAGGCAGATTCTTAACCACTGTGTCACCAGGGAAGTTCTTATCCCCCTGTCTTGACTGATATAAATGACTGCTGCTCCTTTTACCAACCACAGTTTTAGCTTTGACAGTTTTCCCCACCTTGAGATAGTTTTATTAAGACACTGAGTCATAGACTTGTCCCCAGTTCCTGACAGCAAACCTATGCTGTCCTAACATCACCTAACACAAGCCCAAATCTTTTCTAATGCCCTCTTACTCAGACCCTCCCCCACGGTTCTCCATGGTGTGCTGTCTCCCTTGTTGCAAGGAACAGTAAACTAGAAATGAGAATTCCTGGTGGTTTTTGGCTGGAAGGCATTGACAGTTGTCACTGCTGGATTTCTACAATGCAGATTCTAAATGGAACCCTGAATATGGTTTCCCTGATTCCACCCATCCTCTATTTTTTAAAAAAAGCAATTAATTCATTTATTTTTGGCTCTGTTGGGTCTTCATTGCTGCGTGCAGGCTTTCTCTAGTTGCAGTGAGCAGGGGCTACTCTTTGTTGTGGTGCATGGCCTTTTCATTGCAGTGGCTTCTTTTGTTGTAGAGCATGGGCTCTAGGCACGCATGCTTCAGTAATTGTGGCACGCAGGCTCAGTAGTTGTGGCTCGCGGGCTCTAGAGCATAGGCTCAGTAGTTGTGGCTCACGGGCTTAGTTGTTCCGTGGCATGTGGGATCTTCCCGGACCAGGGCTCGAACCTGTGTTCCCTGCATGGGCAGGCGGATTCTTAACCACTGCGCTGCCAGGGAAGTCCTGCATCCTCTATTTTAATATTGATTCTCAGATCATACCAATCTCAAAAACCTGCAAGGCTCCCTGTTACTTACTGTCATATTCCTTTTGGGCTGCTATTAAAAAAATACCACCAACTTGGTAGTTTATAAACAAGAAAAACTTATTACTCACAGTCTGGAGACTGGGAAGTCCAAGATCAATGTGCCAGCATGGTTACCTCTGGTGAAGGCTCATTTCCTAGTCCACAGCTGGCACTTCTTTCTCTGTCCTCATCTGGTGGAAGGGACTAATGGTCTTTCTGGAGCCTCTATGATAAGGCACTAATCCCATTTATGAGGTGTCCACCCTCATAATTTGAGCAATTCCCAAAGGCCCCACCCATTAACACTAGGATTTCAACATTTGAATTTTGGGGGAGGGGACATAAACATTCAGACCATAGCACTTACAAATAACCCCCACGAGCCAGACAACGTCTCCTAAGTCCTGCCTGCCTCTTTAGTCCTGCCCTGTGCCTACTGCTCCAGTCTCATTTCCTAACAATCCCCTTTTTATTCCAGAATGTTTAACTGTTTCATTCCTCTATGCATTTTCTCATGATGTTCTCCCTTCCTTGTTCTGATAGCTCCTACCCACCTCTCCAGTCTCAACTGTCACCTCCTCCAGGAAGCCTTCCTTGTGAATCTGCCAATCTAGATATGTTTAATACCCAGTACTGCATGATTTTAACATAGCATTAGCACACTGAATTGAATTTAGTTACTTATCTCTTACTGAGGGCTGGGAGGGTTTTTTCCCTTAAAAATCTCATTTCCAGAGTTCTTAGATGGCTTAATTGCACCATAAAAGTTTAATAAATAAAAGTAGATGGTGGATCCAGTAGGAGATGAAGCTGAAGATGTAAACAGTAGTGAGACTACAAATGTCCTTGAAGCTATATGGGTTCTATTCTGTAGGCAGTAAGAGTAACCCAAGTATTTTTCAGCAGGGGAATGACCCGTGACTGGTGTTTTATAAAGTTGAAACACAATCGACCATCCCTTTGCTATGCTTCCTTTATAAAGTTTAGTTTAAGTTAAGTAGGATGGTATTTTCTGGAATTGCACAGTACCATCTGAGAAGTTCTAAATATACTACGATCATTATGTGTGCTTACTACCCCTCATGAGCATCAGCCTCTGTTTTCTATGAAAAGCTCAAGTAAAAAACAAAACACCAAAAAATCCCCCCTAGAACCATGACTCATTTTGAGAAGTGGGAGGGTAGTCTCACCAGCTGCCTTATAGACCTCATTGCTCTCAGGAAGATAAGAAATGGGTAAGACTGTTGATTTGTGTGCTGGAGATCCCCCAAAGTAGGTGTGTGAACAACTCTAGAATCAAGTCTGAACCCCTCCCCAAGCCTCTGCTACCTCATAGACAGATGGTGGCCCCTTTGCGATCCCTCACCTACTCCCACCCCTCCAGCCATCCTGAGTGGACATGGGAGGCTCTTGTAGTTTGTAAGAGATGGAGACACTCAGGTTACCTTGGACAACGTGTATGTATGTATTTGTTAGGATGTACGGGGAGGTGAGGAAGCCCAGGATCGCCTCTGTAGCTGGGTGGTCAGTTTCCGTGGACAGCTGGAACATCACTCATGCTGTCTGGGTGAAAGCAGTAACTTCAGACTCTGGAGAACCAAGAGCAAGTCCAGTTGCTCTTCACCTTCCCTCTCTACCTGTCTCCCTACTTCTTACTGTGTTCTTGACTGATTCCCTCTTTTTATCCTTTGACTTTTCTCCTTTAAGGCCCCTATTGCCTCCTCTCTGTCTTTTAGTTCTTTGCTTCTGTACTTTCTGTGCGCCCACTCTGTCTCAAACTTGAACTCCCTGAGAGTGAGTCTCTGTTGTTGAGTCAGTGTACAGGACAGGTGGGGCAGGCCCCTTTGGCTTGTGGGTCAGGGCTCGTCTCTGGTCCAGTGTGTAGGTGGTACTAAGGCAGATGAACAGTGGATAAGGAGTCCTGTTGGAGAGGACAGTGGGCAGGACAGATAGTCTGAGACTTCTTGAATTAGGGATGTGGCACACATCTTCCACGGCCTGTACAGAGCATGAAACTATTCTTGGTTCTCTGACATTTATCTGTTGTTCTTCTCTTTACCTGGAAATCTTTCCCCTGTTCTTTCCCTGTTAATTTTTTTAAAGGATAAACTGAGGCATATTTAAATTGAGTATATTTGAGCAAAAATCGATCTGGGCGGTGGCAAACCAGAAGGGGTTAGAAGTGCTCAGCAGACAGGAGTTAGAGGCAAGGTTTTTATAGAGGAGATGTGGAGGCAAAGCAAGGAAGTTATTTGATTGGCTCCAGCTTAAGTGGTTGCCTTATTTGGGAAAACCTACTTGGCTGTTTGTGATTGGTTGTCCTTTAGGTTTCTTAACGTTGAGGCATTTGCTGGCCTAGGTTTTGGTTTGCTTACCTAGGCTGCCAAGTTCATTAGAACCCTCTCAGTCTAATGGCCTCCTTTTAAAATTAACAACTCCTACTTATGCTCAGGACTTGTGAGTCAGTACTCCAGGAATGCAGGTTTCTGGGCCCCGCTTTTATGGATTTGGGCTAGGGCCTGAAAAATGTGGTAATTTAACTTTTCCCTGGTGTCCCTAGGCAGTTGGTCTGTCATCTGTTGGCAGATATGTTTTTGGGAACCACTGGATTAAATGAGAAGATCCAAGGTCTTTTCCAGTATGAACGGTCTTCCAGAGCTTGTGCACTCAATTAAAAATATTAGAGTGTCACTTTTATGTAAAAAGTATTGAAATACATACAAATGTTACTAACTGCCTGTCTCATGGAGCTTACAATGTATAGGAGTGGTGGTAAGAGTAAACTAAGACATGTGAGTAAACAAGTATGTATATGCTGATAATACAAGGTGGAATACAAAGGATGCTGCCAGAGATACCAGATATGCAGGTAGGGATATGGTAGGCAGAGATCAAAGAAGAGTGAGATGGAATTTGATTGAGAAAATTGTGGCAGAGCCCCAAAAGTATTGAGCCGTGTGTACCTTTACTGCTCAATGTACATACCTAGCATGTAATTTTGATTCCACAAATGCAAAACTGTAATTATACAGGAAAATGTGATAACAAACCAGAATAAAGAAAATGACTTCAAATCAAAGACTGTTTTTTTAAAAAAATTATTTATTTGGTTGCGCTGGGTCTCTGTTGCAGCAGGTGGGCTCCTTAGTTGTGGCTCAAGGGCTCCTTAGTTGTGGCATGCATGTGAGATCTAGTTCCCTGACCAGGAATTGAACCCTGACCCCCTGCATTGGGAGCACGAAGTCCTAACCACTGTGCCACCAGGGAAGTCCCATATATATATATATTTTAATATTAATATTAATTTATTTATTTGGCTGTACTGGGTCTTAGTTGCGGCACACGGGATCTTCATTGCCGTGTGTGGGATCTTTAGTTGCAGCATGCGGGATCTTTAGTTGAAGCACATGGGATCTAGTTCCCTGAAAGGGATCGAACCTGGGCCCCTGCATAGGGAGTGTGGAGTCTTAGTCAGTGGACCACCAGGGAAGTCCCCGCCTCAGTGTTATTAATTGTAACCTTCCTCTCAGGTCCTCCTCTTTCTTTCCACCTGTTGGCTCTCAGTTAGTGAGCATATCCATGATGTTTGACCAAAGACCACCAAGGGAAAATGGTTTCTGTGGTTTTGTTTTATTCATTCACTAAATTTCCTAGCAGAAATTACTCTCTGTGAAGCAGAAGTCCACAGAGGAGCTACATAGTAAATGTTATTTAAAACCAATTTTTATTTTATTTTTTTATTTTAATTTTTTTAGAAATTGGTGTCTTTATTTTTTTGGCCATGTGGTGCAGCATGTGGGATCTTAGTTCCCTGACCAGGGATTGAACCTGGACCCCCTGCACTGGGAGCACGGAGTCTTAACCACTGGACCGCCAGGGAAATCCACCAATTTTTATTTTAATTGAAAAAATAATATATGTACATAGTAAAAAATTTTAAAAAGTGGGTAACCACTTTTTTTTTTGTGGGGAAAAAAGTGTGAACCACGGTTCCCTAGTCCTCTTTCCCCAGAAGCATCTGCTTAGGCCACTTTCTTGACCTTCATTACAGAAAAATTAAATTTGTGAATTTATGAGTGTGTGTTTGTGTGAAAGTAAATGCATATCTGTGTAAGTGTAAACCTCCCTTCTACTTTTAACAAATTAGGAGCATACCATGTATCTGTTCTATACAGTTGGTAGTAGCAGAAGCAAAGAAGCGGACCTAAGAAAAAAACACTGAAGCCTGGGGATGACAGAGTCACTGGGGTCCTTTCAGGGTCACAGAGGGCCATCAGAATGTCCTTCATGCTAGGAGAGCTGATACTGTGTCTTTAATGGCAATGAGCCAATTTTTAGTAATTTCTAAGAAGTCTGTCTTCTGAGAAGGTTTCCTGTGCTTCTTTTGTTTCCCTGTGTTTCCTTATAATAAATCCCCATCACCTAAGGTAACCAAAGGTGTTCATTTTTTTATTGAAGTATAGTTGATGTACACTATTATGTTTCAGGTGTATAACATAGTGATTCACAATTTTTAAGTTATATTCCACTTATAGTTATTGTAAAATATTGGCTGTATTCCTGATGTTGTACAATGTATCCTTGTAGATTATTTATTTTATATATAGTAGTTTGTACCTCTTAGTTCCCTATCCCACTCTTCCCCTCCCTCTTTCCCTCTCTCTACTGGTAACCACTAGTTTTTTCTCTATACCTGTGAGTCTGTTCATTTTTGTTGTATTAACTAGTTTGTTGTACTTTTTTTAGAGTCCACATATGAGTGATACAATACAGTATTTGTCTTTTTCTGTCTGACTTATTTCACTTAGCTTAATACCCTCCAGGTCCATCCAGGTTGCTATAAGTGGCAAAATTTCATTTTTTATGGCTGAGTAGTATTCCATTGTGTGAATATACCACATCTTCCTTATCCATTCACCAGTTAATGGACACTTAGGTTGTTCCCATTTCTTGGCAGTTATAAATAATGCTGCTGTGAACATTGGGGTGCATCTAAAGCTGTTTCTTGAAACTATGTATTCAGATAAAGTAACTAACAAATACCTTTGGGCTAGATACTTGCTGAGATAAAGAAAAGAGGAAGCCAACAAAGAGTGGATGACTGTCACTGTTTCTCTGGATTGGGATTCTAAAAACTGCTTTTTTCTCACTGTCTTAGAAACTCTAGCCTTTCTGTTTGGGGTATGCTGAGTATTTTGAAGTTTTGGTGATTAAAATGTGGAGTAGGAAGTTGAAGCTTGGACATGACTAATACCAGGGAGGTCCTATGGCTTCTACAGATAAGCGAAAGGGAAGAAGGGACCTTAGACCTTGTCAGTGATAGAATATTTGCCTTTTAGGAACATATCTGACCCCCAGTTAGTAGTGGCTAAACAGGCCCAAGACCCAGCATTCAGAAAGTGTATTTGCTATTGTATAAAAATCTCCCTAGAGATAATCAAACCACGTGTAGAGGAAGAGTTCCAACTTAAAAAAAAAGAAAGGCTAAAATCCAGGATCTACATCTCAACCTCTACAGGTTCTTAAGTTACAGTGTTAACTTTAAGTGGTCTTAAAGGGATACACAGTAACAAGGTTGAGGAAATGATAATTCTGTACCCATTCCTGGAACAATTTACATGTCCATATATTGCATTAAGTAGTAGCGTTTGTAGTAGTGTTTGTGTGATTGATTGGCATTAACAACATGTTCTTCATGATCCAGGGCCAGAATGTAACTTGAACCTCCTGAACCTTTTTACATTTGATACTAACAGTGTGTTCTGGGTGTAGTTAGGTATTAGGTACTGATCATGATTTGTTACTCCCTTTCTCCTTCTGTATTCTTTTTTTAAAATTCATTTACTTTTGGCTGTGCCAGGTCTTCATTGTGGCATATGGGATCTTTAGTTGCGGCATGAGAACTCTTAGTTGTGGCATGCATGTGGGATCTCGTTCCCTGACAAGGGATCAAACCTGGGCCCCGTACACTAGGAGCATAGAGTCTTACCCACTGGACCACCAGGGAAGTCCCTCCTGTATTCTTTATACTTCCCCCTTCCTATCTTAATTTTCCTGCCTTCTGTAAAGGTAAGTGGGGGAGGGAAGCATAGCTTGAGCATTGAGAAGGGAATTATTGTTGAATACCTATCATTACCACTTAACCTGTGCTACCTTGTTTGAAATAGCAGTTCTTAACAGAACCCCAGAAATGGCTGTGATCAATAGATGAGGCAATTGGAGCTCAGAACAAAAATAAACTACTCTGGCTTTCCTGGTGGCGCAGTGGTTAAGAATCCGCCTGCCAATGCAGGGGACACGGGTTCGAGCCCTGGCCCAGGAAGATCCCACATGCTGCAGAGCAACTAAGCCAGTGTGCCACAACTACTGAGTCCGCGAGCTACAACTGCTGAGCCCGGGCACCACAACTACTGAAGCCCACATGCCTAGAGCCCGTGCTCTGCAACAAGAGAAGCCACTGCAATGAGAAGCCTGCGCACCACAATGAAGAGTAACCCCTGCTCGCCACAACTAGAGAAAGCCCATGCGTAGCAACAAAGACCCAATGCAGTCAAAAGTAAATAAAATAAAATAAATTAATTAAAAAAAAGTAAACTACTCAAGGGACTTCCCTGGTGGTCCAGTGGTTAAGGCTTCGCCTTCCAATGTGCACGGGGTGTGGGTTCGATCCCTCCTCGGGGAACTAAGACCCCACATGCCTTGGGGCCAAAACCAAAACATAAAATAGAAGCAATATTGTAACAAGTTCCATAAAGACTTAAAAAAAAAAAGTAAACTACGCAAATCATGCAGTCCAAAGAGATATCTTCTATCTTAGGTTTGTCTGACTCCAAAGCCCATGTTCTTTCCTTTACACAAGTGGTTCTTAACCTTATTGGACCCAAAGTTCCCCTGTAATAACAAATATTTTGTGGCACCAATTTTATTTATCCTGAAATAAAAATTTAAACAATAATACCTACCTATACACATAATTTTAAAAACTATTAGAAACAAACATGGATTTCAATGCAAATACTTGGGAAAACTATCTCAGAAGACATAATGAAGCAGTCAGTTTCTTGTATTTACCTACTTACAGTGAATAAGTTTGGATTTAAAAAGAATAAGAAAAAAAATGAAGAAAAAAAAAGAATAAGACAATAGTCACTTGATTGTTGTTGACTCCTTTCTGTTACCTTTTGTTATCTAAATATTTGTAGGTATTCATAGAACTATATAACGTAACAATAATAGGAGCAAATGATATAAATGTTTCATGTTAAATTCAAATAACATGGACAACAGTGCTGTCAGTGACTTGATTTTCTGAAATGATGAACAACTCTTGATAAGATTCTACAGAAACGAGAATATATATATTCTCTTCCCAACATGAATCTCTAGTAAGACATTTGAAAATCATCAGAATTAGGCTCACCAAGCTGAGCCTCTCTGAGCACTAGAGTTCATACCGTATCCCTACCTCATCCCCTATCTCTCCCAGCGCCAGTGGTGTACATAATCATTGTAACAACCAAAAAAAGCTCCCACAAGATTTCAAACAGTTTTCCAGTATCACCCTACCTGCTGGCAACATTGCTTTATGCCAGTTTGCTTGAGGTTAAGCACTTGCTCTAAGCTGTGAAGTTAAGATGTAAAGGGGGGCAAAATGGGAAAGCAACAAGAAGGGAAAAGCAGTAGAAAGACCTCCTGTTTTATACTTACAGTTTTAGGATCAGTATTATAGGATTGTAATCATACAAAGTGAAACATGGCTGGTTAAATTTGTGAGATTCCAAGCTTTTGCAATACCTCAAAACTACACATGTTGCTGTGGCTATTTCACAGACTTATAGGGTCCTATGATAGATGGAGAGTCAGGGTGGCATGACAGCAATGCTTTAGGTCAATCTGATGGGGAGGTGGGTTTCAGAGTAGCGTGGTGTGCCCTGAGTTTGCTTGGAGGTGCCACCGAGTGGCTTCAATTTTCTCACCTGGAAAATTGAACAATGGAATTGAACCTGGAAAATGTACAAATAATACCTGCCTTATAAGAGTGTCGCGAGAACTGAATGAAATAGCATATTAGGTATCTAGAACAATGGTTCAATAAATGTTAGTTCTCATTCCCTCTTTTCCTCAAAAAAGATGCTTTTTAGGCAATTTTTGAGGAATTTTTTCCTTTTAGTTTTTCTATTCTAGACCTGTACAATTTCAGTCTCCTACTTTTTGCCTAATCCCAGAAAATAAGGAAAGCAAATTTAAAAGTTTATCTCTATACATGATCCTCAAACTAAGCTATCTCAGTGTGGAATTCTGTGTTACAGTAACTAATGTGGACTCTTCTGACAAGGGCTTCTTCAATAAAGTTTAATATAAACCTAATAAACTATTTCAGTCAATACAGTCAAAGATCTCAAACTTGAAATATTAAATATACCAATTTATTCAGAATTATTTTGCATTGCATTTGTCAATGCTTATTTCTCTTGAACCCTTATTCAAAAGAGTTATTTCAAAAATAACTCTTTAGGAATACCCGTGTTTCTTTGTGTCATATCTCTAGACATACCTGTGACAGAATTTTTTTCAGCATGGAATTCTATTATTCTACTCCATTCTTCCACTGAACATTTAGAGCTCATTTTCAACTCTCCCCACACTCATTAAATCTCCTAGAATCTTTTTTTTAAAGTTAGTTGGAGACTTTTTTAAAATTTTTATTTAAAAATTTTTTATTTTTTAAATGTCTTTATTATTATTATTATTTTTACAGTAAGTCCTTGTTGGTTATTTATTTTAAATATAACAGTGTGTACAGGAGTCTCCTAGATTCTTTTTTTCTTTTATAATGAAGTATTTTCTTTTTTTAAAAAATTTAAATTTATTTATTTATTTATTTATGGCTGCGTTGGGTCTTCATTGCTGCTCCCTGGCTTTCTCTAGTTGCAGTGAGTGGGGCCTACTCCTCATTGCGGTGCACAGGCTTCTCATTGCGGTGGCCTGTCTCGTGGTGGAGCACAGGCTCCAGGCACGCGGGCTTCAGTAGTTGTGGCTTACGGGCTCCAGAGCACAGGCTCAGTAGTTGTGGCACACGGGCTTAGTTGCTTTGCGGCATGTGGAATCCTCCCGGACCAGGGCTCGAACCCATGTCTCCTGCACTGGCAGGCGGATTCCCAACCACTGCACCAGGAGGGAAGTCCCTCCTAGATTCTTAATTGTGCTCAAGTCACGGACACTGACTTCCAAGAAGCTTCTGGGGAAGATTACTTACATGCTAAGGGACAGAGGAAGAACTCTACCACTGCCTTTCCTCAACATGCAAATCATGTTTTCCTTTTTATCCCATGTTGTCTAGTCTTATCATCCTGAAAAGGAAACATGCTTATTTGATCTGCTTAATAGAAGAAGCATTAAAAATAGATGGCTATGTAACTTATATTTCCTACCCAGACACTTCACAGAGTGAAAAGGAAAGTTGTAATAATCACTCTGGGACAGCAGCGGTAAACTAGGATCCAGAGTCCCTCTAATTATAGAAAAGGAGAAAAAAAAATGCGATGTGAGAAAGTTTATCATACATTTGCTAATTAAGCACCTACCACACACAAGCCAGTTTCCTAGGCAGTAAGGAAGGTTTTGAATGGTAGGCATTTAGGGAGGGGGTGGGGAGAGGAGGGTGTGGGCATAAAAATAGAAGCAGGTAGTGAAGGCACAGTGTCAGCTCTAAGCTTGGAGCCAGGAGATGCTGGTACTCCTCGTCCTGGCTCTGGCTTGGTGACACCTTCTTGGGAGTGAGGATGGAGCCCTGCCAGCTTCTTCGGGAAGCTTCCTGACACTGCTGGGTCCTCCTCCCCTCTTCTCTAACTGCTCTGTCTGCTCCAGTCGCAGGAGTCCTACACGCAGGAAGGGCAGGAATGTTGGCAAGCAGAGGGTGGGAAGAAGCTGCTTGGGAGAGTGGGGAGCCCGAGCTGGTCATAAACCCCTGGGAGCAAAGGTGAGAGGCTCTCAGCCAGGGCTGTGACTAAGTGTCTCCGATTCTGTGACAGGATTCTATTCCTGGCAGCTCCTCTCCGTGTCTTCCTGGTCTCTGTTCTTGGAGCTGTCTATCCCTGGGGTGGGAGGTGGCTTGAAATTGAGCAACCTGAACCTAGAAGAATCTTCACAGTCTCCAGACTTATGGCTAACCTCCCTTGTGTCACACCAGCCCCACCCATGGGTGAACTTTTCTATGCTTCTCAGACTTTCTAATCAATAAGGGTCTAAGGCGGTCACTGAGTTTGCCTCCACTCCCTCACCCCAACCCTTTGTCACCTCTCATCTAGGGAACCCTGTAGTACATTTTCCTTTGTCCCCTCGTGCCCTGTCACTCTGCACTATGTTTTTCTAATGTCTTTCAGGTGTCCTAGTTTAGAATAAAAATCAATTGCAATCTTTCACTCCCTCAAGTTGTTGACAGTTTCTTGCATGACCCATTTTCTTCATAAAGTGCTCATATCTTTCTGTCAGAATTTCTGTTCTGGGGAATAGGAAGGAAGAGACCACCTTCCTGCATCACTCCCATCTTGACCCCTGAGTGGCTCCCCATGCTTGCTTTCCAATTTTTCATGATTTATTTGGGTAGCTTTTATTTAGTTAGTTATTGAAATATAATTCGTTTACAATGTTGCGCCATTTGGGTGGATTTTAAATATCACATACCTTATAGACATTTCATTGTAAGGGTTAGAATAAGTCTGCTTCCTGGTTAATATGAACAGGGTGCTTGCTACATGAGCATTCTGCCAAACAAATTTTAAAATTTTGTTTAAGGGCCCTTTGGGGATCTAATGGCTTTTTAAAAAATGTATAATTTATATTTGTATATTTGGTAAACTGGAAAGTTTAATCACAGGTCTCTTTACTAATAATTATAATTTATAATGTTATGTCTCACAGACCACTCTACTGCATTCTCGGATGTAAAATGTCTCCTGTTATATCGAGTTTCTCCTTCCCTTTTGAGGTTCTCTTCCATCTTAAGTGTCAAACAAGAGGAGGCTTTTAAGAAGATAAGTGGTTTAAAAAAAAAAAAAAGATAAGTGGTTTAGAAACCTGGAAAATTTGGGACAGCACCTGACAAGGGGAGCAGCAGTGATTTATGATGTCTTTCAAATTGGCATGTAACCTTGCAGCATTATTAGACCAGGCTAAAGCTCAGATATCTCCTCTGACCTGAAGCATAGTTTGGAAGAGTATGGATATATATAGCTACACACATTTGATTTATCTTACTCCTTGGGTTAGTGTCGGTGTAATGTCCGCAAAAGCAAGACTAAAACCTATCTCTATTCTTTTAAACTTTTCCTGTTTCAAGAATTGCTTTGAGATTGCCTTTCTTTGTTACATAGTTGCTTTGATTAGATTTCATTAACAAAGGAAAACGTTCTTTCTGTTACTCTGGGAAGTCATTTGGTAGATGAAAAAATGTGATTTGATTTTGGAGGAGGGGATAAAATTATTTTTGTCACATTATTTTGCCCATTAAAAACACTGGGAAAAAATGTGATTGTACCAGGGAAGGAACAGTACAAAGGATGATTCACCTTTTATTTAAGACTTGCCACTGCTGACCCAGGACAGCTAATTTAGAAGTGAATCATTTATAGAAAGTTCTACATAGTTCCGAGGCAGGGCTTTGTACAATATCCTCATGAAGGTCTAAATAGAGCATACAGTATCAGGTTTCTAAATATCTGTCTTGTTGCCAATTTTATATCTTTTCCAAACTGAAACTTTTTTTCTAGATGACTGTAGCCATTGACAAGGTGAAGGCAAAGGCACTGGATTTATAAAATAATGTATATTTAAAAAAACAAATCTTAGAAATTTGTTACATGTGTTATAGTGGGAAAATAATAGGCATGAGATCTTAAATGTCTGTGTTTTGTTACATTCATTTCTTTGGGTTATGGTCAGTTTTGAAATTAACTGGAAGAAATCATTTAAAATTACTTATTTACAGTAAATCAAATTAAACAATGTATTAATATTTTGATATTTACTAATCACCTAATACATTTGACTTTAAAAATTTTTTTATTTTAAATTTATTTATTTATTTAATTTTTGGCTGTGTTGGGTCTTTGTTGCTGTGTGTGGGCTTTCTCTAGTTGCGGCGAGCGGGAGCTACTCTTCATTGTGCAGGCTTCTCATTGCGGTGGCTTCTCTAGGCGTGTGGGCTTCAGTAGTTGTGGTGCACGGGCTCAGTAGTTGTGACTCGCGGGCTCTAGAGCTCAGGCTCAGTAGTTGTGGCGCACGGGCTTAGTTGCGCTGCGGCATGTGGGATCTTCCCAGACGAGGGATCAAACCTGTGTCCCCTGCGTTGGCAGGCGAATTCTTCACCACTGCACCCACTGCACCACCAGAGAAGTCTTACATCTGACTTTTCAAGTCCAATTACAAATAGCTCCTTTTTGTAAGCTGTCTTCACTCCATTTAAGAAGTGGGTGGTTTAATAAATAAACAGTGTATTTGGCTCCATATAGAGCAAAAACTTTGTAGTCTCTGCCTTCTAGGAGTTTTAAGTTTGAAGCCAAATTTATATTTACATCACAGCTATGGTATCATGGGGTTAGAGAAAGCACAAAAGTCTGAATTCCAGTTTTGTCTGTCATTCACTAGCTATGTGACCTTAGACAGATCATGTAAGGGAGTTTGTGCTGGTTTTCTCTTCTACACAGCATGTAGTGGTGCTTGTCCTCATGACCTGATGCACATGGATTAGCTGAGCTAATGCTTTAGGAAGTGATCAGTAACTTGGATGTCTCTATGTAGATATTAGGTGTCAGAGAGGCAACGTTGTAGGGGAAAGAGCTTGGAACTGGACAACCAGGGTTGGAGTTATATTAGCACCAAATACTACTTAATCACAAACTATTTTATCTCTTTAAATCTTTATGTTCTAATCTGTATAGTATATGGGTATAGTAATAAATGTCACATAGAATTGTTGTAGGATTAAATGAGGTAGTATGTGAAAATACCTTGTACACATAAGTGATCAGTTAATGTTTATGAGACCTTAATTTTTATTTTATTTTTGTTCTTCCAGACCTTTATCTCCCCAGTTCCTTCACTTTTACAGTGCTCTAATAGAAGTGGGACCCAGTCTCCAAACTGTGTAGAGCTGAGAGGGATGAGCAGGTGTCTCATTCCGTGAATGTCATTGAAGAATTGTTTGAGTTCTAGAATTTCCTTTATACAACACATCTACCATATATTTGGGGGAATCATGTAGGATAAGACTCTCAGCTTTTGGGAAGAGTTTTGAGTAATATAATTCTGTCACTCTGGCTTGCCTAGAATTACTTCCTTTTGTTCAAGCACTCAGGGTAAGTGGGTGATCTTTTCTCCTCAGTAATTATTCTTAGTTTCAGGTTGTTCTTAATTCCTGCTATTTTAAGGGCAATTAACTAAACGGAAGTAAAATCTTTTTTCTCTTTTTGAGAAACAGTCTGTGAGGCTTAGATAATAAGAATAACCCAGATAGGGCCTTGGTTATTAACAAAGAAAACATAATCCAAGTGGTATTCTTGTGTATAAAGATGGTGGTATTACCTCCTGATGAAAGTATGGTTTAGTCAATTACTATGTTTATTATTATCCATTTTCTCGTCTTTATTTTCAATAATGACATTAATATTTCTATAATGCTTATTTTAGAAAAATATAAAGAGTTAGCAAGGTTCTTGGTAGATTGAGATGTAGGAAAGTAGTTGTATTAAAATATTTAGTAACACTGTTATTTTAGATAACCACAGGAGATAACTGTTCTAGTTGCTTATATTTATTTTTAAAAATTAATTAATTAATTTTTGGCTGTGTTGGGTCTTTGTTGCTGCGTGTGGGCTTTCTCTGGTTGCGGTGAGCTGGGGCTACTCTTTGATGTGGTGCGCGGGCTTCTCATTGTGGTGGTTTCTCTTGTTGCGGAGCACGGGCTCTCGGCACGCGGGCTTCAGTAGTTGTGGCATGCGAGCTCAGTGGTTGTGGCTCGTGGGTTCTAGAGTGCAGGCTCAGTAGTTGTGGCGCATGGGCTTAGTTGCTCCGAAGCATGTGGGATCTTCCTGGACCAGGTCTCGAACACGTGTCACCTGCATCGGTAGGTGGATTCTTAACCACTGCACCACCAGGGAAGTCCTTAGTTGCTTATATTTAAAATCACATTCCAAATACTGTAATGCGAGCCACACAAGCCCATAATTTCTTCCAGAGATCTTTGGAACATGTAGAATCTTGGGCCAACTCAGTTCCTGTTTAAGGAAAGCATTAAACAAAAGGTTGGAAGTGGACTTCCTGGAGTTTTAAAAATGAATTTGATGTGTTTTTGGAGAGATTTGCAACCTGTTTGTGGGCTAGAATATCTTTTGAAACACTAATGACAAATGATTTATTTAACCCTATTCACCTAGCACACTCATGGAATATATAATGGTGCCATCAGAGAAAAAGTAATATTAATTTATATTAATGGCTCTATACAGTAGTTCAGACTCTTATCATCCCAGCCATATTGAGTTTCTGGGGTGAATAACCATAACCGTGTGATGAGAACTGAAAAATAGCTATTGAAATATAAATGCATGGTAAGAATATGGTCATGAGTTATACTCAACAAAAAAAGCTGAAGGATAATGTAATTTATGGGGGAACATGAAATCCATCTTGGTTATGACATTAAAAAGGAGCAAAATCTAATTTTCAGGAAAAGTAATGCAATTTAAGCTGTCAAGCATAGGTGTAAATATTATTCAAGAAGCACCTGTATTCCAGGAATAATACTAATAATAACCTTTAGAGCTTTTTAGTTTAAAAAGCACTTTTATGTAGAGTCTCTCATTGAGTTTTAGTAACAGCTGTGTGATGTAGACCAAGCTTTACTAATGCCAGGATGTACATGAAGACCAAGGAGGTCAAATGACTGAGCTCACTGAGAGTACAGAGTTGGGACTAGATCCAGGTCTCTTACCTCTTAACCCTTTGTTGCCTTCTTTCCTTTACTTCTATTTTTCTTTCTTTTTCACAACCATTACAAGTATAACGTAGCTCCTCTCTAGATATCCATTTTGCTGATACTGAAGGGAGCTTTCCTCTATGCTTGAAATTTTTGATAGGATATGAAATTAGGATAAGAATGCATATCATTTCAGTGCATTAAAGGAAACATGGTTCACCGTAGACCTCAGAGTTGTCTTTTTTTTTTTTTTAAGGATAAAATGAGACAGTAGTAGAAAGAACTTTTAAACTGTGAATTATGGGGAGTCCCCTGGTGGTCTAGTGGTTAGGATTTGGCGCTTTCACTGCCGTGGCCTGGGTTTAGTCCCTGGTCCGGGAACTGAGGTCCCACAAGCTGTGGGGTGTGGCCAAAAACAAAACAAAACCCCCCTGTGAATTATGAAGATACAAAGGATAATGATTCTATCAGTTAGAAATCTGTTAGTTGAAAGCAACAGAAAATCCAACCCACAATGGGTTGGTAAAATTATTGGCTTGTGTAACTAAACATTCTGGGATAGGGCTGTGTATCAGATAGGATGTTTTCAGCTGCAAGTAACACAGAGCTAGTTCAACTGCCTAAGACAAACAACTTTCTATTTTACATAAAAGAGGCATAGTGTGTTCCAGAGCTGGTTAACAGAGCAACTCACCAACGTCAAGGACCTAGGTTCACTTGAAATCTTTGCGTTCTTGGCATTGATCTCTTCCTGCCTTGGTAGTAAGGTGGTGGTGGAAGTTTCTAGATCACATACAGGTAAGGGAACATCCAGGGGAAGAGGGGATTGTCTTTTACTGTGTTTGTTTCTTAGGAATGAAAAAATACTTCCCTGAGGCTTCCTGGACTTCTTCCTCCCATGTCTTGTTGGCGAGGACCGGGCCACATGCTTACTCCTAAAATCACCACTTCTACCAGTCTAAGCCTTATGCCTGTAACACAGGAGGTGAATCATTTTCCTCCAAAGCACACACGAAGGATAGCTACCTGATATCGGAAGATTACCTTAGGAGGTGAAAGGGGTGGACAACTTCCAGTGTCCATTACTGACTGTCTTTAGGTGAGGCTGGATCTAGAGGCTCTGCCCTTCTCCATGTGCCAGCTTTGTCCCCAGGGTCAGTCTTCTAATGTTGAAGTGACAGCTGCAGTAGTTAGACTTCACATCAGAGGAATAGAGACACCTTTCTCGGAGCTTCCGTGGAAAAGAAGATTCCTTCCCCAGAAACCCCAACAAATTCTTTCTTGTATGTTATTGGCCTAAGTTGGATTATGAATTAGTCATTAACTGATTTAAACCTAACTACGATTCATTTCTGATGGAACTGAGGATGGGTTACTCCTACCCAAGCTACCATATGGCTTAAAATGAGGAATGAAACTTGAGGGGGAAGGGGAATGGGTACTGTAGATATTGATGTCTAGCACAATAACAAATCTGGTCCCAAAGGGCAATAGCTTTCTCCTTTCATTAAACCACGTCTCCTATAAGTCATGGTGATAGGCACGCAATAAGACAAATATGACAATAAGATGAATCCTTACCTGCTAAAAGTTTACAAAGCAGCACATGGTAAGTTCCACAACAAATGTATGAAATTTAATAGGTATATAGAAGGTGAAGGAATAACATTAGCTTAGGGTGTTATTAGAAAATGTAGTTTAGCTAGACTTTATTGGATGCGGAAGATTTTGACAGATATGACTGGGTTTAGAAGTTGAATTTAAGCTATGGCATTTTTGGCCAAGGGAATGACATGTATAGTTATATGGAGATGGGAAAAATATAAAGTATAAAATTGTTAAAGACATGGGATTCTAGAACAGAGCTGCCTAATATGGTAGCTGCTAGCCAAATATAGATATTGAGCACTTTAAGTGTCGCTAGTCCAAATTGAGATAAAATGCAAGGGTAAATATACACCAGATCTTAAAAACAACAACAAATGCTGGAGAGGGTGTGGAGAAAAGGGAACCCTCTTGCACTGTTGGTGGGAATGTAAACTGATACAGCCACTACGGAGAACAGTATGGAGGTTCCTTAAAAAACTAAAAATAGAATTACCATATGACCCAGCAATCCCACTACTGGGCATATACCCTGAGAAAACTATAATTCAAAAAGACACATGCACCCCAATGTTCACTGCAGCACTATTTACAATAGCCAGGTCATGGAAGCCACCTAAATGCCCATCAACAGACGAATGGATAAAGAAGATGTGGTACATATATATAATGGAATATTACTCAGCCATAAAAGGCACGAAATTGGGTCATTTGTAGAGACATGGATGGATCTAGAGACTGTCATACAGAGTGAAGTAAGTCAGAAAGAGAAAAACAAATATCGTATATTAATGCATATATGTAGAACCTAGAAAAACGGTACAGATGAACCGGTTTGCAGGACAGAAATAGAGACACAGATGTAGAGAACAAATGTATGGACACCAAGTGGGGAAAGCGGCGGGGGTGGTGGTGGTGGTGGTGGTGGTGTGCTGAATCGGGCGATTGGGAAAAAAACAACTTAATAAAAATGTAAACTCTCAATTTCATTTGAAAAATAATTGATTATATGTTGAAATGATATTTTGAATATATGGGATTATATGAGGAAATTAGATTAGTTTCATCTATATCTTTTGTTAATGTGATTTTTAGAAAAGTTAAAATTATGTAGCTTGTGTTACATTTATATTGAGTAGTACTGCTCTAGAAAGTGGAATAGTCATGAGAACGCCATCAATCTTATGAAAATTGACAATGATGGTGGTAAAGCATCAAATATAGATACCCCAGAAGATGTTAAGGATTTCATTTTACAATGAAAAAACATCAGAAAAGTATATCTAATGGATGGATAATTTTCCTTATATGCTGCCTTACCCTGAGTTTACTTTCTTTTGATTTAGTTTGTGCACCAGAGAGTATAAAAAATGACGTTAAGTACTATGTCGTACTACCTTTATATAGTATATCTTTTCTCTAGTATATCTCTGTAACCAAGTATTTGTTAGAGGAACATTGATTATATAACCACTTCAGTGTTTCTTTTCTTGTATTGTTTTTTCTTTCTTTTAACATTAAACATTTATTAGCTATGATAATTGGATGAAGTCATGATTTTCTCATCCACAAAATGAGGTTAATAAAACCTAGTACACAAGTAGGTTTTATTAAACGAGGTAAGTGAATGTGCAGTGACATTCGGATATAAACCGAGCAGCGCACTGTGTTAGACATCGTAGGAGAAAGATGACTGAGATCTCGCCTCTCTGAGTGAGGATGACAAATACGTGTTACACCAATTGGAGTTGAAGGCAAGGTGACTCAGACACTCTAATGAGGTGCTAGATTTAAACGTTGTGAGTGAAGTGGAAAGAGTGATTCCACCCGGGCAGTCACATTCCTGCACAGTCGCAATAGACAAGAGCATGGGGGTAGAGTTGGGGGTAGGCGGGCAGGCCTTTTAGATTTTGGATTGAAGAAAATGTATGAATGGAGGTCGGAAGCTTCATGATATGTATTTGCGGTTCCTTTTTGGTTTAAGTATCCAGGACTGTTATATTACAATTGGGTTATGTTGCCCCACTGTACCTCAGTGGAGCATCTACCAGCCTGGGAGTTCCTTGTGTATGAGGACTCTGGTCCTAGTCATCTTTGTATATCCAGCGTGCAGCACAGAACCTGACAAAAAGCATGTGTCCAATAGATGATCGTAAGTACATGAATGAGCACGAACTTTGCAGCATTTAGAAAGCATTTCTTATTTTTCAGTTCAAAATGCAGTACCTACGAGGAGTATTTGAATCTCTAGACTTTATGACATACAGATGTATTTGCTGATGGCTGGGCATTGAGATCGTGTGAGTGATAGGTTTTTTTTTTTTTAAATGTTGTTGAGCCTTCTTTTGTAATTAATTAATTAATTAATTTATTTTTGGCTGTGTTGGGTCTTCGTTTCTGTGCAAGGGCTTTCTCTAGTTGTGGCAAGTGGGGGCCACTCTTCATCGCGGTGCGCGGGCCGCTCACTGTCGTGGCCTCTCTTGTTGCGGAGCACAGGCTCCAGACGCGCAGGCTCAGTAGTTGTGGCTCACGGGCCCAGCTGCTCCGTGGCATGTGGGATCTTCCTAGACCAGGGCTCGAACCCGTGTCCCCTGCATTAGCAGGCAGACTCCCAACCACTGCGCCACCAGGGAAGCCCCAAGTGATGGGTTTTTATCCTCCCTTGAGGAACTGATCTGAAGTCACGGAACTTTAGTTACCTGCTGCTACAGAGGGGTCTTACTCCACCTCCCAGGGACCGTTACATTTCTGCCGGTTTTCAACACAGCTTTCTGTGGAGCTCTATTCCATGTCTCTACTCCTTCCAGGAAAGAAATCCCGATGCCTTGGCTGCCAACTTCTGGCTGCCCAGAGTGGAACGTTATTCTGCAGAGGAGGAAGCACAGTGGGAAAGGGTTATATCTACAGGAAATCTTATATTTGCTCTGTAGTGAAGCATGTGAAAAGGTTGAAATAAAGGAAGTAGCTTAGTAGTAGCTAGAAGTTCAGTTTGTGTGGGGTTTCCTGTTTGGGGCTTTTCCCCCTACCCTGTTTTATCATCATTATGTTTTAATGTTTTATTTCCTGTCTACTTGGTAAGTTGCTTTTTTATAAATTAATTTTTATTGGAGTATAATTGCTTTACAATGTTGTGTTAGTTTCTACTGTACAGCAAAGTGAATTGGCTATACGTATACATATATATCCCCTCTTTTTTGGATTTCCTTCCCATTTAGGTCACCACAGAGCATTGAGTAGAGTTCCCTGTGCTATACAGTAGGTTCTCATTAGTTATCTATTTTATACATAGTAGTGTATATATGTCAATCCCAGTCTCCCAATTCATCCCCTCGCCTTCTCCGTTGGTATCCAAATGTTTGATCTCTACGTCTGTGTCTCTATTTCTGCTTTGCAAATAAGATCATCGGTCTACTTGGTAAGTTGCTTATTAGTGGTGGTTGGGATCCACTATGAGCATCATTAACAGATTTTCATGGGAAAAAACGAGAAGGAGAAAACTGTTCTACTCACTTTCCATCTTTTTGAGAAAGGAAGCCAGAAAAGCTGTTTTCTATGCATACTACCTCCCCCTGACTAACCATGATTAATGATTTTTGTTAGTGGACTAATTATACCACTGACTTCACAACTGGAATAAGAAATAGGAGCCATTATTGGCTTAAATGACTCGCCGCCCCCCCGTGAATAATAGAAATTTAACACCAGTGAGTATTTGCAAAGAGTAACTATAAAGCCGAATATATTATGTCTTCACCGGGATACAAATGTTAACAACCCTTTGTGTTAAAGGCCCACCAGCTAGAACAGCTCACTACAGACCTGGGTGAAAAGAGGAAAGGGCAGTGGCAGTAGTTCTTCCCTGTAGGCGTTAATTCTTCTGTACCCTTTGGCCTCTTCCTTGTCTTTATCACTAGTACCTTTCATATACCTCTGGGATTTTATAGGGGCTTTGCCAACCATACTGGACCTCGAACTGTAGAGCAGGGAGAGCTGTTCCAATTCAGACTTCTTCTTTTTTTTTTTTTTTGCGGTACACGGGCCTCTCACTGTTGTGGCCTCTCCCGTTGCGGAGCACAGGCTCCGGACGCACAGGCTCAGCGGCCATGGCTCACGGGCCCAGCCGCTCTGCGGCATGTGGGATCTTCCCGGACCGGGGCACGAACCCGTGTCCCCTGCATCGGCAGGCGGACTCTCAACCACTGCGCCACCAGGGAAGCCCCAGACATATTTTGATAGGGCTTAAAAAGCCATTTAACAAATAGTAATTGCACAGTTTCTGGGCTTCCAGAGGCTTATGGATGCATTAAAGCTCAGGGTTCCAGGGGAATCAGGAATGGTGTGAAACTCAGGGAGTTTGGGAGAGGGTTGGAAGTGAGGGCTGAAGCAAGTCTCAGGGATGGAGGAAAGGCTGACTATATCTTTGGCAAACGTTACTTGATAACAAAAGGTAAAATTTTCCATTTAGCCATTTTGGTATGAAAAACCTGTATTAGGGATTTCCCTGGTGGTCCAGTGGTTAGGACTCTGTGCTTTCACTGCCGAGGGCCCCTACCACCAAAAGAAAGAAAGTTTTGTTTGCTATGTAGAAGGTACTCAATAAATATTTATTTATTGAACTTAATCTTTTTTTTATTTTAAGACTTAATTTTATTTATTTTTGGCTGCATTGGGTCTTCGTTTCTGCATGTGGGCTTTCTCTAGTTGCGGTGAGCAGGGGCTATTCTTCGTTGCAGTGTGCAGGCTTCTCCTTGTGGTGGCTTCTCTTGTTGAGGAGCGCGGGCTCTAGGCGCATGGGCTTCAGTAGTTGTAGCACTCGGGCTCAGTAGTTGTGGCACATGGGCTTAGTTGCTTCACTTGGCATGTGGGGTCTTCCTGGACCAGGAATTAGACCCATGTCCCCTGCATTGGCAGGCGGATTCCTATCCACTGTGCCACCCAGGAAGTCCCAGACTTAATCTTGAAATCAGTGGCATGTTCTTAACCCTCCTTCTCCTGTTCCATTTTTTATCTGAGCCTCACAAATTACCCAAATTATGGTTGGCAAACTTATGAGTAGCATTGCAGATTTTAGTAAAATGAATTGTATTTTTGAAGGAAAATGAGGTCAAATAAAGACTGGGTAAACGTAAGAAGTCCCTTTAAAACCTCCGCACAATTTCTCACCATTTCAGTCTTTCTGTTTCTACCATTAAGTGAATTTGATCAAGTTGCATTAGCCTCTCCAGACCTCAGTTCCCCCTTTCTTAAAGCCAAGGGATTGGGACTTCCCTGGTGGTGCAGTGGTTAAGAATCTGCCTGCCAACGCAAGGAACACGGGTTCGAGCCCTGGTCCGGGAAGATCGCACATGCCGGGTAGCAACTAAGCCCGTGCGCCACAGCTACTGAGCCTGTGCTCTAGAACCCGCGAGCCACGGTTACTGAGCCCACGTGCCACAACTACTGAAGCCCATGTGCCTAGAGCCCATGCTCTGCAACGAGAAGCCACTGCAGTGAGAAGCCCACGCGCCACAACAAAGAGTAGCCCCTGCTCGCTGCAACTAGAGAAAGCCTGTGTGCAGCAGCGAAGACCCACTGCAGCCAAAAATGAATAAATAAATAAATAGGTTTATTTTAAAAAAAGCCAAGGGATTGGACTAGTCAGGGTCCGTTTTAGACATTTTTGTTTTACTACCTCATTCATTAATTACTTTCTTAAGCACAAAAATGCAAAATAAATAAAAATTTCCTCATTTAAAAAAGCAAATTTTCCAAAATAGTCTTGCCTATGTTTTCATTGTGGTATACATATCATGACCCCACCTTTGGGAACACAACCTTCGATGTCAGCATTGTAAATGGCAAGTAACATAGGAGTGTAAACTGCTACGAAGTTGGTGAGACCTGAGCTTGAATCCTGGCTCTGACAAGTACTATCTTTGTGACCTTAGACAAATTGCTTACTCTCATTAAGTCTCGATTTTCTTATTGGTAATATGGAGATGATAATGTATTTATAAAGCTATTGTGAGGATTAAATATAATGGATATAAATTGCTTAACACAGAGCTTGGCCTATAGGAAACAGTTCATATCACCTAATGTTAATGATATAACTGCTTACATCATAAATTGAGGACAATTTCACTCAAGTACTAAATAAACTAGTGATCAGAATGTTTTCCTGGTGGAAACTGACCTAAAATATTTCTTTCTCTTTGCAGATCTTATATTGCACTTTAAATACACCTAAAGTTGACATGGGAAAACTCTTAGGAGCACAGATAGGTCTTGAAGATTTCATATTTGCCCATGTGAAAGGGATCAAAAAAGAAGTGAACGTGTATAAATCTGAGGATTCACTTGGTCTCACCATTACAGATAATGGTGCTGGCTGTGCTTTTATAAAGGTAAGTCTTAAAAAATAACTGTGTGACTTAACTGAGGGTAACATATAATCTATATTGTATGAAAATCTACCAGGTCAAAGAAAGTTTGAAATGATCTTTGGAGTGAGAGCTGACTCGACAGCGATGGATGGATTGGTAATGTTTCCTTTAAAAAATGTTTCAAAGACACTATTCTTTTTTTTTAAATTAATTTATTTTATTTTATTTATTTTTGCTAGGTTGGGTCTTCGTTGCTGCGCGTGGGCTTTCTCTAGTTGCGGCGAGTGGGGGCTACTCTTTGCTGCATTGCACGGACCTCTCATTGTGGTGGGTTCTCTGTTGCAGCAGCTTCTCTGTTGCGGCGAGCGGGAGCTTCAGGAGTTGCCGTGTGCGGGCTTAGTTGCTCTGTGGCATGTGGGATCTTCCTGGACCAGGGCTCGAACCGCATCGCCTGCATTGGTAGGCGGATTCTTAACCACTGAGCCACCAGGGAAGTCCCAACACCATTCTTTTGTTTACTCGTTGCTTGAATTTTTTTTTTTTTTGATTTTTTTTTCCTTCAGATTAAACTTCCTCTAGAATTTAGCATTTACTGAAAAGGAAAGCCTGGCCCTGGTGCCTACTTATCCTCATGGGCTCTTGTAGGTCTGTTGCTCGTCAGCATGTGGTGACTTCCATGCTGATTTCCATTGATTTTGTGTTATTTCCAAGTGCACATATTTTTGGCCACCTTATTTACTTTAAAAAAATGCTCTTCAGGGGGCTTCTCTGGTGGCGCAGTGGTTGAGAGTCCGCCTGCCGATGCAGGGGACACGGGTTTGTGCCCAGGTCCGGGAAGATCCCACATGCCGCGGAGTGGCTGGGCCCGTGAGCCATGGCCGCTGAGCCTGCGCGTCCGGAGCCAGTGCTCCGCAACGGGAGAGGCCCCAACAGTGAGTGGCCCGCGTACCGCGAAAAAAAAAATGCTCTTCAAAAATATCTGAACATATACAGTTAACTCTTTAACCACACAGGTTTGAACTGTGTGGGTCCACTCAGATTTTTTTCAATAGTAAATATTACAGTGTAATGCAGTCCAGGGTTGGGTGAATCTCTGGATGCAGAACTGTGAATATGGGGAACTGTTCACACGGTGGGATTTTTTACCAGGACTTTCCATTGCGTGGAGAGTCAGCACCCTTAACCCCTGCATTGTTCAAGGGTCAACTGTAATTACTTTATCTAAATACAAAGAGTAATATAGAGCTGCAAAGGCAAAAGAAGGAAGTTTGAAATGGTGTGAAAAACTGTTAAGAACTGAGGAATGGTGAAAAGATTCATCTCTTAAATAACAATTCTATTATTGTAATAAGTAGTTGTGTTTCTTTAGTTTTTTTTTTTTGGCCATGCATTACAGCTTGTGGGATCTTAGTTCCTTGAAATCCCCGGCACTCGGCAGTGAAAGAGCCGAGTCCTAACCATTGGACCACCAGGGAATTCCCTGTAATAAGTAGCTGTAATAACACTGACTTATATTGAATGCTTGTCAGGTACTAGGCACTTTGCATACATTTTCTTATTTAATGCTCACAACAATTCCATTTGATATCGTGTTTTCTTTTTAATTACTCTTTTGTTGAGATGTAACAGATGTACACCTTTAACGAATGTTTGCAGATCTGTGTAAACACCACCCAGAGTAAGGGAAATTTCATTTCCATCACCCAGAAGGCTCCCTTGTGCTCCTTCTCGGTCAATACCCTTCCCCCACAAAGGTAGCCACTATTTTGACCTCTATCACCATAGTTTTGCTTGTTCTTGAACTTCATGCAAGTGGAATCACATATTATGTACTCTGCTGTTTCTGGCTTTTGCTCAACATGTCTGTGAGGTTCACCTCTGGGTAGGCACCATTATCAACAGTTATAGATGTAGAAACAGGTTTGGGAAGGTTAAGCAGCTTGCCCAGAGCTATGCAGCTGGACAAATTCAGGATTTGAATGCAAGCGATCTGACTCCAGAGCTGGCAATCCTACCCACTGAGCTTAGAATTAGTGATAAAGTTTCATGCCTTTTTTTGGTCCAGATCCTTGATTTGCTGAGGCATTGTCATCATTGAAAAAAATAGCCTTAGGGAAGTTATCTTCTTAACTGTAAATAGTACTTTATTTAACTTCCCACTTGATAGAACGGCTATTTTTAGCTCTGCAAAAGATATGACTCTGCTGAAGTTTGAGTGGGTGACCAAATAGAAAATCTGTGAGTTGGGAAAGTCATGTGGAATTATCTGGGGGAAGCTCAGGACATGAGGTACATGGAGCAATGCCATTCTAATGTCAGCAGGGAAGGGCTTGGAAGTTTTGCAAACACGCATGGATTTTTTAGATCTTAGCCTCTGATGTCCAGAGCTTGTGTTTCTATTTTTTTATGCCCCTTCAGACATGTGCCTGCCTCAGATTACTAGTCACTAGCCCTGTGGGGACAGAGAACATGGTGTCAAAGAGAAAGTGGAGCCTAAGCCAAACCTCCAACTTACAGTTCAACTTAGAAGAGAAATGAATATCATACTGTGTACAAGATTGATATGATTTTTTAAAAATTGTGGAGGGCATGATTTCAGACTTATTGAAAGAGTGTAATAACAAAGAACTCACATGATACCCTTTACTCAAAAAAGTTTTACCATTTGCCACATTTGCTTTATTCTCTTAAACACACACATATACATGTATGTAATTTTTCCTGAGCCATTGGAAAAAGTGGAGTGCATATATTATGTCCCTTTATCCAGTAATACTTCAGAATGTAGTTTCTAAGAACAAAGATATTCTCTTTAATATACCTACAGTACAATTATGAAATTCAGAAAACCTAACAGTGATGCAATACTGTCAAACTAATCTAATGTCCATATTGCAATTTTATCAGTTGTCCTAGTAATGCATTTTTTTCCTGGAATAAGTCCAATACAGAATCATGTATTTCATTTAGTAATCATGTCTTTTTAGTCATCTTTACTCTAGAATTGTTCCTCAGCCTTTTATAGAATATCCCTCAATTTGGACTTTTCTGATGTCTCTTTATGTTGTGAAACCGGTTATTATGCATTTTTGGCAGGAAAATTAGATAAGTGATGTTGTGTCCTTCTCAGTGTATTACCTCAGAAGGTGCATTTTATTGGTTTGTCTCACTATTCATGATGTTAATTTTTTCCCTTGTGTAAGGTAGTGGCAGCCAGTCTTATTCACTGCAAAGTTATATTTTCCTTTGTAATTAATAATTTGTGGGGAGATACTTTGAGATTATGTATATATCTTGTTCTCTTAGTTGCATCCCACAAATTTAGCATCTATTGATGAGTCTTGCCTGACTTGGTCTTTAATGGTTGCAAAATGGCGGTCTTTCTAATTCCATCATTTCCTATATATTTTTTTAAAACATTCTATTATAATAAAGCACTCCACTTACTTATTATCTATTAGCAATGGACACATGATTTTTAAATTAATTTTTATTGGAGTATAGTTGATTATACAATGTTGTGTTAGTTTCCACTGTACAGCAAAGTGAATCAGTTATTCATATACATAAATCTACTCTTTTTTAGATTCTTTTCCCATGTAGGTCATTACAGAGTACTGAGTAGAGTTCCCTGTGCTATACAGTAGGTCCTTATTAGTTGTCAATTTCTTATTCAGTGGGTCCATTACCATCATTTATTTTGATGCTCCACTTTCCTGAGATTTGTCCTGCAGGAGTCCTTTTCAGCTGGCTCCTGTATCCTTTTGACCTGCCTCCCATTATTTTATTGAGCAATTCCTTCCTTTTTGGTACAACAAGATGTTCTATGATCATCTTTTATCTTCTTTTTCCCAGGCTTGGAATCAACCATTCTTCAGGGAGCTCTCGTTTTTACTGAGGACGAGTATTTCAAAATCAAGATCTGAAGCTGGTTGCATGCATTCATTGCTACCTGAGTGTCAGTGTTTCTAAGTCCTTTCAGTTACCACAGAAAGGGTTAGAAACTGTGTATTTTAGGAATTATTATTTCATAATTATGCCTCCAATTCTAATCCTGCCCCACAAGGTTCTACCTTGGCTTCCCCACTAAAATATTTACTCTCAAAATTATTGAAATATTTACTTATTTCCTTAGTTCTACAATATACATAAAATAGTTTCAGAATTGCTGTATTCATACTCTGAAAAATCTATTAAGAGTTCAAGATTTCTATGCTTTTTTTTTTTTTTTTTTTTTTGCGGTACACGGGCCTCTCACTGTTGTGGCCTCTCCCGTTGCGGAGCACAGGCTCCGGATGCGCAGGCTCAGCGGCCATGGCTCACAGGCCCAACCGCTCCATGGCATGTGGGATCTTCCCGGACCGGGGCACAAACCCGTGTCCCCTGCATCGGCAGGCAGACTCTCAACCACTGCGCCACCAGGGAAGCCCCCTATGCATTTTTTGTCTTTAAATGTATGTACACAAAGTATTCTCTTCAGGAGTTAACTTGGAATAGGTTCTCACTTGCCCCTCCTTCCCCCACCCCATGATTTTTATTCATTTGAAATACTGTTGAATCCATTTGCTTCTCTTCAAATTGAGTTTGAGTTTTTCCTCTCATGTTGATTTTATTTTCTGAGTATGTAAAATGGTTTCAAAAGTTAAAACTATAATAAAAGATGTATTCAGAGATGTCGCTCCTTCTGTGATCCCCATTACTTGTTTTCCCCACTCCTTAAAGTAATCAATTTTGTTAATTTCTGACTCACTCTTCCAGTGTTTTTTGCCAAGATAAGCAGAAAAAGTGTAATGTTCCAAGAGTTCGCATGTCATCCTTGTTTGGGGACTATGCTAATCTTCTCTGTATGCTTCCAATTTTAGTGTATGTGCTGCTGAAATGAGTACTTGATATGCTTTTAGCAGTGGCTGCAAGTCAGTGAAGGTTGATGTAAGAGGACAGTGTAGTGGGGATTCAGACAAGGGTGAGGAGGAAGGAGTCCGTGATTAGGAAGGCAGTGCAGTGTGGTGTATAGGACCACGGGCTTTAGAATCAGGCCTGCTTTTCGTCTTGCTTCAACCATTTATTTACTTGCTGTGTGACCTTGGACAAGTCATTTCTGTGCCTTCTCTCAAATGGAATATTAGCCCCTACTTTATAGGATTATTTGGGTATAAACTGATGACACCTCTGAAATGTTTGATAGTACTTATAATTGATAGCTAATACCTTAATAATAGCAAGAACAACAAATCATCACATAATTAGGAGATGAGATCGATGGCAGAGAAATGTATTTACTAGTACCGCATGGTTCTCACTGATAAGCCTCTTCAGGTGGAAAGACAGCAGACTTAAACATTTATAACTTTTGTACCCGTCTTAACATTTCCCAGCAAAATGTATATAAATAACTTAATCAGAAGAATCAGAGTATACTTACAACAAACTCTACAAATTCCTAAAATAGTTCAAGGCCAGAGTTGGCGTACATTTTCTATAAAGGGCCAGGTAGTGAATATTTTAGGCTTCATTAAATTTTAGGGTCATACAGTCTTTGTTGCAACTACTCAACTCAACGTTGTAGCATAGAAGTTATATACAATACTTAAACTATGAGCATAGATGTCTTTTAGTAAAATCTTATTTATGGACACTGTAATTTGAATTTTGTATAATTTTCACATGTCACAGATATTCTTTTATTTTTTCCCAACCATTAAAAAAGGTAAAACCATTCATAACTCATGGGGCTTATAAAAACAAGTGGTAGGCCAGATTTGACCTATGAACTGTTGTTTGCTGTTCCCTAGTTTAACAGAAGAGAATACTTTTAGATTCAAAATAAAAATAAGGGCTTATACTATGCAATGAAGAAATGAAAACCTAAGTTGATTTAGAATTGAAGTAACTTATAAATAACCACAGAACTGTCATTTTTAGAATATCTTCTTATAGAAATCTGTATGATTTGGGATACTTTTACTTTACTAGAACTAAATCACATTTTAGCATGATCCTTTGAGAAATATGGTACTAGTATATTTCTAATATTTTGATTATTTATCCAGAACTAATAATTGTACAAGGTCAAGGGACTCGGGGGGCGGGTGCGGGGACAGGTCAGGGACGGAAGCTAGGATCTCTGAGAAGAGGCATGTAAAGCAAGAATAGAAGTGGTGATCTGAGAAAAGAGGTAACATTTGAGATCTGGAGGCCATGATATAGATGAAGAACTGCTTTAGTAGAGGTAAGAAAAAGTAAAGTAGGAGGGTGGGGTTTGTAAAAAAAAAAAAAAAAAGTTCAAAGGTGATAGGTCACCTTTTTCCAGCTTTATTGAGGTATAGTTGACATATAACATGGTGTAAATTTAAGGTGTACCATGTATTGATTTGATACACTTACGTATCGTAAAATGATTATCAAGGTGATAGATCGTCTTGGATAACTACAACCCCAAACTCTGGTCTTGAGTCAGAAGATCTTGAATTCTTCATGCGACTTGCTTTCTTTCTTAACCAGACGTTTGGGTTAGTTAGATCTGTTTGATTGGGAGCGTTTTGATGAAAGAGCATGATGTCTCATAATTATACCACCTCTCTTTGAAAACCAGTTCTCTTATTTATTAGCTGTGTTATTTTGGTTAAGCCATGCCATCACTGTGCTTTGATTTCCTCATTCACTAAAGAAATATTAAATATTTCCCCTCCCAGGCTTGTTAGGACTAAATGAAAGAGCTATTTACAATTGCTATCTGCATGTTTATTATTATGAACAAGGTTTGGGGACAGTGTTTGGAGGGTCAGCAGCAGAGACTCAGAGTTGCTGACCATGTGGGCAGGGTCGGCTCAAACAACCTTGAGTCAATGCTTAAGACTTTGAGGATGGTGAGATGCCACCCTAGAGCTCTGCTGATTTGTGATGAGAAGATAGAATTTTGTAACTATATGGGATGAATTAATAGAAGTTAATATAATAACAGTCTGAAATGTTTGGGAACCTCTAAGTTTAATAATATTGTAAATCCTACCTTCCAAAAAATATTTAATGTTGTCTTCACATTTTGCAGCATCAAGCTCCAAAGCCAGATGAGAGAAAGTTCTAAGTATTGAAGAGAATGATATTAAGTAACTCAGTAAATATAAATATAGAATTAATGCCTCTTTTTTCTTCCTGGTCCTTTGTGCCTGAGTAACACTTTTAGCAATATTATTAATCTATATCAAGTTATGGTATGATTATTAAAGTATATTAAATTGCAGAAACTTGTTTCAGTTGCTACCTCATTCTTTATTCTATCTATTTAGGAAGCTAAGGCTCAGGTCACCCACAAAATATATCATCAGTGTCTCCCACTTTGCTTCTATATCTGGTTCACCTTATGGTGCCCTTCTCCAAGTTTCTTATGTTGGTTTTCCTCTCTCTTCATCCCAGATTCTTATCCACTGGCCCTGATGATTACATATGCTTTGACTTTTCTCTTGCCCACCTGGATTCTCACCTTGCTACCTGCTGACTTCTGGTAACCGCCTTTCCTCCCTCTCTCTGGGCACCTTTCTTGTGACCTGTGGCTACTCATAGGCCCTGGTGACCCTAGATTTCTGTTACTCTGCCCTTTAATTTACTGGTAAGATTCATACATGTCTTTAAAGTCTTTCATTTAGTTTTATATAGTGCTTATTTTTAATAAAATTACAACAGTAAGTCTTAAACTAAAAACATGTGGAACTGAAATTTGTATGGTATAGTTGATCAAAGGAAAAAATAGGTTCAGAATGTATCAAGAAACAACTTAGAATAAAAATTAAGAAAGTCAGAGTTATAGATTTTCATATTCTCTAGTGACTTAAGAAAGGTTAGATGACAGAATATTACATTTTTTTGCTTTGTTTCTTTAAACTCTAGTCTTTTGTTTAATCTCACTTATGTTTCTTTGACAGTTTAGAAACTCCAGTTGTACTGAGTGGTTTGTTGTGGTTACCTTTGTTTGTTTCTCTAGTTTATGTGTCAAACATGGATTTACTAAAAAATCATTTTCACTTAAATTATGAAATTTCTGGGTTTTTTCCTTTAAAATTAACTACCTGTAATGACAGTAATCTCCGTGTGAATAAGCATTATAGTGTCATTTGCATAAAGACTGTTAACAGTTATTACAATGAACATATCAGTGTTCTTAAAATTGGGGGGTAAAAAAGAAACCCACTGTAAATTTTGGTATATTGTAATACAATTTAAAAATTAAAAATGCCCAACCTTTCTAGGTTAGTCTTCTACAACTTGTTTTTTCTTATGACAGTATTATGGAGATGTTGGGGTACTTGAGATCGTTTTGTCTCTCAACTCGTGGACGCAATAATCAATCCCCTGGTGACTCAGAAGATGTTGTTACTCCACCTGACAAAATTGGGAATACACACACTTCAGTTACACAATAGCAGCAGCCCCTAATATTTCCAGCCTGTCATTCTCACAAAGGATTTGTGATGCCCGAGGCAGACTGTAGCCTGCATTTTGCCATGTTCCTCACCACTGTTGAAGAATTTGTACATCCTCTGTGGGACTGTTACCTGTGCAGAGTTTTCTGGAGCTTCTGTCCCTAAAATCCTTTCAGAAATTCTTAGGATTATGTTAGGGAGTCTTACACCTCATCTTGAAACTCTGCACTACTGATGTATTGTACTTAATTATGATAGAGTTAGGAAAGACCAATTTGATGTTTCTCCTTGGGTCCTAAGTTCTCCTCACCTAAAATACATGAATGAACAGCGATGGTATACCATCCTTCTCATTGGCTCCACAATTGGTAACCACACCTGTCTCTTAAGTATCAATATTCTTAACTAAGGTTGTACCAATTCTTGTCTTGCATTTGTAACTAAGGTTTAAAAAACTGTAGCTGGTAGAAAAAGCTCAAGCTTTATTCTGATGTAATGGGCCTCATGTTGAAATGATTCAACAATCATTTAGGGAGGGACTTTTCTGTGCAGATGTTGTGCTAGGCACAGGGCAGTGGTGAAGAAGACCATCTCTGTTCCCAAGGATATTACAGTTCAGTAGTGGAGACTGAGAGATAAATGAACAATTGCAGTATGGTTTGTTGAACTTGGCAAATTCCTTGATCTTCTGATCAAGACATGAGACTCTCATAAAGTTTGTTAAAATTAATTGAGAGGGCAAATGTAAAGTACCTACCTTAGACCTCAACTTATGTAGCAGAAAGTACTACAGAGACATGAGAGTGGCACATTACCTAGTCTTGGAGTGGTCTGGGAGGTGTCAGGAAAAGCTACTCAGAGGAGGTGGTGACTGTGATGGAAGCTGAATTCTGAATGATAAAGAAGAATGGTTGGGAGTAGGATGGTTGTCTTTGTTGTTTGGGCTTCTGTCTTTAACTGAACATTAAACTGCCTTGTTGATATGTCAGTATATTGTATGTAATGTCTCAAGAGCATGATAAGTAATGTTACACAGTGCTATTTTATATTAAGTATTACCCTTCATTTTCTTTCAGAGAATTAAAGATGGCAGCGTAGTTGACTCAGTTAAAACAATCTGTGTGGGGGATCACATTGAAGCCATCAATGGAGAAACTATCATTGGGTGGCGTCACTTTGAAGTTGCTAAGAAGTTAAAGGAATTAAAAAAAGAGGAACTCTTTACCTTGAAGTTAATAGAACCTAAGAAGGCCTTTGGTAAGTCGGTTTGGCTTATCTTTCTCAGGGAAATGAGTACTGCAATATGGTGCCATGTGCTTTTGTATATCAGTTAAGAACATAGGAAGTGATAGATAAGCTCTACTTATAAGGAAAACAACCATTGAAGGAGAAAAAGTTTACCTAGGACATTTTCTTAAAAAGACATTTTGGAGTTATAAAGTGTCATGTATAGTGACTCAATTTGTTCCAAGCTCGAAGAACAGCACCTTGTATTGTGTTCATCTTGCCGAGCAGGGAGATTTTGGACTGAGCTCTCTAAACAGTGGTATCTGTCACTCATGGCCCTCAACGGCAAAAATTTTAGTTACACACAGAATTGATATTTAAAGTAGTTATTTGGTCTATTTTAAAGACTTCCTTCAATACTTTTCCTCCATTGGCATTTTGAACTTGGAAGTGTGGAATGGTATGAAATTGCTTCTACTTTGGTGTGACATCTGTACTTGCTTGGTTTTAGCCATGGCAGCTGTGTTCCAACTGCTGTTCAAACCCCCAGGGCTATCTCATCTACAGGAAAATGTGCCAGCTTCTCTCTCACTACCCAGAACTATTTTAGTAAGCCAAATGATGGCCTAGTGTTCATCAGTGTTAAAATATCTTCAGCAGAATCATTCTCAGCCTGCCCTTGCTCATCTGTGACTCCACCCACCTTATGTTCTTTCCTTTGCTCACAAAACATAAATATTCCTTATAGTTTGTCTCTAATGGCTTTTCTCAGGGCAGTTAATTACAGTGATGGGTGAATGCAGTGGGTCTGGGCAATTACATTTCCCCACCCTAAGCAAGTAAGGGGCAGATCCTAGCCATACGAAATTGAAACACTTTCTCTGCTTCCAAGCGATTCTGTGCCATTTAATAGAAATGCAGTGTAGGTGGTATTGCTTGTGGGTGACAGATTTCTGAGAAGATGTAAGAAAAGGATGCCTTATGCCAGTAGTGCTCCTGGAGGGACCATTCTAGGAACAACTGCCGCAGATACCGTGGTTCTGCATGGTACATTACAGCATCTGAGCTTACTTCCCACAGAGGAAGGTGGGCCAGCACACAGAGTTCTATCCAGCAGCCCCTTTTGAAATGGGTTTATTTGGTAACCAACTTCCCAGGTATCACAGCATATAAACTGATAGGATGTAGGCAGTTTGAGATAAACAGTGTCTGATTTAGGCTCTTTGTAAATCAAAGTTATTCTCTTAGTACAGCTCAATCTGTACTAAGATTCAATAGAATCTGTTTTCCAGAGTTGATCTCTTCCTCTTTTTCCTTGTCTGCATATAAATTATGTGGTCCCTGTGTTTTTTGTAGAAAGTTGCTGGTACACCTTAACTTGGATGTTAGGTTGGTAATAGTCTTAGATGTTATAGAGGTCATTGTATTTAGCTGCTATTGCTCCATGATTAGATTCTTCCCTTCAATAGTTGAGATACATGTATGGACGGTTGGTGTACTTCACTGCCTTATGTATCTGCAATGGCTGAACTTGCTCTTTTGCTTCATATGAATTCCATGGACAAATTTGAAAAGGATTTTCCTAATGGGGGTATATTATTTCAGGCAGCTCACATTCTGGTGGTATGAGTTAGGATACCTGGAGATTGATTTTGGGGCTGTGATGAGCTCACATTCTGGTTGTATGGGTTAGGATACCTGGAGATTGATTTTGGGGCTGTGACCAGCTCACATTCTGGTGGTATGGGTTAGGATACCTGGAGATTGATTTTGGGGCAGTGATAGGTTTTTATTTTCCATGGTTTCAATGGCAGCTTAACTCAATGTAACCCCTGCTGGTCTATATGCATTTTTCACTCTGTAGATCAATGTTTGCCTCTGGGCCCTAGCCTGGGGATTTCTCTTAGAAGTAGGACTTGCTTCTCTGCCCACCCTTCAACCCTTAATTTTGGTGCCTACCTTTTTGACTCTAGGATAAAGGCAATGCTAGCTTGTTCCTTACCCTGTGGCCTTATTCCAGCACTTAGCTCTTTGCCAGGGAGGGAATATATATCAGGAGGTACTTGGGGGACCAGTCTTGGCCCCATTCTCTCCATCCCAATCTTATCTTTTGCTATGTTTCCTTCCTTCCTTTGTTTTTCTAGCATTTTCATTGATTCATTGATTCAAATTTAAAGTCCTTCATGATCTGACTCTGTCATCATGGATTCCTACCAGGAGAAAGGGCCAGTCTACACAAGGCAGAATTCTCTTCTTTGCATTCAGATAGCTTCAGCCAAGATGGCCTAAGTCATTTCTTGGACTTAACCAAAAACTGTCAGAAATAGCCACACACTCCAGTAGCTTGAGATTTTCCTTTCAACTTCCCAAAGGTTTAGCCTGGGGAGGCATGTGGACTGTGTCCCAAAATATAGGAGGGAATACTGTAGTTGGCTGCTTTGTGCTGGCATAGCAGGTATGATGAACACAACTTCTTAACCACTGATGAGGGAATCCTTACTGCCTGTTTTATTTCCATATTTTACATCCACCACTACCCACACCCCACTTCTAGGGGCCACTATATGTGTCAAGATTCTTTGAGAGCTACAGAATAAGCACTAGCTAATTTAAGGAAAAGACATTTTTGGGAAAGACTATCAAGTAGGTCTCAGAAACAAAGACAGTTCAATCAAGTCTTGGAAAGGTAGGAAATGAGGCTGTTTCAGGGATGTGTGAACCAGGAACCCTTCATGGTACTGGCTTAATTGACTCCCTCCAGTTATTTCCTGTCTTCATGTTACCCCACATAGGATTCAAATTCCTGGGAGGGGGTACTTATTAGGTCGTGTGTCTGTCTTGATAGTGGGGAAGGCAGACTACATAACTGACAGGCCCACCAAAATCACACAGAACAGTGAAGGGGAAGAAGTTTCCTTTTGGGTAGGAAAGGGCAGATGTCCATTTAACCATTTCTCTAAGCTTTTACATCTTGTTCTTTAAGCAGAGAAGTGTTTGTTTTCTATTGACTTTGAATCTGACTCTATCCATGCATGATGCTGTCAGTCTGGTGTATCAGAATGAGTCTGGAGGGAGGAGGGTATTGTCAACTGGCTTTGGGTGTCTAGTCTTAAGGATTTTATTATTCTACTAAGTTTTGGGTGCTATATAGATGGCTGTTTGGCAGTGGGCTATCTGGAGACCATGACAGTATCTAACTTTCTTTCAGGGAAAGGCTAAAGCCATATTCTTCTTGGTGCTGGCCACCAAATTTGGAAGGGACCTCACTCCATAGATTTGGACTACACTCCTGGAAGGTCCTTCATTTATGTATCCCACAAATAATTTGAGAATCTGCTGTGTTCCAGGTACTCTGCTATGCCTAGCAGATACTAAGAAAAAAAGACTAAGTTATAGCTCCTGCCTCTTGAGAAGCTCACAGTCTAGTAGGAAGCTGTTATGGACTGAATTGTGTCCCCCTAAAATTTGTATGTTGAAGTCCTAATCTCCAGTACTTCAGAATGTGACAATATTTGGAGATAGGATCTTTAACTAACTTAAAATGAGGTCATTAGGGTGGCCCCCGGTCCAATATGACTGGTGTATTTACAAGAAGAGAAAAATTGGACATGGAGACATGTAGGGGGCGAATGCCTTGTGAACATGAAGACAGCCAACTGCAAGCCAAGGAGAGAGACCTCAGAAGAAACTAACCCTGGTAACAGACTTCTAGCCCCCATAACTGTAGGAAAATAAGTTTTTGTTGTTTAAGCCACGTGGTCCTTTGTTATGGCAGCCCCAGGAAACTAATACAGAGGCCAAGAAGCAAAAAAAGAAAATATAGTGCAAGTTCTTTGACTATGGCAGTAGAGCTTGGACTTCCTGACAATATAGAAGGTATAGGTTGGGTGTCTAAGCAGTCCTTTGGCCTTGGGCAGATGGCAAGAACTTACCAATATGTTTTCATTCAATGAATATTTGAGTAATTAGTATATACTGGTCTTAGGGTGCTAGTTGCTGGGATAATAGTCACTGTTTATCGAGAAACTACTGTGTTCCATCACCATACTACATACTTGGTATTCCATAAATAAGATCCAGTTCTTGCCTTCAAGAAATGCATGCCTAGGGACTTCCCTGGTAGCACAGTGGTTAAGAGTCTGCCTGCCAGTGCAGGGGACATGGGTTCAATCCCTGGTCCGGGAAGATCCCACATGCCGCAGAGCAACTAAGTCCGTGTGCCACAACTACTGAGCTTGCCCTCTAGAGCCTGCAAGCCACAACTACTGAAGCCCACGTGCCACAACTACTGAGGCCCATGCTCTGCAACAAGAGAAGCCACCACAATGAGAAGCCCGCGCACCGCAACAAAGAGTAGCGCCCGCTAGCTGCAACTAGAGAAAGCCTGTGCAGCAGCAAAGACCCAACACAGCCAAAAAAAAAAAAAAAAAAAAGAAGAAAAGAAAAAAAATAATAAACTCATGTTTAGTGAGAAGAGATGGATATGAAAAAATTTCAATAAAGGGTGTTAGAGGTGATAGAATGTTCTGGAGGTCTAAAAGTGGGATACATCAAACCAACCAAGGAGTTTAGGAAAAGCTTCCTGGAGAAGGAATTTGAGCTGAATCTTAAGAGGCTTACTCAATGAACAAATCAGGGAAGGTTGTCCTAGGGAGTAGGAATAGAATAAACAAAGGTGCAGAGACATGAAGCAGTATCATATATCTTAGAATATGGTGTATGTGGGTGTGATTGGAATAGAGGTTATAGGTGGTGGTATGGCAAGAGACAAAATCCAAGAGTCAGTGGGCACCAAATTATCAAGGGCCTTATGTATATAGATAAAGAGTGGACAGTGGAGAACCACTGAAGGGGTTTAGACAGGGGAGAAGCATTATGAGACCTGGATTTTAGAGAGGTATTTTGGAGACTATGTCAGAGAGGTAGGGTATGAGTAAAAGGTCAGGAATTCAATAAAGACTCTATTGTGTTGAGGAGAAGCAAGATGAAATCTGGAGACAGTGCCAGTAGGCATGGAGATAAGAAATGGTTTTGAGGATTAGATGGTGGTGCGCTGGAGCCATTAGTGCCCATCTCTTTTCAATTCCATGTTCAGTGGCATCAAGTCGGTTGCTTGAAATTGGCTCTGGTGCGGTATTTGCGTCACAGAAATAGAGAAGTGCTACAGGGCTTTTTTTTTTTTTTAATAACTGGAAAGGTGACTGTTAAACATTTACCTGCATACCACTGAATATTAAGAAGGTAAAATTGGTAACGCATTGGATGTTGAGGTATAGGAAAAGAAGTTGCAATTGATGATCCACAGATTTGTGGATTGTGTGTGGTGCTATTCCTTGAGAGGAGGAAAACTGGAAAAGAAAGATTTGGGTGAGGAGACAGGGAAGAGAGATTGTACTTACAGTACGATTTTGGGCCTTAAGAGTTTGAAATCTGTGACAGTTCAGTTGGAAATGCATTAGATGTAGATGGGCATTTAGAATTGGGGCCTAGGGAATGGGATTTCTGAATAACTTGAAGCCATGGAAGTAGATCCAGTTACTCAGAGTAATAAGGGAAAAAGACCAAAAACAGAGCCCTGGGGGAACCCCAGCATTCAAGGGATAGAAAGAGAAGGAGTCAGCACAGTGAGGAATGGCTGGACTTGGAAGAGCCAGCTTCTGGGTGGCCTTTACCCAAGCACTCAAGGAACAAGTCACTTGTCCCAAGAGCAGATGCGCCATTGCAGCTTTCCTAAGTTGGCTATGGGACCCTGAGGGAGGAATAAAGGCTATTATAAAACATACCCTCAGAATCTTCTCTGCTGGTTTAAATAGCTGTTTTTCAGCCAGTAGGTCTCAACTAGTGTTGAGTAGAATAGAAAGTAGACTAGAACTGAAAATTTCATAGTGCTTTGTGCCTAGTAAGGGTAAGCATTGTTTCAGTTTCAATGTTTCTGTGTATGCATATGGGTATTTCAGATATATAATATATGTCATGATATAACGTATTATATATATTTCTCACTGTGTGTCACAGCAAAGAAACCACAGAAAACAAAAAACAAAAACATTTGAAAGCAACTGGTTTAAATGACCCCCTTGTTGAAAACTTGTAATTTAATGGGAAATCTTATTCATACCTAACATGGTTTCTCCTGGTCAGCTGCATTCCGATCCAAATTTTCCATCTTCTAGCCATGAGTTGATGGCAGCCTTCCCAGTCCTTATCAAGTATCGGCTGGAACGTCTCTAGTGGTAATTTTTTTAGGGCATGGCTCACTTCCTTTTCTCTTTTGCCAGTGAAAAGGAACATGTCTCCACAATGAGCTCAACCCTTCAGAGTTTGCCCTGTAAACCTAGATTTTTCCAAGGCTGTGAAAATTCATTCTTCCATTTAACTGGCTGAATTATCAGACTAGTTCAACTGGTTTGTTTTCTTATGAGGCCTTTTAATTATTAAATGTTATGAGGCCTTGATTCAGTTTTATTTAGATGAGTCTCCACTTAACTTATCCTGGAGAATTTCTTTAATTTGTAATTGTTCCACTTTATGGAAAGAGGTTTGTGGAAGGAGGTATGAAATGTATCTGTAAAGTGTTTTGAAAACAGAAAGGGAGTTGAAAGAATGTTGGCCTCCTAAAGCATTGATAGTCTTTGTTTTGGGGTTAGATTTTGTTACAGATCTCTGGGCTATGTCTTCTTTTAGAGACCCATTTCTGTGCTATGTGCCCATCAGAATAGGATGTTCAGTATGTGAAGTACGTCCGATTCCCTTGAGTCATTCACAGCTGGAAAACTTGTACCTCATCTTCGTGATTCAGCTTAACTGATGTGCTCATTTTCAAAGACTAAGTCTATTTGCTATTAAGAGAAACGTTGGCTTTTAAGTTTTATGACTTTTTAGATAGACACTTCAAACATTTAAAAAATTCTCTCTACTATTCATGCTATTTCAAGTGAACATTTTTCAAGCAACAGTGCTTTTGGTCCTTTTTTTTTCTTTTTAAATTAATTAATTATTTATTTTTGGCTGCGTTGGGTCTTCGTTGCTGTGCGCGGGCTTTCTCTAGTTGCGGCGAGCGGGGGCTACTCTTCGTTGCGGGGCGCGGGCTTCTCATTGCGGTGGCTTCTCTTGTTGTGGAGCACGGGCTCTAGGCGCTCGGGCTTCAGTAGTTGTGTCGCACGGGCTGTAGAGCACAGGCTCAGTAGCTGTGGCGCACGGGCTTAGTTGCTCCACGGCATGTGGGATCTTCGCGGACCAGGGTTCGAACCCGTGTCCCCTGCATTGGCAGGCGGATTCCTAACCACTGTGCCACCAGGGAAGTCCGGTACTTTTTTTTTTTTTTTTTTTTTTTTTTTTTTTTGCGGTACGCGGGCTTCTCACCGTTGTGGCCTCTCCCGTTGTGGAGCACAGGCTCTGGACGTGCAGGCTCAGCGGCCATGGCTCACGGGCCCAGCCGCTCCGCGGCATGTGGTATCCTCCCGGACCGGGGCAGGAACCCGTGTCCCCTGCATCGGCAGGCGGACTCCCAACCACTGCGCCACCAGGGAAGCCCCTCGGTACTTTTATATATACTGAATTCTACTAAATATCCTGTGGAATACGAAAAAAGTTACAAAAGGGACAACAAAGTGTAAATAGTTAAGTACGTAGACTCTGCCACATATGGGCTGTGTGTTAATGTGACATTGGGTGAATTAACCTTTCTGTGCTTTGGTTTCCTCACACAAAAAGTAAAGATAATAGTATCAACCACATTGGGGCGTTGTGAGGATTAAATGATTGAACACAAAAACAATCATAGAACATATAAGTCTTTGGTGGAAGTTAGCTGCTATTATTACTATTGATACTATCTTGAAGGTGTAGCCCTTTCTTTAAGGAGTAATTTTAGAAACAAGATGAACCCTACATGAAGCAAGACAAACAATGTGGGTGAGTTGGTGATTAGCAAATATTTGTTGAGAACTCTGGCACTCTTCCGGATCCTGGAAAGACAGATGGTAAATCACATCTCATATCAAATAATGAACTATATCAGTATGTCATTGTCATAGCTGCCGTTCACTTTTCTAAGTACTTTCTAAGTCGGAAATAATTTAATCCTTACAGCCATCCTAAAAAGTTAAGCAATCTGTCCAAGATTTTAGAGTTAGCTAGTGAACGCGGGAGGTAGGCTTCTAACCCCTGCAGTGAGCCTCCAGAGCCAGCCCCTAACAGCTGTTATGGATGAGTCAGCATGTTTACTGTCCTCAAGGAGCTTTCAATTTACATAAGGAGGCAGATACATTAAGAATCAGGTAGTTTGGGCTTCCCTGGTGGCGCAGTGGTTGAGAGTCCCCCTGCCGATGCAGGGGACACAGGTTCGTGCCCCGGTCCGGGAAGATCCCGCATGCTGTGGAGCGGCTGGGCCCTTGAGCCATGGCCGCTGAGCCTGCGCATCCGGAGCCTGTGCTCTGCAACGGGAGAGGCCACAACAGTGAGAGGCCCGCGAACTCAAAAAAAAAAAAAAAAAAAAAAAGAATCAGGTAGTTTATCAATAGCCGTAATAGCTACCATTTGAAGCAATTGCTTATTAGAAGCAATATGGTATAATGGTTAACAGCATAGATTCTGAGCCACACTGCTTGGGTTGAATTCCTACCTCTGCTGCTTACTTCCCATGTGATCTTGGACTACTTACTTACTCCCTTCTATGCCTGTTTACTTATCCATAAAGTGTTGTGGGGATTGAATGTGTTAATATACGTAAAGCACTTAGAATAGTGCTTGGCACACAGTGCTGCATAAATGTAAGTCATTGCTACCAGGACTTCTATTCTGGCCTGATTCAATCCTTGTGTCATTCCTATGAAGGTTTTCTAGATAAGTAAACTGAGGCTTTGGGCAGTTAAATACCTCCCTGAGGTCACTCAGTGCATAGTACTCCATTCCTGTTTATTCCTGAGGCTTCTGCGCTTAACAGTATGTATTACTGCCTCTTAGACTACAATGCAAACCATATGATATGAGCTGTAGTGCAGATTTAAACGAAGGGAAGTTCACCTGAGAGCTGATTTGTCCATGATGGGGAAGGGTCCTGAAGCTGAGAGTGAGGGAGGCTGGGAGCAGTGGTAAGATTGCGAAGGAATTTTCCCAAAGCGATAAGCCATGGGACAGATGGCTTATAGAGCATGTCCCACCAGTATCAAGGACCAGTGTCCCATTCCCATGTAACTCCCCATGAGAAGTGATAGGACTCCTGATAGAGTTGCAAAGGGATATCAGGGCTGTGAGAGCTGTGACCTTGCCATCTGAGGTGAAAGAGCCCCTGTGCCCTGGGCTTGGACACACTGACTTGGAGGTCAAGCTTCAGGGTAGGATCTGTGTTGGACTGAGCACCACATCAGCCCTCTGGATCCCGAGAAGGGGAGACTCTCAAAGCAAAAACCAAGACTAAGTTTCTCACCAAGCCTGTGGAGTGAGGGGCTCCCAGTCAGATTCAACCTGACATTTCTTTTCTCCAGAACCATGGAGCAAAAATTTAAATGTTTAAAGAGGGGAAAGATATGAGTAGGTGAGAAAGATTCCTGAAGAAGATTGCACTTGAACTTGGCCTTGCAGGTTGGCAGGGGAAGTACAGACAAGGAAGGAAGGTTTTCTGTGGAAAAGTCTTGGAGGGATTGCAGCAAATCAGGCTGCAGAAACAGCTCCAGGCCATGTTAAGAAGATCTCTGAAAACTAGGTGGGGAACCTGAGCTTGTCGGAGAGGATAATAGGGAATCATGGAGATATTAGAACTGAAGAATGAAATGATGAAATAGACTTTGGGGAGTTAAGCCCGGAGGAGGAATGTTGGCTGTATTTGATTAGAGGAGAAACCACGTCAGAAGCTGCTGCAGTAGTCCAGGAGGAAATAATAAGGGCTGGGATCGGAGGCAGCAGCGGGAATTCGCATGAAAGAAGAAAGCCTGAGTAATACTGCAGAGGCACAAATAGAGGTTAGAGATGGGTTGATGCACTTTAGCTAAAAGAAAAAAAAACCCCACAATCCTGTCAATTTAAAAAGTTGATACAGGGCCTCCCTGGTAGTGCAGTGGTTGAGAGTCCGCCTGCCGATGCAGGGGACATGGGTTCGTGCCCCGGTCCGGGAAGATCCCACATGCCGCGGAGCGGCTGGGCCCGTGAGCCATGGCCGCTGAGGCTATGCGTCCGGAGCCTGTGCTCCGCAACGGCAGAGGCCACAGCAGTGAGAGAGAGAAGGTTTGGAAGAAGCAAATGTAACCCCAGGTTTCTATCGTTGGAGCCTGTGATAAAAGTGATCATTGGAAATGGGGCCATTGGATGTAGTAATGGTTTGGTAGAAAGTCAGGGAGAGAAGTTTAATTTTAGATGTATTGCATTTTATGTGACAGTGGCACTCTCTTTCATGTATTTTTTGGCAAAGGTTTTAAGCACTCACAGTGACAAATTTGGGGGCTAGAACATGCCACTTAATCATCTTTTCATGTCATAGAGTTTGTTCTGCCTTTCTTATATCTAGCTAGACATTGGTTTGGCATTTACCACAAAAATACTATGGAAGAAGATAAATGAAGAGCCAAGTTCTCTTTTGTGGGGTGTGGCAGATGTGTTAGATGAATGCTGGGTGTAACCGATAAATGTGTTTTCAGTGTAAAGACTCAGCTGGATAAAGACCCAGGCTAAATATTCACTCTTTTCTACTCTAGCTATAAACTCTCACCAAGGGAAAACTTATTAAATGCTCATGTTTTTAATCTAAGAAAGGTGAAATTATTATAATCTATAATACTGAAGGCTCTGTAATCTGTATTTCCCATGTCATTTACCCTAAACAGTGATTGATTTCTTAGAACTAAAATGTTTAAGGGGCCTTATGTTGGAATTAATAACAACCATGAGTGGAAGGTAGAGAATAGTTCTCAGCTGTTTGTAAGCTTAGTAATTAAAATAGCCATGTAGGATGAAGGCGTCAAAACTGATGCTAACATGGAAGTGGCTTCCTTAATATGGTAGAACAGTGTGAAGATAATATAACTTATTGGTATAATTGCTCTTTTTCTAATAATACACATTTCTAATAATACACATTCTTCCCATTGTATAATGGGAAGTGTCATGTAATTGTAAGAAAATGGATCTGACAAATTATACTCAAAATTGTCAGAGTATACCTTCAGAAAAAGGTAAGCAGATAAACAGTTCCCTTTGTGTATGGGAAGAGCCTTGGTAAATTTAAGAAAATTGAAATTGTATCAAGTATCTTTTCCGACCACAATGCTATGAGACTAGATATCAATTACAGGAAAAGAGCTGTAAAAAATACAAACACATGGAAGCTAAACAATACACTACTTAATAACGAAGTGATCACTGAAGAAATCAAAGAGGAAATTAAAAAATACCTAGAAACAAATGACAATGGAGACACGACGACCCAAAACCTATGGGACGCAGCAAAAGCAGTTCTAAGGGGGAAGTTTATAGCAATACAATCCCACCTTAAGAAACAGGAAACATCTCGAATAAACAACCTAACCTTGCACCTAAAGCAATTAGAGAAAGAAGAACAAAAACATCCCAAAGTTAGCAGAAGGAAAGAAATCATAAAAATCAGATCAGAAATAAATGAAAAAGAAATGAAGGAAACAATAGCAAAGATCAATACAACTAAAAGCTGGTTCTTTGAGAAGATAGACAAAATTGATAAACCATTAGCCAGACTCATCAAGAAAAAAAGGGAGAAGACTCAAATCAATAGAATTAGAAATGAAAAAGGAGAAGTAACAACTGACACTGCAGAAATACAAAAGATCATGAGAGATTACTACAAGCAACTCTATGCCAATAAAATGGACAACCGGGAAGAAATGGACAAATTCTTAGAAATGCACAACCTGCCAAGACTGAATCAGGAAGAAATAGAAAATATGAACAGACCAATCACAAGCACTGAAATTGAAACTGTGATAAAAAATCTTCCAACAAACAAAAGCCCAGGACCATATGGCTTCACAGGCGAATTCTATCAAGCATTTAGAGAAGAGCTAACACCTATCCTTCTCAAACTCTTCCAAAATATAGCAGAGGGAGGAACACTCCCAAACTCATTCTACGAGGCCACCATCACCTTGATACCAAAACCAGACAAGGATGTCACAAGGAAAGAAAACTACAGGCCAATATCACTGATGAACATAGATGCAAAAATCCTCAACAAAATACTAGCAAACAGAATCCAACAGCACATTACAAGGATCATACACCATGATCAAGTGGGGTTTATTCCAGGAATGCAAGGATTCTTCAATATATGCAAATCAATCAACGTGATACACCATATTAACAAATTGAAGGAGAAAAACCATATGATCATCTCAATAGATGCAGAGAAAGCTTTCGACAAAATTCAACACCCATTTATGATAAAAACCCTGCAGAAAGTAGGCATAGAGGGAACTTTCCTCAACATAATAAAGGCCATATATGACAAACCCACAGCCAGCATCGTCCTCAATGGTGAAAAACTGAAACCATTTCCACTAAGATCAGGAACAAGACAAGGTTGCCCACTCTCACCACTCTTATTCAACATAGTTTTGGAAGTTTTAGCCACAGCAATCAGAGAAGAAAAGGAAATAAAAGGAATCCAAATCGGAAAAGAAGAAGTAAAGCTGTCACTGTTTGCAGATGACATGATACTATACATAGAGAATCCTAAAGATGCTACCAGAAAACTACTAGATCTAATCAATGAATTTGGTAAAGTTGCAGGATACAAAATTAATGCACAGAAATCTCTGGCATTCCTATATACTAATGATGAAAAATCTGAAAGTGAAATCAAGGAAACACTCCCATTTACCATTGCAACAAAAAGAATAAAATATCTAGGAATAAACCTACCTAAGGGGACCAAAGACCTGTATGCAGAAAATTATAAGACACTGATGAAAGAAATTAAAGATGATACAAATAGATGGAGAGATGTACCATGTTCTTGGATTGGAAGAATCAACATTGTGAAAATGACTCTACTACCCAAAGCAATCTACAGATTCAATGCAATCCCTATCAAACTACCACTGGCATTTTTCACAGAACTAGAACAAAAAATTTCACAATTTGTATGGAAACACAAAAGACCCCGAATAGCCAAAGCAACCTTGAGAACGAAAAATGGAGCTGGAGGAATCAGGCTCCCTAACTTCAGACTATACTACAAAGCTACAGTCATCAAGACAGTGTGGTACTGGCACAAAAACAGAAAGATAGATCAATGGAACAGGATAGAAAGCCCAGAGATAAACCCACACACATATGGTCACCTTATCTTTGATAAAGGAGGCAGGAATGTACAGTGGAGAAAGGACAGTCTCTTCAATAAGTGGTGCTGGGAAAACTGGATAGGGACATGTAAAAGTATGAGATTAGATCACTCCCTAACACCATACACAAAAATAAGCTCAAAATGGATTAAAGACCTAAGTGTAAGGCCAGACACTATCAAACTCTTAGAGGAAAACATAGGCAGAACACTCTATGATATAAATCGCAGCAAGATCCTTTTTGACCCACGTCCTAGAGAAATGGAAATAAAGACAAAAATAAACACATGGGACCTAATGAAACTTAAAAGCTTTTGCACAGCAAAGGAAACCATAAACAAGACCAAAAGACAACCCTCAGAATGGGAGAAAATATTTGCAAATGAAGCAACTGACAAAGGATTAATCTCCAAAATTTATAAGCAGCTCATGCAGCTCAATAACAAAAAAACAAACAACCCAATCCAACAATGGGCAGAAGACCTAAATAGACATTTCTCCACAGAAGATATACAGACTGCCAACAAACACATGAAAGGATGCTCAACATCTTTACTCATTAGAGAAATGCAAATCAAAACTACAATGAGATATCATCTCACACCAGTCAGAATGGCCATCATCAAAAAATCTAGAAACAATAAATGCTGGAGAGGGTGTGGAAAAAAGGGAACACTCTTGCACTGCTGGTGGGAATGTGAATTGGTACAGCCACTATGGAGAACGGTATGGAGGTTCCTTAAAAAACTACAAATAGAACTACCATATGACCCAGCAATCCCACTACTGGGCATATACCCCCATCCCCTCTGCCCTGGACTTGCCTGTGAATCTTGTCTCAATAAACCCTTTGGAGTAATAAAAAAAAAAAAAAGAAAACCATAATTCAAAAAGAGACATGTACCAAAATATTCATAGCAGCCCTATTTACAATAGCCCGGAGATGGAAACAACCCAAGTGTCCATCATCGGATGAATGGGTAAAGAAGATGTGGCACATATATACAATGGAATATTACTCAGCCATAAAAAGAAATGAAATTGAGCTATTTGTAATGAGGTGGATGGACCTAGAGTCTGTCCTACAGAGTGAAGTAAGTCAGAAAGAGAAAGACAAATACTGTATGCTGACACATATATATGGAATTTAAGAAAAAAAAATGTCATGAAGAACATAGGGGTAAGACAGGAATAAAGACACAGACCTACTAGAGAATGGACTTGAGGATATGGGGAGGGGGAAGGGTAAGGTGTGACAAAGTGAAAGAGCGGCATGGACATATATACACTACCAAACGTAAGGTAGATAGCTAGTGGGAATCAGCCGCATAGCACAGGGAGATCAGCTCGGTGCTTTGTGACTGCCTGGAGGGGTGGGATAGGGAGGGAGGGAGGGAGACGCAAAAGGGAGGGGATATGGGAACATATGTATATGTATAACTGATTAAATTTGTTATAAAGCAAAAAATAAAAAAAATGTTTGTTATATTAAGTGAAAAGACAGATTACAAAACAATGTACAGTAATATCCCGTTTTTTGTAAAAAACTATCTTTACATGTAGAAGAAGTGACTTGCAGTATATGTATATTGAAATGTTAACGGTTATCTCTGGTGGTGTGTTTACGAATGACTTGTTTTTTAGGTTTCTTGTGTTTCTCACGTTTTAAAAACAAAATATTAACTTTTATAACCAGAAAACAATTATTTAAAAAAAAAGTCTAGCATTCCTAGTCTAGGAAGTAGAGAAACGGAATCATTCCACTTTTAGTAGCTTTATAATTTTTAACTGTATGATCATACTCATTTTAAACAGCTTTCTTTAACATTATCTTAAATGGTTCCATGTTAGAAATGTGGTAGATTACATTGTATCAACTTTTTATTTTATTTTTAAAATTTTTTTGTGGTACGCGGGCCTCTCACTGCTGTGGCCTCTGCCGTTGCGGAGCACAGGCTCCGGACGCACAGCCTCAGCAGCCATGGCTCACGGGCCCAGCTGCTCCGCGGCATGTGGGATCTTCCCGGACCGGGGCACGAACCTGTGTCCCCTGCATTAGCAGGCGGACTCTCAACCACTGCACTACCAGGGAAGCCCTGTATCAACTTTTTAAATTGACAGGATTGTGTGTGTTTTTTTTTTTTAATGAACTAGACATTTTATTTTATTTTATTTTATTTATTTATTTATGTTTATTTTTGGCTGCCTTGGGTCTTTGTTGCTGCGCGCGAGCTTTCCCTAGTTGCGGAGAGTGCGGACTACTCTTTGTTGCGGTGCTTGGGCTTCTCATTGGGTGGCTTCCCTTGTTGTGGAGCACAGGCTCTAGGCGCGCGGGCTTCAGTAGTTGTGGCACTCGGGCTCAGTAGTTGTGGCTCGCGAGCTCTAGAGCGCAGGCTGAGTGGCTGTGGCGCACGGGCTTAGTTGCTCCGCGGCACGTGGGATCTTCCCTGAGCAGGGCTCGTACCCTTGTCTCCTGCATTGACAGGCGGATTCTTAACCACTGCGCCACCAGGGAAGCCCGGCAGGATTGTTTTTGTAACTACTAAACTTTTTAAAATGTGGAGGAAAAATATGTGTAATAAACCATGAATAAAAGTGAACAATTTTTGATTTTTGAATTCCCATAAAATCATACTATGGAATAAAATAAGTATAAAAGGATAAAAATACTTTAGCCATCCTTTTAACTTCCTCGTGTTAGAGTCCCGAGGTTTGTAGTATTTTTGGTGATACAATCCCCTCTGGATTAAAATTATCCCAGAGGTGCACATTAACTTTTGCCTGTAATTTCAGGGAGTTATGAAAATAGGGTTGAGTTTTTCTCAAATGACACCTTACCTAAAGAACAAGATAATTTTGGGCATAGTTATTTCCCTTCTGACACTTGTCTTACACTGTTCAGTCTCATCAAAGGAACAGTTAAGAGCAACTTTGTGTAGCCTTTTTTTTTTTTTTTTTGGGTGGATTGGGTCATGTGTTGCCAGCCCTTTTGATCCGATAGCCACCTTGTGTATGTGGCATCCACTTATCTCCTTTTCCTTCTTATCCACCCCAGCACCCTACCAGCTTGATCAAAACAAAAACAACGGCATAGCTATTCTAAAGAAGTGTGAAGAATGTTGGAGAGAGGAAGGAGACATAGAAAAAGGGAATGAATAGTTAAAGTTTTAAATTCTGGGGCAAAGCGAGATTTTATGTCAGCTACTCTGAGAGAGGGGTGGGGGGAGAGAGAGAGAGAGAGAGGGAGGGAGGGAGGGTCGGGGGTCGAGGTAGGGAAGTGAGCACACCAGCTGTTTATGGACAGTGCCATTTATGTATGTCCAAGCATTGGAAGGTCTCTTTAGAAGGGTTGCTTCATTGCTCAGACACAATTCTGTATCTGTGAGGTATCTTTCATTTGGAAACAGTGGAAAACCTTATGACCCTGGCTAATGCAGAAAAGGGAAGCTTATAAATCAACCGTCGTTGAGTGATGCCGGCATTAGCAAAGCTCTATGTAGGGCCTGTACAATGTGATCAGGACCCCGTTTCTTGCCCTTCCTTTCTGCTCTGCTGCCTGAGGCATCAGCTTCATCATCCATATATCCTTCACGTATCCCAGGATGGTGATCAGCAATGTCTGGGACCATGTGCTTCCTTATTTACATAGAACAGAAAAAGAGAGTGTCCTTGCATCAGAATTTCTAGCAAAAGTCCTTAGATTTTTTTCTGACTTACCTTTGTTCACATGTCCACCTCTGAAACAATCATTGTGATGAAGGGGATCAGTTAGCTTGGCCCATTTGTGTGTCCCATCCCTGAAGCTGGGAGCAGTCAGCTTCCCCTGAACCACAGTGATCCTCATGACCACTGGGTACTGAGAAGACAGCCAACTAATGTCTGTTACCAATGGCAACTCATAATCTTTAATAGAATATAAAATCAGGCAGTGGCTCTGGGGTAGCCCAGCTCTACCACTACCAGTTGTCTATGACCTTGGTGAAATCATCTTACTTCTCCAAGCCTCAACTGTAAGTTTAGTTGTAAAATTAGAGTAATACCTACTTTGTAATAGTGTTGTAAAGATTAAATAAAAGAACTTATCAAGAATTTCTAGTACCTGGTACATATTAAATGATCAGTTAAAAAAGTTACCTTTAATTTTCCCAGATGATCTATGTTTTTGCCCCTAGATGAATTATAGTGTAGATGTATATGTGTATATTTATTCCTTTGAAATAAGACTGCAGTCTAAGAATAACACTAGTATATGAAACAGCATATAACGCTTTATAGCCATATGTAGTGAGAAATTCTATACCTTGAGAGATTGTCTGAAAATGAAGGCAGAGAGCCGCAAGTCCCAAAGTAAAGTTGTCGACCCTAATTATTATTGTTTTGTAGGCATGCGTCAGTCTCCAAGAGAAACTTAAAATTTGAATTTTGATGAGAAATCACCCAACTTTCAAAAGTTGGCAACTAATTTAAAAAATCTGAAAATGTTGCACACTTCACAAACATGTCTGTGGACCACATGTCACTGAACTACCTGTTTGCAGCCTTGGACTGTGAGAATTATCCTTTGTGCCCAAGTCCTTTTCTCTGGTATCATCCATGCACACTAAGCTTCTCAGGTACCCCAGTGGGAAGAAAATTTCAAGTGAATTATTCCCAAGATGGGTAGAGGCCTGGTAAACTGAAAGTCACCCATTTGGGAGGGACTCTAAAACATCAACTCTCCACTCCTTGCTTTTGGAGTCTTGGAACTCATGGCCTGGAACATGATCCTTTCCCTTTTCCCACTTAGCCTTGCTGTCTTACACCTTCATGGCTGGGTCTCTGCTTGGACATTTTCCCCAGGAAGTTTTGGGTTCATGAGAATGAAACATGGGAGCCCACTTGGACCTTTGATACCATCCCTACCTGTGATTAATACATTGATGTATGATGTCTGTTCTTGTGAATGTGGTTAGTGTGAATCAATCCCTAAGACTCAGGTCAGTTCTGGGAACACTGGAAAAAAGCATTTCTGGGCCTGTAGTACTGAAGGTCATTGGTATAACAACCCGCAAAGTCCTGCCTGAGTTGCCATATGGCCACCATTTTTTTTTTTTTTTTGTGGTATGCGGGGCGTGTAGGCTCAGCGGCCATGGCTCACGGGCCCAGCCGCTCCGCGGCATGTGGGATCTTTCCAGACCAGGGCACGAACCCGTGTCCCCTGCATCGGCAGGCGGACTCTCAACCACTGCGCCACCAGGGAAGCCCTGGCCACCATTTTTGATGCTGTCGAACTCCAGAGGTGGAAATTATAGAAATGCATTAGTGAATTTGGTGAAGTAGCTTAGTTCACCAGTATGGGTGGTTAGGGGAGGGGACTCTAAGTTTCCAGGTTGGAGTGTTGATATGTCTGCCCTCTTGCCCACATGGTGTCATGTAACTCTAACAGGACGTTTTGAATGGGCGTCAGAGGTCCAATGAGATGGACACTGGAGGGCCCCCACTGCTGAGTGCCCCCCGAGGAGCTGGGCTTAAACTCAACCACTTTGGCGAATCTGAGTAGAGTAATGGGTCATCTGTTGTTTCTACTCCCCTGTAAATGGAAGGGGGAAAAAATCACAGTTCTATGGAAGACAGAATAAAAAGGAGACCTTTGTATTTGAAGTGACAGTTTTCTGAACATTTGAAGAGAGACTTCTGCATGGTTCTCATCCTGGGAAAACCAGTGCAAATGGTTTTGTTGGGGAGGGCATGGGAAGAGCAGATGGCTGTCTCTCCAGTGTGGACCGTGTCAGCAGAAGCAAGTCCAACAGCAGTAGCAGCTCTCTGTGTATGAGCCAGACCACTGGGCAAAGCACCTTTCATACGGCAGCCATTTGAATGCTTAAGACAACATCCTGTGTAGGTAGTGTTACCGAGAGATCGGCCTCTCTGTACACGGGTGCCGAATCAAATCTTGGAGACAGAGTTCTGGGTGAAGTAGAAAAGGATAGCTTTATTACTTTGCCAGGCAAAGGGAGACACACCTGGCTTCTGCCTTGAAAAATTATGTGTCCCAACCCGGGAGGATTTGATGAGGGTTTTATAACAGTGGTTCAAATGTGGGGTCTCTGACAAGATTAGGATTGAGCAGGGCCTGCAAGCCCTTAGTCTCAGCTCAGGTGGTCGCCTAATCTTGATGAGCTTCCCTTTAATCTGGCCTCAGGTGGTTTCAGGGCTGCTTCTCCCTTGATTAACAACTGTTGGAATCTGCCCTTTGGAACTCAGGGAAGGTCACAGAGGCTGGAGCCTTGCCCACAAGAAACAGGGGACAAAAGAGCCTCTGTGCTTGGGAGTCCCACAGGGCCTCACTTGGTTTCAGTAGTGTTCTTGTACAGATAAGGACTTATTCCTTAAGTTCTCACAATCTGTAAATGGTGGAGCTGGGTTTTAACTCGAGTTCTCTGATTCTGAAGTCTGTCTCTTGCTGGACACAGAGGTGTCCATACGTGCCCCCCTCTCATGGAAATCATGGCTCTGCCCCTGCTATGAATTGTACTCCAGGCCAACTCAGGCCCTTGTGGGAGCAGAACAAGATCTTGTTCTGTGCAGAAGCAGGAGAATGCCCACCCTTCTCACTGTCACCCTGTGTCCCTTGGGGATCTAAACCACTTGCATGTGTTCCACCTGAAGATAGGGCCTTGGCTGCTGTCAGCGCTCTTCTTCCCCTGGGGCTCAGGGTGGGACTAGAGACAGATATCTTGCTGTCTTCTCCATTTCCCCATCTCTCCCCTGACCTCCACGATGCAGCAGGGACTGGGGGTTGGTCTGTTTATTGAAAATGCCAGTTAAAATGGTATCATAAAGAATAACACAAGTGGATATAAACATTTTATTTTAAAACATATAAATATGTGTTCTTTTACAACTCTTTAGATGTAAAAAGCTCTTTGAGTAGAGGACACAAATTGGAGTTCTATGAAGTCTTGCTTTAGTAATCAGAACCTGAATGCACATCTATGGTTTCTGTTTGATATCTAAAAGGCAGATATGTGAAATGCTGGATGTTTAAAGATATTTTTCCTAATCTCCTAGCATCATTTTGCCCACACCTTTTTTTTTTTTTTTTCTTGCAACTCGCCCTTATGGAGTCTTTCCAAAGCAGTTAACCTAGTTTTCCTACCAGTAATAACTCCGTGTTTCACACTTATTTCATCAGCTCACGTAGTTTTAAATTCAATTATGTAATTAGAGTAACAGATACAGTTGCCACAAAAGGGTTTGGAACTAAGGCGACTGCTTCTTGGTGACATCCCACTCAGTTGTGGGAACAGCTGTGTACCCCTGAGCTGTGAGTGTCCTGTGCCCTAAGTGACACAGGAGGGGAGCCCTGAGTCTAGTGAATCCTTCGAGCTGCAGGCCGATTACCAGCGTCTCCTGTGTGAACTGCATCCCTCTCATCATTCAGCCCCAAGAGAGGCCTCATGCAAACCCGTTCATGAGAAGTGAAGTGACTGATCTAGGGCTTGGCCTGGTTGGTTCGACAAGCTTAGACCGGCCAGCACAATAAAAGTAGGCCAGACGAGCAACCTTTGCAAACATTAAAAAAGCAAAACATTTTTTTCCCCCTGAGGCTGAACAGGGCCATCCTGCCTGTTTTCATGTGTAAACCGGTTGATTTACTTCCCTGAGTCAGGATTGTGGGGAAATATGGCTTCTATTTCTTTAGCTACAAGAACTGCCTTTCTGGAGGCTGGTCTAAGCCAGAAGTGAAATTTTAACTTTTGTTTTTGTGCCACCAAGTGGTTAGTTTTGAGATAACACTTTCGAGAAGAAGACAAACATGTAATGATTTAAAAAAAAATCTGGGGTGCACAAGCAGAGCACAGAGGATTTTTATGACAATGAAACTACTCTGAATGATACTCTGATAGTGGATACATGCCACTATTCATTCTTCCAAACCCACAGAATGTACAATACCAGGAATGAACCCTAACATAACTATGAACTTTAGGTGATATGATGTGTCCATGTAGGTTCATTGATTATAACGAATGTAGCCCTGTGGTGAGGGGTATTGATCATGGGGGAGGTGATGCATATGTGGAGGCAAGAGGTGTATGGGAGAGCTCTGTCTTCTCAATTTGTTATGAACTTAAAACTGCTTAAAAAAATAAAGCCTAGGGGCTTCCCTGGTGGCGCAGTGGTTAAGAATCCGCCTGCTAATGCAGGGGACACGGGTTCGAGCCCTGGTCCGGGGAGATCCCATGTGCCATGGAGCAACTAAGCCCGTGCACCACAACTACTGAGCCTGTGCTCTAGAGCCCACGTGCCACAACTACTGAAGCCGGCGTGCCTAGAGCCCGTGTTCCACAACAAGAGAAGCCACCACGATGAGAAGCACGCACACTGCAACTAGAGAAAGCCCGTGTGCAGCAACGAAGACCCAACACAGCCAAAAATAAATTAATTAACAAATTAAAAATATAAATGAATTAAAAAATTTTAAAAAAGCCAAGTAAAAAAACTTCTGTTCTACATTTCATTTTCCCTTTTAGCTACTGGTGTTGCAAGTAAGAGCCAGGTAAGCAGAGACATCATCTAGGGTGGCTGGCTGACTTCTCAAGCCTGGATGACGATTCCTCCGTGAATTTCCCACGTTCCAGAGTCTGGGTCCTTAGCTTTGTACATCCCAGGAACCTTTAATTTCTTCAGTGTATCCAGAACTTGTGCAGTTTTCCAGGGTTATATCTTGCTTACCAAACTTACAAAAGACTTGTTGTTAAGTCAGAATGCCAGTGTATTACTTTACAGTTAGAAATGTATATGTAGTTGTAAACCAAACACATGTGTTAGCTGAGTGCTTCATTTGCCACCCTGTAGGAAATTTATATGGGAAGACAAATTATACAGAGCAGGTTGCTTGGTGAAATCGCGGTGGGTAGAGGTTGTGATAGGGGGAGTGCGGGTGTAAGGTTGTTTATCTTGGAGGTTAGCATCATTAAGGTGAGGCTGTCTTGACCACTGTAGGTCTGTACATGACTCCAGACTGGCTAGTGTAGAATCCTGGACAGTGATGGTGACAGACTGACCTCATCTTTTTCGTTGGGCATTCTTTTGGAGCCCCTGTGCTGAGTGAGCATCTCCTGTTAATCTGTTCTTCCCTCGGACGGGACACAGTGTGACTGGCAAGGAAAATGCTGCAGACTTGCTGACACAGCTCTGGTCTCCTGAGCATCTCTCTGGTCAATGTGGTCAGCATGAGCACTGTCAGCCACCATTTAGAGGTTTTGGCTTAGGGGAACTAAGCATGATTAGTTTAGATTGCGTGATTATTTTGAATAATTTCACTCTCAGAGGAAGACTTATGTGTTTTATGTTTTGATGGCTCTGTCCTCAAATGCAGGTTAAAATTAACATGTAAAATCCTTAGTCACCTTGGAATAGATCCCCAACAGTGAAACAGGACTTGCTGAAGATGGGAATTATCCTAGATTCTAAGGAAGGATGTGTTTGCGCAGGCCACTTGACGTCCATGTTTTGAGAGCTTTGTATGGACCTCACCACCTGCTTGTACACTGCGGCCTGCCCTGTGACTCTGCATTGGAGCTCAGTTATCTCCCAGGCTTGGTGCTGCATCTCCTCACCCCCGCCTCCATCCTTGCCCCAAACTGCTGCCAGAGTCCTCAGTCAAGAGGACTTGGGCTACCTGCAGAAGTTATAAATTGGTGGCCTATGATTAGAATCTGATCCACAAATTTTTTATTTTTGCCATGACGTTGTTTTTATTTTTATTTTATTATTAATTTATTTTTGGCTGTGTTTGGTCATCCTCGCTGTGCTCAGGCTTTCCCTAGTTGCGGCGAGCAGGGGCTACACTTCGTTGCGGCACGCAGTCTTCTCATTGTGGTGGCTTCTCTTGTTGCGGAGCACATTATGTCGTTTTTAAAAGTTTGATTTAGTTGCCAAAAGTTAAAAATCAGGAGGTTGGCACAAAACTGAGTGTTCATCTTCTTTGAAAACCAATAGAAGATCTGGCTGTGCAGGGCCTACCTTCTCACAGAGCAGTCAGTTACTGGAGTGGCCTGGATAGGGTATGTCCTGGGAGTTATCCTCGGTTCCCACCCTACCCTTCCACTCATTTATGTTACTGTCTGGGACTGGGGGTGACTCTTGGTATGCTGGAAAATCAAAACCAAACCAAAACACACATGTAGAAAACCAACATAGGGAACGGGAGCGGCTTCTTGTGGACTCTTGCTCTCTGTTCTCGTCTGCCTTGCGAGAGGAACTCCTTCCTTGGAACCTGTTCCAAGCCTCTTGAGGTCCATTACCTCTGAATTTATCCCTTGTGCTTCCAAGAGGTGTGGTGGTGAAGTGTTGTTGAGACTTTGGGGTCACAAGGCCTGGATTTGAATACCAGCTCTGATCCTTACTGAGTTCAGTTTCCTTTTCTGTAAAAGACGGCTCTAACTTGCCTCATAGGTTGGCCCAAGAATTAAATGGGATTTTGTATTGAAAGCATCAGGCAGAAGGTAGGTCCTCCAATAATAGTGCCTCCATCTCTGTCTTCTATCAAGACATGACTCCTTCCCTTCTTTACGACCTTAATGAAGTCCAGCTACACACCTACCTCTGCTTTCCTGCCACATATACCTCTTTACTCTTACAATGAAACCAACTGTTTTATTTTTTATTCCTTATAACTTCCAGCCTTGCCGATCAGCACATTTCATGTATTCCCTTTTCTTGTTGTAGGCAGACCTCATAGAGACTCTCATATGAGAATAATGGATGACAGGTGAATTTATTTTGTTCTGGGAAATTTTATCAGAAGGCATAGCTTTTATCAAATCTCTTCAATAACTGTCCAAAAATTTGTGATGGAAACTCATTAGCTTTTATAGCAACTGGTTGGAATTCTTAATATATGTACGTTTCCCCATCCATTGTATGTTTATAGACATGGAACCCAGGTCAAAAGCTGGAAAGTCATCAACAGGAAAGATTGGTACTGGAAGGGAGACACTTCGCCTGAGATCAAAAGGTCCTGCCACTGTGGAAGAAGTGGTATGTTATGTTCATTTAATCCCTATATGTCTTGGAAATGGATGGACATTCGTGTTTGTCAGAGCTGGAAATAAAGGCCCTCTTTCCCTCTGCTCACTCAGCAGCTAGAGGTATCCTCTAGAAACTCAAATGAGATGGAACAATCTGTTCAACACCCTCCAGTGGCTTCCCACATCACTCGGAGTAAAAGCTAAAGTCCTCAGAGTGTCCAACGCGATCTGACTCTGTGTCTCTCCTCTGCTCTCATTTCCACCCCTCTCCTCCTGGCTCCCTCTCCTTCAGCTCCTTGAGTCTCCTCTCTGTCCGCAAGCACTCCAGATACATCCCCGCCTCAGGACCTTTGTATGAGCTGTTACCTCTAGCTGGATGCGCTGCCCATTTACGGGCACTGCTCACTCCCTTGCCGCCTTGAGTTTCTGCCCACATCTCCCACCCTGTTTAACCTCTGAGCAGCTGGTATGATAGCAGTTCCCACCACCCTGCCCCCTGCCCAATCTTCCTTGCCCTTCATTTTTTTTAAGGCGCTGAACACAGTGGGACTCATATCCTTGTCTCCTTTCAGTCCCTTGTCTTGTTCTCACATGTCCTGTTCACAGCTGTATCCCCAGCACCTAGAACAGTACTTGACACTTCAGAGGAGCTCAGATCTTTGAATTTAATGAATTAGTGAGTGATTCACTTATGCTTGACTGGAGGAAGGGTTTTGCTGATTGACTGTGTCTATGTAAAGGTCAGTATTTGAGTGAAAAACAAGAGGAGAAGAGACACATGGAGGGAAGGAGGGTGGAAGAAGAGGGTGGCAGTGGTAAGGATTCAAAGTGACAAGTGGCAGGTCCGCTCACAGCAGGAAGACAGCGGTGATGAAGCCCTCCTTTGGGGAGGTCAGGCAGACCTCTGAGGCTCCGGAGCTCCTTGGCGCGGGGGACTGGGTCGGGGGGAAGGCATGTCTGTGTGCGCATACTGTCCTAGGGCTCCCAGCTGTTTGAAGAGCAAAAGAGTGAGACAGATGAATGGTTAGGAGGCTGTTTTCATAGGATCCAGAGCTTTTGGGGGACGATGTCACGGTCAGTCATGGGTGTGGTTTGTCGGAGCAGACCCTCAAGAAACCACGAGGCCAAGGTTGTCCTCTTGAATGTTTGAGTCACCCAGGATGTTGTCTGTTTTGGGGAATCCAGAGGAAGACTCTGAGTCGAGTGCCTTGGTCCTGGGTGAATGAAAAGATTGATCTGGAGGCAAGTGACAACGGAGAGGCCTGGGAGAGCTGAAAGCATTTTGAAAGTGAGATATGACAAGATTTGTGAAAAAACCCAGGGCAGTGACATCTGGTTGTTCTGAGTCTTTACTTTTCCAATGCCCAGCACACTGCCATGCATATTGCTGAAGTCCAGTAAATGTTTATTGAACAAATGAACAAACCTCAGTGGAAGAAAGGAATCTGTAGGAGGATGGGAGGACAGTGGGAAGGAGCTAGGGGATGCCAACTGTGCTTTAAAGTGGAGGAGGAAAGGACAGACCTTCAAACTGCTTGCAAAGGAATTGGGGTCGGCAGGAAAAACTCCATGTCACTTCAGGAGGAGCGCCCTCTCCTAACAGTTAAAATGGGTAATACATATCTGTTTATTTATGAGCAGCTGCTATATAGAAGGCGCTGGAATGAAAAAGAATAACTGCATATCTGCCTGAGGAGGTGGGAAAGATTCATTCCAAGACAAACATCTAAAACTCCCTTCCTATTTGCATAGCCTGCTTCATTAAATAGGGCAATTAAAATAGCTCATAATAAAAGGGAAAAAAAAACTAGTTTGGTGCTAATATTAAATTTGATACAAATGACCTACCATTTAATTTCAAACACCAAAGGACTTACAGATTTGAAACAAATCAGCCCCTCATAATCTAGCACAATTTCTGAAAACTGAACTATACTCCACCTGCATACCTCACAATTTATTCACTATGTGTTTGTTGAGACAGGTACAGTCCAGGTGCTGGTGATACAAAGATGGATAAAGACGTTGTTTTTCCTTTAAAAGGAGAGAGGCAGGAAAAGAAGCTATTACAAATCAGAAGGGCAAGGTTAATGTCATAAAGGAGGGTCTGGCTAATCAGCTGCAGTCAGGGATTGGGAAAGGGAAATCAGGGAGAGTTCCCTCCAGAAATGGTTGAGTTGGTCAAAGATGGGGAGAAGAGTGTTCTAGGCATGAAATGGAAATGTCCACGGGACTGGAGTGTGCTGCAAGTACCTGGTGGGGGGTGATGAGGCTGGAGGTAGAGGCCTGGGTCAGGGCGTGAGGGGCCTGTGGATAATGGAGGGGGGGCTATTTAAAAATTGCAAGGGGAACAGCAAATCAGTTTTGTGTTTTAGAAAAACCCCTTGGTTCTGGGGGATGGGATATTGAGCAGGGTGGATTTGAGAGTGTGAAGATTTTTCTTTTTTTTTTTTTTAATTTTTATTTTATTTTTGGCTTCATTGGGTCTTCATTGCTGTGCACGGGCTTTCTCTGGTTGCGGCGAGCAGGGGCTACTTTTCATTGTGGTGCACAGGCTTCTCACTGCGGTGGCTTCTCTTGCTGTGGAGCACAGGCTCTAGGTGCACGGGCTTCAGTAGTTGTGGCATGTGGGCTCAGTAGTTGTGTCTCGCGGGCTCTAGGGCTCAGGCTCAGTACTTGTGGCGCAAGGGCTTAGTTGCTCTGCAACATGTGAGATCTTCCCGGACCAGGGCTTGAACCCGTGTCCCCTGCATTGGCAGGTGGATTCTTAACCACTGTGCCACCAGGGAAGCCCCGAGCATGAAGATTTCAGGCAGGGAGACCAATTAGGAGACTTCTGCAAATAAGAAAAGATGAGGGGAGTATTATTCAGCCATAAAAAAGAAGAAAATCCTGCCGTTTGTAACAACATAGATGGACCTTGAGGGTATTAAGCTAAGTGAAATAAGTCAGAGAAAGACAAATATTGGATGACCTCAGCTATATACTCCTCTCACCCCCCCACCAAAAAACAAAAAAACAAAAAACCCACCTCATACAGAAATGGAGCAGATTGGTTGTTGCCAAAGGCAGCAGGTTGGGGGTGGGTGGGTGAAATGGGTGAAGAGGGTCAAGGTACAAACTTCCACTTATAAACAAGTCCTGAGGATAGACTGCACAGCATGGTGACTATAGTTTATAATACTGTATTATATATTTGAAAGTTGCTAAGAGACTAGATCTTAAAAGTTCTCATCACAAGGAAAAAAATAACTATGTGTGGTTATGGATGTTAACTAGACTTATTGTGGTGATGATTTTACAGTATATACACGTATCAAATCTTCATGTTGTATACCTGAAACTAAGATAATGTTATTTGTCAATTATATCTCAGTTAAAAAAAAGTCAGTACTGAACACAGGCAATCAGAATGTGAATGGAAGAGGGAGTGATGAGATCAAGAGCTATTTAGAATAGTAAGATCTTGGTGGCCAGTTTTTAATGAGAAGTACTGATACTTGTTACAATTACTTACAATATGACTGGTTAGATGCAAAGGTAAACACTTAAGTTACTTTGCATAGCCTGTCACTTCACACAGACCATTCAAAATACATTGTAAAGAAGGCAAGAGTGATATATCATATCTCTTGTCTCATTGTTTTAAAGGCTTAGTTAATATAAATAAAAGTACAAGAAAGTTGTAATAATATCCTCAAGGAAAAAAAATTTTATTTGCAATAAAATGCATATTTTTTTAAAGATTTTTTTAAACATCATTATTAGAGTATAATTGCTTTACAATGGTGGGTTACTTTCTGCTTTATAACAAAGTAAAGCAGCTATACATATATCCCCATATCTCCTCCCTCTTGCGTCTCCCTCCCACCCTCCCTATTCCACCCCTGAAGATTTTTTTTTTGATGTGGACCATTTTTAAAGTCTTTATTGAATTTGTTACAATATTGCTTCTGTTTTACGTTTTGGTTTTTTGGCTGCGAGGCATGTGGGGTCTGAGCTCATCGACCAGGGATTGAACCCTCACCCTCTGCACTGGAAGGCAAAGTCTTAACTGCTGGACCGCCAGGGAATTCCCTAAAATGCATATTTTCAATAAGTTTTGAGAATACAAAGCAACCTATATTTATGACAGTATTTAAAGTGTTATGAAATTTTTGCAGTGTAATCTTGAATTCAACATTTGTACCCGTAGTTGAGTATTTAACATATTTGGGCAATTTTATTTCAGCTATGAAGCCATTTAAAACCAAGTATTGAAATAAACTAAACAGAACCAGACTTCACCAAATATTAAACCAAGATTTTAAAAGAATAATAAAATATATCCAATCATGTTTTTCAAAGAAACTTTTAGGAAGAACAAAAATATTTTGGTACCATTAATACATAAAACAACAATTATTTAAAAATATTATTTTATCATCTCCTTATAAAATTTCTATTTTTATAACATACTCAATACATTAATGTGGTAACACATGTGTGTAATTGATAAAAATTGCATACAGTAGTCCCCTCTTATCCACAGTGGACACGTTCCAAAACCCCCAGTGGATGTCTGAAACTGTGGATAGTACTGAACCTTATATATACTATGTTTTTTCCTATACATACATACCTATGATAAAGTTTAACTTATAAATTGGGCACAGTAAAAGATGATAATAACTAATAGTAAAATAGAACTATTATAAAATACACTATAATAAAAGTTGTGTGAACGTGATCTCTCCAAATGTCTTATTTTACTGTACTCGCCCTTCTTGTGATGATGTGAGATGATAAAATGCCAGTGTGATGGGATGGAGTGAGGTAAATGATGTAGGCATTGTGACATAGTGTTAGGCTACCACTGACCTTCTGACTCTAAGTCAAAAGGAGGATCATCTGCTTGGGAGATCCTGGATCATCTAGCCGTGATGATGATGAAGGTTGGATCTCAGGAGCAGGTGATGTCTGTGGTTGGGGATTCTGGGATGGAGCAGGTGGTGTGAGATTTTATCATACTACTCAGAATGGCACACAATGTAAAACTTGTGAACTGTTTATTTCTGGAATTTTCCATATAATGTTTTTGGACCTCAATTGACTGAGGTAACTGAAACTGAGGAAAGCAAGACCACAGATAAGGGGGGACTTCTGTCCAATAAAATTAATAAAAAATAGATATTAGGGATATGTGTTCAGAGTGTTTTACTCTTGGGGTGAGCTGTTAATGCATGTGGCCTGCATGATAAAGACCAAAGCCCTATTCAAGGCATACAGGACTCCTTAAGATCTAGTCATGTCTGGCGCTATGATTCCCATCACATGGGACTTCTTGCAGTCCTTTAACCCACTGTACGCTTTTATAAGACTCTGCAACCTCACATAGACTTTGTGTATATATTGCCTTCTACTTTCAGTGCCTGCTTCTGCTTATCTGACGCCAGTTCATTTTGAAAACACACTTCTTAAGTCACCTTTCTGAAGTCTTCCTGGACTTAGAGATTTAAATTTACTTCTCCTGTGATGCCTCTTTGCCTTTGACATCCTTTAGAAATTGTCCTTATTATTGTTAAATAGCTATTAATTTTCACATCTGTCTCCCTTCTAGACTGCTAGCTGCTTGGAGACTGTTCTGGCTTTTCTTCTTGAATCTATAATACTTAGCACAAACACCAAAAATATTTACTATATTGATTTGTATTGAGTTGCAGTGCACATTCTAGATATATTTCCATTCAAGTTAGCTGAAGTACACAACCAAGAACTGGCTCCACATCAGGTTTCCCCCTATGTATGCCTCGACATTCAAGAGATTATACATAAAAATATGATTTTATTTATCTTTTCTTTGATAAAGCCCTCTGAAACCAAAGCAAAGGCGATTGGAAAGGTTGATGATCTTCTTGAATTGTACATGGGAATTCGAGATATCGATTTAGGTAAGATTACACTATTCAAAAAAGTCTTATGTCTTAATTTGATGGAACTTAATGCTTATTTGTGTCTTGCTTGCATTTATTGTCACATATTTTTCAAGATAAACAGTATCTGTGTAGTGATGAAAAGCATAATGAAAATAAAGATAAATAAAAATGAAAAGAACACCTGGCCTTTACCCCTTATTAGTTGTGAGGCCTCAAAGCCAAGTCAACTTTCCTAAACTTCAGGGTTTTTTTTTTTTTTACAGGAAAATGTTCATTTTATCTATTTAAAAAAATTGAAGTATAGTTGATTTACAATACTGTGTTAGTTTCAGGTGTACAGCAAAGTGATTCAGTTATATATATATATATATTTTTTTTCAGATTCTTTTCCATTATAGTTTATTAAAAGATATTGAATATAGTTCCCTGTGCTATATAGTAGATCCTTGTTGTTTATCTATTTTATGTATAGTAGTGTGTATCTATTAATCCCAAACTCCTAATTTATCCCTCCCTCCCGTTTTCCCTTTGGTAACTGTAAGTTTGTTTTTTATGTCTGTGAGTCTGTTTCTGTTTTGTAAATTAGTTCATTTGTATTATTTTTTAGATTCTACATATAAGTGATATCATATTTTTCTTTATCTTACTTCCACCCATGTTGTTGCAAATGGCAATATTCATTCTTTTTTTATGGCTGAGTAGTAATATATCTATATCTATCACATCTTCTTTATCCATTCATCTGCCAATGGACACTTACATTGCTTCCATGTCTTGGCTATTGTAAATAGTGCTGCTATAAACATTGGTGTGCATGTATCTTTTTGAATTAGAGTTTTCATCTTTTCCAGTATATGCCCAGTAATGGGATTGCAGGATCATATGATAGCTCTATATTTAGTTTTTTAAGGAACCTCCATACTGTTTTCCAAGTGGCTGCACCAATTTACATTCCCACCAACAATGTAGGAGGGTTCCTTTTTCTCCACACCCTCTCCAGCACTTATTATTTGTAGACTTGTTTTTTGGCTGTGCTGTGCAGCATGTGGAATCTTAGTTCCCTGACCAGGGATTGAAACCATGCCCCTTGCATTGGGGGCACAGAGTCTTAACCACTGGACTGCCAGGGAAGTCCCCTATTATTTGTAGACTTTTTAATCATGGCCATTATGACCGATGTGAGGTGATAACTCATTGTAATTTTGATTTGCATTTCTCTAATAATTAGTCATGTTGAGCATCTCTTCATGTGCCTGTTGACCATCTGTATGTCTTCTTTGGAGAAATGCCTATTTAGGTTTTCTGCCCATTTTTTGATTGGGTTGTTTGTTTTTTTGGTATTGAGTTGTATAGGCTGTTTTACCGGTTTTTTTTTTTTTTTTTTGCGGTACGTGGGCCTCACTGCTGTGGCCTCTCCCGTTGCGGAGCACAGGCTCCGGACGCGCAGGCTCAGCGGCCATGGCTCACGGGCCTAGCCGCTCCGCGGCATGTGGGATCTTCCCGGACCGGGGCACGAACCCGTGTCCCCTGCATCGGCAGGCGTACTCTCAACCACTGCGCCACCAGGGAAGCCCTAGGCTAGTTTTAAACTTCAGTTTTTAACCTATAAATAATATTTCCTACATAAGCAGTTTTATGGATTTAAAAATATATTGATGATAGATGTTGACTTACTGTGGTGATGATTTCATAATATATACATATATTAAGATATATATGAAAAAATTTTGTAAATGATACATATGAAAAGTATTTAATACATCAGATTTAATGGACAAATTGTGTATTTATTACAATATTAAAGTTGTGCCCCATTTAATAAGATTACTGAAACCTTGTGAACAATGAATCAAATATGAAGAAAGCAGACACATTTGGCATGTGACGAACAAGGGCATTTGAGCAGTTGAATTTCTGTGTATTTCTTTATTTTATTTTTTAAAAATTTTATTTATTTTATTTTTGGCTGCGATGGGTCTTCGTTGCTGCATGCGGGCTTTCTCTAGTTGCAGTGAGCAGGGCTACTCTTCGTTGCAGTGTGCAGGTGTCTCATTGCGGTGGCTTCTCTTGTTGCGGAGCATGGGCTTTAGGCGTGTGGGCTTCAGTAGTTGTGGCTCATGGGCTCTAGAGCACAGGCTCAGTAGTTGTGGAGCATGGGCTTAGTTGCTCCACAGCATGTGGGATCTTCCCGGACCAGTGCTCGAACACGTCCCCTGCATTAGCAGGCGGATTCTTAACCGCTGTGCCACCAGGGAAGCCCTCTGTGTATTTCTTATGTCATCATTAGGATGTCAGTATCTTGATCTCTCAGTTAAGACTCTATCAATTGCAAATAACAAATGAAACAAAACAAAACTCAACAAATCTAATTCCAACTGGCTGAAGGAAATGTTAAGCCAGGGAAATGTTCTGGTTCTTCTAGCTGAAAATTCCAGAGGTAGATCTTGGCTTCAGAAATGGTTAGAACTGGAGTTCTCACGCTGTCATCAGGATGTGGTTTCTCTTCTCTCAATTCTGGCTTCATTTCAGATCCCCATGTTATCCCCTGGTAGCTTCAGGCCCTCCCTCATAGAGCCCAAATGACAGCCATGGCTCCACCCTCTACATCTTCTTGGTGGCAAGCACAGTGGGAGAGAGGGAGGGCCTTTTCCAAGTCATTCAAACAAAATGCTCAGGATCATCTCTGATTGTCTCAAGTGAACTAGTCACAGAAGCCAGGGAGGTGGTTAGGTCTGGGTCAAATGCTCTACCTATGCAACAGAGAGTGACTCTGAAATACAAGGGCTGAGATTGTGAAGGGCCTGGTCCCTCCAGTGTAGAAGCAAGATGATAAATGTTCCCTTAAGAAGGGCAGGTGGATGCTGGGTGGGGAAAGAGTGAATGAGCATGCTAGTGGTGGGGTGTGTGCCTGCATGCATCTGTGTGTGTGGGCATGGGTGAATTTGTATCAGGTACTTAGTAAATTTTTTAAAGTCAAAGACTGGGACTATTTTGTTTACTTGCTACCAGGGAAAGTATTTTACTTTACATTAGCTAGAAGTATTTAAAACTCATTCTTCCTTTTCTACTTCTACTCATTTTCCTTTTTCCTTACAGAGTTTATTCTTATTTTTTCCTAGCCTATCTGAACTTTAAAAATAAATTTTTTTTTTTTTTTTTAAATAAATTTATTTATTTATTTATTGGCTGTGTTGGGTCTACGTTTCTGTGCTAGGGCTTTCTCTAGTTGCGGTGAGCGGGGGCCACTCTTCATCACGGTGCGTGGGCCTCTCACTGTTGTGGCCTCTGTTGTTGTGGAGCACAGGCTCCAGACGCGCAGGCTTATTAGTTGTGGCTCACGGGCCCAGTTGCTCCGCGGCACGTGGGATCCTCCCAGACCAGGACTCGAACCCGTGTCCCCTGCATTGGCAGGCAGGTTCTCAACCACTGCGCCACCAGGGAAGCCCAAAAATAAAATTTTTATGTTGGCTGTGCAGATGATGTCTGTAATTGAAAAAAGTGATACTGTTTTCTAGCTCCTTTAAGAGAAATATAAAATTTGCATATAATAGATCCTTGCTACACACAACACGAAGTTAAAGCTGAGATGATCCTATAGAAAGCAAGTGTTTTAAAATGTTTCTCCCAATCTGTTTGTATTTGGAAAAATAAAGAGATTTGCATAAATGATGTGGGCCTGTGACAGTTATGCAAATGAACTTGCAAATGAGAGTAAAAGGGATTTAGAGATGGTGATGCTCTTAAACTCAGGTAGTATTTGTTAGGAGAGTAATATGAAATATCTCTATTCAATTGAGAAGTTTTAAAATTGTATACTGTATAAATATTATAAGATTCAGGAACTAGGGTATCAGTTGCTGGATCTTGAGCTTTAGGAGAATCATACTTTTCAAAGGTGAGAACTTAAAGCAGTGCTCAACTTTAGAACTTAATTTTGGGCATAGGTCTTATAGCTACTTAAGTATAAATTGGGCATAATTAAATAAATCATATTTAATAATAAATCTTTTGTTATTAAAATATACAAATATACAGGGAAGAGTGTTGGGCAATGGTACAAGTAATTATAAATGAATTAAGAAAGTTCTTTTTTTATAGATTTATTTATTTAATTAATATTTTGGCTGCATTGGGTCTTCGTGCTGCTTGTGGGCTTTTTCTAGCTGTGGCGAGCAGGTGGCTACTCTTCGTTGTGGTGCACAGGCTTGTCATTGTGGTGGCTTCTCTCGTTGCGGGGCACAGGCTCTAGGTGTGCAGGCTTCAGTAGTTGTGGCACGTGGGCTTCAGTAGTTGTGGCTCGTGGGCTCTAGAGCGCAGGCTCAGTAGTTGTGGCATATGGGCTTAGTTGCTTCGCAGCATGTGGGGTCTTCCTGGACCAGGTCTCGAACCTGTATGCCCTGCATTGGCAGGCAGATTCTTAACCACTGCGACACCAGGGAAGCCCAAAAAAGTTCTTTAAAGATCAATTTTCTTTCACTCTGACAAATTCAGAGCACTAAACATTCCTCACAAATTCCTTGTAAATTAACTAGTAATCCCTTTATAAAGTTAATTAATCAAATTCCTCCAATGGCATAAAAATCATTATTATTATACATGATTAGCAATGTGATTAGTCACCTAGGGAGGTAAAGTTTAAGGAAAGTAATTATTTTGAGAATGTGAACCGTTGTTGAATTAGGAATTTCTCTCATTATTCAGATCGGATTAGCATGAAATATGACTCACAAATATGACACTGATTCAACAGACAAATGAATATATTTACTTGTTTGTATTCCAAGCATTTCTTAGCTTTCAGAAATGTTGTCTTAATGCAAATTACATTGATATCACGTTATTTTCGAGTTAATATGTTTTTTCAGAAAACTTAAAAAGTAATATGGCAGTAAAATGACTAAAACCCAAAACACTATCCTCAAAAAAGGATTGGGATGTATTTACCATTTGAAAATGGAAAACAATTCAAATGGGTTTATGTAGAAGTAATCCTGAAGGGGATAGTCTTTCATTTGGTTGTAAAGTTGTGAGCTATTTCACAACCAACCGAATGCCAGCCAACGTGGCTTGCCTTGGAATGTTACCCATGGGGGAAACTGGTTTCTGGAAGATTTTAAGTCCTGTAAGACTCTAGATGGGGTTGACCTAACTTAAAGGAAAGTTGTGTCATATAAGTTTCTTCATGAATATTTAAGGCCATTGTGTAAATTGTATATGGAACTACACTATTTTCTGATGATACCAACTTAGGAGTTTGGAGACCGTCCCAGCAACTTCAGAATTTTAGGATTTCTAATTTCTAAAGAGATCCAAGTGGGGGGGACCTTCAAGATGACAGAGGAGTAACACTTGGAGATCACCTTCCTCCCCCAAAATACGTCAAAAATACATCTACATGTGGAACAACTCCTACAGAACACTTACTGAATGCCGGCAGAAGACTTCAGACTTTCCAAAAGGCAAGAAACTCCCCACGTACCTAGGTAGGGCAAAAGAAAAGGAAAAAACAGAGGCAAAAGAATAGGGATGGGACCTGCAACTCTGGGAGGGAGCTGTGAAGGAGGAAAAGTTTCCACACACTAGGAAGACCCTTCACTGGTGGAGATGGGGGCGGGGCGGTGGGCGGGGTGGGGGGAGATTTGGAGCCACGGAGGAGAGCACAGCAACAGGGGTGAGGAGGGCAAAGCGGAGAGATTCCTGCACAGAGGATCAGTGCTGACCAACACTCACCAGCCTGAGAGGCTTGTCTGCTTACACACTGGGGCGGGTGGAGCCTGGGAGCTGAGGCTCGGGCTCTGGAGGTTAGATCCCAGGGAGAGGACTGGGGTTGGCTGTGTGAACACAGCCTTAAGGGGGCTAGTGTGCCATAGCTAGCGGGAAGGGACTCTGGGAAAAAGTCTGGACCTGCCTAAGAGGCAAGAGACCATTGTTTCAGGGTGTGTGAGGAGAAGGGGATTCCTTCCCTGTCTGCCCACAGAAGGCAGAGCACTGCCTAAACGAGCTCTAGAGACGGGCGTGAGCTACGGCTATCAGCGTGGACCCCAGAGACGAGCATGAAACGCTAAGGCTGCTGCTGCAGCCACCAAGAAGCCTGTGTGCAAACACAGGTCACAATACACACCGCCTCGGGAGCCTGTGCAGCCTGCCACTGCCAGTGTCCCGTGATCCAGGGACAACTTCCCTGGGAGATCACACAGTGCGCCTCAGGCTGTTGCAACATCATGGTGGCCTCTGCTGCCACAGACTCGCCCTGCACTCCGTACCCCTCCCTCCCCCGAGCCTGAGTGAACCAGAGACCCCTAATCAGCCGCTTCTTCAACCCCTTCCTGTCTGGGTGGAAACAGAAGCCTGAGGATGACCTACACGCAGAGGTGGGGCCAAAACCAAAGCATTAAATGCAACAACATTCGAATTATAGGGGTCCCAGAAGAAGAAGAGGAAAAGAAAGGGTCTGAGAAAATATTTGTAGAGATTATAGTTGAAAACTTCCCTAACATGGGAAAGGAAATAGTCAGTCAAGTCCAGGAAGTGCAGAGAGTCCCATACAGGATAAATCCAAGGAGAAACATGCCAAGACACATATTAATCAGACTATCAAAAATTAAATACCAAGGAAAATATTAAAAGCAGCAAGGGAAAAGCAGCAAATAACATACAAGGGAGTCCCCATAAGGTTAACAGTTGATCTTTCAGCAGAAACTCTGCAAGCCAGAAGGAAGTAGCAAGACATATTTAAAGTGATGAAAGGGAAAAACCTACACCCAAGATTACTCTACCCAGCAAGGATCTCATTCAGATTCAACGGAGAAATTAAAACCTTTACAGACAAGCAAAAGCTAAGAGAATTCGGCACCAAGAAACCAGCTGTACAACAAAGGCTAAAGGGACTTCTCTAGGCAGGAAACACAAGAAAAGGAAAAGACCTACAAAACAAACCCAAAAAATGAACAAAAGGATAATAGGAACATACATATTGATAATTACCTTAAATGTGAATTGATTAAATGCTCTAGCCAAAAGACATAGACTGGCTGAATGGATACAAAAACAAGACCCGTATATATGCTGTCTGTAAGAGATCCACTTCAGACCCAGGGACACATACAGACTGAAAGTGAAAAAGATATTCCATGCAAATGGAAATCCAAAGAAAGCTGGAGTAGCAATGATCATATCAGACAAAATAGACTTTAAAACAAAGACTTACAAGAGACAAAGAAGGACACTACATAATGATCAATGGATCAATCCAAGAAGAAGATATAACAGTTGTAAATATTTACGCACCCAACATAGGAGCACCTGAATACATAAGACGAATGCTAACAGCCATAAAAGGGGAAATTGACAGTAACACAATCATAGTAGGGTACTTTAACACCCCACTTTCACCAATGGACAGATCATACAAAAGGAAAATAAATAAGGAAACACAAGCTTTAAATGACACATTAAAGAAGATGGACTTAATTGATGTTTGTAGGACATTCCATCCAAAAACAACAGAATACACTTTCTTCTCAAGGACTCATGGAACATTCTGCAGGATAGATCATATCTTGGGTCACAAATCAAGCCTTGATAAATTTAAGAAAATTGAAATCGTATCAAGTATCTTTTCCAAACACAACGCTATGAGACTAGATATCAGTTACAGGAAAAAACTGTAAAAAATACAAACACATGGAGGCTAACAATACGCTACTAAATAACCAAAAAGTCACTGAAGATATCAAAGAGGAAATAAAAAAAACCTGAAAAATTTACAATGAAAACACAATGACCCAAAACCTATGGGATGTAACAAAAGCAGTTCTAAAAGGGAAGTTTATAGCAATACAATCCTACCTCAAGAAATATCTCAAATAAACAACCTAACCTTACACCTAAAGCAATTAGAGAAAGAAGAACAAAAATACCCCAAAGTTAGCAGAAGGAAAGAACTCATAAAGATCAGATCAGAAATAAATGAAGGAAACAATAGCAAAGATCAATAAAACTAAAAGCTGGTTCTTTGAGAAGATAAACAAAATTGATAAAACATTAGCCAGACTCATCAAGAAAAAAAGGCAGAAGACTCAAATCAACAGAATTAGAAATGAAAAAGGAGAAGTAACAACTGACACTGCTGAAATACAGAGAATCATGAGGGATTACTACAAGCAACTCTATGCCAATAAAATGGACAACCTGGAAGAAATGAACAAATTCTTAGAAAAGCACAACCTTCTGAGACTGAACCAAGAAGAAATAGAAAACATAAACAGACCAGTCACAAGCACTGAAATTGAAGCTGTGATTAAAAATCTTCCAACATACAAAAGGCCAGGACCAGATGGCTTCACAGGCGAATTCTTTCAAATATTTAGAGAAGAGCTAACACCTGTCTTTCTCAAAGTCTTCCAAAATATAGCAGAGGGAGGAACACTCCCAAACTCATTCTATGAGGCCACCATCACCCTGATACCAAAACCAGACAAAAATGTCACAAAGAAAGAAAACTAAAGGCCAATATCACTGATGAACATAGATGCAGAAATCCTCAACAAAATAGCAAACAGAATCCAACAGCACATTAAAAGGATCATACACCATGTTCAAGTGGGGTTTATCCCAGGAATGCAAGGATCTTCAATATACCCAAATCAATCAATGTGATATACCATATTAAAAAACTAAAGGATAAAAACCCTATGATCATCTCAATAGATGCAGAAAAAGCTTTCAACAAAATTCAACAGCCATTTATGATAAAAACCCTCCAGAAAGTAGGCATAGAGGGAACTTAACTCAACATAATAAAGACCATATGTGAGAAACCCACAGCCAACATTATTCTCAGTGGTGAAAACCTGAAACCATTTCCTCTAAAATCAGGATCAAGACAAGGTTGCCCACTCTCACCACTCTTATTCAACATAGTTTTGGAAGTTTTAGCCACAGCTAAAACGAAATAAAAGGAATCCAAATCGGAAAAGAATTAAAGCTGTCAATGTTTGAAGATGACATGATACTATACGTAGAGAATCCCAAAGATGCTACCAGAAAACTACTAGAGGTAATCAGTGAATTTGGTAAAGTAGCAGGATACACAATTAATGCACAGAAATGTCATGCATCCCTATACATTAATGATGAAAAATCTGAAAGAGAAATTAAGAAAACACTCCCATTTACCATTGCAACAAAAAGAATAAAATACCTAGCAATAAACCTACCTAAGGAGACAAAAGACCTGTATGCAGAAAACTACAAGACACTGATGAAAGAAATTAAAGATGATAAAAATAGATGGAGAGATATACCATGTTCTTGGATTGGAAGAATCAACATTGTGAAAATGACTGTACTGCCCAAAGCAGTCTATGGACTCAATGCAATCCCTTTCAAACTACCAGTGGCATTTTTCACAGAACTAGAACAAAAAATTTCACAATTTGTATGGAAGCACAAAAGACCCCAAATAGCCAAAGCAATCTTGAGAAAGAAAAACAGAGCTGGAGGAATCAGGCTCCCTGACTTCAGACTATACTACAAAGCTACAGTAATCAAGACAGTATGGTACTTGCACAGAAACAGAAATATAGATCAATGGAAGAGGATAGAAAGCCCAGAGATAAACCCACACACATATGGTCACCTTATTTTTGATAAAGGAGGCAAGAATATACAATTTGGAAAAGACAGGCTCTTAAGTGGTGCTGGGAAAACTGGACAGGTACATGTAAAAGAATGAGATTAGGACCCTCCATAACATCATACACAAAAATAAACTCAAAATGGGTTAAAGATCTAAATGTAAGGCCAAACACTATAAAACTCTTAGAGGAAAACGTAGGCAGAATGCTCTGTGACACAAGTCACAGCAAGATCCTTTTTGACCCACCTCCTAGAGAAATGGAAATAAAAACAAATAAACAAATGGGACCTAATGAAACTTAAAGGCTTTTGCACAGCAAAGGAAACCATAAGCAAGATGAAAAAACAACCCTCAGAATGGGAGAAAATACTTGCCAATGAAGCAACTGACAAAGGATTAATCTCCAAAATATACAAGCAGCTCATGTGGCTCAATATCAAAAAAACAAACAAACCAATCTGAAAATGGGCAGAAGACGTAAACAGACATTTCTCCAAAGAAGATATACAGATTGCCAACAAACACATGAAAGGATGATCAACATCACTAATCATTAGAGAAATGCAAATCAAAAGTACAATAAGGGGCTTCCCTGGTGGTGCAGTGGTTGAGAGTCCGCCTGCCGATACAGGGGACACGGGTTTGTGCCCCGGTCCGGGAAGATCTCACATGCCCCGGAGCGGCTGGGCCCGTGAGCCATGGCCGCTGGGCCTGTGCGTCCGGAGCCTGTGCTCCGCAACGGGCGAGGCTAGAACAATGAGAGGCCCGCGTACTGCAAAAAAAAAAAAAAAAAAAAAAAGTACAATGAGGTATCACTTCACACCAGTCAGAATGGCCATCATGAAAAAATCTACAAACAATAACTGCTGGAGAGGGTGTGGAGAAAAGGGAACCCTCTTGCACTGTTGTTGAGAATGTAAATTGATACAGTCACTATGGAGAACAGTATGGAGATTCCTTAAAAAACTAAAAATAGAACTACCATATGACCCAGCAATCCCACTACTGGGCATATCCCCTGAGAAAATCATAATTCAAAAAGAGTCATGTACCACAGTGTTCATTGCAGCACTATTTAGAATAGGTGGTACATGGAAGCAACCTAAGTGTTCATCAACAGATGAATGGATAAAGAAGATGTGGCACATATATACAATGGAATATTACTCAGCCATAAAAAGAAATGAAATTGAGTTATTTGTGGTGAGGTGGATGGACCTAGAGTCTGTCATACAGAGTGAAGTTAAGCCAGAAAGAGAAAATACCATATGCTAACGCATATATATGGAATCTAAAAAAAAAAGAAAAAGTTTCTGAAGAACCTAGGGGCAAGACAGTAATAAAGACGCAGACGTAGAGAATGGACCTGAGGGCACGGGGCGGGGGAAGGGTAAGCTGGGACAAAGAGAGATAGTAGCATTTACATATACACTACCAAATGTAAAATTGATAGGTAGTGGGAAGCAGCTACATAGCACAGGGAGATCAGCTCGGTGCTCTGTGACCACCTAGAGGGGTGGGATAGGGAGAGTGGGAGGGAGACACAAGAGGGAGGGGATACGGGGATATTTGTATACATATAGCTGATTCACTTTGTTATACAGCAGAAACTAACATAACCTTGTAAACAATTATACTCCAATAAAGATGTTAAAAAATTAATGTTATTGCTAATGACGTTTGTCATTATAAAAGTAAAAATGAAAATCCTTAAAAAAAAAAAGAGATCCAGAAATATGTGGAAAGGAAATTTGAATGATAGTTTCTCAGTAATGTTTTCCTGTAAAATGTTTTATAGGTCTTTTAAACATATATGATAATGTTATTTAGAGGTTATTACATTTTTTCCTAGGGTGATTTCTTTTTTCACTGAATTCAAAACAATGAACACTATGGAAAGTCATCCTTCTCAGATAAAGCCAATGAAATTTTGGAAATAGATTTTTCTTAAACATTCTGTATTGCCTGTATTTTTTTTTTTTTTTTTTTTTTTTTGGTTCGCGGGCATCTCACCCTTGTGGCCTCTTCCATTGCGGAGCACAGGCTCCAGACGTACAGGCTCAGCGGCCATGGCTCACGGGCCCAGCCGTTCCGCGGCATGTGGGAGCTTCCTGGACTGGGGCACGAACCCGTGTCCCCTGCATCGGCAGGCGGACTCTCAACCACTGCGCCACCAGTGAATCCCTGCCTGTGTTTTTTGATGTTTGACTAATGTGTGAGTTGCTTGAAATGGGTCGACATTTATGAAAAGTCTTAGGGAAAGTAGGTGTTAAGACTTTACATAGAAAGAGTTACAGTTACAGATTTAATAGTTAAATTAACAGTGGTGGTCATTAACCTTTATCTAAACCCTGCTATGTGCCATTTTATAGATTTGAGAACAAACGGATTCAGAGATGTTTGGTAACTTGTCCAGTCAGCTAACAAGGACTGAGATTTAATTCTGGGACTTTGATACCAAGATTTTTCACCTTCAGTAGTACCTTATAGCTAAAAGTTATGTTTAAGTATTTAAAAACTTAGTGGAAAATACAGATTGACCTGTATCACCAATATAAGTTTGTCATTAATAATGATGTGAAAGTTGTTTAGTAGTGGTAATAATATAAAGATATTCTTAGTATGGCCACTAGATGTCAGCACTTAGCTGTTATATGTGGTGTAACAATTCTACATTTTAGTGGAATATTTTTTTTGCCAGGTTGTATTCAGGTGCTAAATATTATTGTGGCATATTGCAGATCTATTATAGTTAACATATTAAAAGCATTTTAGTAGTTGTCACTATGTTAATGTAATAAAACTTTAAAAAGTATTTCATTTTGCTAAAGTTTCTTTTGCTTTTCTCTTTTTTTTCATAAATTTATTTACTTATTTTTGGCTGCGTTGGGTCTTAGTTGCTGCGCACGGGTTTTCTCTAGTTGCGGTGAACAGGGGCTACTCTTCCTTGCGGGGCTACTCTTCCTTGCGGTCCGCGGGCTTCTCATTGCCGTGGCTTCTCTTGTTGCGGAGCATGGGCTCTGAGCGCACCAGTTTCAGTAGCTGTGGCACGTGGGCTCAGTAGTTGTGGCTCGTGGGCTCTAGAGTGCAGGCTCAGAAGTTGTGGCGCACGGGCTTAGTTAGTTGCTCTGTGGCATGTGGGATCTTCCCGGACCAGGGCTTGAACCCATGTCCCCTTCATTCATAGGTGAATTCTTAACCACTGTGCCACCAGGGAAGCCCTCTTTTGCTTTTCTGTTAAATCAGAGATTCAATCTTTTACCAAAACGGATAAAATAATACCATTTATTTCTCCTGTAAAAAATATTTAAAATTTATGTTTATACTTTATGAGTTAGCAATTCATAACATGTTCAGAGCATGCTCCATTCTTAATTTCTTTTAACATACATAAGCAAATTATGGGTTTTGTAAAGATCTCTGGAGCACTGTATTACATACAGTATTTCCAGCATAACTATGAAGCTGCCTAATTGGTACTTTTGTTGCTTCTACAAGACCAGTGTTTCCTTGAAGGGAGATAACTTACTCAGTTTTTAATCCCAGCTCCTACCACAGTGCCTCTCCCAGAGGAAATCCTTGGTAAATGTTTATCGACCTAATGTCTGTTAAGAGGCACAAAAAATAGTGAATTCACAGGGAGTATGGAGTCCTAATATCATTTTTGAAGCTTTAGCCCTTGGGCAAATTAGTTAACTTTGAATTATAATTTCTGTATCTTTGTAAAAGGGTATGATAAAAAACAACCTTACTGGGTTGGCAAGGCATTAAATTAAATATGTATAAAGTTTCTATCACATCATAAATAATAGGTATAGCTATTATCATTCTTAGCAATGATTACTAACAATTATTGCCAGTAATAATGGTAGTGGTGTAGTAGAGGTAGAAACATATAGGAGGTCTGAGAAGTTCTGGGGCTGTGTTTAGTGTATGGGAGGTTTTCTTCTCTGCTGTGCCAGCATGAGTGAGATTATATAGTTTGGACTGTAAGGTTATTGTCTGGGCATCTGAAGCCATCATTTTTCTCATTTTGTGACTAAGGAACCCAAACCAGAGATTGCGAGTCAGAGTCGGCCAGGTCCAGGATATGTTGTTCCTGGGCTCAGGGCGCTAGCCAGTACTGCTGAGCTTCCTGAGGTGCCAAAAACATGCACCAAGTTGTTTCTTTCAGCCAATGTGTGTGTGTGTGTGTGTGTGTGTGTGTGTGTGTGTGAGTGTGTGATAGAGGGAGGGAGGGAGGGAGGTTGTTTGATTCAGTGTCCATTAGTGAACATCTGATCCTGGTCATCATTTCCTGCATCATTTAAGAGCATCAGCCATCTGCACTGTTAATTTCTGCTTCTGAATGGTCTGTAGATTTTCTTATATCTTTTATTTGTGTGCATAATATTTCTTCCTCAAGGAGATTGTATATCACCCTATGTCAGTATGATCTTTAGGTAACTGTCTCAATAAATGCTGTCTGTAGGCCCTATGAGAAATATTTAGAATTGTAGTCTAAGCAAAATTCTGAACTTGAGTCCTACTTTTGCAAAAGTTTTGGCTGCTCTTCTTTCACATCCTGGCTACAGGATCAGAGTTCTGGGCTTCACTTTCTTGAGTGCATGCTAACTGTGCGGGTACAAAAATTATTTAAGTGTAATTACAAGGACTCTTTCTGGACCTACCCAGCTACCAGCATTTACTGTACATAAGACACTGAACTAGTTTTCCCTGGGCACAAAAGACCGAATAAGCTATTCAAGATCTGTTGGGAGTTTGTTCTCTGATAGAGGCAATATGTAGATGAAAATAATGACAACACAGAACAATGTTAAATGTGCACCATAAGGCCTTATGCCTCAAAGTGTGGTCTGGGGACTGGCATTACCTGGGGGTTGTTGGAAATGCAGAATCTCAGGCTTTGCTGCAGAGCTACTGAACCAGAATCTGCACTTTGCTGAGATCTCAGACAATATATTTGCATACTCAAGTATGAAGAACACTGGTAGAAGGCTTTAGGGAACGCAGATGTCACTTCTAGTTGGGGACACAGGATTTCATGGAGGAAGGAGCCTTGAAGGAGAGAAAGGATTTTGATGGTGGAGCTGGTGATTAGGAGCAGGCTATCCTGGGCAAAGGTAGGAAGGAGGAAAGACGGCTTTTTGAGTTGTCAGATTTCTAAGGGTACAGCGTTAGTGCAGGAGTAAGCCATGTGGGAACCAGGGGTACTTCAGATCAGAATGCCAGACAGGGTTTAAATTTTTAAGATATGCGTTGGAGATCAAAGGAATATTTTCATATATGCGAGTGACACAGACAGTCTCAGAGGTGGAAAGGAGCTTCCTGGTCCTTTTTTCTTATTACCTAATAGGATCAGAGCTGTGCTTTAGGAAGAGAAATCTAATGTACCTATGGGAGATGGTTCGCTGACTAGACCTGGAGATTAAGGAAATAGCATGGTGGCAATGCGAGTGAAATGAAGGCTGGAGAGGTTGCAGGGGTAGAATCAAGGGGAGGCAGTGTTTGGTACACTGGCAAGAAGAGAAAAAGTAACAGGGACAATGATTGCACTACTAATGACAGTGGTGGCAACGGGAAGAGGAGTAGTGGGTTTTTTGGAAGGGGACATGATGTTTGGTTTCTGGACATGCTGGTTGAGATGCTAACAGAATACAAGCTAGGAGACTTGTGCACTCCTTATTCAGAAAGGGGTATTTGGAACTCGTGAGAGAAGTCAGGGATGGAAGTGAAGGTTTGGGACTTCTCTGCAGCAAGCCATGGTTAAGCGGGGGTTGTGGCTAAGACCTCCAAGGCAAGACCACCTAGGGAGAGGAGGGACACAGAACATCAGTAGAGTCCCATTTCCTGAACACTTGGTTTCTTATCTCACTGTGTGGAAATGCGCTTTGAGGGCTGCTTTCCTCCTTTGTTTTTTTTTTAAAGATAGATTTATTTATTTATGTATGTATGTATGTATGTATGTATGTATGTATGTATGTATGTATGGCTGTGTTGGGTCTTCGTTCCTGTGTGAGGGCTTTCTCTAGTTGTGGCAATTGGTGGCCACTCTTCATCGCGGTGTGCGGGCCTCTCACTATTGTGGCCTCTCTTGTTGCAGAGCACAGGCTCCAGACGCGCAGGCAGTAATTGTGGCTCACGGGCCTAGTTGCTCCACGGCATGTGGGATCTTCCCAAACCAGGGCTTGAACCCATGTCCCCTGCATTGGGGGGCAGATTCTCAACCACGGCGCCACCAGGGAAGCCCTCCTCCTTTCTTGACTATGATACTATGGCTGTTGAAAGAAAAGCATTACTTATAGACATTAGAGTGTTTCTCAGTGGCTTAGGAAATAATTTCCAAAATATAGCTGGTACCCACAAGGGCACAGAGTTTGTAAGTCAGCCATAGTTTTACTGCATTGAACAGGCCCTAGCTAAAAAAACCAAAACAAAAACTTTCTCTCCAATTTGAATGTATCTACTGTATTTAAAATTTTCTTTCAGGGGCTTCCCTGGTGGTGCGGTGGTTGAGAGTCCGCCTGCCAATGCAGGGGACGCGGGTTCATGCCCCGGTCCGGGAGGATCCCATGAGCCGCGGAGCGGCTGGGCCCGTGAGCCATGGCCGCTGAGCCTGCGCGTCCGGAGCCTGTGCTCCGCAATGGGAGAGGCCACAACAGTGAGAGGCCCGCGTACCAGAAAAAAAAAAAAAATTTTTTTTTCTTTCGGGCTTCCCTGGTGGCGCAGTGGTTGAGAATCTGCCTGCTAATGCAGGGAACATGGGTTCAACCCCTGGTCTGGGAGGATCCCACATGCCGCGGAGCAACTAGGCCCGTGAGCCACAACTAATGAGCCTGCGCGTCTGGAGCCTGTGCTCCCCAACACGAGAGGCCACGATAGTGAGAGGCCCACGCACTGCGATGAAGAGTGGCCCCCGCTTGCCACAACTAGAGAAAGCCCTCGCACAGAAACGAAGACCGAACACAGCAAAAATAAATAAATAAATTAATAAACTCCTACCCCCAACATCTTCTTAAAAAATTTTTTTTCTTTCATTGTCTGTGTAGAAGTTTCTCTCCCTAATATTTTATTATGGTGTTTTTCAAACATACAGTACGGTTGAAAGACTTTTTAGTACTTCATACCTGTCACCTAGATTCTACCGTTAATATTTGATTATAATTGCTTTAACATACACCTCTCCCTTTACCCATCCTATGTAGAGATTTTTGTAAAAAACATAGTGTGATTGTAATATAAAATTTATGTACTGCTTTTCAGTAAATATTAAAAAGATTTTATCAAGTTATTACAAAGTTATAAACATTGTTTAAAATTACATCAAAATATTTCATCAAATATTTCATCTAATATATTTCATCATACTAGAGGTGACTTAATGATTCTGTATCTTATTAAATAAAAAAAATGATCCTGCATCTTAGGTTTTTTAAAATAAAAATGTTCTCCTAAATTCTTTTCTGTTTTTAAGATTTAAAAAAAAAGTGTAGATTCTCTTGTGTGAAGGAAAGAAGACACTATGTTGAAGAGATATCTGCACCCCTGTGTTCATAGCAGCATATTCACAATAGCCTAAGAAAATAGACTTAGGAAATAACCTAAGTATCTACTGGCAGATGAATGAATACAGAAGTTGAGATATATATACAGTAGAATATTATTCAGCCATAAAAAGGAAATCCTGCCATTTGTGACAACATGGATGAGACTTGAGGGCATTATGCTAAGTGAAATAAGTCTGAGAAAGACAAATACGGTATGATCTCACTTGTATGTGGAATCTAAGAACAGAGCATCAAAAAACCAAACTCATAGAAAAAGATCAGATTTGTGGTTACCAGAAGTAGGGGGTGAGAGGGAGGGGAATTGGATTAGGGTGGTCAAAAGATACAAACTTTCAGTTATAAGATAAATAAGTACTAGGGATGTAATGTACACATGATGACTCTAGCTAACACTGCTGTATGGTGTATATGAAAGTTAAGAGAGTAAATTCTAAGAGCTCATTACAAGGAAAAAAAATATTTTTTGGTGTCTATGTGAGATGCTGGTTGTTCACTAAACTTATTGTGGTAATCATTTCATGATGTATATAAGTCAAATCATGCTGCGTACCTTAAACCTATGCAGTGATGTATATCAATTTTTTCTTAATAAAGCTGGGAGAAAAAAATGTATAGATTCACAGAAGTGGAAATATTAGTAGATCAAACGATGTGAACATTTTTAAAGATTGGTACTTGTTGCCAAATTGTTTTTCAAAAGCCAAATTTACAAAGTCCACACCAGTATATTTGAGTGTTTGCTTCACTATATCCTGGCCAGCCTTGGCATATCATTAAAATATCTATCTATCTATCTATCTATCTATCTATATAGATAGATAGATAGATACATACATACATAAAAGTTTTAGTAACTTGGCAGGCCTTTGGGCTGGAGAAGAAGGTCCAGCTGCAGCTGGACCCTCCTCCCTTTTGAAGTGTTTGCTTCTAGGTTAATGGTAAATCGAGAAGCTTTTGGGTCATGGCTGAAGCCTGGAGCAGCGTAAGAGACAGGGAGATGATAATGAAGAGATTCAATTTCCCTCACTTTTTACTGCTTAAAATATTTTTTTTAGGCAATCTCTAACTTAGAGAAAAGTTATACAGTACAAAATTTTTTTCTCTTGAACCATTTGAGAATAAATTAATGATATACAACTGCCCCCAAATACTTTAGTGAGTATTTCCTATAAACAAAGGTATTCTCTTGTGTAACCCTAATATAACCATCCAAATCATGAAATCAGCATTGATACATTACTAACATCTAATCATATCCTGTTTTTGTTTCACCAAGTGCCTTAATATCCATTACAGCAAAAGAGCATGTTCAAAATCATGTGTTACTTTTACTTGTGTCAATTTGGAGCATTTTGCACTCCTGATTTTCATGACCTTGACACTTTTTGAGGGTACAAACCAGTTATTTTGCAGAATGTTCCTCATTTTTGGATTATTTTTCCATAATAACATTCAGGTTACACCTCTGGCAGAGATATCACAAATGTGGTGCTGTGTTCTTTTCATTACATCTTATCTGGAGACACGGGGTTTTGATTTGTTCTGTTTATGATATTGTTTATGTTGATGACTTGTTTAGGTGGTATTTACTAAGCTTCTCCACTGTAAAGTTATTCTCTTCATAATAAGTATTTGGTGAGGAGATATTTTGAAGCTTTGTAAATATCCTGTTCCTCATGACTCAACCAACCAACCTTTCATCCATCTATTTGTCAATCAACCAATCATTTCATTATGGATTCATGGTTTGCTGTTTTGTTCAATAGGATTATAATCTGTGACCATCACTACTTATTCTGATGCTCAAATTGTCCCTCATTGGGTCAGTGGGCATTATTCCACTCTGACTTCTATGTCTTTTCACATGTTCCCACTTTTTTTTTTTTTTTGAGACTTTCTTACTTTCTGGCAGAAGTTATTCTTAGTTCATATTGTACTTTTCCTGCTCCAGCCCTGGAATCAGCCATTTCTCTGAGGAACTCTGATTCTTTTTAGTGGATAATGATATTTGGGAACCAAGATCTGGGTGTTTTGTGTGCTCATTGCTATTGGGGTGTCACTGCTCCCAGGTCCCCACAGTGGATTGAGGAATGTGTGTATTCATGTCTTTTTATTTTATTTTATTATTTTATTATTTATTTTTGTCTGCGTTGGGTCTTCGTTGCTGCATGCGGGCTTTTTCTAGTTGTGACGAGCGGGGGCTACTCCTCATTGTGGTGTGCGGGCTTCTCATTGCGGTGGCTTCTCTTGTTGTGGAGCACTGGCTCTAGGCTCGCGGGCTTCAGTAGTTGCAGCTCAGTAGTTGCAGTTCAGTACGCAGGCTTACTAGTTGTGGTGCACGGGCTCAGTTGCTCTGCAGCATGTGGGATCTTCCTGGACCAGGGCTTGAACCTGTGTCCCCTGCATTGGCAGGTGGATTCTTAACCACTGTGCCACCATGGAAGCCCTGTGTTCATGTCTTTACCTCTATAGTTTTTAATCTCTCTTTTGAAAAAAAAATATTTCACTGATCTCTACAATTCTAATTTAGCAGCAATCATTCTAGTTTTCTCCCTTTTCCTATTTATCTTTCTCTGACAGTGACAAAACGTGGTTCCCATTATTCAGTGTATATACATGTATGTGATGCATGCCCTTGTATGTAACCAATCTCTCATCAGTGTGGCTGCTGTCCTCTTCTCCCCCACCCCCATGCCCTCTTTACCACACCTGGACTCTCCACCCTACACCAACCTGTCCAGCTATGTGGAAGCCCTCCTCATCTTAACTAGGGATTTGACCCCTGCCCCAGGTCACCCCATCCACATCCCACTTCTGCTCTGATTGTGGTGCCCTTCTACTGGCCACATCTCCTGTCTTCCCCCTAGCCTACCTGTGTTAGTACTGAGCTGTTCGAGGTGAGGAACAGTTCTTAAATGCTCTCCAGAGCCCTAGTGGATTTTAGCTGGAAAGATCAGACCTCTTGGCTCATTCAGAGAAGTCATACAAACTTTGATTTGTTTAACCTTAACTTGGGAGGGAAAAAGAGGCTGGGCTTTGGTGTTTCCCTTTTACCTGGGGTTTTTTCACCCAAGTCCCAAATCACATCCACACTGCCCCTTCCTGGTAGCTAGTGCTTATAGGGGGCTGAGAAAAAAAACCAGCTGAGCCTTAAGGGCTCCCAGCCAGGAGGGACAAGTCCCAGGGGAATGTGTACTCCTGAAGACGCTGGTTCCCCAGACATAAAATATGGGATCCAGGCAACTTATTAGAAAAACAGAACAAGGGCACCATCTTTGCTTTCTATCCCAAACTGGAAAAGGGCTCAAAAAATGTTTCCTTGATTCCACGAGGAGACAGATTTCCTCCCCTTCTCCCTAGCTTGATTGCCCCATGGCAGACTGTTATCCTTTGTCTTTTTTATAGTTGGGGGTGGGGAGTGGCAGAGGGGATGGAGAAAGCTAGTGACTATGGGGGTGGGGAGCAGATGTACTCTGGGTCTCCCGTCAGGCTTAGCCACAGGAGCCCTTGCCCCACTCATAGGGACACCAGAGGCTCCCACCTGATGGGCTCCAAGATGGAGGAGAAGGCAGGGGTAGAAGATGCAAGCCAGGGTGCTGAAGACAGATTGTTTAAAACATCTTTGCTACCTTGATGTGTAATGATAGAGAGTATCTTAATTTGTACTAGAAGTATGTATCTATGCATATTCCTTTTATTAAAAATTTTTTTGAATGAATGACTTTTATTATTTAAACTCTTTAATGCTAAATACACATGCATACAGAAAAATGAACAAGTTATAAGTATACAACACAAAATTCTCACAATGTGAACACTTATTTAACCACCACTCATGTCAAGAAATAAAACTCTGCCAGTACTCAAAAACCCCCTTGATGCTTTTTCCCAATTATTGCCTGTTCCCTCCTCTCCAAAAGTAACCACTTTCCCAACTTAGCCATAAATTTGTTTTGCCAGTTTTTTTTATTTTTATGTAAATGGAATAATATAGTATGATTCCTTTGTGTCTGGCTTCTTTTGCTTAATGTCACATTTGGGAGATTTGAGAATGTTCTGGTATATTAGCTGTGGTTTGTTCATTTTCATTGCTGTGTATAAGTTCATTGTATGATTATATTATGTTTATTTAGTTTCCTACTGATAGATAACTGGGGTCTTCCTGGGTTTGGGCTGTTGTGAATAATACTGCTTATGAACCTTATTGCCCATGGATTTTGGTGCACATAGACATGCATTTCCTTCTAGAATATCTATGGGAATAGACTTATGCATGTTACTTTTAGCAAGTAATTTGCCTTGGTGTCATTTTTCTCAGTCTTCTGATGCTATTTCATGTATCACTAATCTTTAAAAATTATTTTTGATAGCTACTACCATGTTTGAAGCTGGAAAGGACAAAGGTAATCCAGATGAATTTGCTGTGGCACTTGATGAAACCCTTGGAGACTTTGCGTTCCCAGATGAATTTGTCTTTGATGTTTGGGGAGTCATTGGTGATGCCAAATGAGGATGATTATGACGTGAATGATCGTCTCTGGAGGAATGAACCATTGTTCCTGAAAAAAAAAAAGTTAAAATCTGCTTTTAGACACTGTTATGGACTCTGGCTTGTTTTATGTGTATGAATACATTCTTTTGAAATATAATTTTGATTTCTGGGCACTTTTTAATGCAGTTGCATATGTAGTATGCTTAAGATAAATTACCTAAAACGTGATCAATTTTAATACTCATTTAAAAGCTTTTTAAAATTAGTTTTAGAGAGTATTTCTAGATAGGTTATTTTGTTCCCCAATGACACCCATGTTTTGTTTTCCATATAATAAGTAGTTGATTGCAATCGCTTTGTAGTTCTTTTGCAAAATCTAATGCAGTGGAAATGAGGATTGGAATATAATTTGCCTCATAGCATCTTCATTTTGTTATACTAGCTTGAACAGGATATGATATGTTCAGGACATGAAATATGAATTATGCCTACTAGATGTCTAGAAACATTTTTTTTAAAATCCACTGAATAAGGGGAGGAAGATTCCTATAGCCTGTTGATGTCTATGGCTTACTCTCTTTGTAAAACAAGGATTGATTGACTTTTATTTTTCGCTTCTTTGTAATTGCTTCCTTGCTTCTTAAACTTGTTGAAATCTATTGCGTTGTGTATGTATTTGCACGTGTAGAAGAAGGTGAAAAAGAGGCAGATACGGTAGAAACCACTTATACTTGATTTTTCTTTTTTTAGCAGTTCTTACAACACTATTTCTTTTCCATCCATACCTACTGTTATGTTACCCTTTATAAGCATTCCAGGGAAAGTTTTTATAGTCTGTGTAGAACTTTTCTTTTGAAAGATGTTTACTCAGAAAATAACTGTGTTTGAGAACATTTTTGGGGGTTAAAGAGCAACCCTTTTTTTTTTTTTTTTTTTTGAAGAGCAACACTTCTAAGCCTCCTGAACTTAAAAGGAGATACCATCAGCAGTAGATTTCCCCCTAGTGAAAGTGCAGGAAGAAGGGAAAATTGAGAAAATATATTAGCTTATTATTTTAGAGTTCTAATGCACTCTCTCTGAAACCTTACATTATTGAGAAAATTGAGGGTAAATGACCATTTTATCACTCTTACTTGACATTTTACAGATGTAAGAGAAATGGAAATGAATGGTTTCAACATACATCATTTAATAAGGCGGAGCATGGTGTGACCAAGCATTCTTCTAAAATGTTAGGTGGAAAATGCTGCATGCTTCCGTGGTAATCAGAAATAATAACCTGTGAGGGGTGTATTCTAGGAAATCAGAAGTAGTTCCCTTTTCATGCTGGGTTGATGCTTAGATAACTCTTGTTTTCTGGTGCAACTTCACTTTTACTGCTTTCCGCTCTCTTTTTCACATAAATTTAATTCTATGAATCTTGGTATTCTTTGTCTCATTAATCTGAAACCTGCACAGAAACTGTTGCAGTCATTAACATGTAACAAAAGCAGTTTATAGAATGTGGATTGTCTTATTGCCCTTGCCCATCATTTGGAGATAGCATTCAGGCTGTAGTAATTTGTTGCTACTTGTTTAGTGAATTTCTTTCAGAGGTCCCCAAATACATACTAATTCTTAATATCACTTCTCATAGGATAGGAAAGTTATTTGATGACTTAAGAGGCCCACAGAAATATTTCGGTTTAAGCAAAAAATAAATTTTTTGGCACTAGATGTTAGATTTGAAATGATGAGTCATTGTTTATTATTGATGGCTGTCTGATTCTCCTTTCCTTTTGGATATGGATGAACACTGACACTTGGTGCAAATTCTCTGTGATTTGTGGAATCTCATATTCACAAAGTGGTTACCATGATCTTTCTAGAATTTTGGTGTGTAAGGTACTGACGGCCATGTACAGCTGCAACTGTAACTTGCTTGTTAGCATCAAATGAGCATAAAGGGTGTCAGCTGGGCACAGGTGTTTTACTACTAACAGTTTTTTTTTTCTTGAAATGTCTTTCTCTGTTACCTCTACTGAAAAACTGATAACAAAGTAAGTTTCTTCATTTTGTTCTCTTACCTGAAAATATATCTCTTTGTGAACTTTGTGCCTTTTGGTAAAACTCTCAGTGCACAAAAGGAACAGGGTTTCTTTTTAGATGTCACAGTCCACAAGTGGGAGCTACCCTTCTACTGCTACAATGAGACAAAGTCTTTTTTTTTTTAACTGTGCCATTTTATTGGCAACACTAAACATTTTCAGAAGGCCTCTGTTGTTTTCTCTTGTTCTCTAAGAACTTTTTTTTCCCCAAGTGGAGGATGATGGTTTCATTCTTTTTAAGATTTTGATTATTTTATTCTTGATTTCCTTTCATGCAAAACAGCATCTTTCAGTGGCCACTAAGAGCACACTCTGTTTTCTTTGTGGAAAGAATGTAAAGGATGAGTGAACGTTGGGTTCAATGGGGTCTTGAATACAGCTTGGCTCCCAGCAGGTCTACACATTCTGATGACTACAAATGGGTACATTTTGGGTTTCTGTGATGTTTCAAAAATACAATTATATAATTATATGATGTGAAACTCTTTAAGAATTCAACTAATAGGGCTTCCTTGGTGGTGCAGTGGTTAAGAATCCACCTGCCAATGCAGGGGACATGGGTTCGAGGCCTGGTCCAGGAAGATCCCACATGCTGTGGAGCAACTAAGCCTGTGCACCACAACTACTGAGCCTGCAGGCCTAGATCCCGTGCTCCACAAGAGAAGCCACTGCAATGGGAAGCCCACATACTGCAACAAAGAGTAGCCCCCACTCACCGCAACTAGAGAAAGCCCACACGCAGCAACGAAGACCCAACATAGCCAAAAATAAATAAATAATTTTAAAAAAGAATTCAACTATAAAAGCTGTAATCAGTTAACCTCTGCTTGGGGCTGCTATAGCCAATAGTATAATGTGACAGATAATTAGCTAAATAGAGATAATTTTTCCAAATGATGTTTAATTTGAGTATTTTCCCCCATAACTTTAACAAATAAACATTTTCCAAGTAAAGCGCACTTTATTTGGGTCCATGTTGCTATACCTCCATCAAGTCTAGAGAGCGCCTTCCTGGTTCCTTCAGTTATCATTGCCTTCCTAGCATAGTGGCAGAATGAATTTCACCTGCAAATGGTGTTTTCAAAGTAATGATTTTTCTAAATAGAGTACAGTTATCTGCCAGAGATGTAAAAGAGTGACCATATAATTACCATTTCACTCTGTGATACATCTAAAACATATGGATACCAATAGCATGCCGTTACTCTGGAGGAAGTAATAGGTTAAAAAGACAGTTGAGTGTTTTACTCAAGCTGTGACTGAATAGAGAGAGATAGGAGATGCTATTCAACTCACAGTCCCACGTATTAGGACTCTGTGTAAAATGCACATTTATTATCTTCTTGACACAGACTGAAAGAGATATCAGAGTAATGTATCATGGTTATAAAATGTTTCTAAGATTGAGAAGTGTACCACTGGCACAACCTGTCCCTACCTGTTACCTGAAAACCCAGTTCTAAGACATGATTCATGGTTATTATATGCTAGGAGGGTGAGCAAAAGTTGAGTATGACATCTTTTTTTTTTTTACATCTTTATTGGAGTATAATTGCTTAACAATGGTGTGTTAGCTTCTGCTTTATAACAAAATGAATCAGTTATACATATGTTCCCATATCCCCTCCCTCTTGCGTCTCCCTCCCACCCTCCCTATGAGTATGACATCTTTATTTCATTGGAGACATTACATCTCTATGAGACTTATGTATAGCCATAGATATTTTCAAACTATAGGAAGAAAAAGAAATTAAAAAAAAATTTCTGAAAGATAGTTTTAAGTAAACGTTTTATATTTTGAACTGTTTGTGCCATGCATATAGCATTGACTATATACAGGTAAAATATTCTACTTTGTCATAAAGAAAAGTTTTTTTCTCTTTTATAAAAATCATAGCTTATACTTTAAAATGTATTTTTGAGATTGAATTTGGAAATTTATTAATATGTGAAATTACAAATTATATTTTGATACATTGTTTAAAAATGTAATATTTAATGTATTTCTACTTATAATGTATACATCTTCATGTATTGATCAAAAAGTAAATTATTTGTAAAGCTATCATAACTTTATATTTCTTATATTTAAAATAGAAGTCCTCAAATAAAAAATCGTTTTCATGGAAAAAAAGTGATGAATGTTTTTATCATGAAAACAATAAAAATTTGGGGTTTTGAATGTCAGACTTTTAAGTTTTGTCTAAATAAATAATGGGGATAACACATGTGATTGTCCAGGCCTTTGTGTTTTTAACGTACCTTGGTATATCTTTTTCTCAACATATTTTGTAACAAGGTATAACCTCAAGGTCTCTTAGTTTTAAAATCCCCAAATTATTTGCTTTGATTCAGTAAAAATACATGAGATAGGCACTGCTACAATACTCTAAGACAAAACAGTCAGAAGCTGTTCCTGTTATAAGATGGAGGTTTACCCAGGGTGACACTTTCTTCTTTATTCAACCAATTTTTATGGCAGTAACTTCCAAACAATAGTATAAGTAAAAGACATATCAGCCCCTAGCTCTTCGGTAGTTATGCCTTTTGGGTTCATTATCTCCTTGATAGTTTGAAGGCCCTATCAGAGCTGTTAGAAATCCTTACAAATGTGCTAATTCCATGTACTGGTGGTGGGGCCCAGGAATCTGCATTTTGACACCTCCTCCAAATGGTTCTAAATGGAAGTGAATCAGGGACCTTTACTGTGAGCTCTCTGAAGGTGCTGGCCTAGTCTAGGGTGGAACAATAGATACACTTGAGCACTCAGGATCTATCAAGGTAAGCAGAGGCATAAAAGAGATCTCTAATGCAATCAGATAAGTGCTCAAATGCATGTGATGTAGTATGCGAAAAAGCTGTAAATGACAGTAGGCATTTTGTTAAGTGGACAGTTTTCTAAACGTTACTTGGTATGCTAGAAGAATTTGTTATCTTAGAGAAATAGACTCCCCAAGTGGCACACTATGGGTTAACCCATGTGATGGTTTTGCTTCAGTTTACATGCAGTGTTTGATTCTTACTGTTGATACAAGTAAATATTGGCTATTTATCTTACCCTTATTAGGTTTTTTATCCTCTTCTAGTTTTGTAGGTAAAGATCCTCTGAAACGATGGTTTCTAAACATTTTCGCTTTTAACAGAGTGGAATTGACATGTGTGATAAGAAGACTGACCTCTCTCAATTAGACTAAGTTCAGTGGATGCTGTGGTTTTGATTATGGAAAAGCTAAGCCTGTAAAAATGCTGCTTGAATTCTCCTTGTATAGATTTTTCTCTTATTGAGGTCCCTTTATGCAGAGGGTAGAATGCAGAACGTAATTCATGCTTCCTTATCTTATGTGTCATCTAAAAATAAGTGGGAAATAATATTTATGATTAAAAAAGTTATACATCCAATGAATTAATTTAACTTTGAAAAAGTGTTTTCTCTAGAAGTTAGAATTTCTACCCCCTTGTTCAGATAAGTTCTTGTAAAAATAATTTGATTTGTTTTATTTATTTAAAAAAATTTTATTTATATTTTTATTGCATATATATAATATACAATACTTATATATTTATAGTGTATATATATATATATAACAAAATTTACTATTTTAACCATTTTTAAGTGTACAGTTTTGTGGCATTAGGTACATTCACAATGTTGTGCAATCATTACCTCTATCTATTTCCAGAACTTTTTTTTTTTTTTTTGCGGCACTCGGCCTTTCACTGTTGTGGCCTCTCCCGTTGCATAGCACAGGCTCTGGACGCGCAGGCTCAGTGGCCATGGCTCACGGGCCCAGCCGCTCTGCGGCATGTGGGATCTTCCTGGACCGGGGCACGAACCCACGTCCCCTGCATCGACAGGTGGACTCTCAACTACTGCGCCACCAGGGAAGCCCTATTTCCAGAACTTTTTCATCATCCAAACAGAGGCTCTATATCCATTAAACAACAACTCCCCATTCCTCTCTCTGCCCAGCCCCTGGAAACTTCTATTCTACTTTCTGTCTCTATGAATTTGCCTGTTCTAGGTATCTCATATAAATGGAGTTATACAATATTTATCCTTTTATGTCTGGGTTATCTCAGGAAAATGCTTTCAAGATTCAACCATGTTGCAACACATATCAGAATTTCATCTTATTTTAACAGAAAAGTAAACAGAAATATAAAAATGAGATAAACCAAAGATTTTCTTCCCCATAAAACAAGAGGAAAACTGCGTCTTTTGCAATGGCGCTGGAGAAAAATGAAGAAATAAAATCTTACAAACTTAAGGAATGGATTCAAAACCATGGGAAACTTTAGGATAACAGGATAATGGGAACATTGTAGTCATCTTCCTGCAATGTCCTTCCCTCTTCACACCTTCCATTCCTTGCTCTTTCTTCTCTACCTAACCTCCATTCATGGTGTTCCTCAGGCCTCGGGCCTGGGTTCCTATCCCCTATTCTACCCTCTTAGGAGACTCATCTGATCCTGTATCTTTAAACATTTTTATATTTTCAACTCCAAAATCTATATCACCAGTTTGGGCCTCTCTTCTGAGCTCTGTACTCAGATATTCAACTGCTTCCTTGACATCTCCACTTGGTGTGTCAAAACCTTAACATGTCTAGCATGAAACATTAGATTTTTCTTAGAAGTCTTATTTTCCTCCATTTTTGTGACAGGGAGTGGCTCATAATTCACCTCACTGCTCTTTTACCTACTGTGTCTAATTCAGCAGCAAGTCCTTTTTGTTGTATTTCCTAAAATGCCTCCTGAATACATCCACTTCTTTCCAGTTTCACTGTCACCTATTTCATCCACATGTCATCTCTCCTGTGGCTGCTCCAACAGGCTCTGCGCTGCCCGGTAACAAGAGTACTCTGAAAACATTTACTGCAGGACATGAGTGTTCAGCATCCTTTAAAATGAGTGTCAGCGCCTCATTTTTTCTTCTCTGGAAGGGTTTGACATTAAGCTTTTTTCTGTCTTTGAGGGAAGGGACACTACTTTTTGGATGATTCAGCTTCTACTAAAGGGCCCACAGAGTCTACTGTGAAAGAAATAGGAGGAAGGAGGCAAGATGAAGAAATCTCTTAGGTGTAGACTAAAGGCTGTGAAGGCTAAACTGTGTGTGTGTGTAGGAAGGGCAGAGAGAGAGAGAGAAATGTCTTTAAAGGCCCAAACAGAGGGGATTGGTACCTTGTTTTCCTGCAGACACATCATGGTTAGATGGAGTGTTTAGACCAACAGGAACAAAAGTCTTCAAAAGATTCCTGATCTTTCATCATGGCACAGAGGGAGTAAGCCCCATAGTGAGGGGTGGTGTTTGAACACTCAAGACCTGTGAGGAAGCTTGAGTCGTTGACCAGAGAGCACCAACCTTCATAGAACACCTCTTCCCATCCCCTATTTGTTTCTGTCATCAGTGTTCGGTGAGGATATGGTTTGTCAGCAGTCTTGCCTGCTGTTGTCTAGCAGGAATGTCACCCCATCGGCTAGAACCTCTGGCTTATTCCTGTGGCTGCCCTATTCCCAGGCATTGTATTTTATTTTATTTTATTTTTCATTTCATTTCATGCCGTACCACGTGGCATGCTGGATATTAGTTCTCCAACCAGGAATCGAACCCATGCCCCCTTCAGTGTAAGCGCAGAGTCTTAACCACTGGACCGCCAGAGAAGTCCCCCTAGGCTCTTTTTTGAAAAGGACACATAAGCTTTAGAAAAGAGATATGGTCTCTTGAACACCTGGTGATGCGTGGGGGAATCCTTGCTTCTGTACTTGGGAGGCTGACCTGAACTAGCATGTGACCCCTGGCTGGGACACTGGCAAATGACATGTTAATGGGATCACATCACTCCCTTTCAAGCTCCATACAGTGGCCCCCTAAGCCCTACCCCCCCCATTGCCATACTCCCCCAGTTCTGTGCTCTGGTTACATTAAACTTTCTTTTGACTTCCGAGCTCTTACCTTTCTCAGATCTTTTTCACTTGCTATTTTCTCTGCCTTGAACACCCTTCCTCTTATTTGCACAACTATGTCCTTGTCATCTTTCTGTTTGTTTAAATGCCACTTCTTTGGAAAAGGCTTTTTTGACCTTCTCCCTCCCCTTATTCTCTGTATTCTTGATCTCAGCCCTTGTTTGTTTCCATCACAACACATCATTATTTGTGATTATTTTATTAGGTTGTTTTTTTTCTATGTTCCCCACTTTAATGTCAGCTTCTTGGGGGTGGGATTGTTAATGTCTCTCTCATAGTTGTATCCCCAGCACTTATTATGGAGCCTTGTATATATCAAGCACTAAAAGAATAATTATTGATGAGGAATTTCAACAAATGTGTGTTGAGTGCCTACTGTGTGTCCAGCCGCAGGAAACGGATCACCTCACCTAATCCTCAGCAACCCTGCAAGGTAGGTAAAGATTATCCCCATTTTAAAGATGAAGAAAAAGGTCTAAAGCAATTAAATAACTTGCTCTAGGACATATATTTGGTTAGTGGCAGGATTTGAACCTAGTTTTGAGTTTAAGTCCTGCGCTTTCTGTAAAATTGATCCTGTTAATACTTTACCAGAGCAATGTTCTGAGTCACTCAACTGAAGAAAGATGTAGAGGGGATCAAAACTTGGGGAACAAGGTTATAGATCCAGTTAACTGCTCTCGTCAGCCTGAGTAAGGGTGCAACTATGCAGAGGTCAGGCTAAGTAGACTTAAATGGCTACTTTTTAGGTTAGAAAAATCTAACCTAGATTTTTAGGTTAGAAACCATATGCTGAAGGATTTTAATGGTTCTTTAGGTTAAAAATTATAATTAGTAATAAGTCTGGATTTTTTTATAGGTTAAAAATTATAATTAGTTATAAGTCTGGATGTTTTTTATAGTTATTGGCATAATAATTTCTTGCTAGTTTGACTGAAAAAAAAAAAAGATTAAGGAAAGAAAGGTCCTGACCATTTTTTGGAGAATAAGGTCTGGCCTTAGAAATCCTTCAAAGCTTCTTCTAGTTAAAGTGATTTCATGGTTTAGTTGTTTTGACTTGAGCTGTGGGTATTTTGCTTCTGGAGTCATTATTGTTTACGTTTCAGTAAACTATTAAGGGGTGATTGCTGTGTTCTTCAAGCTTGTTTTTAATAGGATGAAACAAATTTAAAAAAAAGTAGCAGCTTGTTATCAAATGCTCTGCATGCCACTTACTGTTTGAAAATGTCATTAGCATTTGAGGTTTCATGGAGCATGGAATCTTATCATTAACCATTTTTAAGACTCTAAGATACTTCAGTTCTGAGAAATGAATTGGTAAGTTATATTGCTTCAGAAGGCTTATTTCTGGAATAAAACTCAATTTATATGCCAAAGGGGTGAGTTTATACAGATGATTATAAATTTCCTGAACATATTCCCTACTCAATCCTTTTCTATACATGAGTGGTCAATTTCAACATATTAACTTATGAGTTGATGAGTAGGGAATATCTGTGAGGCTTCCCTCAATATTAAACTGAAAGCAAGACTATTTGTAACTGTGGTGATTTAAAAAATTAAATCAATCATGTTCCTTCCAGGGGATTACATATTCATGTGTAATTTAGATATGTTTATTGAATTTTTATTGAAATAAAATCCAAGGAAATTCTGAAGTGGGAAGGTATACTGACTGAAATAGAGACAGGTGGCATTTTCAAGAGTGATTATTCTAAAATTCCAAAGAGTATGTCTGTGGCTATCTTTTTTGATTTTCTTGATAAACATTGTTAATAACTTTGGCTTAATCTTGAAATATAAATTCATTAGCTTCCAGAAAGACTCCTCCAGGTAATCTAATGCTTATTTCACTGATAAAAACTCTCCACTATCTCCTTGTCCTATATGGCAGAATTCACTAGGCAACTTAAAAAATTTATCTTGGCTGTCCAGTATGTGGCATTGCCTGCCTTGGTTGCTACCTTGAGTCTGTCTTCCTCTTATGTGAACCTGAATAGCAAATCAGGTATTTGTTGTATTTTTGTTGTATCCATTCTGACTTGTCCACGGTCTGATTTTTGAGCTCGTCTGTGATCCGAATAAGCATAGCCCCTTGACAGCTAAAGTGTCTTTGATAGCCAGATAGCTTCTCCTCTGACTCTTGAGGATTATATCATGCAGTTTCAGAGAGTATTCAGAGTGAATGACTAATTCTACAAAACCAACCAATGGTCCTCTAGACCCGAGAGGCAAAGAAATGACTGAGCACTGAAATGCTGCAGAGGTAATTATGGTTAATATCCTGTGAAAGTTATAGATGGCTTCATACCAAGCATAAAATTAAATAGGTACATTAAAAACTTTAAAAACCTCATTCATGCTTCAAAACTTTTAAATAAGTTTCAAGCAAACAGTTAATTGTGAATTTATTTGTTCTTTGCATGAATAAATAAAACAAGTTGAGCTTTTTTGGACTTAGTACTTAATATCATGTGGATGATTCACATCACTGAAAACCTTGTTTCCATTGAGATAGAATTCTGTCTAGACATTGATTCATATGTTTCTGTTTCAACAGCTATCATTTGAACTAACTTTTCTTCTCTCTGATTTTTTCACATTTAAATAATTTACCAATACTTTTGAGGTAAATCAAGTCCTTTGGTCTTATCATAGGATATTTCCTTCTTACTTATTATATATTAGCTCTATTATCACATGATATTCTTGAAAGACTCATTAACTATAGTTAAATGACATTTGTTAGAAACAAGAGTTTTTAAAGTTGGAATTGAAATAGTTTCCTATCATTATAATAATATAGAATTGCTTTCTTATCAATCATACCTGTCAATTCAGGTCCAGGGTATATATGAATGATTTTCTGCTGCTGTATGAGGTAGAGTTGCCCGTGAGAGAAGCAGCTGAATCACAAATCAACACCCTCAATTCAAATTGTTTTCTCTGGGCTTTATAACTGGTCATGGTATAACAGAGGCTCACAGGGAATAGCAGAGATATAAAAGCAAATGGGAAGTTGAAAGAAATCAGGGGCTTCTAGAAAATTTCCCTTTACTAGACCTACTGAAAAGCCCTGCTGTGAGCATTGATCTTATTTTAAATGTCCAAATTTTTTTTTTAAAATTTACTTTATTTTTGGCTGCATTGGGTCTTTGTTGCAGTGCGTGGGCTTCTCATTGCAGTGGCTTCTCTTGTTGCAGAGCACGGGCTCTAGGTGCACGGGCTTCAGTAGTTGTGGCTCGTGGGCTTAGTTGCTCCACGGCATGTGGGATCTTCCTGGACCAGGGATGGAATCCATGTCCCCTGCATTGGCAGGCGGATTCTTAACCACTGAACCACCAGGGAAGTCCCTAAATGTCCAAATTCTTCATGCTGTTTTGATAATAAGGATTTCATAATCTCTAGAGATTAGTAATTGGTTCCAGGAATAGCATGGATGCTTAATTAGGTGGTAAATGATGGACAATAAACTATTGTTAGATTCCTTAACATAGCTGATTTGTCGCTTATTTTTGCATCACTGTTTGTTTTCTGTGTTCACAGTGCTTTATTAGGTGTGGCATGTTCCTCCTTGTTGGAACCAAATATCCCAACCAAATGCTGGACTTGAATTTCAGTAGCCTGTGAGAGACCATCTCTCCTGTTTGACAGTCACAGGAGTCAGCATCCTGTGCCTCATTTTCTGGGATCAGGAGGATTATGGCTCATCTCTTTGAGGGCATAAACAATCTCCATTTTGAGCATCAATCTCAATTGTTCCAGAGGGAATATGCCTCTCCTGATTGATGATCTGGGACCTCATTGTCCCTGGGCCCCTCTAAGCTGAATTTTCTATAAATCATCCTATTAGGATTCAGTTATAGAGAACACACTCTGATGTATCTGCTTTAAGCAGAAAGGGATTATTATAGATTATTAAACAGGCCCCAGAATTGTTAGAAGGAATGGAGAGAAGACTCTGAGCTGAGTAGGCAGACACTAGGATAAATTCCCAAAGCCTTGCTGCCCAATTGGTTTACTAAAGGAGCTGCTGCCATGGCCAGAAAGCTGTTTCTGATAAAATAGTATCAACTCTGGGGCCATACCACTTCTGCTCTATCTGCATTGGCACAAATGATGCCACATGCCTTGCCTCTCTTACAATTAAATTGGTTCTGAATTCAAGTCTTAAGTGCATGCGATTGGCAGAACTTAAATCATATCCAGAACCTGTAGCCTCTAGGGAACTTGGGGAAAATAAAAGCTTTTTGGCTAATGCAGTATCAGAAGGATAACACAAGGTTATTGGAATAGATGTTGAACATGCCAATCCAAAATATTTGCCACCACCAATAAACTATTTAAGTCAGGTCAACCCAACCTACTTCCCTAATTGGTAAAAATCTGTCCAGACATTTTTGGCATGATGCATAGTAAGCAGATAGCCAGAATGTATTTACATAACTTGGTAAACTGTTTTTCCTTTATCTATGCTGCCATGCTTCTGCTTTTAAATAAAATCAGTAGTTTAGTGAATAAGAAATAGTTAACATCTTTTGTAGAGGTTTACGTGAAAGTTGGTGAAATATTGGACACAGGATAAAAAAGTAGCATCCAAGCACATTCCATTGCCTTAAGACAAAATCATCTACATTAGAGGGTTTATTTTTGAAGATATGAAGCAAAAGTGAGCCTCATAGATTAATTGTTGAGGTGTGTGGTAGAAGGCAGCTTACTGGTATACTCCTTTTTCTGCATTTCTCTTTGGTGATATGGGACATATCAGGGCTGCTTTTAGTTTGGGACTCAGTGAGTGGGCAGCCATCTACTGTGTTTTTGTTTCAATTGTATTTTACTTGTTGGGTGATTGAAATGTTCCAATTTTTTTTTTTTTTTTTTTTTGCAGTACGTGGGCTTCTCACTGCTGTGGCCTCTCCCGCTGCGGAGCACAGGCTCTGGACACACAGCCTCAGCAGCCATGGCTCACAGGCCTAGCCGCTCCATGGCATGTGGGATCTTTCCGGACCGGGGCACGAACCCGTGTCCCCTGCATCGGCAGGCGGACTCTCAACCACTGCGCCACCAGGGAAGCCCATGTCTACATCTTTTAAAATCCATTTATATTACTTGAATTTCAAAATTGTTTGGTACTATAAGGATTTTTTAAAGATTCCACTAGAAATTTGTGGATAATATTGGTCACATGTATAAATTAAATATAGGCAATAAATATATTAATTCTAGATATTGCTTTGTTGAGAGGAAAGAATAAAACACTTATTATTATAAATAATGAACACTTAATAAATATAATAATAATGTATTAATAAAAATATTCAGATTCTGTAAGTATTGTGAAGGGGGGGAAAAGCACTTGAGATTTTAATACCCAAAGATAAATACTGTTAATATTTTGGTGTGCATACTTGCAGTAGTATTCCTGTTTGTTTACTTGTATATTTTAACAAATAGTGATCATACTCTATATATTGCTTTAGATCTTGATTTTTAAAAAATTTAACAATATAGGTGTTTCTGAAGTTCTAAATGTTCTTCTACCACATGATTTTAATGATTAAATATTATTCCCTCTGATGACTGTATCATAGTTTATATATAGTGAAAATTTAGATTTTTAAAATAGCTTGCTGGTATTATAAATAATGTGGTGATAGAGTTTTTCTATTTCTCATTAAAGGAATACAAAATCCCTTAAAGACATACACATACCAAAAAATCCATCAATTTATCATCAGAAAAATATGATTTTAAAATTATTTATTTTATCTAAAAACTTAAAGGGTAAAACAGAAAACTTGACTTTTGTTATTTATTTTTATAAACTTATAGACTGTGAAGGAAGAGAGTTGAGGGATAGAAAAGAGAACTGATTCAAAGGTATAGCAGAGAAATCACAGAAAGACTAATTGGAAAGGATGATGTGATAGGCAGATTTCTTGGATGGTTCGCAGTGTTCCCACTTGTTGGTATTCGTGCCCTGGTGCAATCTTCTCTCCTTGAGTTTGGGCTGGACTTAATGACTAAATTCTAGACAGTAGACTATGGCTGGGACTTCTGTGATTGAGTTAAAAAATACTGTGACTTCCGTGTTGCTAGCAGATCCTGTCTGTCGTCTTCTTGGCTTGCATGCTTTGGTGAAGCAAGCTGCTGAGTGGGAGAGGCACACATGGCAAGGAGATGAGAGAAACCTCTGGCCCACAGCCAGCAAGGAATTGAGGTCTTTAGCCCAACAGCCTGTGAGAAACTGAATGCTGCCAACAACCACGGAGTGAGCTTGGGAAGTCAATCCTTACCGAGTTGAACCTGTAGATCCTGGACTAACTCCTTGACTGAGAGACCATGAAGCAGAGGGTCCGGATAAGCTGTGCCCAGACTCATGACCTATGGAGACTGTGAGATAAAATTGTGTGTTGTTTTCAGTTGCTAAGTTTTGGGGTAAATTGTCTTACAGAAATTGGAAGTAATACATTTGACTAGAAAGAAGGGGCAAGAATGAGTTCAAAGACCATGGAAAGGAGGCTCATACTGAAGATATTAGGAAACATAGCAACTTTTACTTTTTTAGGTATCTTTTGCTAAATGGATGATAGTGATTGTGTTTTCCTTTTACAATTATTTTAAATCTTTTTAAACACTTCTATAGAAAAGTTAGCAAATGGAAAAGTTCAAAGAAAAAATAAAAGTCATGTATAAACTTACCACCCAAATATAGCTACAATTATTATTTTGATACACATTTTTCAGTCCTTTCTCTTTCTCTACAAAATCGGGATTATTCTCTAATAGTATTTTATAACTTGGCTTCTAACCTAAACACATACTACATCTTACATTTCATATTCTTCTACCCATCTTTTAAATGGCTGTATAGTTGCCCATTGTGTAATATATTACAATTTATTTAACCAAACATCTATTGTTTGACACTTAATACTATATTTTAATGCATGAAATTTAGACTACCCCAGACAATCAAGGTTACCTGGATGGCATTTGCGTTTTGTTTCATGCTTTGCTTTATCTCACAGACATAAGTGATAAATTTTCAGAGCTAAAGGAGGACATAATTTAAAAATTATTTATTTATTTTTGGCTGCATTGGGTCTTAGTTGCAGCAAGCAGGATCTTTCCTTGTGGCGCGTGGGCTCTTTGTTGCGGTGCACGGGCTTCTCTCTAGTTGTGGTGTGTGGGCTCTGTAGTTGTGGCATGTGGGCTTAGTTGCCCGACCATGGATCAAACCCGCACCCCCTGCATTAGAAGGTGGATTCTTAACCACTGGACTGCCAGGGAAGTCCCCAAAGACGACATAATTTTTAAAGCCAGTTTTCCCAGGCAAAGAACACATTATTCTCCAGAAAATGTCATCAGGGCCATTTCTGTCCAGTGTTAAATGAAAGGACTTAGATGGTAACCAAGTAAATGACTAGTGGAAATAAGCTTGGGAAGTATTAAAGTGCGAAGCATCTATGACCTCCTTCTTTAAACAAAGTCTCGGACTCCAGGGAAAAAGTAAGTCATCTTTTGAAATGTAGCTGATACAAAGAAATAGAGAACTGTTATAATAAAATACCTGCCTCTGTTGGCCTTAGTAGAGCTTGAGGGATCAGGCAGCTGCCCTATGTCAGTGGGACAGAGACCCCATTGTGGACACCAGAACCAGCAGAGACATGTGTTGTGACATGGTGTTCACATTTGATAGAGAAGTAGTATCCATGTGTCCATAGGATCTTTTTCAGCCTTCTTTCTCCTGATTTTTTTTTTTTTTTTAGCTGCGAGTGCACCCTGCAGCTTGCGGGATCTTAGTCCCCCAATCAGGGATTGAACCCTCACTCTAGGTGATGAAAGCGCAGAGTCCTAACCACTGGACCGCCAGGGAATTTTCCCTTCCTCCTGATTGTTAATCCTGTCTTTTTCTCTATTGTCTAAAAGCAGTCTCAAAATACGTGCCTAAACATTAAAAAACACTTAACAGAAGTTTCCAAATAACTATCTTCCTAAATGTTTCATACTGTACTTCGTTGGTTTTTGTTGTCTTTTTTTTTTTTCTGTCAAACTGGAAGTAAAATTGTCAGTAACAAAAAATGCTAACTTCAGGCTCTTTCCCCCTGCTTTCTCCCAAATACATTTTATTAAACATGAGAAATGAATTAACAAAATATGGATAGCCCTGTGTCTGATTCAGTGTTTTGCTCTAGAATCTTGATATGTTAACACTTCCTTCAAGCCTAAAATTCTATGATTTTGTGATTTCACTAGTGAGAGTGGTTAGAAAATTACTAGGTGAGTTCTAACCCTGGGGTTAATGATTTCCATTCTTCCCTGATCACATCTCAATCCTAATGAAATCTCTCCTTCTATATCTGCTTTCTAGTGAGTTGACTGTGTGTCCACACAATTTTCTGTGTTTATTCTTGCAGACGGGATATTGGAATTTGAAGGATCTCAAGGCACTTTTCTCAGATGTAAGGGTCTGAACCCCAAGTCCTAGGCCAGAAGTTCTGCTCTTGCTCTGAAAGCTTTGAAATGATAGCTTTATTTAATTGGTGCTTTACATATATTGATTATAAAACTTTGGGTTTCTTCCTAGAAAAAGTGTACCCTATGAAGTGAAAAGGTGTCTGGTTTGCTGTCTATATATTTGTATATATGCTATATATATATCTGTGGGAGAATTCTTGTGGCTTTGAAGGAGTGTCAGACTTCTCATTGCATCAGAATTCCCATAATGCTACACATGAAGTGGAGCTGACCTTGCATTTCTAATCGGCACTGAGATTAGATATGCGTGTTTCAAAAAAGACTTTTCAAGCTGTAAAACAGAGTGCAAATATTTGAAGATGGTAGAACGATTAGAAAAGAAAAATTGGAAATGAACATTCTCCTTAATTAACCTAGAAAAGTTACTAGCTTTTCAGAAAAAAAGAAGAAAAAAAGCCAAGTGGGTGGATGAGGCAGTGGGGTTCTTAAATAACTAATCTTTTTTTTTAAACATCTTTATTAGAGTATAATTGCTTTACAGTGGTGTGTTAGCTTCTGCTTTATAACAAAGTGAATCAGCTATACATATACATATGTTCCCGTATCCCTTCCCTCTTGCATCTCCCTCCCTCCCACTAAATAACTAATTTTTGATATGTTCTATTGCCATAGGGAAGAAGTATCTCTTGAACTGAGCAAGCATATCAGGCCTTGGAACTTTTCTTCATGTAAACCCTACCCCTTTGATGATCCATAGAGGTCTTGGAGTCTCAGCCTCTGTACCTAATAGGGCTGTAACCAAGCCATATCACATGCCTTTCTTTTTTCTTCTGTTCCCTTCTGCTAGATTACTTTTCTCCAAATATCAATTTTTTTAACTTAAAAAAATTATTGAACACCTATTATGTAAGGCCTGTATTATACCACATGTTGGGGACATAAAGATGTGATTCCTGCCCTCAGGGAGACCTAGTCCTAAGTCTTACACTAACTCTTCTCTCTAGACAGGAGGGTAGGACCTCATTGTCTATTCTAGATATCATTCTCATAGCTCTAAGATTTGCTTTCTTTTTCAACAGACATTCTATTCAATGCTGTTTGTAATTTTGTTAATATCTCTCTTTTTTTTTTTTTGCGGTACGCGGGCCTCTCACTGTTGTGGCCTCTCCCGTTGCGGAGCACAGGCTCCAGACGCGCAGGCTCAGCAGCCATGGCTCACAGGCCCAGCCGCTCCGCGGCATGTGGGATCTTCCCGGACCGGGGCACGAACCTGTGTCCCCTGCATCGGCAGGCGGACTCTCAACCACTGCGCCACCAGGGAAGCCCTGTTAATATTTCTTGGCACCTGATTTAAGTTGTTCTTTCTGCCTCCTCAGTACTCATTTCCCTGACTCAGATATTTTTTCTTGTCTTTATTTATATGGTAAATGTGAAAAACAATAGACTTTACTTAAGTAAAATTTTTATTAGATAGGAGCTTAATCCTGAAAGTGTTAATTTCAAATTTATGTCTTAGTACGTTTACAAGTTCCCTGAGGACACAGTAATTGAAAATCTTCATTTAAAATCTAAAGTTTAAAAATAAGAGATACAAATGTAAATGATATCCCTAATTGCTATAAAGGGTATTGTGGGTTCTTAAGTATTTGAGACTAAAAAATACTTGTATTAAATCCCAGACTAGTGAAGTATATAAATTATAAAGTTACTGTAAGAAAAGGTTGAGAGGGAGACTCATTTTAAATGTAATAGTGATGGTTAATTTTATGTGTCAACTTGACTGGGCCATAGGGTGCCCAAATATTTGGTCAAACATTATTTTGGGCATTTCTGTGAGGGTGTTTTTGGATGAGATTAACATTTTAATGGGTTGAGTGAAGCATATTGCCCTCTATAATGTGAGTGGGCGTCATCCAATCAGTGGAAGGCATGAATAGAACAAAAAGACCAACCCTCAACCATGTAAGAGAAACAGTCATCAGCAGACTGTCTTCGGACTTCATCTGTACCATCAGCTTTCCTGGGCCTGTGCTTGCTGGTCTTCAAACTAGAGCTGCAGCATCATTTCTCCTGGGTCTCAAGCCTGCCAGTCTACACTGTAGATTTGGACTTACCAGCCTCTGTACTCATGTAAGCAACTCCTATAATAAATCTCTTTATATACCTACACACACACACACACACATCCTATGGGTTCTGTTTCTTTGGAGAATGTTGACTAATACAATAATGTATGTAACATTTGCTAACAATATACTTATTTTAATCTTTGCACAGTGTAGATGCTCAAAAAGTAGTTGATTAATTGATTTATTAATCATTATGCTCATAGGCTTCACAGTCAAATAAATAGTTTTGGACTCTGCCTCTGCTATTTACTAGCTATGTGAACTTGGTCAGTTCTGTGGCTCAGTTTCTCCATATTTAATATCAAGGTAATATTAACTTCCGTGTAGGGTTGTTGTGAGGATTAAATGAGATAAAGGCAGAAAAGGAAAGCAGAAGCTTTGATGAAAGCTCTGATCATTTATATCCATTCAGGGCCTTCCTTGTGACCAATATTTCTATTTGTCCATAGCACATGGGGCCGACATGTGGTCAGTCTGTAGATGCTTTCAGAAAAGACCATGGCCTCCATGGCATTTCACAGTCTGCAGTGGATCCAGTTCAGCCTTTCCTCTCTGATGAAGCTAACAAATTTATGTTCATGTTGACACCAGTCATAGCTGCTCTGAAAATAGTGGTTCTGAACTCTTGTAGTATGAAGATTGATTTTTTTTGATATAAAACTTTTTTTCCCCTGCATTATTCTATCAATTGAAACTCACAATGACAAAAAGCTTCTAAGTATTCAGGAACACTTTTAAGTGAATTTATATAAGAAACTCAGATACTGCCCAAGGTCCCCTGAAAATCAGATTAAATTAGGCTTGAGCTCCATTTCCAGGGCCTGTAACAGGCAAAGTGCTACTCATGTTTCCTTTTTTTTTGGGCTGCGTTGGGTCTTCGTTGCTGCACGTGGGCTTTCTCTCTAGATGCGGCGAGCGGGAACTACTCTTCGTTGCAGTGCATGGGCTTCCCACTGTGGTGGCTTCTCTTGTTGTGGAGTATGGGCTCTAGGCGGGCGGGCTTCAGTAGTTGCGGTGCATGGGCTCAGTAGTTGTGGCGCGTGGGCTCTAGGGTGAGTGAGCTTCAGTAGTTGTGGCTCGCAGGCTCTAGAGGGCAAGCTCAGTAGTTGTGGCACATGGGCTCTGCAGTGTGTGGGATCTTCCCAGACCAGGGATCAAACCCATGTGCCCTGCATTGGCAGATGGATTCTTAACCACTGCACCATCAGGGAAGTCCCACTACTCATGTTTCCTTGAGTTTCCCACTCTTTAATTCCTCACGCTTCACTTTACTCCCACTTTTTTTTTTTGCTGTTTCAGATGAGCCTTGGGCCAAATCTAGAAGCTCAGCCCCTTAACCATTTCCCACAAAAAATTAACCATACACAGCATTTTATGAATGTGGTAATTTTCTGAAGATCTGAGAGGTCCCATTGTTCACCATGCAGCCTATGCCAGCATGCTGACTCTATCCACCTCTCTTTTCTGCTCAGGGATTTTCAAAGCCCATGCTCCTGCCATGATCTCTCCCATTGATCATGTGCACCCCCGATGAGTAGAGTCCTCTCTGTCCTTCTGACAGCTCTTCCCACGCGAGAAGCTAGATCAGCCTGCCTGGCTTCTCCAACCTGTCTTACATTCTGTTACTCATCAGTAAAATATCTACGTATTTGTGTCAAATGGTAGTATGTATGTGTTAGGCATATCCACAAGCAAGGTGTGCTGTGTGTGTTTTTAAGTTCTCCTTAAAATAATTACAGTGGTCAAGGGGCTCCAGAACCGAGCAGATTGGGGACTACTTCCACAAAAATCTCTCTACTATTAATTAACTTTGTGGAGGTGTTATCAATGGATTTATTTATATTTTCATTCTTGTCAGCTCTTGTTAACAAAAACCTGAACTTTACCCCAGTTAAAAAAAACTTCTTTACATACATATTTCCCTTTATCCTAAACTGGTCCCCACTTAAGCTTTAAGCATACATCTCCTTTATTATATTCCAGATCTTAGTAAACACATTCAGTATACGTCAACATTTTATAGATATTGATGTTTTCTACTTTTGGCTTTGACCAATCCATACTGAATAACACTGATTTGGCCCCATGTTTTAGCTTCCAGCTCTCTTATGCCACCAATGTGGGAAGCTTATAGTCAATATTTTCTCCTCACCCACCTGCCCTCACATCAATAACATTTGCTAATGGTACTGATATTTGAAAGGGAGGCGGCTGCTCATTTTCTCCTTTCTGATTGTTTGAGGGCAAATGCTGAACATTATATATATATATACATATATATATATATATATTTTTAACATCTTTACTGGAGTATCATTGCTTTACAATGATAGGTTAGTTTCTGCTTTATAACAAAGTGTATTAGTTATACATATACATATATCCCATATCTCTTCCCTCTTGTGACTCCCTCCAACCCACCCCTATCCTACCCCTCTAGGTGGTCACAAAGCACTGAGCTGATCTCCCTGTGCTATGCGGCTGCTTCCCACTTGCTATCGATTTTACATTTGTTAGTGTATATATATGGCCAAGCCACTCTCTCACTTTGTCCCAGCTTACCCTTCCCCCTCCCTGTGCCCTCAATTCCATTCTCTAGTAGGTCTGTGTCATTGTTCCCGACTTGCCCCTAGGTTCTTCATGACCATTTGTTTTTTTTAGATTCCATATATATGTGTTAGCCTACGGTATTTATTTTTTCTTTCTGACTTACTTCACTCTGTATGATAGACTCTATGTCCATCCACGTCACTACAAATAACTCAATTTTGTTTCTTTTTATGGCTGAGTAATATTCCATTGTATATATGTGCCACATTTTCTATATCCATTCATCTGTCGATGGACACTTAGGTTCCTTCCATGTCCTGGCTATTGCAAATAGAGCTGCAGTGAACATTGTGGTACATGACTCTTTTTGAATTATGGTTTTCTCAATGTATATGCCTAGTAGTGGGATTGCTGTGTTGTATGGTAGTTCTATTTTTACTTTTTTAAGGAACCTCCATACTGTTCTCCATAGTGGCTGTAACAATTTACATTCCCACCAGCAGTGCAAGAGGGTTTCCTTTTCTCCCCACCCTCTCCAGCATTTATTGTTTGTAGATTTTTTGATGATGGCCATTCTGACCGGTGTGAGATGATATCTCATCGTAGTTTTGATTTGCATTTCTCTAATAATTAACGATGTTGAGCATTCTTTCGTGTGTTTGTTGGGAATCTGTATACCTTCTTTGGATAAATGTCTATTTAAGTCTTCTGTGCATTTTTGGATTGGATTATTTGTTTTTTTGATATTGCGCTGCATGAGCTGCTTGTAAAATTTGGAGATTAATCCTTTGTCAGTTGCTTCATTTGCAAATATTTTCTCCCATTCTGAGCGTTGTCTTTTCATCTTGTTTATGGTTTCCTTTGCTGTTCAAAAGCTTTTAAGTTTCATTAGGTCCCATTTGTTTATTTTTGTTTTTATTTCCATTTCTCTAGGAGGCGGGTCAAAAAGGATCTTGCTGTGATTTATGTCATAGGGTGTTCTGCTTATGTTTTCCTCTAAGGGTTTGATAGTGTCTGGCCTTACATTTAGGTCTTTAATCCATTTTGACCTTATTTTTGTGTATGGTGTTAGGGAGTGTTCTAATTTCATTCTTCTACATGTAGCTGTCCAGTTTTCCCATTACCACTTACTGAAGAGGCTGTCTTTTCTCCATTGTATATTCTTGTCTCCTTTATCAAAGATAAGGTGACCATATGTGCATGGGTTTATCTCTGGGGTTTCTATCCTGTTCCATTGACCTATATTTCTGTTTCTGTGCCAGTACCATACTGTCTTGATTACTGTAGCTTTGTAGTATAGTCTGGATTCTGAGAGCCTGAGTCCTCCAGCTCCGTTTTTCATTCTCAAGATTGCTTTGGCTATTCGGCGTCTTTTGTGTTTCCATACAAATTGTGAAATTTTTTGTTCTGTTTCTGTGAAAAATGCCACTGGTAATTTCATAGGGATTGCATTGAAGTTGTAAATTGCTTTGGGTAGTGTAGTCATTTTCACAATGTTGATACTTCCAATCCAAGAACATGGTATATCTCTTCATCTATTTGTATCACCTTTAATTTCTTTCATCAGTGTCTTTTAATTTTCTTATAATTTTCTTATAAAAAATCCCCAAAAGGTGTTTTGTTTCCTTGGGGGGGTTTATTCCTAGGTATTTTATTCTTTTTGTTGCAGTGGCAAATGGGAGTGTTTTCTTAATTTCACTTCCAGATTTTTCATCATTAGTGTATAGGAATGCAAGAGATTTCTGTGCATTAACTTTGTATCCTACTACTTTACCAAATTCATTGATTAAGTCTAGTAGTTTTCTGGTAACATCTTTAGGATTCTCTATGTACAGTATCATGTCATCTGCAAACAGTGACAGCTTTACTTCTTTTCTGATTTGGATTCCTTTTATTTCTTTTTCTTCTCTGATTGCTGTGGCTAAGACTTCTAAAGCTATGTTGAATAATACTGCTGAGAGTGGGCAACATTGTCTTGTTCATGAGATTAGTGGAAATGGTTTCAGTTTTTCAACATTGAGGATGATGTTGGCTGTGGGTTTGTCATATATGGCCTTTATTATGTTGAGGTAAGTTCCATCTATGCCTACTTTCTAGAGGGTTTTTATCATTAACTTGTGTTGAATTTTGTCGAAAGCTTTCTCTGCATCTATTGAGATGATCATTTGGTTTATCTCCTTCTATTTGTTAATATAGTGTATCACATTGATTGATTTATGTATATTGAAGAATCCTTGCATTCCTGGGATAAACCCCACTTGATCATGATGTATGATCCTTTTAATGTGCTGTTGGATTCTGTTTGCTGAGGATTTTTGCATCTATGTTCGTCAGTGATATTGGCCTGTAGTTTTCTTTCTTTGTGACATCTTTGTCTGGTTTTGGTATCAGGGTGATGGTGGCCTTGTAGAATGAGTTTGGGTGTGTTCCTCCCTCTGCTGTATTTTGGAAGAGTTTGAGAAGGATTGGTGTTAGCTCTTCTCTAAATGTTTGATAGAATTCGCCTGTGAAGCCATCTGGTCTTTGGCTTTTGTTTGTTGAAATATATTTAATCACAGCTTCAATTTCAGTGCTTGCGATTGGTCTGTTCATATTTTCTATTTCTTCATAGTTCAGTCTCAGAAGGTTGTACGTTTCTAAGAATTTGTCCATTTCTTCCAGGTTGTCCATTTTATTGGCATATAGTTGTTTGTAGTAATTTCTCATGATCCTTTGTATTTCTGCAGTGTCAGTTGTTACTTCTCCTTTTTCATTTCTAATTCTATTGATTTGAGTCTTCTCCCTTTTTTTCTTGATGAGTCTGGCTAATGGTTTATCAGTTTTGTGTATCTTCTGAAAGGACCAGCTTTTAGTTTCATTGATCTTTGCTATCGTTTCCTTCATTTCTTTTTCATTTTTTTCTGATCTGATATTTATGATTTTTTTCCTTCTGCTAACTTTGTGGTTTTTTTGTTCTTCTTTCTCTAATTGCTTTATGTGTAAGGTTAGGTTGTTTATTTGAGGTGTTTCTTGTTTCTTTCTTTCATTTTTTTTTAAGGTACGCAGACCTCTCACTGTTGTGACCTCTCCCCTTGCAGAGCACAGGCTCCGGATGTGCAGGCTTAGCTGCCATGGCTCATGGGCCCAGCCATTCCACGGCATGTGGGATCTTCCCGGACCGCGGCACGAACCCATGTCCCCTGCATCGGCAGGTGGACTCTCAACCACTGCACCACCAGGGAAGCCCTGAGGTGTTTCTTGTTTCTTAAGATAGGATTGTATTGCTATAAACTTCCCTCTTAGAACTGATTTTGCTGCATCCCATAGGTTTTTGGTCGTCGTGTTTTCATTGTCATTTGTTTCTAGGTATTTTTTGATTTCCTCTTTGATTTCTTCAGTGACCTCTTGGTTATTAAGTAAGGTATTGTTTAGCCTCCACTTGTTTGTATTTTTTACAGATTTTTTCCTGTAATTGATATCTATTCTCATAGCATTGTGGTCAGAAAAGAAACTTGGTATGATTTCAATTTCCTTAAATTTACCAAGGCTTAATTTGTTACCCAAGATATGATCTATCCTGGAGACTGTTCCATGAGCACTTGAGAAGAAAGTGTATTCTGTTGTTTTTGGATGGAATGTCCTATAAATATCACTTAAGTCCATCTTGTTTAATGTATCATTTAAAGCTTGTGTTTCCTTATTTATTTTCATTTTGGATCATCTGTCCATTGGTGAAAGTGAGATGTTAAAGTCCCCTAATATGATTGTGTTACTGTCGATTTCCCCTTTTATGGCTGTAAGTATTTGCCTTATGTATTGAGGTGCTCTTATGTTGGGTGCCTAAATATTTACAACTGTTATATCTTCTTCTTGGATCGGTCCCTTGATCATTATGTAGTGTCCTTCTTTGTCTCTTGTAATAGTCTTTGTTTTAAAGTCTATTTTGTCTGATATTAGAATTGCTACGTCAGCTTTCTTTTGATTTCTATTTGCATGGAATATCTTTTTCCATCCCCTCACTTCCAGTCTGTATGTGTCCCTAGGTCTGAAGTGATTCTCTTGTAGACAGCGTATATACAGGTCTTATTTTTGTATCCATTCAGCCAGTCTGTGTCTTTTGGTTGGAGCATTTAATCCATTTACATTTAAGGTTATTATTGATATTTATGTTCCTATTACCATTTTCTTAATTGTTTTGGGTTCGTTATTGTAGGTCTTTTCCTTCTCTTGTGTTTTCTGCCTAGAAAAATTCCTTTAGCATTTGTTGTAAAGCTGGTTTGGTGGTGCTGAATTTTCTCAGCTTTTGCTTGTCTGTAAAGGTTTCAGTTTCTCCATCAAATCTGAATGAGATCCTTGCTGGGTAGAGTAATCTTGGTTGTAGGTTTTTCCCTTTCATCACTTTAAATATGCCCTGCCACTCCCTTCTGGCTTGCAGAGTTTCTGCTGAAAGATCAGCTCTTAAACTTATGGGGATTCCCTTGTATGTTATTTGTTGTTTTTCCCTTGCTGCTTTTAATAATTTTTCTTTGTATTTAATTTTTGATAGTTTGCTTAATATGTGTCTTGGCATTTTTCTCCTTGGATTTATCCTGTATTGGACTCTCTGTGCTTCCTGGACTTGATTAACTATTTCTTTTCCCATGTTAGGGAAGTTTTTGACTATAATCTCTTCAAATATTTTCTCAAACCCCTTCTTTTTCTGTTCTTCTTCTGGGACACCTATAATTTGAATGTTAGTGTGTTTACTGTTGTCCCAGAGGTCTATGAGACCATCCTCAATTCTTTTTATTCTTTTTCCTTTATTCTGCTCTGCAGTAGTTATTTCCACTACTTTATCTTCCAAGTCACTTATCCATTCTTCTGCCTCAGTTATTATGCTATTGATCCCTTCTAGATAATTTTTAATTTCATTTATTGTGTTGTTCATCACTGTTTGTTTGCTCTTTAGTTCTTCTAGGTCCTTGTTAAATGTTTTTGTATTTTCTCCATTCCATTTCCCAGATTTTGGATCATCTTTACTCTCATTATTCTGAATTATTTTTCAGGTAGACTGCCTATTTCCTCTTCATTTGTTAGGGGTGGTGGGTTTTTACCTTGCTCCTTCATCTATTGTGTGTTTCTCTGTCTTCTGATTTTGCTTAACTTACTGTGTTTAGCATCTCTTTTTTGCAGGTTCGTAGTTCCCATTGTTTTTGGTGTCTGCATCCATTGGGTAAGGTTGGTTCAGTGGGTTGTGTAGGCTTCCTGGTGGAGGAGACTAGTGCCTGTGTTTTGGTGGATGAGGCTGGATCTTGTCTTTCTGGTGGGCAGGTCCACATCTGGTGGTGTGTTTCGGGGTTTCTGTGGCCTTATTATGATTTGAGGCAGCCTCTCTGCTAATGGGTGGGGCTTTGTTACTGTCTCGCTAGTTGTTTGGCATAGGGTGTCCAGCACTGTAGCTTGCTGGTTGTTGAGTGGAGCTGGGTCTTGGCATTGATGGAGATCTCTGGGAGATTTTTGCCATTTGATATTACATGGAGCTGGGATGTCTCTGGTGGACCAGTGTCCCACCTCAGAGGCACAGCCCTGATGTCTGGCTGGAGCACCAAGAGCCTGTCATGCCCATAGCTCAGAATAAAAGGGAAAAAAAAAGAATGAAGGAAAGAAAGAAAGAAAGAAGATAAAAGAAAATAAAATAGAATAAAATGAAATAAAATAAGATAAAATAAAGTTATTAATATAAAAAATAATTATTAAAAAAATTTAAAAAATAATAAAAAAAAGGAAAGAAGAGAGCCACCAAGCCAAAAAAAAAAATCCACCAATGATAACAAGAGCTAAAAACTATACTAAAACTAACAAACAAACAAATAGAAAAACGGATAGAGAGAACCCTAGGACAAATGGTAAAAGCAAAGCTATTCATACAAAACCACACACAGAAGCATACACATACACACTCGCAAAAAGAGAAAAAGGGAAAAAAAAATATATATCCTTGCTCCCAAAGTCTAGCTCCTCACTTTGGATGATTCGTTGTCTATTCAGGTATTCCACAGATGCAGGGTACATCAAGTTGACTGTGCAGATCTAATCCACTGCTCCTGAGGCTGCTGGGAGAAATTTCCCTTTCTCTTCTTTGTTTGCACAGCTCCTGGGGTTCAGCTTTGGCTTTGGCCCCACCTTTGTGTGTAGGTCGCCTGAGAGTGTCTCTTCCCCATGTACATGGGGAGTTTCTTGCCTTTTGGGAGGTCTGAGGTCTTCTGCAGCATTCAGTAGGTGTTCTGTAGGAGTTGTTCCACATGTAGATGTATTTCTGATGTATTTGTGGGGAGGAAGGTGATATCCACATATTACTCTTCTGCCATCTTGAAGCTCCTCCTGAACATGATATTTTACAAGTTAATAGAGATTCTTCCAGAAAATATTTTTTGCAATAAAGTTTACTTTCAATCTTTCTAATCAGTAAGCTATTGTCTATTGAACTGTCTTAATTTTTGTGAAGTAAGGTGGCACTATTTTTATTTTCTTGTTCATTATCACTGAATTCTCTTACAAAATTACCCTTCTTCCATGAGAAAACATCATATATCACCCAACATTTAAGCTCTGGACCAAAGAGTACAGTGACTACTGGTGTGTGTAGAGTCGGCAAGGAGTGAGTTTTGGGTTTAAAATTTTAATATGCAGAAAATATCTATTGAACATCCACTAGGTACATACAAAGTGCTATACCTGGGTACTGGGAGTATAAAAAAGGACTAGAAACATTCCTGGTCCTCAGGGGGTTTACAGTTTGGTCTCCACAGACAAGACCAGGAAGTCAGAAAATAGCTATTATGAACAGCAGAGAGTGGTAAGTTACCGAGAGGCAGAGAGAGCTGATGGGAGAAGGGAGAGTCCACCTCATTGGGACCAAGGAAGATTTCATGAGTGGAATCTTATTAGCACCTTAAACAGTGGCCAGCAATGGGTCAGAGAGAATTTGAGGCAGAAGGCAAGGCATGGAGGTGGAAAAGTAGAGGATGGTTATGAGAGCAACTAATTGTGTGAAGAAATGTACTGATATTTCGGCCTGCAGAGGTAGGTTGGGTCTGATCAAGAAACATCTTCAGTATCAGGCTAAGGAATTTCAGTTGCCCATGATTCTTCCCTATCCCTTGTAGTTCTAGTGGGTCCTATTTTTATAATAGCATGTGTCCTCTTGTATCCTGCTTAATCTGTTTACGTGCCTACCAGTTGTATTAGTCTGTGAGTGATTCCAAGTCCTGGTAAGTCATTTATTTATCTTCCTATCATAGACACCTAGTAGGACACTTGCCACACGGAAGGAGCTTGGAAAATGTGGCATTAATTGAAGCTAACCTCAAGTTTTGTGGCATGAATATCATTCATTACCTGAAAACACACCACAGACGTCCATGTGTGTGTGTGTGCGTGCATGTGTGAGCACACACACATGGTTTCATAAAGATTTAAAAATTGACTTTTTCCTCTCAAGGTTATTGATTCTCGATTTTCTTACTGAATTCAGCAGGATCCATTTTGGTATGAGTTGTAGCTTTAACAGACTGTAAAAGCTGTTGTCAGCTTGGTGATTACATTTCATGTTCTCAATTTTGGGGGGCAACAGTGTGTAAAAGATTTGGATTCTCAATTGCCTCAGAAAAGGCAGATTACTGGCAGCATTTACTCTAGCTAACCCTTTTAAGCTCATCTTCTGCAGCTCTCCCCCTGGTGTCTACATTTCAGCCAGAGGGAACTCCTCACCCTTCTCAGGCTATGTCATCTATTTCAATCCTATCTTTGCCTGTGCTGTTCCCTCTGCTGTGCATACATTAGTGACTGTAACAGATAAACTCCTAAACCTCAGGGACTTAATATGATTAAATAATATTTATGTTTTCCTCAGATAATAGTACAATACAGTCACTCCTGGAGGGTGGCCTTTTTCTACATGTTTCAGGGAGACAGGTTTTTTCTAACCCGTGGCTGCTCCATCTTCACATCATGGCTCTCAAGGTTGTCATAGTCATCTCCAGTCTAGCCAGCTGGAAGAGAAAGGCCATGTAGGGTCATGAGTCAAGAGCTAAATGGACCCGGCCTGGAAGCAACGGATGTCACGTTTCATTGGTCAGAACTGACACAGGGCCATGTCTAGCCATAAGGGAGACTGGGAAGCGTAATCTAGCAGTGTGCCCAGGAGAAAAAGGAAGTAGTTTTTGGTGACTTACTAACAAGTATCCTCCACAGTTTTTCCTTCTGGTCACAAATTTCCTATTCTATTCTTTCTTCCTTTTGTAGAACACCTTCTTTTTCCACAGGAGGCAACTCCAAGACACATGAAGTCAATGTACCAGTACAAAGTTTAGGATACTTAGATGATGTCTGTGGTGTCTGGATGGGGCTCCTTGTGGAGATCTGTGAATAAAAAGATAAGTTGTTCATCCCTTCTCCCGCTCAATATACGGTGGATCAGAGAAGGGATAACTACAATAAAAACTCTCTGGAAAACAAAAGAATGGAAGACAGTTATTAGTTGTTGGTACATATGATATCCTGCTGAGCAGGTTCAGGAAGGTCTCCTGCCCTGTGGGTGGGGAAGGTCCTTGTTTAGATTCTGATTCTGCTCTCCTCTTGGAACTTCCTTGTCCACTTGGTCCATCTTCTGGGTGGGTCTTCCATGTCCTATATTCCATGGCTGCACCTGAAGAGGGCATTTGGGAGTTTATTTTTCATGAGGGCTGTAAAACTTTCACAGCCTGCTTTCTGCTTGTGCAAGCATGAGGTCCTGAGATGGTTTTAATGTTCAAATAGCCAAAGGCTTTTTTAGGTTGAGATCATGTTTATTTGGCAGTACAGTTCACCCAGAAATTTAGAAGTTTTTTGATCTGTTAGCTTCTAGTCAGTTCCACGTGCCAGTAAATATATTCAAAGTTTTGCCTAGATGTTGTTCTCAAGTCTTATTTATTTACTTCTTTGTCCCCATGCCCTTCTTTCTCAGTTTAATGGTGGTTACCTTGAGGACAATAGGTTTGGGTGGCGGCCACACCATTAATGTAACTTTGTAACAACACTGAGGTTTTGGAATAATTTAAATGATTAATTCTTATTGATTGTTAATCATATTACAAAGAGTAATACAATATTAAAATATATCATCCTCAGTAAATTAATATGCACTTAGAAAATCTAATGGTTACAGGTAAAATATAGCATATGGAACTTTCATTTAAAAATACAAATTTTATGAAAATTAAAAAATTTTTGAGATTTTGGATAAAGATATATCTTAAAATATTATGAAAAATATTCTTTATTCTGAAACAATGTCAGAAAAGATTACCCAAATTCCTCTAAAACAACTAGTTATAGTTAGTTATCCAGTTGCTGTTTTTGGTAAAATTAACAAGAAAACACATTTACAATTTTACACTGCAATCATATGTCAAGTAATTAGGATTGAAGAAATATTGTTGACATACACATTAGGTTGACTATTATATTTTCAAAAACAGTGTTCTTTCACTCATTTAAATTAAAAGAATTAAAACATGCTTAAATCTTGTTCTGGTATTCTAAAAATGTTTGGAAACATTTTTCTTAATTTTTAGTACTGAAATCCATCTGAATGGATTTACTAATAGTCATTGTAACCAAATGAAATTAGTTTTTTTTGGTTTTAATAGTTCATAGGACTTAATTTTATTTGAAGGTATGATGAGGCAGCCCCATCTTTCCATCTGTTTCTATGGTCTGAAATCACAGTTCTGCACAGTGGACATATATTCTCTCTGTAAAACCATAAGGCAATGAATGCACTCTTCAGAAAAACATGCTGACTGATAGGAAGAATAATTTTCTGAAATTCAGCTTGACACACTGAACAAATATCATCCACATCTAAATAAGTCACTCTGTAACTTGGTTGTGTAAAAAATATTCACAAAACCTATCTGAAAATTCTCAGATTTCCAAAAAAACCCAAAAGCTATAAAATGAGGTAGAATAAAGACAGTAATATCCCAAGAATCTAGCTAATTATATTATTAAACTCCCTGAAGCAAATAAGGCAATGAAACCAAAACTGATATGGGAAAAAATATCAGTAAAACTGACATAATTCTTCTAAGAGCATACACCAGTAACCCTTGGATTTAAAAAGCAGGATGAAAGAAGGCACTACTATAATAAGATTTTTTGAGCCTATGAAAAGCAGTTTCAAAATGAAGTCTGTAATTCTAATAATCCAAAGTACTTCTGAGAAGCTTGAATGATCCAAAGTAGGATTTAAAAAGATTAAGTTGTAATAAAGTGACTGAGAATGAAAGAACAGAAAATCCGGCTAAGAATACTAGTAACCAAGCTTACTGAATCTTTGAGCACCTTTTTCTTAGAAAAGCCTGATTTACAATGCTTTTGTTTGCACAGTTGAAAGTTGTTAGAAACCCAGTTCCAAGAAACATACCACATATTTCTGGAGCTTGGATTTTCAGCACATCCTTTAGGCATGGAGTTTATCCGGATGTGAACATCTCCAGAATGAAGGCAAGGCCCTTCTCCCATCCATGTTGTTGCTCAGGCATTTTGGGAGGCTGAGGCAGCTTCACTGCCTGCAGTTCCTGGAGGACTGGTGTGGCCCTGGAATACATTTTCTCTGATCCAAATTTCTTTGCATTAGGACTGTGTTTCCTCTCATGATGTTGAGTGGATAGAGGCCTCACAATGGTGTCAGGGACAGTGGGAGATGCTGTCATACCCCTTCAGTCAGGGCCATCACCCTCAAACCCCACCACAAGTAACTTCGGTTAGCCTAATGGCAGCAGCAAAGCTGGATTTTAATAGGCTTTTGTGTTCGGGGTCTAACAGCTATCATACAGCTTTTCTAGTCAGGCGTCCAATTTCTGGACCCTCAATTTCTGCTTGCAAACTGGCCACTTATTTCCTGAGCTCATTTCTTATAATGCTTTGCTGCAGTACAAAGAAAGTGAGCCCAGTTATTCTCTTGCTAATCACTTTGCCCAGAGCTACGGCCTCACTAGGCATGTGGCCTGCTTTCCAAGTCATCTCAGACAACAATTTCACCAAATGTTTTGCCCCTGTAAAATTTGGGTGTCCATCTTTACAGTTCTGTTATAGATTCCTTTATAATAAGTGTTGAAATCAGCTGGTGTAAGTCCTCCAATTTTGTTCTTTTTCAAAGCTGTTTTGACTATTACACATCTTTTGCAGATCTATATGAATTTTAGATTCATTTTTTCAAATGGCTGCAAAAGAACCTGCTGGGATCAGGAACTGAACCTGGAGAAGGAGGGGTCCAGAAAGGAGAGTTGGTGAATCAGGGAAGTCACTAAGTAGTCCTCCTGAAGCACTGGCACAGTGGGCAAGTCAGGGCTTGAAGGGAGTCTGCTGAGAGGGACCCCTAAGGGGGCAGGTGTAGAGGTCTGTGCAAGGCTGTGACCTGGTCCTAGCAACTGCCTCTGTGAATTTGCATTCCAGCCTCTGCTCACTGGTTGCTGTTGGTCAGCAGGGCAGGCAGACAGGTAGAGCTGCTGGCCCTGGAGGTGGAAGAGGCTGCAGAGTGGAGAAGGAGGGTGAGGACAGTCTGGCATCTGCCATTTCTCTGTGTCTGCCTCATCTTACCTCTAACCGTGACTATCTTCAGAGCATAAGGGCTGTTGCTTCCTTTCACTTAGCAAATCCTGTGCAAGTTTCTAACCTAGAACCAAATCTAACCCCAAACCAAATAGGGAAGGCGATTCTAAAATGTGGTTCTGACTTAGCCAGACCTACACAAAATAAAATCATTTTCTCTTTGACTGTTCTCTCTGTATCACCATCTTCATCCAACCAGCTACCAACTCCTGTTGATTCTACATCATTATTTCTGCATTATGACCCCTCCTTTCTCTGCTATTGCCCTTCTTTAGTGCAACCCTTCCTACATTTCACGTCTGAAGTACTTCTTTATTAGCCTCCTTACTTGCAATTACAGTAAATCTGGCCATGTAGGTTGAGCACTACACCACTCCGGGGTGCCATTCACAGACCACATTTCATGGCCCTCCCTAGGTTGTAGAGGATACAACATGCAGAACTGTATGTAGTAGTTCCATATCACATGTAGCCCCGTTTATTCCCCCCAGTAACCTGAGCCTTCCTTTTAAAAGGTACAACTGACCATGTCATTCTCCTGCCTAAAATCCTTGACCTCCCATGACCTTCTCAAGGTAAAATTTTAATTCCTTAGCATAGCATAAAATCCATTCATGACTAGCAGGTGAGTCTAAACTCTGGAATCAGAATTTCTAAATTGGAATTTTATCTTAGTAATTTGAGAAATATATGACCTTAGGCAAGTCATTTAATCTCACTGGGTTTGTTTCTTTAGCTGTGAAATGGAGGAGGAGGGTATGAATACTCTTTTCATCATCAATTTTTGTCAGCATCCATTGAGAGGTAAAGATGGAATATTCCTTCTGTAGTGCAGTCTCTCACCGTCGTCTGTCCCTACCCCAACTCTATGCTTCAGCTAAACCGAACTCCTTCTAATCATTCTCTACGTTGTGACCCATCTGCCTCTGTGCCTTTATACCAGCCCCCTGTATTACCCTCATTTTCTTCCCCTGGATAGAATCTGCTCATTCTCCAGGACTCAGTGACTCATCACTTCCTCCTGGAAGCCTCCTCTGATTCCCTCAGACGTGATTAGTAGCTGCTCCATTGGGCTGTCTCAGCAGTCAGTGCTTGATTATACCACAGTGAATTCTCTTTTTCTGTTACTTGCCTATCTCCCCCATTATGTAAGCTGTAGACCATGTTTTCCTTGAGGGTAGAAACTGTTTTATTTGTCTTTATCCTTAGCTCCAAATATAGCTAAGTTCTTAAGAATGTTTGTTAGCAGGTTCTTAAAAATATCTGTTGAATTAATGAATGATGATGAATGATAAGGGCTCTAACAGGCATTTTTATACTTTATGGAGAAATATAAGGATGATAGAGGGAAGATTTTGGGACAAGGTCCAATAGCAGGAATTCTAGAATTCTGAAATTTAGTGATTTGATTATTCTCTTAATAGAAAGAATAGCTAAAGACATTTTTGTGAAAACATTGTTTACTAGCAGTTGTTCAATATCCATTGCTCTAAGACCTTTTATAAAAATATTATTGAATAATCCATAAAAGTTCTTTGAAGAGTATTCTGTTTGTCAGTGGTCAATGGTAATACCTAAAATATAAAGTAGCTATTCTTGGAAAGTTATGGATCAACATCCTGGAACTATCAGTTTGTTCTATAACGTCTGTATGAGTTCAATCATTTTGATGGCGCACCTTGCCTCAGTCAGTTTACACCTGAAGTTTCTGATGGCACTTTTAATAAAGAGAACAAGTAGTTATATTTTTCTCCAGAACTTCAAATTTCCATGTATTGAATATGCAATGAAATAAGGTACATCCATAAGGATTTTTTCATATTAGAAATTTCTGGATCAGTAATCAAGTTTCTTAAAATTTGGAATAAAATGTCAGTGCATGGACTTAATATCAGAAGATATTAAATCTAAGCACTTCTGTGGGCAATAGACCTTGACCTTTTCCAAAAAATCATCTCTTCTTCAAATAGGTTCTTGTTTTGGCATAAGTAAAAGTTTTAATAAATACGCAAACGATCACTCTCAACATCAGTGTCATGCTTTGTCAGGCTTATGATTCTAACTGCTACCCCATGCATCACAATTCTAAGATTAAGAAGAATGACTTGCTTAAATAATTTTGCATCTTACAAATGAATAAGAAGATGAAGATCTCACTAGAGAAATGGGCAAAGGGCATATGAAAGCAGTCAGTAAAGAAGAAATAAAAATGGCCAATATATATATAGAAAAATTTGCATATGGAGAAATGCAAACCGAATAACAGTGAGATACCATTTGAACCTGTCACAGTAGAAAAGGATGTGAAGAAAGAGCACTTTGATCCATCGCTGTTGGGAGTGTATATCGTCTTTCTCTGCAATTGGACAGCAGCATGTAAATCTATATCGTCTTTCTCTGCAATTGGATTGTAGCGTTGACTACTTTTAGGCGATTTGGGATGTCTGCCTGTGGAGAGCATGCGCTCTCATCAGCTTCCTGCAGGTGGAGCTTTTATGGGAAAGGCCTCCCTCCACTGGGGAGCCCTGTGGTTTTCCAGCTCTGTCTGTGTATGTTTGGGAAATTCTGTTTAATTCCAGCTACCGCGTTAGGAATCTCAATGGTCTGCATACCTGATCCATGTCTTCTATTCAACTTTTATCAAAAATAAGACTGATGTTTTGATTTCCACTTGTCAGTTTCCTCTCTATTGCTCAGTTAGCCTTGAACTGGGGCTTCCTGACACCCCCAAGAAATAACAACAATGGCAAAATAGAATTTGGATATTCAAAAACATGGGATTGATTAAAAAGATGTGTCAACAAAATTGGATATGACGCAGCAATTCAAAACAATTCATTGATGCACATATTGATACATGAAGAAAAGATTCTAATATAGCATTCTGCATATGAACACACTTATTATATATGTATGTAGTCCGTTCTTTTCCTCTCTCTTTCTTTCCTCATCCATATTTTCTAAAGCTTCCGTAACTACACAAAATGGGTTAAATACATGTTTGCTTCTGTAGAGGCTGTTTTCACTGCTGTGTTTCCTGTGCTCATGGTGGCTGGTGTGTGTTTTCCATTCTTCTTTTGTCTGTTTCCTTGGTGGGGAGAGTAGGGTCTTGGCCACAGGCAGTACACCTGGAATTGGGTCAGCTTTTCTTTGCTGAACACCTCTTTACATGGATTCTTGCACAGGACCCGGCTACTGACTCCATCTCCCCCTCTTTTCTGCAGAGCCTCACCTGGTCAGAAAGGAGCTCACCTGTGGGCCCAAATGAGGCGATGGTCATCCTCTTCCTCCAATGCCCCACGTGGTCTTCTTCCCAGGAAGCAGGGTTGATGTCTGAGGAGAGCTAGTGCCTCAGCCATCCTGGGGCTGTTGAGGGTTGGGAGAATTCTCCCACTCAAGAGAATAAAACCATAGATACTAACAAGCTCGGGGTGAGCTGGTACACAGAGTTACCTCTAATTCATGGAGATGCCAAAAAGCATCATCATTCGCAGTGGATCCTGGGGAATGGAATTTTCCACACAAGTGAAGTTTCTAGATAACTAGCATTTACTACCTTAAGAACTTATACTATTTTTCTTCATCATTTTTAATGGAAATCTTACTGAAGGGCTTTCAATTTATTTCCACAAGCATTCAATATTTTCTTGATGATGCGGTCTCATTCTTATAAAGAACATGTTTTATTGTGCTGTTGAACGGTGATGTTCTCTGAGCACACTGAAACATGTAGTCCCAAAGAGCAGCTCCTGGTTGTACTTTCAAGGCCATGCCTGTGTTTTTCAGATGGTTGGCTTGCTTTCCCTGCTGACAGCTGTTCCATCTGACAACCTGTGTGTTCTGGTTGAGACCCTGTTATATTGAAATAGCATTTGGTTGGGAATGGCTCTGATTAGAAGCAAGACTCAGTATCTTGTGGCTGACATTTCTGCCACTGTGAGGCCATTTCCATTGGTTCTGAGTTTGCAGCTGGGCTTCGGCCACTTAGTTATAGTAGTCAGTGGTCTGACCTCTGGTTGAAGGGGCTATTCTTATACTTTGCATCAAGGTTTCTAGTCACCTTTTTGACAACCAAGTTAAAATTCAAATTTTGCTTTACGATCAGACTTCCTTATAGATTAATGATCACTTATAATTTTAGGAACTGTGGTTCAAAGAAATGAAGTCAATTTTCTAATCTCATTGGCAATGAAATGTTTATGAACTTCAGGATCTGTTCCTGAGGCTATGATTGGAAATCACGAGTTTTTCCTAAAAGAATTTTAAGGGGATAATTGAATGATCAAGCATTCATGTATTTAATAACTCTATTCAACTTAATTAAGAAATTCTCATTGATTTTCCATTGCCTAAAGTATAAAGTGCAATTGTTTTAACATCCTATCATTTAGTTTGGCTGCCTAAAAAACACCCAAAACATAATGGTTTAAAACAAAAAAGTTTCACTATGTTCTATGATTCCATGGGTCAGTGGGCAGCTCTTTCAGTCTGGGTCATCTTGGCTTGAGTTGAATGGTCTAGGTTGGCCTCACTCACATGTCTGGGATGACTGGGATGACTAGGCCCTCTCTCCACCAGGTCTTTTATCCCCCGGAGGATAGCCTGAGTGTGTCATACGGCAGCAGAAGGGTTTCCAGCAGCAAGAGAGGGAAAATCCCAAAGTACATATATTTTTCAAGCCTCTGCCTGTGTCACATTTACTAATGTCCCATTGGCCAAAGCAAGTCATATTGACTTGAGAGCATGGATACAGGAGGCATGATTCATGGGAGTTATTACTGCAATGATCTATCAAAGCATGTACCAAACTATCACTCTAAACCTGCAGTCCACAAACTGTGGCTCAGGTGCCCTGGGGCACCAGAGTGAATTCACAGGGACTGTTTCAGGATATTTTACAATTTTGAGGGAAACATAATTTTATTCTGTGACTACTGGACATCACAAGGACTACTAGCTTGATGTAGGTCACAATGTCAGTATCATAATGATACATTCCTTTTGGTGCTGTTGTATCTTTGAAAAGCTGGATTTTTGGTGGTTGCTGTGATGAAAAGCAAGTATTGCAGGAAAATGATTGTGAAGCAGGAAGTGAGGGTAGTGGTGTCCAATTTGGTTCCAAGATTGCAGAGGTTGTGTGGTGCCCAATGTGTGCATATATACCATTATTAAGTAAATGTGGTTAAGAAATAAGATATCACTTAAAATTTTATGTGTATTACTTTTCAAATATAATTAAGTTGTGAGTACATACAACTTACAAAATTGTTTGGACCTAGCTACTAATGGAACTATTAAGTATTGCTTTTGGTCTAGGGGCACTGAGATAAAATTAACTAGACACTAAGGATGCCGTGAACCAGGAAAGTTGGGAACTGCTGCTCTAAACTCATTTTTTCTTTTCTTTTTTTAAACTGCTGATAAAAGAAGAAAGTCAAAAAGCAAAGCTAGTTTTGGGGTAAGGTGAAGGGATTCAATTTTGGTTATTGCTGAGTCTGAGGACCTAATGGACCATTCAGGGAAAGACACAGAATTGTGATTCAGATAGGAGATTTGGAATCAAGCTAAATGCATCCCTGACTACTCATGTGCAGGCTCTCTTTCTGATTGCTTTGGATAGTGTATGTACTCAAGAATTAATTGTAAAAGGAAAAGGTAGGATTGCTGAAAGGGAAGGAACCTAAAAACCAAAACTCAAAACCAACCTGTCAAACAAATGTTCTTGGCTTAATATTTTTGCAAATGTTAAATGGATGCATTAACATTTCTCTCTTATGTCATATTTTATTGCAAAGGGCAGACCTCTAATGGGGAGCCATGAGGTTTACTGTCCTAGAGAAGGAGAAGGTAAGCTCTTGACCTCTTAGCCAGGTGTTGCAGAGATAGAGGGTTTGCTAATTACTTTATTTCCCATTTCACACATCACTAGCTGAGCCCAGAAAGCTCAGATCATAAAGGGGTCCCCATCATATAGAGAAGGCACCTTGTACACAGTTAAGGCTTAACAGGATTAACATCAAGAAGCAGGAGGATATGATGTAAAAAATATATAGACCCTCCTCCCCTCATACACACATATTTTTGTCCAAGGAGATTGTGGAAAGGAATAGGAAGAGAAGATAAAATTTGTGTCTTGTGGACTTCCCTGGTGGCACAGTGGTTAAGAATCTGCCTGCCAATGCAGGGGACATGGGTTTGAGCCCTGGTCTGGGAAGATCCCACATGTCACAGAGCAACAACTACTGAGCGTGTGCTCTAGAGCCCAAATGTCACAACTACTGAGCCCACATGCCACAACTACTGAAGCCCGTGCACCTAGAGCCCGTGCTCTGCAACAAGAGAAGCCACCGCAATGAGAAGCCCGCACACCGCAACGAAGAGTAGCCCCCGCTCACTGCAACTAGAGAAAGCCCGAGCACAGCAACGAAGACCCAACACAGCCATAAATAAATAAATAAATAAATAAATAAATAAATTAAATCTTAAAAAAAAGATTAAGTTCAATAAATATATATTTATTGAGTACCTTCTACATACTAAACAAAACTTTCTTTCTTTTGGTTGTGGGGGCCCTCCGCAGTGAAAGCACAGATTCTGTGAAACTTGAATACTTCTATATAATGAGATATCTTTGTTAAAAGATTGAGAGTAAGATTAAAAGACAGCTTAGTAATAATGTAGAGAAAAATCTCTACCATAATAGAAACTGCACTATTTTAAGGAAATTAAAAAAAATTGGAAATAGAAATAATATCCGCTTCTCTTAAGCAGATGTGGTGAATCTATCCTTGGTGGTCTGACTGTATATTCTGTTATTAATTCGTATTATTCATTCTTTCATCTCTCCATCCATCCATTCATTTGTCCATCATATATTTGTTGAGTACCTGTTATAGGCTCTATGCCAAGTATTAAACAAATAGATTGGAAAAGCGTTTTCTCCCTAGGGTTTATTGTATAGTTGGGGAGTTGCAGGGGTAGAAGGCTGGCTTATATGTGTGTGCACATGTACACATGGTATGTACAATAAAGGGTAGAGGTATGTAATTTTTCTGGAATTTTAACACTCACACAAAGTCAGGAGATGAGGCCTCAGGACTGTGTAAGGTAGGCATCTGGAACTAAGACAAATGAATAGAAGCAGAAGCCTTGTAAGACTGCACAATCCATAGAATAGGAATTAGAAAAATGTGGCTCACCAGCCCAGGAAAGCTGGAGGTATGCTACCTCCTGATACCTGATAAATCAGGTATCCTGATTTATCATTCTTGTGGGATACCAAATTAAAAATTTATATGTATACTGATATAGAACCTGAAGTCTGGTAGAGACAAATGGAAATTTTTCTCCAGAGATAACAGAGATTATACATGGGACTCCCAGAGAAACAACTCTGCTGAAGATAAAAAAATTGCAAATCACACAAGGAAAGGAATCACCATGAGAGGGAGGCAGCAGATGCAACTAGGAGGAGAAGTAACACCACAAGAACTGAAGATAGTAGAGCTAGCTAAAATAGACCTAATACTTATTATATTTAATGTTCTTAAGGAGAAGAAAAAAGGAAAAAGCCCACAGAACAACAGGACAGTATGAAAAAAACTGAGAGATTAGAAAAAGAACTAAGAACTTCTGGGAAATAAGCATTGGAATGAAAACTCAATAGTTAGGTTAAATAGTAGATTAGGAATAGTAGAATATAACATTAGTAAATTGGAAGATAGATTTGAGAAAATCACTCAGTACAGTATACAGAGAAGAGATACTGAATCTGAGAGAGAGATTAGACTGAAGAGTTTCTACATATATCTAATAGGATCAAAAAGAACAGAATGGGGAAGAGGCAATATCTGAAAAGAAATGGCTGACAATTTTTAGAATTAAAAAAAAGACATAAGTCTTCAGAGTAAAGGTGACTATCAGGCTGGGTCAAGATAAATAAAGCCAAATTTATATCTAGAAACATTGAGGAAACCTGTAGATCAAAGACAAAGAAAAATCTTAAAGTCTTCCAGAGAGAAGAGACAGAGTACTTAAGGACTTAAGGACAATACATAGGGACTTCTTTTTTTTTCTTTATGAATTTATTTATTTATCTATTTATGGCTGCGTTGGGTCTTCATTGCTGCGTGCTTTCTCTGGTTGCAGGGAGTGGGGGCTACTCTTCGTTGTGGTGCGTGGGCTTCTCATTCCGGTGGCTTCTCTTGTTGCAGAGCATGGGCTCTAGGAGCGCGGGCTTCAGTAGTTGTGGTGCACGGGCTCAGGAGTGGTGGTGCGCGGGCTGTAGAGTGCAGGCTCAGTAGTTGTGGCGCAGGGGTTTATTTGCTCCGCAGCATGTGGGATCTTCCTGGACAAGGGCTCGGACCCATGTGCCCTGCATTGGCAGGCGGATTCTTAACCAATGTGCCACCCGAGAAGGCCCTGTCACAAAAATTTGATCCACAAATTAAATTAAAAAATTTTAATTTCGTGATTTCAGCTAGAGAGTTGTTTAGCCAAGGAGTACCTACAAGGGCTTTTGTTTCTTAGAAGTCTCTTGCTCATTGGTAAGCTCAGGGCGTAGGATGAAAGTGAGAGGATGAACAAAGGGAATTCCTACTACTTTGCACAATAATGCAAGTTACTATCTCTGTTGTGGACAGACAGAGGTGCAGATTGTATACATTGGGAAAAGCATTAGTCTTCTTTTGTCTAGATTTGGGCTATATTGACTCTGAGGCTCAACATTTGTCATCGGAAGGTGAATGTGTAAATGTCACAGCCAGTAGTTACTCACTGGATAATCAAGTAGGCACAGTTGCCTCTGACAGTGGTCACGAGACTCCAGAAGTCCAGGCCAAAGCCCACCTTGAACTGCCTTAAAGTAGTCTCTGGTGATGATATTCTAGTTTGAACAACTCAGATTTAGGGAAGTATTCTGTTGAGTGGTTACTGTATCCTACAGATTACTCAGAGCTGGGGTAGGTGGAGAATTGGAGGATGAACTCTAGAGTAAGACAAATTCCTGGTGGGTAGAGGGTGAGGTTATCCTAAAGGGGGGTGGAGAGTCCCATTCTGGAGGTTCGATGAAGACAAGGATGCAAGATTAGAAACTGGGACGTGACAAACAGGAGAGCACTGTGAAGGGTTTTAACTTTTTTTCTGGTTTTCCCTTGGTTTGTTTATTTATTTATTTATTTATTTATTTATTTATTTATGGCTGCATTGGTTCTTCATTGCTGCACCCGGACTTTCTTTAGTTGCGGCGAGTGGGGGCTACTCTTCCCTGCGGTGCACGGTCTTCTCATTGTGGTGACTTCTCTTGTTGTGGAGCACGGGCTCTAGGGGCACGGGCTTCCGTAGTTGTGGCACGCGGGCTCAGTAGTTGTGGCTTGCGAACTCTAGAATGCAGGGTCAGTAGTTGCGGTGCATGGGCTTTTTTGCTCCAAGGCATGTGGGATCTTCCCGGACCAGGGCTCGAACCTGTGTCCTCTGCACTGGCAGGTGGATTCTTTACCACTGCGCCACCCAGGGAAGTCCCTCCCTTGGATTTTAAAGGCAGTCTTATTTACCATATAGTTAAGAGCATTCACCCTTCACGTAGTAATTTCCTTTGGCTATTTACTCACCTACCCAGTGATTAAAGTCTGATCTGTCAGCACAGCGGAGAATCAAGGGATGGGGCAGTGAAAGGATGTGTGGCCTGCTCCGTAGTCATCTCTGTTCTGAGAGGCACTGGAAGCATCAGTTTTCCCTATATAGGGGAACTGAGATCCATCAGTGGTCCCCAGTGGGCTTAGAGCAGAGGGGAGGAGCACAATTTACAAAAACAAATATTTTATACACATTTCAGGAACATTTCTGTAATGTAACCCTTGTGGCTTTGGATACCATCAGTATGCTAATGACTTTTAAAGTCAGATCTATAACCCAAACACCTCCCCTGAATTTGACACTTGTATATCCACTACTTAGCAAATATCTTTGAGTTCCTATTAACTACTGGACACTAGGCTAGACCTTGGATAAACACTGATGAACACAATCCCCAGGTTCCTATCCTCAGGGAGTTAGTGAAGGAGAGAGTTAAGCAAGTAAATTCACACGAGAATGTATCTTTCTGAAGGTTGTCTGGTGCTTTGGGGGAAAAGAGATGGGTCCCACAAGAGAAAATGGTGCGAGAGATGGCTTCACATCCAGTGGTCAGGAAAGGGCTCTCCAAGGAAGTAACACCCTTAGGTTGGGACTGAAGGATGTGGAGGTATCTGAGCCAGGGATATATTGGGGAGACTGAAGCAGATGGAATGAGAGCTTTGACATGGGAAAGATCTGGCAAGTTTGAGAGACTAAAAGATAGTCAGTGTGGCTGGAATGTTTGCGTAAGTGAACTTTTTTTTAAAATGGTGGCAATAAATCAAGGCAGCCAGCTGGGGAGGGGTGCTGGGAGAGGAGGCGTATCAGAGGTGACTTGCAGCTAGTCTGAGGAGCCCAGATTTATATATGAAAACTCTGGCTTTTTCTAAAACATCATTTTTTCCCCTCATGTAAATTTTTTCTGTACTATTATCTGTCATCTGATCAAGGAAATAGTTAAATACTTGCTCTAGGTAAGTATTCGAAGATTATCTGAAAGTGAAAATGCTTTCTCTGATTAATCTTGCTCAGTCATCTGACTGTAAGAGAACATTTTGTGTTGCACGGTTATTTGTGTGCTAGCCGACTTCTGACCTGGGTTATTTGGTATTCACAACAAGTAATGAGACAGTTTGTGTGCTTGAAAAAGCAGAGTGGGAAAAACTATTACAATTTTATAAATAACTCTTGGTTCTTGTGTAGTGTTCCCTTTGTTCAAATAGTGCTGTTTAAAAAAATCAGAGATTCTCATTTATGAAGTCTAGTTTGATTTTCCTAATTATTTTAAATCTTACTATGATTCATTAACGTGTTGTACCATCATTAATTCAATTCATCCATAGTTACAACATTTTGCATTGCTATGTCTATCTTAACTGTCATCAAATTCCTTTGACCGAAGGACTCTGTTTTGTTTTTCTTTACGTACCAAGCTTTACCCTTTTCTTAGTCTTGGTGTCTTCTATCTGAAGATGTTTTTCATTGTTTCAAGAGTATTAGGTATACTTAGTAGAGCCCAATTTTTAAGAGCACCATAGTATGGCTTAGCAGTATAGTGGAAATAGCATTGGCCTTAGTGTTGAAGTTGGGCAAACCTGGGTGTGAATCCCAACCCCGCTGTTTACTTAGCTATGTCATCTTCGGTTAGTTACATAAACTTTTGAATCTTCCTCTTCTCATGTGTAGAATGGAGATAATGATCTCTTCCTCAAAGAGTTGACAGGATTAAATGAATGGACATGTGTAAAGCATAGCACAGTGCCTATCACTTGGTAGGCATGCAACTGTGTATGTGGTCTTTGGCAGATCAGACAGACTACTTAGAATTGTATTTCAAATAGTGGACATAGATTTGCTTTGGTTCTTCTGTGTTCTTCTACTTAGTCCCTTTGTGTCCAAGGATACATTTATTTCTCATTTGGGATAGAGAAAAAGTTGCTGGGTGGCACAAGGCTGGCTGTGACCAGGAGGGAGCAGCAGACGGTCACACTATCTTGATCTGAAGGCTCTGCAGCTGAGGTGGGCTCCTAAGGGAAGTCCAGGCCAGGGTTTAAGTAAAAGGTTCCAACCGTGGGGAAGAAAGTGTGGTTGGAAGCTAAATTCAAACGTGCAATCCAGGGCTATCATCAAGAAGCTGGGTCATTCATTCAGAAAACACTGACTGAGAAACTGCCATGTGTCAGGCCCTATGCTAAGCACTGAGTTCACCAAAGTGACCAAAACACAGTGCCATGGGGCTTCTGGTGTAGAGGGGAGCCCCACAGTGATGCTGCAGTGAGGTAAGTGCTATCATAGTGGTGCTAAGCGGGGAAAGGGTACAGGGGTCTGGGAGTTTGAAGGAGATAGGACCAGTTATACTTCCAGAAGAGGGATGGGAGACAAAGAGTTTAAGAAACCCACATTTGAGCCAAGAATGAAATCAGTAATTTAACAATAACAAGGATGGGAAGGTAAGTTGTGGGTCAAATAGTGAAGAACGGGTTCCGAATTGATGTTTCTGGTCCTTAAAGGGACCACACAAGGAACCAAGGAAGTGAGATGCTGAGGTTCATTCTGATAATACTTGCGGGATGCTCCCTGGAGGGTTGAACACTGCTCAAAGAACAGAGAGATGCTTCCTGACCCAACAGGGGGCTGAAAACTTGACCTTGCTTTCATTAACTTGAAGCAGGAATGATTCAAATGATTCTAGTGACTTGAAATAGTTCCTATGTAATTTCTGTTGGATGTAGCCCAGAGCAGGATAAGATTTACCTACGGAGTAATCAAAATTTCTGCTGATTTTATGGGATAGGAGAAACGGCACTGAACCACTTACTTTTTTTTTTTTTTTTTTTTTTTTGTGGTACGCAGGCCTCTCACTGCTGTGGCCTCTCCCTTTGCGGAGCACAGGCTCCAGACGCGCAGGCTCAGCGGCCATGGCTCACGGGCTCAGCCGCTCCGTGGCATGTGGGATCTTCCTGGACCGGGGCACGAACCCATGTCCCCTGCATCGGCAGGTGGACTCTCAACCACTGCGCCACCAGGGAAGCCCTACCACTTACTTTTTTACCCTGGAAATTCTAGTGGACTGCTGTGCTTGGGAATATTTTTGAAACTTGGCTAAGTATTCTAAATCTTAACTGGAATCTCACCAAAATTTTTTTTTTGGTGGTTGTGAGGGCTCAGAGGTTATATAAACTGGGCTGTTCTGTTCACCTTGTCTGGCAGTGTCTGGCTGTACAGATGTAGCATGAATGTGCCTCCAGATGCTGATATTTCAGAGAGCACATCGCTCATCTGTGGGAGCTGGGAAATAGTCATTTGTTCAGTTCTGGTTATGGCATTCTATTCATCTGCTTTCCTTTAAAATGCAGTCTCAGAAGGCCCATTTCTGTGACTGTCTGGGGGGAAGATGCAGCTGGGAGAGTTATGCTGGAGAGACTAGAGGTATTTACCATCTTTCTCTGCAGCCAAGATTTGTCAGGTTGGTTTCCTAGTAAGGATTCAGTTGAGAATAAGCAGCAACACTAACTTGTGTTGACATTATGATTTCAGAATAACTGTGTTCCAAAATTTTCTCAAGTACTGTAATTCTGGGAAAGTGAGGATTTATACAAGTAATACTTCACTGATTTTGTACTACAGTTTATTCCTAAAATTCATAGAGTTTCCCATTCCTACATTTCACAGACAGAACTATTTAAGTCAGTAAAAATCTGGAAATTATTTGCAGAGTGAGGCAGAAGGTACTCACTTTTAATTTTAATAATTATTAAAATTATTAAATTTAATTACTAAAACCTGTGAACATAATTTAAAAATCATCAGGGATTTAAAAATCACCATTTGAGCATCTCTCACCTTGCTGATTGTTGCATAGTAAACTCTGTTACCTGGATTGTTGATTTAATCCACTGTTTTGGAATGATTTGCCATACGGCAATAGATAACTGAAACAGTGCATCAAATAGTTCATGACGGGCAGCTGGCGTCTTGTTGAGCACTTATTCTCAACTGGCCTAATAATTAAGAGCTGTTTCTTTCTTTTTTTTTATTTCTTAATTTAAAAAAATTGAAGTTTAGTTGATTTACAATGTTATGTTAGTTTCTGGTGTATAGCAAAGTGATTCAGTTATACATATGTATCTATATCTATATCTGTCTGTTATTTTTCAGATTCTTTTCCATTATAGTTCATTACAAGATATTGAATATAGTTGCCTATGCTATACAGTAGGACCTCGTTGTTTATTTTATATATACTAGTGTGTATCTGCTGATCCCAAAGGGACTGTTTCTTAAAGGGTGAGTAGTTACCAGCAGAGGAGGGTCCTAGGGGACTTTGTCATGATTCTTTTATTAGGGCTTGCCAGCAACTCCATACTGTGCCTTTATTAACCACAAACACTTGGAGTTCCCTGGATTTACTAGTGATGAGCAGTGAATAGAACGGGGGAGTGCATCAAAACTTGGACCTCCTGCAGAGACGTTTTTTCCTTTTTGTTCAACTGTAGTCACCATGCTGTACATTACATTCCCAAGACTCACTTATAACTGAAAGTTTATACCTTTTGTCCACAACTTCTCCTGTCTCTGGCACCTGTTTGTATCTAATCTATAGT